>NC_087266.1:45319897-45931564 GCF_015220805.1 Pogoniulus pusillus
GTTAGCAGACAGTGACCATCTGAGTTTCATTTTGTGCCAGCTCTGTATTTGGCATCCCAGCCAGTTAGTATAATGTATTGCTCCTTCCAGGGATCTAATAGCACTAATGAACAGCTATTGATTAAGTTTAAATGCAAAAGAAAATATATTCTATCAGGGACATGCAGAGAAATTCCTTTAAAATAACTGCCATTTTGCAATATGGAAGATGGATGTTGTTTAACAGGGTCTTTCTTTTCCAGCAAAACACTCAGTTCTGTCCCTCTAGCAAAAATGTGCCATCATTTGTTACAGAAAACCCTTTCCTATTGTGTCTAAGGAGAAAACAGTTATGGTGTAAGAAATTCCCATCAAGACAGTAATGAGGCCAGAATCTGGAAAGCACTAGAAGTGGATTACATTTAAGAAAATAATGTTTACAGATTAAATTCCATATGTGCTACCCTGGCAGTAAACTACATCTGAGTTCATCTTCAGCAACAACACTCAAATCTTTGTGGAGTGTTTCAGCATTGGACAGCACTTCCTTTTAGTCTGGTCAGCACAGATGGCAAAGCTGAAGCTCAGACTCTGGTAACTCTTAGTGACATAGCCACCAAATCATTTCATAAAGAACAGAAGTATAAGATGGTTCAGAGATGGTCAAGTCTGTCTATATAATACAGACTAGATGTATCATCTCTCTGTCTCTCCCCACTGGTGGTGAGGTCTAGGGGCAAGTTGGCTATGTAAATTAGGCTAGACACCTAACTTTTAGACAGCTACATTTAGGTAAAATCAATGCAGGGAATACCCTACAGCAGGAAATAGCCCTTGTGCTAGTTTGAAGCTAGCTAGAATGTTTTGGTGAGAAGAACTAGATTACAGGCTGTGAAAGAGAAACAAGGGTGATGTTTACTGCACTCACAGGGTTGCTGAGATGTATAAGAACAAGAATCCAAACATACAGAAGGGAGTTGCTCTCTGTCCGGGCTCCGAGCTGCATTTTCTCTCTAACCTCACCCTCCATCTCTCTGATTAATCCACTTTGCTTCCTAACCCCCTGGCTGATCCTCCATTCTTCATTGGGGCACAAGGGGTAAGGTAGAGGGGTGGGAGAAAGTGGAAGGGTGGTTGGGAGCCCCTCCTAGGGACTCAGGTTTCTGGCAGGGCTGTTGTGTTTCTGTATTACCTTTTACCTTGTCTATTTCTGTCTATAACTGTATATACTGTAAACATCTGCCTGTATATTGTGCTAAGCTGTAAATATAAGCTTCATTCAATTTCCAGAGATGGCTGAGTCTAGTCTGGGTGATTTACAAATTGGGGGGGGGGGGGGGGGGGAGTGGGGAACACCCAAACCATCACAGCCCTAAACTCCAAGGATTAAAAATTGTGCTGAAAGGTTAAATGAAACTGGTTAAGTGGAAGGGATGTAGCTCTTGACTACCCCATCTGCAGTAGACCCTGTACCCTTAGTACACCAGAACCAAGAAGGTTCCCCAAACAGTAGTAGAGCAGTAACATAAATGATTTTTACCTGGATCTGTGGGCCAGCCAAAGCAAAAGTAGTATCTTAAAGTTTAGGTGAGGTGTGTTTTGCTTGAACAGAAGTAATTCCTAGAGTCTGCTTCCTGAAACAGGAAGAGTAATAAGAGCATGAGCAAACTCCAGCAGTAGTGAGGCAAACCAATATATAAGCAGAGTACATTTAAACAGCTTCATCACAACAAAGCAGCATGCAAAGGCCTGCTGCCCTTGTAGCAGAGATGAAAAAGCCATGCATCAGCTGGTTACCAAATCTGAAAAGCACAGGCTGTCAATGCTTTCCTGACACCTCTCAACTCCTGCCAGAATCCTGCCACGCCAGCGGTGCCTGTCTTTGTACAGCGTGTTTCCCACCAGCAGGTCATACAGCAGTACAGGAGTGGCAGCATGATGGATACAATGGCAGCTCCTGGTCACCCCTGCCACCAACAAGACTGGCTACCTTTCCACTGCTCCCAAGCAGTCCCCAATGAGAAACTCCCACTGTGAGTTGTCATTTTGATAGAGGGCATCAATGACCTGCTTTCTCTCCCTGACACCTCTGGCAGAGGTCCCACTCTTCCTTCTATTGTCTCTGCACATCCTTAATGATAAATATTAAACTCTTGATTTCCCAGAGTCCTCCTCATTTGGGCCCTCCTCATAGCAGGCTGAAGGAGCAATAATGAGTCTGAATAAAACTGATGCAGTGAACATCACTTTCTTTAGGTCTGCTCAACAGCAAGCACAAAAATAGGTTTGCATCCTGCAGCTTCCATCATTCTCAAGATTTGGGTCTAGCTAATCTAGGCCCAGATAAAATATCATGTGTCAGAGGTGGTAAACCACCTCCTCTCCATGATAAAATCAATCAGATAAATAACTGATCTCACAAACAGAAAGCACTAAAACCTGAAAATTATATGTTTACAGTAAATCTATTAAGGAAAGCATAGAGAAATCATATTCAATTAGATTCTATGTTTTACATCATTTTTATTAACTTTCCTCATTTTATGGACTGGACAATTTTTGACCATTTCCAAAGGCAAATATTATCCTTTAACTAACTCTGTGTTGATGAGGAAACAGAATAAAGAGGATGTTTGCAGTTTATGGGTACATCTGGCAATGCTGCAGCTCATGAGCCAGATTTATATTATTTAATTGAGTGCCATCTAACACCAGTTCAATACAGTCCCTACAGTTCCCATGTTAAATAGGCTGAAACTGGGCATATTTTGGATCAGACTTTTAAATTCAGCCCTTCTTATCTTTCTAACTATTTGAAAAGCAAATTACCATTTATAACCATAATGGGTTAGTCTGATATCAAGCTGCTACATGAAAAAGAAGAGGTCTTCATATTCATAGGGCCTTCACATAGTTTGAGCATGTAACCTCAGTGACCTGCAACATCAGATGAGAAAAGAAAATGTTCAGTCTTTCAGCTTTTAGCCCTTTGAATCTACAATTAACTCAATTCTGAACATCTGGTCTTTTTAACCCCTTACATTCAAAGGTCATTTGATCTTTCAGCAGCCAAGATTTGTCGCTATGAGAAACAACATTTCATCTATTAAAAACGGAGACCAGCTTACGACACGGGAGAAGGTGTTGATCTGTTGGAAGGTAGGAGAGCTCTGCAGAGGGACCTGGACAGGCTGGATGGGTGGGCAGAGGCCAATGGGATGAGACTGAACAACGCCAAGTGCAGGGTTCTGCACTTTGGCCACAACAACCACAAGCAGAGCTACAGGCTGGGGACAGAGTGGCTGGAGAGCAGCCAGGAAGAAAGGGACCAGGGGTACTGGGAGATAGGAGGCTGAAGATGAGGCAGCAGTGTGCCCAGGTGGCCAAGAGAGCCAATGGCATCCTGGCCTGGATCAGGAGCAGTGTGGCCAGTAGGACAAGGGAGGTTATTCTGCCCCTGTAGTCAGCACTGGTCAGGCCACACCTTGAGTGCTGTGTGCAGTTCTGGGCCCCTCAATTCAAGAGAGATGTTGAGGTGCTGGGAGGTGTCCAGAGAAGGGCAACAAAGCTGGTGAGGGGCCTGGAACACAAAGCCTATGAGGAGAGGCTGAGGGAGCTGGGGTTGTTTAGCCTGGAGAAGAGGAGGCTCAGGGGGGACCTCATTGCTGTCTACGACTACCTGAAGGGAGGCTGTAGGCAGGTGGGGGTTGGCCTCTTCTGCCAGACAACCAGCAACAGAACAAGGGGACACAGTCTCAAGTTGTGCCAGGGGAATTATAGGCTGGATGTTAGGAGGAAATTCTTACCAGAGAGAGTGACTGGCATTGGAATGTGGTAACCATAAAAGATTCACCACTCCTATAAACATCTAGGCTTGGTTTCAGTAACTCGCTGGGGTTAAACCAGACTATTAAGTGCACAAATCGAAACATCTAAGTTCAGCACCTTACTTAGAAGGCTTAAAAAGAGGTGAGACAGAAAGAACCAATTTCACCTAATTTGAGACAACTCACTGAGGCAATAAATAGGGAATTCAGTAATCTTAAATTATTTTATACAGTGAATAAACCAAAGAAGATGCCTCCAGAGAGCAATTCATGTTAAATCACTCTTAACTGGCATTGTCACACACCCCCAGCCAGATACTTCAGTGCAAGATTCATAAATAATACCAGAATCAACTCATCTTTTTCAGCTGCTTCTTGATTACCATTCATACCAGAATTAGCATATCAAGGTAGGAAGAAATACATGAATATTTATTCTCTCCATTCCTACATGGAAGCTGAAATGAAGAATTTGCAAGAATGTGAGGGACCAACCTACAAATACTATTTATTAGCTGAAGCAAAGTCTTCAAGCTAAAATTCTGATGGCACAGTGATGACTTTGAAGGAGTGAGAAAGCCATGCCTATGAGCATGTTATTTCTGTGAGATATCACTGAAATAATGGCAACAATTACCCTGACTGGCTGCACTGACAATGAGTGCAATCCACAGAGCCCTTGAAAACAGGCAGCTAGGAAACAGGGGGAAGAGCACAGCTGAAGCAAGCTGCACAGTGGCAGCACATATGAGGCAGCCAGTCAAATACTGCTTGAGTGATGATTTGGCACTATAGGCACACGTGAATTCCTAGGACTTTCTTCCTTTCATCCTGAAAACTTTCAGTGGCAAAACTCCTAATCAGTGCCCAGCAGCTCCTCCCCATCACCAAGCCCTCCTTCCCCTGACTTACTGGCCCAGAGGATTGCAGAGAAGGCTCTACCAGTGGGTATCCTGTAACTCACAGGCAGTAGACTTTGCACAAAGAGGTTTATGGTGGACATCAGTCTGTCTCCATTATTCCTCCTCCTGGGTTGCAGACAGCCATAACCATACACACTGTCTCAGCATCATATGGCCATTCCCAGTCATTCTTGTATCTTTGAAAAAACCTGGAAATCTGAGGTACTGCTTTGAGACTCCATTCTATTGAATGAAGAGAGGACCATATATAACCACAGGAGGTCTTCAGAGGTGTCCACCTTTCTCCACTGGTTAAAGATGCTCCCTGCATGAAGACAGGATTACTCTTGCCTCCAACACCTAGATTAAAAAAATCAGATAGATGTGCACTCAGGTTAGGTAAATAAATTAGTTGGATCCCTCCTCTAAATAATATCACTTTATTAAAATAATGGTTTACTACATCAAGTATGATTGTGCCATCATGGACAATCTCTGATTGACTCTTGCATTTTGCCTAGCAACCTGTGGATGGAATGGATCAAAAATACTGGTAGATATTCATCACATCAGAGCAGCTGATACCACCAAGCAGCATCTGTTTTGGTTGCAACAGTAGTGGATACAGGGAGCATGACAAAAGGGAGTTTTCCGGGCAAGAGAAAGAAAGGAGAGGAAACATAGAGAGGAAAAGCAGAACAAGGAGGGGGAGATGAGAAAGAGCATCACTGAAAGCAACTTTTACTGCATCCTAAGATGAATGATTACTCATCCACAAGCACTCTGCAATTGGAGGTAAGTGAAAAACACTGGAAATGCTACTCTATAGCCAGTGTAGCCCTTCACAGACGTAAAAAGAAGCTGATGTTCCCACTCAGACATATAAAACCAATCTGATGTATGTAGCTTTTAAGTGTTGGTATGGTATAAAAGTTTTATTGCTGCTTTGGCTTCAAGAAAGCTACAAACCTCGGGTTAGGAATTGCAAGCCCCTGTAAAAATGGTTATGAAAGGCATTTTTCCTAATCACGTTAGCAAACCCCTCTCTCCATTTTCCCTCTCATTAGAAAGCTTTAATATTTTACAGCTATAGTGTGCAGGCTTATGTCCAGATTACCCTTCATTAAATGACTTTTACAGTAGCTGGATACAAGCCTTTTCTATTATTACACACCAGCTAATTATGTCTTCTTTGTTTTCATTTCATCGTTTTAAACAAAGCTTTTAGGGATCGAGCCACCCTGTGAGAGTTGTTGCCAAGCTGAACACATTTCCAGCAAATCCCAGCTGGGCTGCAGTCATTTCATCTGATGATCTTTGCAACATGAAGTAGCATTCAAAAACCAAAAAAAAAGAAAAAGAAATTAAAAATGGAAGGTGGGGACAAGGAGGAAGGAAACAAACCTAACAAGTGTCTAACCTATAGTGCTCTTAAGAGTGTTTTTGTGCAAGGGCAGCTTCTCACTGGAGAAAAATTCAACTGGATGTCAGTGAAGAGTGAAATATGATGTAAGAGTGATTTTAAACATCATAGCTAAGCTATGTGAACAATGGGTTCCATCAGGCATTTTCTGATTTTAGACAGAGTTGCTGTTTTCAGATTACCCCTGTAATGTTTCTGAAATGTATTATTATATTCATGGCAAGAAGAAAAGAAGGAGGCCTGAAAATTACTTCCCTCCTGGCAGTGAATTGTCATTTAGGTCCCACATTGAGCCAGCTCTTTGCATTGCCTGGGAAGTCAAGGGAGCCAACAAAAAGACATGATTTCCCCAGAGTTGGTGAGCCAAGGGAAATGATCAGGCATCTGAAGTCTCCCCAGGGTACAAAGAGCAACAGCAAAAGGCTTTGCTAAAGCAAGATGTTTTTCAGTATCTGTGCAAACAAAATCTACATTTAAATATTATCTTAATTACTCATTTTCACCCATGATGCACTGAATAACTGAAATAATCACACTGGGAACAACAATATGATTTCTTAGGTTTACTTGCATCTACTAGGCACTATATCAGTGTGATACATATTGCAAGCAGTATGTAGCACGGATGGCTCTTGCTCTACAAAGCCTAAAAGCACACTTGTGACATGATGCAGAAACCAAACGAGAAAGGAAGCTATGCAGCACAACACAGGAGTCACAGTTCTTCTTTTGTAATGGGCATTTTGTAACAGTCCTTTAAAACTGTTTTTTTTTGACTGTTCTTCAAACATTTTAAGCCTTCCTTGACCACGCAGCTTCCTATGCTTCCCTGAGACAGTGATATTCAGCTAGCCCACTGAGGGAGGTTTTGCTTGTTCCTGCTATCTATGCTCTTTGAGCTTGTAAATATCACCCTTTATTTTCTATAAAGTTTGAAGTCTGGGCCACATGGAAAACCTTCTAAGATTCAGTGGGGATAAAATCCCAGAAAACAGTAGGCTTGAAGATCTACTGTTATCAGTCCAGAAGTCCATAGGGATCTTAAGAGATCATGTTAATCACTATACATTTTTTAGAAAAACATGTCATAGAATCATAGAATCATACAATCAACCAGGTTGGAAAAGACCTCCAAGATCATCCACTCCAACCTAGCACCCAGCCCTATCCCCAGTCATTTAGACCATGGCACTAAGTGCCTCATCCAGGCTTTTCTTGAACACCTCCAGGGATGGTGACTCCACCACCTCCCTGGGCAGCCCATTCCAATGCCAAGTCACTCTCTCTGGGAAGAACTTCCTCCTAACATCCAGCCTATACTTCCCCCAGCACAACTTGTCACTGCTAAGTATTTGAGTAGAAAGCTCAAATGCCTGGAAACATTTCTGTCTATATAGAATAGTGCAGGGTGGTTCATCTTCTATTAAAATCTGTGAAGTTTTTCTGTGATTTATGCTGCTAGCACATATTTTTACTACATCTCAAATTCTTACTTTGTATTGATGGGGAAGCAGTCATTCTTTGCCTCCTAATTGCTTTCCCATGTAGACAGGGGAAGAAATGAGCTGGCAAAGGCAGCAGATAAAACAGCCTTTCTTCAAAGAAGCTATTCGTGCGCAGTGGTCTCCACGCTTACCCATCCCTGTTCCAGGTCTTTCTTCAGCTAAATAGGATCCAGGCCAACTACTCTTCCCAAAACTCAGCTCCAGCTGGCTAAATAGTCCATCATTGCTCTTTGTCCCAGATATGCCAGAGCAATATGACCAATACGCTCCTAAGATCAATAGCAAGTATAATGTATGCACTATGCTTCAGGAACTCCCTTCCCTCCACTCACTTCATCGACTGTTTTCACTACTATGTGACTTGATGGACTGTTTCAAAAAGACCTGTGAGGTGAGGAGGCACCTTTATCTCCTGCTGACAGAAGACAGGAAACCATCTCCAATCCTATTAATCCACAAAGCTCCAACCCCATTTGCCTTACACAACCACCAAAAAAAAAACCCAAGTACAAGCTCCCTACCCATGTTTCAGTTGCATGAAATGTAATAGAAAAATGAAAAACAGTTTGGCAGAAATGTAGCTCTGCAAGCTTCCCAGCCAGGTCACCCTTTCAAATCGTGCTTGTTTTTCAGAAATGCTTGCCCATGGAGTAGAAAAATATGGAAAACACACCCACAACAGCCCACGTTAAGTGTTGCCTTCATTTCCCTCTTAAAACAAAACAAAAAATCCTCTTTCTTTCCATGCCAAAGGAAGAGGGCTAATCACATAATGGGACCCCCAAAAGCCTGTGTCCTTGTCTCTGTCCCACTGACTTTGGCAGAGGCAGCAGCAGCAGGGGTCCACTGCAGCTGTTGTAGAGCCTGCCCTGCCTGCCTGGCTCTGCATCTGCTCCTGCTATTTTGCTACTATACATGCAGTATAAATACCAAAATGAAAAACCTGTCAAGCAGACCATTTCCCATTATTTGGAAATTAGCAACCTTTACACTGTTTCTAAAACAAATTGTTTCCATTATCAGAACATTGGAATGCTATCTGCATCCACAAGAAATCACCACACTCTTTTTTTCTCCCTGTGAACAATTTGCCTCCCTTTTTTTTTTCCCTGAGATTCCATTCAAGAGAAATATAATAAAAAACTCAGGTACAAACACTGTTTGCAATTATTTTCCTGTGCCTTTCAGTACCAGGAGAACAATTTGTTCTCCTTAATTTCAAAAGAGAGCAACAATTAATTAAGCTAATGAGAATTACAGGGGGAAAAAAATAATAATTAAAAAATTAAGTACTTCAAAGGATTTCTGACCTATGGAAAAAAAATTAGTTTGGTCTTGATGCTAAAAAAAAAAACCCAACCCTTTTTCTTTGCATAAATAATCTTACTAAAGCTTTATCCTTAAAATATATTCCCAGGATTGTGGATTTAGCAAACGCAGGCTTCAAACTGCAGCTGTATTGATGAACTGATTTTGCTATGTGCATTTGTTTGTAAAGTCCTTTGTTAAGGGAAGGTATTATCAACATGCTGGAAGCTAAAATGTAAGCCCAGAGTGCTAACCAGTAAGAAACTGGGCTAATATTTTTTCTGTGTGACAACAGCACACAGACATAGACTTTTCGATTGTTGCTTTACTAAGAAGAAGAGAGGGGAGGGTGAAAGGGAAAAGTGCATTCACTGCTCCAAATATTCCCCTTAGCAGAAAAAGGCCTGCAGGGAAACTAAAACACATACAAACGCACTGAAGCAAAGTAATGCTCCTTGAAGCTGGCTGTGCCCCTAAACTATGCTCCTGAGATTATATCCCGAGGCGGCAGGGGGCATGGTTAAGAGCAATTCTCTCCAGCTCTGAAAGAATGAAGGCAAGTGTCAGCACTGCCATAAAATCAATTCATGGATGATTGCTCCCAGGGTGACTCGAAGCGGCAGTGACTTGAGTCTGGACATTGTGCTGGTGAGGAATCACCCCTAATGGCCTTCCATCTGATCTCTGGCTGCAGGGGTCAGTTCAGCCACTACACGAGAGCGAAGGGCTGCAACGGGAGGTCGCAGATCCCATGTGTCAGCGTGCGGCAAGCTGGTGACAGGGACACTTGTTGCGTTCCCAAACGGGATGGTGAAGCTAAGGATACCACACAAATTAGGCAGGCTTCCTTGTATCTTATTAACCCACTGTAATCCCTGTACCTTTTAGAGTACTTCGGGGGGGAAGGGGAGCGGGGGAGGGTCCCAGTTTTCAGTCCTGCATTGCAGCTTGCATGCAGATCCCATTACCAAGGGATAGATTAACATGCACCATCATAATATAAAGAGAGGGTTTTTTTATCTTTATATTATGGCAATTACAGTATATGCTAGCCTGGTCCAGAGAGCATGGACCAATCTTAACACTTCACTAATAGCAGCTCTCTCCTTACTGCCAAGGAGAATGTGTGCTTGCTCAGGAAATCTGCACTAGTATAATTAAAATCGGGTTTCAGATTGATTCAGCCTTTAGCTAGCATGGCTGCTCTGTACAGGGCCACTTCCATCAGCTTCCCATCACATTAGAGCAGCAAGCACAGGATTCAGCCCCATGAAGCATTCAAGATACCCCTACCCAACCAGTTGCCATCTGTCAGCTGAACCATGACAATAGATTATAGACCCATTGCTGGCTTGCCCCTAGTGCTCAATAAAATGATCTGGAAAGCCCCACTCTCTCGCTGCTCTGACCAAATTTTTAAGACCACACAGCACCCTGGGGCATGCCAGGCATAGCTGGAACTTCTCAAGCCTGCTCTCAGTCAGCACAGCAACTCTCCCCATTCTGCTTAAGTTCTTCCAACAAGCTTAGCATATTCAGCTCTTTTCCTCTTCACTGCACTATGCAACAGAGCTGGAAATCAAGCCGTTGATGGATACCAGTGGCTATTAAGAGTGAATGAGAATTCTAATTACAAGTAGTCACATTGTGAACGAGGTTAATTTTCTGACACTCCCTGAAGAACATCAGGAGGTGAAAGAAGGGAGACATATGCCCTGAATTCCCCAAATGGCAAAACAATTTCCTTTCTGCATTGTATTCTTCAACTCCTCATGAAAGAGACAACAGGACAGCCACTGGTGCAAACGTAGTGCACCTGGTGCACTTCCTGGCATAACAAGGACAGTGACAGATAGATACTTACACTGGAAGTGCAAGTGGGAGATGTGCTGTAGGTGGGTAACAAGTTTTCTGATCCTGCCATATTTTTGTACTCTCTTCTATCCTTGCATGTTTTTCTGGCCTCTTAGAGTAACCACTGGTGGCAGACTAACCTCAGACAAGCAGAAATTGTCAGGGACAAGGGAGAGCCTGTTTGGGGTACACAGTTCTTGCTTTTTCATCTACATAGACATATAGAATAGACATATCTACATAGACATATAGAGTGGTCTGGGTTGGAAGAGACCTCCGAAGGTCATCTAGTCCAACCCCCTTTGCAGTAAGCAGAGGCATCCTCAACTACATCAGGTTGCCCAGAGCCCTGTTGAGCCTCACTTTGAATAGCTCCAGGCATGGTGCCTCAACCACCTCCCTTGGGCAACCTGTTTCAGCATTCCACTACCCTCATGGTAAAGAACCTGTTCATAACATCCAATCTAAATCTCCTCTTCTCTATTTTGAAGCCACTGTCCCTTGTCCTGCCACTACAGGCCTTTGTAAACAGTCTCTCTCCATCCTTCTTGTAGGCCTCCTTCAGGTACTGGAAGGCTGCTATTAGGTCTCCTCGGAGCCTCCTCTATCCCAGGCTGAAAAAAACCCAGCTCCCTCAGCCTGTCTTTGTAGCAGAGGTGCTCCAGTGCCCTGATCATTTTTGTGCCATCAACACCTGAAGCTACCTCTGAAACGCCAGCCTGCTGTCTGCACTGCAGCAGGATCCAGAAGGGCTGCTGGAGTGGAGAGAGGATCAGACAGCAATGGGAGAGCAGTAGCTGTACACTGCAAGAAGCACAAGTGAGCAACCACATCCTGCAAGCCGATGCAGATCTCGTTTCATACACAGAAGCCTGCAGCAGTGTGGCCCCCAGCTGCACAGAGAGTACCTTGCCACAGCACTCCATAGAGCTACTGTTAAACTGCGTTCTGTTTACAGCTGCACTCCATGGCTGCAGTCTAGGCTTCTAAAACTTTCTGCACAAGTTGTGACACAAAAAGTAACAGTGTCAAACTAGAGAACTCATTCTGGTACACAAGGGATTACAATGAAGAAGGATCTGCAGGAGTATCCTAAGATGATACCAGCTAAAATCAATAGAGACTTTTATTTTTAATTAAACGGCACTAAGTGTGGCTTAGATGCTGTGAGCAGTGAAACATCCACATGTCTCCTATTCATGTGAGTAGTCCCGTGAGGTTGAAAGATCACATTTCTCATGCAAATCAGCAGTGAGTTTTCCATTAATATTACCTGTAATTTTTCAATAGCAGCACCACAGAATCACAGAATCAATCACAGAACATTTGGGGTTTGAAGGGACCTTTAAAGGTCATCTAATCCAACCCCTTTGCAGTGAGCAGGGACATTTTTAACTAGAACAAGTTACTTAGAGCCACATCCAACTTGACCTTGAATATTTCCAGGGGTGGGGTACTCACCACCAATTTGGGCACCCTGTGCCAAGTGCTTCACCATCCTCACAGTGAAAAAGTTCTTCCTTGTAGCTAGTCTAAATCTACCCTCTTCTGGTTTAAAACCCCTGGTCCTGTCATAGCAGGCCCTGCTAAAAAGATTGTCCCCATCTTTCTTGTAGGCCCCTTTAAGTACTGAAAGGCTACAATAAGATCTCCCCAGAGACTTCTCCAGGCTGAACAATCCCCCCTACATACCTACTAGGAACAGGATTTATCCCATTTAATGCTGACTGTCTAAAACCGAGGTGTCTAGTCTGAGCTTTTTGCTCCAGGCTATCCTAGTCAGTAGGAAGAGTTAAGCACTTTCAGTTGGGTGAGTCATGTCTCATACAGCAAGGTGTCTAAGACATGTCCTTTGGCAGTGCTAGTTTCTTTCTGCTGACTATAACAGGAGTCAGAGGTGACCAGCTCAGAAACAGACATAATTTAAACTGCAGACTTCTAAAGGCAGGTAAGACGAATCCTATGACATATATTTAAACAATTGGACCTGAATTCTTTGGAAGTTGCCCCTGTAATATCAGACCTGTCTTTTTTGACTCTTTCCAGAAGGACAATCTAATATTAAGGATAAATAATTTATCTGGGGAACTACGTCAATGCACTCAACATTACTGAAGTAGAAGAGGTTTGCAAAGCATCCCCATGTATGGATGAATTGCACCTAAAACTTACAAAGCAATTCAGCAAGATTCACTAAAAGACCAAGCCTAAATATTATATTTATTACTCTGCATTCAGTCATCTACACAGTAAAATGACAAATCAACATCTTCTCTTAGTTACAGAAAATGGAGACCTTCATTAAGAACATAAATTGTTACACAAATACTTCAGACTGCTAATTTTGCATCTGTTTGAGCTAGTCACGTATCATAAAGTGTAACATCTAAAGAAGTCTCGTGGTTCCCTGGCATATGCCTGTGTTCGTTTTCATAGGCTTTCAGAAACAAAAGTACTTCAGGACTGCATTTGTTTAGCTGAGGTTTTTCCAAGCAAAGGATTTACTACAGTGGAAAAAAATAATACTAAAAAAAAATCAACCAAAACTCAATCCACAACACCCAGGTTATAGCTAGAATGAGGGATGCATTTTTCAGAGGCAACATACTGTACTTAAGAGAAATAATGTCTGTGCTGTGTTGGAGGGGAAATGATGCAAGCACTTTTCAGGTCAGTTTAAAGATCTGCAAGGGAAGGAATGCAGGACCAGGCAAGCAACAAATCAGCCTACCTGAATTTACATTCTCTTCCTGTCACCTGCTCCTTAGAGGGACTATCAGTAGATCTAAGCTAGTCAGAAGTGCCAGCAGTCTAACTGCAGAAGGTAGTAGTCCCCTGCAGTATAAGAATGATGAATCAATTCACACTGAGACCAGTACTGCTGCAGCTATCAGCTAGCACTACTTAAATTAGCTATTTCAAAGGCAACATAGGTCAAATTAGCTGTTTCTAAGGTAACTTAAGTATATCCTAGGTACTTATTAAATGTCACCAAGCAATAAGAGCACTGTTGGTGTTGCATTAGAGTTCTTATTCCTCAAGGTCATCTTTTCAGTTGGAGCTCACTAGCCAGAATCCACCCCCTGATTAATTAATTCAATGAATTCTTTAAATTTGTTGAATTACTTTTAGCTTTAATAAGTTTGAGGACTTCCAAAGGACATCAAGCTCCAGCTTTTATTCTATTTTTAATTAGATTAGAGGTAAATTTTGCATTTAGATGAAGAGTAACAGATGTAGGTTTATATGGCAATGGTGAATCAGAAAGTAATCTCATAGTAAACACACTTTTTACCAGTGTTGACTGTTCAAATCAAATTACAATACATGAATTTCTAACCTTCATTGTCTTGGTTTACTTCACTTTCACCTGAATATAAATATTGACCATAAATACTTTAATAACTCAATTTTTGATATATTGGCTGGTTTTAAAATCTCTTAGTGCCATTAGAAAAATTTACATTTTAATGTAAATGTCATTTCACATGAATGTCAGTTTCCCCCTATTCTTTTTACATGACATTTTTTGGACAATGGTTATAATGAGGTTTGCACTTCAGTTACAGATTTTACTCCTTTACTCACTGTCCATTTCCAGGGTATTTGATTCCAAGCCAAGTTCCCACCCACGAAGTCCACAAGAGGTTTTTTGCCTGAAAAATACAAATAAACAAAAATATTTGAACCCTACTAGGTGTGCTTTTTGAGGAATGAGGTATGTAAGTGGCAGTTAGAATAGACAACATCATGGGAAGGATCATCAAATCACAGAATGTTAGGGGTTGTAAGGGACCTCCATCGAGTCCAATCCCTCTGCCAAAGCAGGATCATCTAGAGCAGGTCCCACAGGAACGCATCCAGATGGATCTTGAAAGTCTCCAGAGAAGGAGACTCCACAACCTCTCTGGGCAGCCTGCTCCAGGGCTACATCAGCCTTAAAGTAAAGAGGCTTTTCCTCGTGTTGAGGTGGAATTTCCTGCGTTTCAAGTGGTATCCATTGTCCCTTGACCTATCACTAGACACCACTGAAGAGAGACCAGTACCTTCTTCTTGACACCCACCCTTCAGATACTTATAAACGCTAAGATCTTTCAGTCTTCTCTTCTCCAAACTAAATAGCCCCAAGTCTCTTAGCCTTTCTTCATCAGACATATGTTTCAGTCTCTTTAGGATCCTCATAGCCCCTGCTTTGCTTTCTGAAAGTAGTAGGTTTGTAGACAATACCATGAATGTACTCTGAAAGGGACTTTGTTTAAATTCCTTCCATTCCAATCACAAACATAAAATCTGACTGAAGCAAATGGAACTGAATAGTTGGGGATGGTGGTGAAAACAGAGTTTAGCTCCTGGGTTTCCTTAAATTTCCTACCAAGTATCTTTTATTTATGGACTTGATCCAGAGGTTTTTATAGCCAGTCAAAAAGGCTTCCACCTTCAGAGAATTCAAGAGGGAACCTAAATATATAGGTTACCATCTTCGAGGGCTGTAAGCACACAGCCAAATTTAAGGAAGAAAGAAGCCCCAGTACAGACAGTAGCATTACTGAGAAACTTCAAGACTGAGTTGTATTTATGCCTGACTGAATCAGGTCATCATTCCTAATTATGATACTGATTATGTTCCTGAACTGAAGTCAGTGGGAATAAGAGCAGGGAAGTACGTCTCTGGAGGGTCACATTGACATAAGAATTAAATCAATACCGTACAGCTCCACTTCAATGAAATCACTGGAGTTAGCACCAGCAGAGACTGGAAGCATGCAGTGGTAAATCAGATCCAGAGACTGTTACACAGCTTTGACACATCTTTCTGTTTTATCAGAAATCCAAACACAAAACTTAGCACTCTGAAACATCAGTGGGTTTTAGACACTCCCTGAAGGGCTTTGAGTACTGAAATCAATGAATGGACTGCAATGGACTGACCTATAAATGCAGTTTTTCAGCTGTGACAAATAAAATATTGATAATGGTCTTCATTTTGCTTAACTCTTTCCCACTGTTTCAAAATACCATGTGCAATAGACCAAAGCAGAATGGAAATTACTTATAAAAATGCAAAATGGGTTGGCAGGGCTTCACAGAAAGCAGCTATGATTTTTATTTCCCCAAGAGTCATGCCACATGCCATAAAACGCAGCAATACATACCACAAGAGGCTACAGCAAAGATTGGTCCTGCATGGAGACTACTGATGGGCTGTATCAGCTCATCATTCTCATATACATAATTAAGTTCTTCGTTTGGGGATTCATTATTGCAGCGAGTACATGAGCCTTGCCTAGATAGGAGAGTTCTCTTACCTGAATGGCCCCAGGGCCACTCTGGCTTTACAGAGGAAGGCTTACAAAGCAACAGTGAGATTCACAAAAGGATTTGGAGGCTTTCCAGGAACCTAAGGGGTACCAGTTGATCCATCAAGGACTTGCCTAACTCCTAAATAATCTAATATCCTTAATCATTCAAAGCCTTCTCATAAAAATCTCCATGTATATGCTAAAGCACCTTCTTCAGACATGGGCTTCACAGCTAAACCAGGACTACTCAAGCCATTTGATCCCAAAGCCATCCTGCTACTGGACATGACAACATTATAACACCTTTGGAGACATCCTCCTTTATGGACTAGTCCAAGATCGTTCAAGAGGCTGAGATGAAGACAGGTTTCTTCAGTGCCATCAGCCTTACAGGTGTCTCCAGAGCCATCTGTGGGGTGAAGGAAAACTGGTCCTTCTCAGTACAGAAATAACCACTATTCCATGAAAATCCATCACACAAGATATTAGAAAGTGCATTCTGGATTGCTTAGAATTGCTTAGATTGCTAAGCATCCTGGATGCTCAGAAACATCTAACCACATTTAGGTACCAAAGGCAAAATGCAGAGACAGGTCCATGACCATCATTTACAGAGGACTCAAACAGCAAGCATGGGGCAATGCCACAATGCAGGTCCCTCAGAGAAACAGGGTTGAATTTGAAGGCTAACCAGGCATACCTTCAAGAGCACCAAAAGGTGTTTTTCAGTATGAATCACCAATCCCTCTCACAATATTATCACCCTTCTTCCATAATCTCCATCTCTTACTCTTCCAAATGAGCTGGGCTGAGCAAGCTATCAGGAAATTAGGACAAAAGGAACAGAAACCTTACAAAACTCATTCTGACCAGTTTCAAACACATTCCATACGCCGCTCCTTCAGGCAGCATAATGAAGTTTCATTGCTGTCTCTCCACAATACAAAAGGAATCACCAGACATGAAGGAGCATATGTAAAGTGGACAATCAGTGAAGAGCCGGCATGTTCTGAACCACTATTCATTTATCAGCATGGATCTTACCCTTTTTTTTCCTTCTTTTTTTTTTTTCCTCCCTCAATTGGCTTTCAAAACGTTTCCATGGAAAACCGAGAGGAAGGTAAAGCCATCGAGAGCGACAACAGAGGCTACCCGGCAACGTGCTTTTGGGACCCTCCTTTCCTCTCTCTCCCTCCATTATTTCAGTGTTTCTTTTTCTCCCCTTCCTTTTCTTCAGCTCGCCCGGGCTTAAGCTGAACAGTTTGCACCAGCATATGGCAAAGGTTGAGGTCAGACAGATAAAACGTTGCATCGCGCCGAAGAATGGTTAACAACACGTGAATGTAAATGCTAACACATCGTAAAACTGTGGCAAGGCAGGCTGAAAGGGGCCTTCGGAGCGGGAGCAAAGCTGCTTCCCAGCCCCACCCCAGCCCTTCCAGATCACTGCAGGTATTGTGCAGCCCAGAAGGGCTTTTAAGCCCTCCTCCCCCGGCAATCTGCCCCCGGCCCGTCCGACAGATTTCTAATGCCTTTCCGATGAAGATTTAGGAGGATTTGTGTGGCGGCGCTGTGAAGGATTTCAGCCAGGCAGCCCCCTCCTGCAACCAGCCCCGGACACCGCTTTTGTGCGCTTCTCGCTCCGCCGGCCCCGAGTCTCCCTGCGGATCGACCAAGCGGAAGGGACCCAAACCCCGACCCCCCCTCTCCCGACACCTCCCCAGTTTGCGGCGGGACCGCAGACCACGGCAATTTGTAGCCGTGCTGGTGGCAGGCCCGCCCCGCCGCCGCGCCCGGGGCAAGGCCGTGTGGGCCGCTCCGCTGCCGCCTGCGCCGCGGCCTCGCCACGCTCTGCGGTGCGCAACCTCACTGGACTCGGGCCCCGCTCCGGCTGCCCCAGGCCCCCCCGGGTTCCTCTGGCCCCGCTCTCCCGTAGCCTCTCCTCCTGGCCGGGCCCCGCTCCGGCTGCCCCAGGCCCCCCCGGTTCCTCTGGCCCCGCTGTCCCGTAGCCTCTCCTCCTGGCCAGGCCCCGCTCCGGCTGCCCCAGGGCCCCCGGGTTCCTCTGGCCCCGCTGTCCCGTAGCCTCTCCTCCTGGCCGGGCCCCGCTCCGGCTGCCCCAGGCCCCCCGGGTTCCTCTGGCCCCGCTGTCCCGTAGCCTCTCCTCCTGGCCAGGCCCCGCTCCGGCTGCCCCAGGCCCCCCCGGGTTGCTCTGGCCCCGCTGTCCCGTAGCCTCTCCTCCTGGCCGGGCCCCGCTCCGGCTGCCCCAGGCCCCCCGGGTTCCTCTGGCCCCGCTGTCCCGTAGCCTCTCCTCCTGGCCAGGCCCCGCTCCGGCTGCCCCAGGCCCCCCCGGGTTCCTCTGGCCCCGCTCTCCCGTAGCCTCTCCTCCTGGCCAGGCCCCGCTCCGGCTGCCCCAGGCCCCCCGGGTTCCTCTGGCCCCGCTGTCCCGTAGCCTCTCCTCCTGGCCAGGCCCCGCTCCGGCTGCCCCAGGCCCCCCGGGTTCCTCTGGCCCCGCTCTCCCGTAGCCTCTCCTCCTGGCCAGGCCCCAGATTGCCCTGGAAGCCTCACTGGCTTCAGATCTGTAAGCAGCCTGTCCTCCAGCTTGTTTTTGCTCACTTAAAGCAGAAACGAGGAGCAATATTCCCCCTACCTCTGCAGGGACTGTTCCTCTGTCTCTGCTGTCACTGCCTTCTTTTTCCCCCCTCGCATTTATGTTCGCTCTTTCCCCCCTCCTCTCCCACCCTGTTCCCACATTTTGTCACCATTATTGCAATAAATACAAAGGTTCTGCACCTAAGAAGAGACTACAAAAACCATAAATGAATAAATAAATACTTAAATATGGAGTGACATGTCTGTGTCAGGCATTAGTGCTGGCTCTTGGCTGATGTTTGCATTTATCATTTGCTCTAAGTTCCTGCAGCTGAAGAAGGTAAACCTCAGCTATTTAAAAACAAAACACCAAAAGAAATGTATAAATCACAACAAAGCACCAAGTGAGAAAAGGCTGCAGTTTTGGGGTTTGGTTTTTGGGTTGTTTTTTGTTCTCCAGAGATAAACCACAGCAGTGTGATGCTTAATTGTATGCCCCCATCTCTGGAGTGAAATTGTTAAGGTGATGCTGGTGAGGGGCCTGGAGCACAAACCCTGTGATGAGAGGCTGAGGGAGCTGGGGGTGTTTAGCCTGGAGAAGAGGAGGCTCAGGGGGGACCTCATTGCTGTCTACAACTACCTGAAAGGAGGTTGTAGCCAGGTATTTCATAGAGGTATTTCATAGAATCAAGCAGGTTGGAAGAGACCTCCAAGATCATCCAGTCCAACCTAGCACCCAGCCCTAGCCACTCAACCAGACCATGGCACTAAGTGCCTCAGCCAGGCTTTTCTAGAACACCTCCAGGGATGGTGACTCCACCACCTCCCTGGGCAGCCCATTCCAATGCCAATCACTCTCTCTGCCAACAACTTCCTCCTAACATCCAGCCTAGACCTCCCCTGGCACAACTTGAGACTGTGTCCCCTTGTTCTATTGCTGGTTGCCTGGCAGAAGAGACCAACCCCCACCTGGCTACAGCCTCCCTTCAGGTAGTTGCAGACAGCAATGAGGTCCCCCCTGAGCCTTCTCTTCTCCAGGCTAAACACCCCCAGCTCCCTCAGCCTCTCCTCATAGGCTTTGTGTCCCAGGCCCCTCACCAGCTTTGTTGCCCTTCTCTGGACACCTTCCAGCACCTCAACATCTCTCTTGAATTGAGGGGCCCAGAACTGGTGGGGGGTGGTCTCTTCTCCCAGGCAACCAGCAACAGAACAAGGGGACACAGTCTCAAGTTGTGCCAGGGGAAGTCTAGGCTGGATGTTAGGAGGAAGTTCTTGCTGGAGAGAGTGATTGGCATTGGAATGGGCTGCCCAGGGAGGTGGTGGAGTCACCATTCCTGGAGGTGTTTGAGAAAGGCCTGGATAAGGCACTTAGTGCCATGGTCTAGTTGTCTGGCTAGGGTTGGGTGCTAGGTTGGAGTGGATGATCTTGGAGGTCTCTTCCAACCTGGTTGATTCTAGGATTCTATACTAGGGACTGTAACATGCCTGTGCAGAGGGGGGGGGGGGTTTGTTTGTTTGTGACACAGGCACAAACAGGTACTAAGGCAGGCACTGAGACACTGATCACTTTAATCCTCCAGGCCTCTCTGAAACTCTGCCTGGTGTCCTACTTCTTCAGCACTGCTCTGAGGCAAGAGTGATTAATGCTCTCTTAATCCAGGAAGATGTTAAAAGTGTGAGGGACACTGAGTTCAATTATGAAATATGAAATATGCTGAGAGGGTCAAGTCTACTGAAGCCCCACGATGGCAGAAACAGTGTCTCCCAGGAGACTTTGGTACTTGGTTGGATGACTGATCGTCATGTTCTCAGAAAGAATTACATTTTATTGCCAGCTTTCTGGCAGCATTTGGAGTTTAACGTGGCCAGAATTAAAGAACACTTAGTCTGATTATTATTATTCTTTCTTCCCTTTACCTTTTTGTTTAAAAGCTGCTCCATTTTTCTTACTGACTTGGAGGTGCCTGGTAGGGAAACGCAGGTGGCAAGTTACCTCTGGAGGGGTTGCGCTTCCAGGATGTAATTCACAGTGCATATTTGCATAATCTCTTGTCTCTTCTTCAATCTTCTCTTTTATTTTGTTTCCCTTCTTATTCCCTCAAGAAGCTGCAGTCTGGCTTGGGTTTCTTTCCTTCCTCATGCCTTGGTGACACGGATTGTTTTGATCAAGAAGTTGCAATGCGGCGATCAGTCACACCTTCCTTCCCTACAGAGGAGCAACCAACACTGCAGAATGTGTTTACTTTTAACATCTGCCAAGACTTCTAACGTCACTGTGCAAGGAAAGCCCCAAAGACAGATCTAGAAATGAACATATTAACAATGCTTGGCAACTGGGATCCTGCGGCCAACAGGCACTTTACCTTTTGGTGCTGTCTGCCCTTCTTTAAAGTTCTTTCTTGCCCTTCATTATGAAAAGACTTCTACTGGCTAAGACAAAAGTAACTGGTGCCTTTGAGAAGCCTGGTGGTAAATCTTAAATGCTCAGTTTGCTGTGATGAGAACATCAGTGCAAAATCAGCAGAAGGACTGGGGCTGTACAGAGGGAATTCACGTGCCCCTTGCTCGTGGAAGCTTTTACTTAGGAAGGGAAGTTGCACTCTTAGTTGATTTCTTTTTAGTTTAAATAAGCATAATTCTGTTTGCTCTTCAATATTCCAGAATCTGTTCTGAAATATGGAACTGCTGTAGCTAAGTAAAACAAATATAACAGAAAACCAGAGAGGAGACAAGGAAAGAAGCAAATGCTGTCAACATTATGACTACTGATTCATTGCTCCTTCCTGTCTGGGGTTCCATTTCATAGCCTAAATACAGGCACCTTGCACTTTCTAAGATGCCTTCATGTCTGCTGAATCTCAGGATGCACCTTCAGAAGAAAGCAGATCTTCTGCAGGTCTTAGGCTACATTATATTTGCCAGCCCCTGCAGATTTCTTACTGGCATCTCAGATGGGACAAGACTTCTTTTTCAGCCAGCTAAGGCAAGCCCCTGTGGCCTATGTAATTAATTAACTCAAAGTACAATGAGACTCTAGCGCTAGTGTCTAAGCTGAGGTGTCTGTGCAGTGCAATTAGTGAGGACTGATCAAATGCTGGTACCTACTTTTGGCTGAGCTCAGGTTTTCTCCATTGTCTGTGAGGATATAATGGCAGACAAAATGCTTAAGCCTCTTCTAGAAATCTGAACTTACAATCTGGACTTGGAACCCCAAGACAGAGAAACTGAAATTGACCTCTAGGTTCTGTGAATTCAGTCCTTTACTACTTCAGTCACCACATCATGCTTACCTCCTCCACAAAATTATCAAGTTCCATCCTGGAAGCAGTTAGTCCTTCCTCACTCTGATGGGAAAACAGTTGCAGAACTTCACCACTGTAACCATTAGGGACATTCTCATAGCTTCAAGGCATTAATACATCCATAGCAAGCCTATATCCATATGATTCTTATGTCTATATCAGCTGTTGCATAGAAAGTTCTTTTTTCCTTGCTAGTGTTTAACCCCCAGGTGCAGAAAGAGCAGTTATATCCACTCTCAGCCTTTTGTTCATGGAGCTAAACAATCCCAGATCTCATCTTTTTCTCTCACATGATAGTATTTCTTTTCCCCAATCACCAGTGCAAGAGTATGTCAGCTCCCCATCAGAAGTTACTCAAAGTACTCCAGATGAGGTCTCACAGGAGTCTTGTACAATGGTGTCAGTGCTTTCCTCTGTCGTTAAGACTGTTTAAAGTGGAGAAAAAGCTGTATAAAGCAAGTGGAAAATATGAGGGAAGTTTAAATCAGGGAGGAAATGATTAAGAAATGACACCATATAAAAATATATAGTGTCATGGATATAGGGAAATACAAATTGTGCATTAATCTTCCACCATAACAAAACCAGGCAATGTGCATCAGAAGGCAACTGCCAAAGGCATCTCAGAGGACAGTAGCTTACTGATTTTTAAAAGATCCAAGACTGATAGAATTAGAAAAGAAGGAGAAAATCACTCTTGGTTCAGGTCACAAGCTAGAAATGTAATCAAAGGGATAGAAACAGGAAGACATTTCTCCTACAAGCAAGTTCTGCCTGTATAGCAGAGCCTCTCAGCAAAAGCTAGCACCACCAATGGTGGTACTAGGCACTGACTAAAGAGGGCTGTGGGTATAGCTGAGCAGCTGGAAGGTGCTGCTTGCAATTTTGCTCATCTTGGAAAGATTTCGTGGTGCTTCTGTGAGCCACTCACATGGACCTCTTTGACTCATTTTTATTTATGGCTTGGTCAGAACTCAAACCTCTGTCAAATGCTCCAAGGCTTACTCGTAGATTATTATATCACCTATATTTCAGGTTCAGCCTTGTCCATTCTGAATCAACCTATAGCAGGCTTAAATTGCCCTCAACTTTATATCATCCCAGGAAGGCAATGAAAAGCAAAGATAACCATTTTTTTGCTGAACAGGAGGGCACCTCTGCTGCCTGCAGCATTCTAAGATGTGCATAACCCCAGCCTGCATCACTGTAATGGGCAGAGCCCTAGGGAAGAGAGCAAATCACCATGTAACAGTCAGAAATTTGACATGGATGCAAATGCAAGTTCTCTGAGCTTGAACTTGTGGAGTCACACAGCAGTTGTGATAGTGGACTGGTGGTGCTGCATGCTGCTTTGGACAGAAATCTTCTACGGTCTGAAGCAGGGGGGAAAGGCAGCAATAAGGTGACTTCAATCTGCAAACATGACAGGCAAATCTGCTGTCTGAAAAAAACCCAGAACAATGAATAGAAAAAGTATTTTGCAGATTAAAGGGCAATCAATTTTAATTTACTTAAAATGGAAGGAAAAAAATCCATCTGCTGACTACTGGAGTCACAGCTTAACACAGTGATTTTTGTGGGACAAAGCTGACCTCCTCAATTGCCTTTACCTTTGTGAAGAGCAGCTAACAGATAAAAATGTACAGAGCAGTAAGGGAACACAGAGCAACAGCATCACCACTGTACAAAACACTATCACCTCCATGTTCACAAAGCTGGCAATTATTCATTAAGATCAAAGACTGACTTTTGTATGTTGTGTCCTCATTTTCCTTGAAAAACATTCTTAGTGGACCAGATGAGGCAAAATGATCAAGAACATTGCCATTTTCTTTGTTGCTTCCTACCCAGTTCTTGACATATATACTCCAGGTTCTTTTATCCAAACTCAAACTTCTGAATGCTCCAGATTCCTTTCCATTATAAAGCAGCCTTATCATCTGCATTGAATATATTTGATTATAATAGGGCTCAGGCAAAGCAGAAAATGTCTGGCATCATAGCTGCTTTCCATGACCATAGCAAAGAGATGCCAAGCTGCCAGAACCTCATACTCTCTGATGTTATGATTTCAGTTTCCCTTGTTTTCTTTTAAAAAGTGACAGGTCAGCACAATTCCAGGCACAAATACAGGCTGGGTGGAGAATGGCTGAGAGCAGCCCTGAGGAAAAGGACCTGGGGGTCTGGGTTGATAAAAAGCTCAACATGAGCCAGCAGTGTGCACAGGCAGCCCAGACAGCAACTGTGTCATGGGCTGCATCAAGGGCAGCATGGCCAGCCAGGCAAGGGAGGGGATTCTCCCCTTTTACTCTGTTCTTATGAGACCCCACCTGGAGAACTGTGTGCAGTTCTGGAGCCCCCAACACAGGAAGAACATCAAACTGTTAGAGCGAGTCCAGAGGAAGGCCACAAAGATGATCAGAGGGCAGGAGCACCTCTGCTATGAGGACAGGCTATGAAAGTTTGGGCTCTTCAGGATGGAGAAGAGAATGCTCTGAGGAGACCTTATAGTAGTCTTCCAGTATCTGAAGGGGGCCTACAAGAAGGCTGAGGAGGGACTACTGACAAGGTCTTGTAATGACAGGATGAGGAGTAATGGGTTTAAACTGGCAGAGGGGAGATTCAAACCAGATGTTAGGAGGAAGTTCTTTACAATGAGGGTGGTGAAACACTGGAGCCAGGTGCCTAGGGAAGTTGTGGATGCTCCCTCCCTGGAGGTGTTCAAGACCACACTGGATAAGGCTTTGAGCAACCCATTCTAGTGGGAGGTGTCCCTGCCTATGGTAGGGGGTTGGAACTGGATGATACTTGAGGTCCTTTCCAACCTAAACCATTCTGTGATTCTATAAATTTTAATGCTCCTACATAATGCTACAGTAAGTAAATCCAATGTTATTCCAAATATTTTCAAGCAAGGGTTGTTGAGGTCTTGGCTTAGGGGTGTGTTTGTTTTTGCATTTTCTTTTCCAGGAGAAAGAAAGACAGAAAAAGAAGAAAGGAAGGGAAGACCAAAACAACAAGAAGAAAAAAAAACCCACATGACTTTGTAACAAACAAAAGGAGATCAATATCTTAAAGGGTAGATTTGATTTTGTGATTCAAAATTATGTTGTTCTGCTGGCTGGAAATGCAGATGGTGAGCAAGCACCCTTTATTCCAACTCTGTGGCTGGTAAAAACTTACATTGTCCTGTGAGCAGCAAGGAGTAATGATACACATTTACCACAAACCATGAGCCAGCACTGATTGATGCTCATGCCATGCCTACAAGAATCTAGTTCTTCTGAATACATTGTGGTTTTTATAGATGGTAGGATGACCCTACCATCTATAATACAGCACAACACTTAGAAATCAGATTTGCCATGACATATATTGATAATGAAATCATAAGGATTGTAGGAAGAAATAGACCAAAACTCAAGTTTCTTAACAAACCTTGGTTAAAGCAATTCAGTTTGTGAGGGATTGTTGGTCGTAGTGGATCATTTGCCTACTGGATTTATGTTCTACTTGTATGTACAACAGGCTCTTTTGGGTGAATTCCAACCCTCAGCGTGCATTTCCCAACTACCATCACCTCCCTCTGTGGAAATGAAGCTGTCCTTGAGACGTGCTCATATCCATAGATGGCAGCATATTGATTTTGCATAACTTAAATGGTTGAATCTTTTAATGCACTTCATTTACAGAAATTATGTTAAAACTCACAGCATGTTTGGCACAAGTGCTCTTCCTCTTCTTTTTTTTGTTCAGTCTCTGAAGATTATGTGATGAGAACTTCTCCATTGTCTTCTCCCTCCTTTGGAACACTCTCTGAAAGTTCAGGGACAGGCAAGAGTGAGCAGCAAATTTTACTGTTATGAGCTTCAGCATTCACCTGAATTAATATCATTCACTCAGCGTTATTTCAACCCAAGGGGAAGCAGACTTGGGTAGCAGATATTACCACATATCCTTCAGAGGTGAGATGTAACCTTTCAAGGCAAATTTACTAAAATATTGTCAAGAAAAAAGCAGGCATACATCTTTCCTTGGCAGAAAGCAAGCAATTTGGATTTAGAGTCAGAGATTAGATAGTTACATGTATACTTTAGGTTTACGCCCTACCTACACATCCCCCTCCATGCACTGGACTGTGTCCCATCATTCTATGGTTTCACTGTCCACATAGAATCAACCAGGTTGGAAGAGACCTCCAAGATCATCTAGTCCAACCTATCACCCAGCCCTAACCAATCAACTAGACCATGGCACTAAGTGCCTCAGCCAGTCTTTTCTTGAAGACCCCCAGGGATGATGCCTCCACCACCTCCCTGGGCAGCCCATTCCAATGGGAAATCACTCTCTCTGTGAAGAACTTCTTCCTAATATCCAGCCTATACCTACCCTGGCACAACTTGAGACTGTGTCCCCTTTTTCTATTGCTGGTTGCCTAGGAGAAGAGGCCACCCTGTCATTACTAATTGATAAATGTTATACATTTACCTGAGCAAAAAGGGATATTTAAAGTTGTGAGTTGGGAAACACAAAACTAGTTGCCATCGCTGATACAGGCTTCCTTGGTAACCTCTGGAAAGAAAGCTCATAACCAATTCTTCATCTCCAGAGTGGGGAAAATAAGGTGCCCACATCCTGTCCTTTGTGTCTTTAGGAAGCTAGTGACTTGGGAGAGGAAGTGTCCATGTAAAGCATGGTTATGATCCCAGCCAACCCCTGCGATATAAACCTCCTTCCACTTGGAGAGAGGTGCACCCCATCTGCTGTCAGCAGACCTGGTGTCATGTGGAGGGACTCATGGTCAAAGAAGCCAAAATCCTGCTGGAGGCACCAGTCTCAAAGCCAAGAGTTGAGCAGGTATGAATTTCTACCCACAGAAGTGTTTGCTTGCAACCCAGCAGCTCTCCACCACACAGGAGTATATCATCTTTGGAAGACTCTGAGGAAGTGAGGGGATTCAGCCACAGGAGAGAGCAAAATTCAGGGCATATCAGCAAATTTTAATCCCCCTTTTAGCCCTGTCCCAGTCAGACTGGCTAGGGCTGGGGGATAGGTTGGACTGGATGATCTTGGAGGTCTCTTCCAACCTGGTTGATTCTATGATTCTATGATTCATCAGCAGGGTAGAGCCATAGTTACAAGATTGATCAAATAATATCAAATGATTAGACAGTCCATTAAAGGGCTGCAGACATGAAGAAGATTCACCAGGCACAGTGAAGATGCACAATCCAGCTAAGATGGAATAACTAAACCTCAGCTTTTCATGAGTGGCATTCTGAAGATGTCTGTCGCTGCATGCAACAAACAGTTTGTGACTCATCCACCATCAAAAAGGTGAAATCTCTTTATAGTTTTCTGTGTCATTTTTCACCCTTCCTTCCAGAGCTGTTCTCCTGTTGCTGAGCAGTCAATCTTGTGCATATTCTGCTCAGAGATCAGCTGACACACTTACATTAGCAAGTGGCACTCGAAATGAATACATGGAACACATCTGAGTCGTGCATGCTTCATTTATGTTTCATAGAATCATAGAATGAACCAGGTTGGAAGAGACCTCCAAGATCATCCACTCCAACCTAGCACCCAGCCCTAGCCACTCAACTAGACCATGACACCAAGTGCCTCATCCAGGCTTTTCTTGAACACCTCCAGGGATGGTGACTCCACCACCTCCCTGGGCAGCCCATTCCAATGCCAATCACTCTCTCTGACAACAACTTCCTCCTAACATCCAGCCTAGACTTCCCCCAGCACAACTTGAGACTGTGTCCCCTTGTTCTGTTGCTGGTTGCCTGGGAGAAGAGGCCACCCCCCACCTGGCTACAATGCCCCTTCAGGTAGTTGTAGACAGCAATGAGGTCACCCCTGAGCCTCCTCCTGTTATTTACACACCTGCTAAGTGCTCAGTAGAAGTGGCAGGACTTACTTCCCTAGGCTGTTGTCCAGGAAATCAACAGAGCCCTCTTGTGAATACAAGCTTATCTGTGCAAGTAAAGACTACACAGTCTATCTCTTATGAGGCTAACTATCTAGAAGACTAAAACCTAGTACAAAAGAGTCTTTTTTTTCCCCTAGCAAACATGTTTGGAATCAATTTGCACTCTAATTGTTCACTATTTTTCATTAAATAGATGCAAAGGCATTCATCCTTTCCCCTTGGTTGTATTCTCTGAAAAAAACATGAATCAATAATCCAATTTAGGTTAATCATAGATAACTATTCAGGGTATGAGGGAAGTGATTTTCTCAGATTTACCTAAAAGTACTTTTATTGACATGATCTTGAAGGTTGGCTTGAAATTCTGTGGGAGTTTTAATAAAAACATTGTTCATTATCTGTGTTACAGCAGTTCTTTCAGATCCTGCCAGTCACCAGGGATATGTTATTCTGAGGATCACAATAACCTAGCAAAGGTACAGCCTGTATCTTGAACATATAAATCAAAGTAAGACAAAGATGTACAGAACAACCAGAAGGAATAAGAGAACAGCACTACTTAGGCAGTATTATTGGGAAGTTTCATAACACTGATAAAAAAGCAATATGATATCATCAAGTGCTGTAATATAATAAAACCATAACACATTGCTAGAATTGGTAAGATCAAGAAAGTTTGAAGGGACAAGCAATACAAGTTCAACAGTTCTTTCTACCTCAGCTCACTTGATCCTGCTGTCCAACAGAAGGAAAGACCTGTGTCTGTATTTGGCCCATATCCAAGGCTAAACTATATCAGCTGCTCTATCACCTGATGACCTCTCCCCAGCTGAGAAGGATTGGGAAAGGAAAGGAGACCTCTGGGCTGAGATAAAAACAGATTTAGTGAAACACCAAAAGTAGTCTTAATTTGAAAGCAGACATAAAGTATACAAAGTTATACTGAACCCAATGAATGCACAGCAATCACAACAAAAGAGAAACCAGTTCTCAGGGTCAGAATGGTAAGTAAAGCTCTCCAAGGATGGTGAGAATTGCAAAGAGGAATACTAAACTTTCCCCATTACAATGAGCATGATGTTTATGGTTTGTTATGGTTTATGGACCTGTGATCCAGGTCATGCCTGTTGCCCTGGCTTTCATCCCTCCCAGCTTAAGCTCCTGGATGACTCAAAAAAATGCTAATTGCTGGCCTCTGATTCTATCCCATGGAAACCAGGACACCTTGCCCTGGGACGTGGTGATATAGTCTGCAATATGAAGTAGCATCACAGGGGGTTCCATGCCTCTCTATGGCATGTTCCTAACACAGGCACGGTCCTGCACTGGTTTCACATACACAGCAACTCTGCTGCACCTCTTTGCTCTGAGATGGGATGCAAAGAAGTAGAAGTCCACCTCCTGTCCCCAAAGCTGAATTAGTGAGTGGCAATTGCCACTTCAGCTCTAAGAGAAACAGTAGAGAATAAAACGGATGGAGGAAAGGGCAGAGGATAGACTGTAGCAGAGCCTGGCTAATGTTAGGACTGCACATTGCAAAGCAGCAGCAGTGAATGCTGCCACAGTTGTTCAGTACCACACAGAACAGCACTATTACCTTGGTACCTGCAGGGCAGCCCTGGTAAGATGAGACCTGCTAATACAGGAACAGTCAGCGCTTATACCTGGTAGCACAGATTAGGGAAGTGCACTGTCAGCAGGTTTCAAGGTTTCAAGAGCAGGTTAGCTCAAGATTTACAGCATTTCTAGCTTTCAGATGGCATGGAAGTACCTTGAGAACAGCTTTTTTTTTGCTGTGTTCAGCAATCTGTTTCCCACTGTGGCCACAGGCCAGAAATAGGCAGAAAAAAAATGCAAAGAAAAGGAAAGGCAGTAGCTAAATATTTCAGAACCTTCACAAAGATTTAGTGTGAGCAAGGCTTTAGTAAAGGGCAAAAGGCCAGTGGAGAAGTGAGGTGATGTTTTTTCCTTCCTGAAACAATTTGCACTTCCCCTGTCATTGAAGTTAACCCAATTAAACAAGTACCCTCATGTGCAAGGGTGCTCACACAGTTTGCATGACTTCTTTGTTTTAGAAACTGTGAACTTTCTTCACAGCTTTTTCCAGTGGCCATGGCCTGTTTCCTAAGTGGATTCTGTAGTGCCTACTACTTGGCTGAGCTCTAACTGCAGGCTTTCCTTTGGTGGCAGCACTAATTTGCTTACCTTTCCTCCACTTATCTGCTCATTTTCACTGAAGTTACAGGACGACGAAGTCCTAGAGACTCTACTGCTGTGTCAAATCTGCTTAAAATGGACATTTCAATATTTGCTAAAGGGAGTACAACAGTCAAGCACATAGACAGTGGGATCATGGGAGTCTAATTCCATTAGGAAACCTGTCTAAGAATTACCACTAACACTCCTTTGGAGCATAAATTCTTTCTGATCCTGTGTGGATATCAGTTAATGAGTCCACATAACAGTTCATTTGTTAGGTTGCATACACATAGTCTTCACTCTGCAAGGGTAAAGAAAGAAGCAAAGAGGATTAGCTTCCCCCAAACACCATGCAGCTGTGACAGGGCTGATATTTCTCACTGAGATTTCTCAGGTGGCTTTTAGCATCACATCCCAGCCCTACTGACACCAAAGAAGATCAACACCCAGAAAGGTTTGCCACGTAGTAGTCCCACACTCATCTTCTACAGACACAGCCACCTTGTTCCTCTGCACAAAACCCTTGTCACAAAGCCAGCTGTTCATTCCTTCAGGCAGGTGGAAATGAATTGTTCTGAAAAGTTCTGTGTATATTCCCAGATGAGCATGACAATATCACAAACCTGTGTCTCCCCAGACCTTGCTGCCCAAGAGTATGCTCCTCCTCACTAGGTACCATTTCACTCCTTGTCTCCACTATGTTGTGCCATTTCTGCTTAAGACTGCATGCCAAGATGTCCATGCAAGAATTAGATCAGTCTCAGTATGCACACAAAACCCTCCAGCTCTGCAAGGCGCAGTGATCCAGGAGCACAAAGAAACACAGCTGAGCAGTGTCTGGATGGGGAGTCTGATATGTTTGCAATGTGCATACCAGTGGTCAAATTAGAGAAAGAAATCTTCGTGAGCCAGTGTCCAAAACTTACTTATTAATATAGGCTGAATGACTAATTTATGGACAGACATTTTTAGCCTTTTGCAGAGCATCTATTTCATTATTTAAGGTGTTCAATTATGTACCTGCCTAATTAGTATCTGAAGAAAATAGGTTTCTTTATTACACTGTGTCTTCAGTGAAAAGCAATACACAACTGCAAGCTTTCCTAAGTCTTTAAGTAGGAAATACTTAACAGCCCCCATAGCATGTTAAATGAGGGAGGCCTGGTTCTATCTATAGGGTCATCACAGTTGCAAAAAGTAATGTAACTCACCAGCAGAACTATCAGAAGAAATGCAATTTATTCCATTTTAGGTTAGTAGTTGTTAAGTTCAGACCAGGAGATCACTTGTGTGCAACCAAGACAACTTTGTTCACTTACTGCAAGAACATTGGGTAAAATCAATCTTTTCACACAAAAAATCTCTTTTCAAGGTATGCAGTTGTCTCTTTGGTGTGTCTTGTCTAACAGTTTTAGTAAAGCACTATGCTTAAAAACAGAACAAAATGCTTCTGAGATGGAAAAACTCAGTTTCATCTTTGAAATGACAGATCAAATAGAATGAAATAATTTTTTTAAACACGACATTTTAAGTTATCTAGAAATAAGAGTTTGTGTTGTGTCTTGGATAAATGAGGCAAACAACACCAGACAGGGCTACAAACCATACTGGTGGCTTTTTGAAGTTCTTGTTCCTTGGAGAGACCCACAGCATGATGCAGAAAGCCTTACCTCAGTAAGAGCAGCTTCCTCAGACTGCTCCATAAGGTTGCACCTGCTTGGACCCTCCAAGAGGAAACAAAGTACAGTCACATCCCGGGTGTTAAGTCCCTGCTCATGACCTCAGGCATTATTGTCTACCTTTGAACTGGAAGTACACATGAAAGGATCAGGGGTACTGAACTTCTATGAGGAGAGGTTGAGGGAGCTGGGCCTGTTTAGCCTGGAGAAGAGGAGGCTCAGGGGTGATCTTATTACTGTCTACAACTACCTGAAGGGACATTGTAGCCAGGTGGGGGGTGGCCTCTTCTCCCAGGCAACCAGCAATAGAACAAGGGGACACAGTCTCAAGTTGTGCCAGGGTAGGTATAGGCTGGATATTAGGAAGAAGTTCTTCACAGAGAGAGTGATTTCCCATTGGAATGGGCTGCCCAGGGAGGTGGTGGAGGCACCGTCCCTGGGGGTCTTCAAGAAAAGCCTGGATGAGGCACTTAGTGCCATGGTCTGGTTGATTGGCTAGGGCTGAGTGCTAGGTTGGAGTGGATGATCTTGGAGGTCTCTTCCAACCTGGTTGATTCTATGATTCTATGATTCTATGATTCTATGAAAAGGAATAAAGGGAGACTGTTGTTTACACTGGGGAAAAAAACTGACATGAAACAAGTAGTCCTTTAAACAGTTCATACTGCAGAAGGAGGATCACCCTATTTGGCTGCCTACATGGGCACTGTAGATAGATCCTTTCCTGAATAGTCAGACCAGATTTTTTGACTGGCTAGATGTCAAGCTTTTCATCCCCATTCCTTTCAGTCTGGTCAGATGTAAAGGTTGGTCCTTTGTGGGTCAAAAAAACCCTAGTATGTTCACAGACTGCTCTACTGCACACAATTTGAAGAGCTGCTGTTTATTTCCTACATCACACACATTATTTCTGCCAGGCACCTGAGCTGAAAAAAAAAGCTCATCTACATTTTATTTCATAACATCTTTTATCAGCCATTCACCAAGCCATCGTGTGTCCAGGTGTGTGTGTATAATTCTATAAAGGGAACAGTCATCTCTGCTGATGCTTTTCATTTTGTGATCCCTGAAAATGGTATGAGTACAACTGCCTGCCCTCAGTGCCAAGGCCTGGGAACTCGCTGCATTAAGCATCTCCTGTAGCAGCAGTACCAGAACAGAAGTGGCTTCAGTGAAAAATGGCAGTTGCAAATGAGTTTTTGCAGTCATTTTGTTTCAAGATAATTTTTTAGAAGGCTGGACCAGTCAATGTGATTGCTCAGCCTTGTATGCAAGGTCTCTGTTCACTCACCTGGCTTGTCAATTAAAGGGACCCTGCAGAAGTTGGACTAATGAAAATGACAGGAAATTTAAAAAGGTCCTAGGGAAATCCAGATACTTTTATAATTCCATTGGTTTACACTGGCTGTAGGAAGGATTTGTCAAAGAGAGTAGGCACAAGGAAACAAGGTAGGAGACCAGAAAAGCAAAAGAAACCTCCTCATTTGGCAACAGTGAGCTGTTGCCTGAGCCTATTGTATGTTATGTGACACCACTGCCTCCGTGTTTCTCAACCTGGGGATAACTCATAGCATGGGCAAAACTGGCCTTGGCAAGTGGCTCACTAAAAAGGGAGGGTGAGTGCAGCAAGGTGAGGGGAAGGACAAAATCATCTGTAGAGGGAAAGAGAAGCAGTGCAGTGCAGGGCACCAATTTCATTCTTAATAGTACAGCTGTAATCTCAAACCTGCCTTCCCTTAGGCATCCCTCTAGAAATACTGTGCTTTCACTTCTACCTCAGAGGGCAGAAGCATTTCTGCTGATTCAGGCTGGTTGAAATTGCTATTTCATTAGAAAAGACACATGTGGTCTTTATTGGAGCTTGTGACCACAGTCTTTGAGTTCTGCCAGGAAAGGATGCATTGGTCTGTGTCAAATCACTCTCTGGCATGTTTGCTGCTTTGTGGGACAAGTAATACCTACTTTGTGGGAGACCAGCCTTGCTCTCCGGGAACTGCGAGACCACAAAGACAACTTTCCACAGTTCTTTCTCTTCCGTCCTGCAATTGCTATCCCTCCACCTAGGTAAACACCAGAATCTGCTCGTCCAGCTGCCAGGATTCAATGCCTCTGCCAGCTCTCTTTTAGCAGAGACAAGGACAGTTCTGCCTTTGGGGAGCTTCACTTCTCCTACTGCAGGCAGCAGTGTGATGCAGTGAAAAGCAGACCACAGAGCAGGGTTGCCTGAAAGCTGTTTGTGCTGAGAGCATTCCTCAAGCAGCAGCACAGGCTGAAGTCACGCATCTGAACAGAGGGACCTGTCTGCTGCAACACTGAAACATGACTCATTTTGTGATAGGCACCAGCTGCAGGCTTTGCAATGAGCAAATAATCTATTTTGGACTTCAACGAGAGAAAAGAAAGCATCTATCATTCACCTGTTTACTTTTTGGGTTGTTCCACGACTCATGGAATACAAATGACCATTATCTGGGTTGCTGGCCAAAATTGTTTTAAAGTGGTCATAGACTATGGATGCAATCTGAAGCCTTAGCCTAAGGAAGGCAATTCTTGATTGTTATAAATGGATATTGAAACTAGAAATCCATTTTTTGCCTGCTCTACTTGAAAGCTGTTCCTTGTAGTGACTTAAGGTTGCTCATTCCATTCTTTTTGGGTTTATTTGGAAAAGAAAAATATGTTATTTCACCATAAAATTAGTATCTTCCATCTTCCTTGTCTCATTGTTACACAGACAGTCACTGTCTTAAGAAAGGCCAGACAGAGGGACAAGGGCTCCAAAGGAACAGACAGGATTGTTTTTTTCTCTAATTCCAGATTAATTGCAAAGAGCTGCTGGACCTCACTTTGGTTTCTGTTCCCCAACTCTCTAGCCTCAGCAATCTTCTTGCTGTTTTGTGCTTCAAGAAGTCCTTCTTCTACACATCTGCCATTTTCTGTGCAGTCATAGAATCACAGAATCAACCAGGTTGGAAGAGACCTCCAAGATCATCCACTCCAACCTAGCACCCAGCCCTAGCCAGTCAACTAGACCATGGCACTAAGTGCCTCAGCCAGGCTTTGCTTCAACACCTCCAGGATCGGTGACTCCACCACCTTCCTGGGCAGCCCATTCCAATGGGAAATCACCTTCTCTGTGAAGAACTTCTTCCTATCATCCAGCCTATACTTCCCCTGGCACAACTTGAGACTGTGTCCCCTTGTTCTGTTGCTGGTTGCCTGGGAGAAGAGACCAACCCCCACCTGGCTACAGTGTCCCTTCAGGTAGTTGTAGACAGCAATGAGGTCACTGTCTCCCCGACTAATCCCATGCTGTTGTTTGTCCTCATTCTGGAGCAACGTTCTTTAGCTCTGTGCTGTACTAAGGAGAATACAGACGTTCAGAAGATAAAAAGGAAGTCTCTTTAATTGTGTCAAACAGCATGCAGACAATGCCAAACTCCCTGTTGTCCTTTGTTCCCATGACTGCCACTGCTCCTTCCCCTGCCTGGCCTTTCTTGAATTCTCCTATCCACCATGTCCCCCGAAACATCTTCAGTCTCACACTGACTCAAAGCTTTCTTAGTCCCATTCCTCCATCCTCCTCCTGGCCAAACACAGTCCAGTCTGCTCTATTTTCACAAGGACATGAGCATTAGAGTAGCTTTCTGTGGAGCTGTGCAAATGTGCTCAGAAATATCAGCAATGCCAAGAGAAGAGGCATCTCTAAAAGAACACTGGAGAGTTAAAAGTAGGTCAGGCAGTGTCTGGTCACTGGCATTACTGGGCCACAGAGTTCAGATCTGTGCCCAGAGCTGTCATGGTCAGCAAGCAGTGGGGGTTGTGGTTGGAAATGTGTTTGGACCAGTAAAGGAATGCAGCATTCACATGAGCATTGGACCATCTAATTGGCTAGTTTAAATTGGCAGACCTGAACTCCAGGTTATACCTGGGCACCTGTGAGTAACACTGCAGAGCGTAGACTGGTGCTAGGCATGTTTCCCCAAAGGGCATGATCCTAACCCTACAGAAATCAGATGGAGAGTTGTCATCAACTTCAGCAGGAGCAGAGCTATGTCCTTTGCCACTATGATTACTTCACATCTACTTCATACTGATTTTAACTATAAAACTCCTCCTAGGAATGCTCTTTGTTTACGGATTTGCCTCCTGCTTTGAAACGTTCATTTCTGAGCTGTTAGTCACAATAATGAGTTGACAATTTCCTCCAGTTGGCACATTTCATTCAAGACACATTACTGTAACCACAGCTACCTCAGATGTACAAAATCAGGTTCAGCAAAAATACTGCTTACTGATGCATGAACAGAAAAGCTTGGAAGTCTGCCGTTGTTTTCTTACCTTTTGACTTGGACTGATGCTTCCTAGACAGGTGGGGAAATAAAATCTTCAAATGCACAGGAGGAAGCACTCTTATGGCCTCTCTGGTGTGAGTTTCTGCTTGTGTTTCCAGCCCAGCTTCAGAAGCAGATTCAGCATCTGTCACAGCCTCATGTGAGATGGCTTGCAACACTCATGGCCTGCTTCTAGTTCAGAGGAATGCTGGATCCCTAGCAGAACAGGAGAGCCAGCTTCACCGTGACAGAAAAGCAACAAAATCACTTGACTCCATTTCATCTTCCCAAAGGGTTGTGGAAGTTGAATGGGTAGGAGGGGACAACTCCAGCAGCAGTGTTTTAAATCTGATTTAATAATGTCTCACAGCCTTGCGTTGCACGTGAAAGACAATGGGGGGGGGGGGGTACAATTAATAATGATTGCTTTGCCATGATGGTGATAAATAACTGGAAGTAGCTCTTTGGAGCAATGTTTAGAGCCTTTGCCTCTGCTTTTTTTTCTCTTTTTTTTTTTTTTGGTGGCAGATGGTGTAAAATCCCTGGGCTCTTTGGACCTTGACCTCCTGCAGATGTTGGGATGGGACAAAATGGTCTTCAGGACAGTAGAGAAGGGAAAGAAAATGAAAACCCCTCTAATGTACCGTATCAGGGCTAGCAGTGGGGTGGACCACTAACTGCTTTTTTATTACTGTCACTTACCAGCCCCAATTCTTGTGCCCTTAAAGAGTTATGTCAGCAATTGTGAGGTGGCTGAAAGGGAGAGTGGATGCATGTGGCGGTGAAGTATTATTGGAAATCAGACCAATAGAAGATGAATGAAAGATTATGAGAGGGGCAAACTACCATAGTTAGCTATGCTGCAACAAACTAGACATTGATATATTGTCCTCTTGGAGATATTCTGACAGCCCATTATAGTTCCCTTAATGAGGTTGTCATGCATTTCTCTTTTTGTAGCTATTAAAACCTTGTCTACATCTGCTGAGGTTTGCTTCAGAGAGGTGGAGGAGGGGACCCTTGATATTTTGCAGTCTGCCTTTGTTTGGTAGCCAGGGTCATATCTTAACCTAGTAGTAGAGAGGGTTAAGTTCACCCAAGATGAACGTTTCAGTGGATCTTCAAAGGAAAATAATCTCCACGGTGAAAGATTTCCATGGTTGTAGCCTCACAGTGAGCTGAAGGCATGATGGATGTTAATATGAGTAATGGGAACTTTCCACAACCATTCTTAGATCTACACAGATAGTGAGAGAATGTGGTATGTGAGACTCATTAAATATAAAACCCCTGCACATCACCTCTGAATTACAATGTTAGCAAGCTGTGCAGTTAACTATATTAGCAAGTGTAATCTGACTCACTCAATAATGAGGGATGAAAAGACTCACTTAAGGATTTTCTTCAGAAACAACCAATGATTCCTGTGAGTAATATGCAGGAGATGGGTAGGTAAGGAGGTAGGTAAGGCAGATGTGTGAGCACAACGTGAGTTCTAGGAAGCAAAACTTCCACTGCTTAAACAATTCTTTCCGTAAGGCAAGTAAATATTGTTTGGAATACAAACATTCCCCCACTGTAAGACACTGTTTTGCTTTTGGGCTCTAACTTTGGATCTAACTTTTAACAATCCCAGAAGAATGGACTGTAGCTCATGAGAGGGCTACATACAGAGATTTAACTCAGACCTCTTGCATGCATTTTGCTAATCCAGTTCTCACATACAGGGTCAGTGAATAGGGGAAGGGTATCCATGGCTGATATATGCAACTAGGGAATCTCCAAGGGCTGGGGAACTCGTCTGCATCTGAATAACGCTGCTTTAGGGCCACCAGCTTCCAGCTGCAGGGCACAAAGCAGCCACTTCTTGCATGCTCTGAACCTTGATACTTAACATTTAAGGACTTTCAGATTCACTTTGAATGAAACCTCTTTGTTCCATAAGCATTTGCTACTAAAACATGGCATACAAGGAAATTTAATACATCGAATCAGACGCATCAAGTTAATTTCCTGCAATTAAATGATGCAGTTGGGTAATTGCTCTACAGGGTCAAATGATTTATTCTGAAGCCTCTTGGAAAATGTTCTAATACACACAGTTTGTCTGTTTTACCGTGGTCTAATAAACAGAAAGCACGTGCAGATGTGCTGCCATGGAAAAGGAGAAAGCCAGCATGTAAAATCATTTGGGATTTGGTGTCTAAGTCATCACTAAACTCGGATTTGCAATGAATATGTCAGATGTCTTAGCACCGCTCCACAAGTGGTCTAGAAAGCAAGCTTCCCCTGCTCTAATGAGGCAGAGAGAAATGGGTGAATACATTTTGATACACAATGCATCAGTGCCCGGTTTGTTTTAGTGAAACAGTAACCTCTCTCCCTTTCTCTGGGTAAATGCAGTACAATAGACTAACGCCACATGAATCTATTATGTCTTATAGGGCTTTTAGCAGGAGTATGACTGTTTAACCAGGCAGTGACACGAGAAGAATTACTATCCAACACTCCAGCTGAAAGTAGAGATTGTATTGATTCACCGCACTGGTCTGCCATTTTAGCTTTGATTGAGAGCCTTTCATGAATCCAAAAAGGTAACACTCCTTCATTGAAAACAACAGCAGGCGGTCCAGCCTGGACTTAAACCATCTGCCAGCTTAAAAGAAAGATGAAGGTGTTTCCCAAAGCATCTACTAGCCTAGTTCTAGCCAGTAGATGTATCACTCTGACTATTACATACCCAGGCTGACATACAAGAAATGCTTGTGAAGTCTTCAACTGGAGGTTTCATGTAGATCTCATTATCAAAAGAGATATACTCTGGAAACTAATTACACCCAGCAGCACTTCCCTCATTCACTCTCTCACTCCTGAAAGAAGCCATATCTTCATGTCTCAGAAATTAAGGGATACCCTTGTCTTTCCTTTATTTCCTCCCCCCCCCCAAAAAAAAAAAATCCCTGTTGAAGAATTTTGTCTTTGTTTATTAGAGATCAGCTGCAATGCAGAAACTTGTTTCAATTGAATGTTTTCCTAAAAGCAGGATGTTCTGCTTTAAACAAAAGAGATTTGCCTTCCCAAGCAAGTCTGAGTTGAGAGTGGCATGTCTACACTTCCTCAGATATTCCTGTAGTCCTGGCTCCATGTGCTGCCACTCCAGAGAAACCCAAGGCCATCACGGACACTATGTGGACCCCATTTGATACCTGTAGCTTTCCCTTCACATACCCTACTCTTCTTTAGTTATTAAAGACTGAAAGGGAAAGCAAATAAAATACAGTTATTAAAAGATCCTGGAAAATAGATGTGATGGTTTGGGTGTTCCCCACTCCCCCACACACTTTGGAAATCACCCAGACTAGACTCAGCCAGCTCTGGAAATTGAATGAAGCTTATTAGTTACAGCTTAGCAGAATATACAAGCAGATATTTACAGTCTATACAGTTATAGACAGAAATAGACAAGGGAAAAGGTAATACAGAAACACAACAGCCCTCCCAGAAACCTGAGTCCCCAGGAGGGGCTCCTAACTGCTCCTTCACCTTCCCCCTACTCTACTCAACCTTACCCCAGTCCCAAGGAAGAATGGAGGTTTGGCCAGGGGGTTAGGAAGCAAAGTGGATTAGTCAGAGAGGTTAGAGAGAGAGATGCAGCTTGGAGCTCCCAGCAGGAGAAGGGCCTTATCTATGTTCTGATTCTTATTCTTATACATCTCAGCAAGCCTATGAGTGAAGTAGACATCACCCTTGTTTCCCTTTCACAGCCTGTAATCCAGTCCTTCTCACCAAAACATTCTAGCTAGCTTCAAACTAACACAATAGGCATGAATTGTAAAGTGGTGTCGAAGAGTAACACCTAGAGCAACAAGGCTGGTGAAGGGCCTGGAACACAAACCCTATGAGGAGAGGCTGAGGGAGCTGGGGGTGTGCAGCCTGGAGAAGAGGAGGCTCAGGGCAGACCTCATTGCTGTCTACAACTACCTGAAGGGAGGTTGTAGCCAGGTGGGGGTTGGCCTCTTCTGCCAGGCAACCAGCAACAGAACAAGGGGACACAGTCTCAAGTTGTGCTGGGGAAGGTATAGGCTGGATGTTAGGAGGAAGTTGTTGGCAGAGAGAGTGATTGGCATTGGAATGGGCTGCCCAGGGAGGTGGTGGAGTCACCATCCCTGGAGGTGTTCAAGAAAAGCCTGGATGAGGCACTTGGTGCTATGGTCTAGTTGGGTGGATAAGGCTGGGTGCTAGGTTGGACTGGATGATCTTGGAGGTCTCTTCCAACCTGGTTGCTTCTATGATTCCATGATAGTACTTTGGCGTCCCAATGTCCATCTGACATCAGTCTGAAGCAGGTTCAAGACAAAAGCTACTGATAGTAAGTGTATCCACCTGCACTTCCTCGGAAACTCCTCTCTTAAAGTGTACAATCCTGCTTGCAGCTGTGTAAGATACTGAGGAATTTCTGACCCTGAATGAGAACCGTTTCACTCATATGTTGTCAGACAAACATACCTAGTTCACTCTCTGTTTTCAGGGGGAGGAAAAAGAGGGGTAGTGGTGGTGAGAATTTAAAATAGCAGAGGCTCTGGAGATTGCCTGGAGAATATAGATACTGGGGAGGAAAGCATTGAGAAACCCCATGTGATTCCCTGGGAAACCAGGACCAGACAATGAGCCTCATCACTTCCAGCCTGATTCATGTAAAGTTCCTGCAGTATGTCCCTACATCCTCCCCCAAACTTCTGAACAGTTTAACCCAGATGTGCTTCAGCATCCCAGCAAACTGGCACACTGGGAGAGACAGCATGTAACTCCCGTGGCACTCTGACCCCAGCTACTGGATGAAGCACCAAGTTTGCTTATGGCCAAAATGAAGCTTTTGATAACACCTTTGCCCAGACCTGAGCCAAAAGTAATAAACTCTGGAGCTTGGCAGTTTGTTCAGTCAAAGCAGCTTGGTAACATGGTCACAAGGCATGCTTTCAGCTCTCAGCAGAGGCAGAATGAGACCGTGTCTGCTCAAAATGCAGGCAGAGCAAGTTCACTTCATTGCAAAACCCTGACAAACATAGGCTCAGATCTGCAGAGTGCAGACAAATCCAGGGCCTTTGCAAGAGCCAGCCTGGTTCCAGCAGGCTGTATGGGAAAATTAACCAGGACAGGCTGATTCACAATTGTCCACACTGGTTAATTATTAGCACACTCTCTGTGTGGGCTGAGGTTTCTCTCCATAAGAACACAGAAGAGAATCATAGAATCGTTTATGTTGGAAGGGACCTCAAGGACCATCCAGTTCCAACCCCCTGCCATAGGCAGGGACACCTCCCACTAGAGCAGGTCGCTCAAGGACTCATCCAACCTGGCCTTGAACACCTCCAGGGAGGGAGCAGCCACAACCTCCCTGGGCAACCTGTTCCAGTGTTTCACCACTCTCACTGTAAAGAACTTCCTCCAAACATCTAGTTTGAATCTCCCCTCTGCCAGTTTAAACCCATTGCTTCTCATTCTGTCATTACAAGACCTTGTCAATAGTCCTACCCCAGCCTTCCTGTAAGTCCTCTTCAGATACTGGAAGGCTACTATAAGGTCTCCTTGGAGCATTCTCTTCTCCAGGCTGAAGAGCCCCAACTCTCATAGCCTGTCCTCACAGCAGAGGTGCTCCTGCCCTCTGATCATCTTCATGGCCCTCCTCTGGACTCGCTCTAACAGTTTGATGTTCTTCCTGTGGTGGGGGCTCCAGAACTGCACACAGTACTCCAGGTGGGGTTTGCTGAGAGCAGAGTAAAGGGGCAGAATCCCCTTCCTTGTCCTGCTGGCCACGTTGCTCTTAATGCAGTCCATGACACAGTTGCTGTCTGGGCTGCCTGTGCACACTGCCAGCTCATGTTGAGCTTTTCATCAACGCAGACCCCCAGGTCCTTTTCCTCAGGGCTGCTCTCAGTCATTCGCCACCCAGCCTGTATCTGTGCTTGGGATTGCTCCCACCCCAGGTGCAGGAACTTACACTTGGCCTTGTTGAATGTCATGAGGTTGGCCTGGGCCCACCTCTCCATCCTGTCCAGGTCCTTCTGGATGGCATCCCTGCCCTCTAGCAAGTTGACTGTGCCACACAGCTTGGTGTCATCTGCAGACTTGCTGAGGGTGCACTCCATTCCTCTGTCCATATTGCTGACATAGATGTTAAACAGTACTGGTCCCTGAGGGATGTCACTTGGCACTAGTCTCCAGGTGGACACTGTGCTATTGATTACCACTCTCTGCGTGCAATCATCCAGCCAATTCCTTATCCAACAGTGCTCCACCCATCAAGTCTGTTTTTCCAGCTCTATGAACAGGATGTTGTGCAGGACAGAGTCAAATGCCTTACTCGTGTCCACCTAGATGGTGCCAGTAGCCCTTCCCTTGTCCACTGTTGCTGTGACTTCATCATAAAAAGCCACCAGATTTGTCAGGCATGATTTGCCCTTGGTGAAGCCACGCTGGTTACCACCAATCACCTCTGCTTTGTTTTCCATTTGCCTTAGCAGAGCCTTCAATATACTGTCTCCCACACAATGCCTAGACACCCTTAAGAGATTAGCACAGACCTTGGATTTTCCTAAACAAGTAGTTTGCATGAGGCTTCTTTGTTTTGGAGAGAGGAGATCTATGGACACAAGCCAGGCTGTACCACTTCGCCTCAGAGCCAGCACTCAGCCTCTGGGGTCTGTTATTTAATAGCAGAGCTGGGCCAACCCATTTCGTGTAAGACTTAGCTCTAAGAAGAGCCAAAAGCACACTCCTAGAATTTCCAGGACATGGACACACAGTGCCTGTGAGCCTGAGCTGCCTGCAGGGTACAAGTGCAGCCTTGTCTGTGCAAAAATGGACGAAATGCTTCCCTAGCATTGCTCAGCCAGGAAACAATACAGCCTTGCTCTCCCAGTGCCATGTCTGAAAGAATAAGCCCAGCCAAGACCAAGCTGGTAATGTGCAGAGTCAGTCGTGGTGGATCTGCACCCACATGTAATCAGTTTGCAGCCTGGAGATGTGGATAGCTGAGGACTATGTGTACAACTATGAAGCAGCTAGCCTCAAGAGTTACAGCAAATGCAAGACAATTCAGACTGACAGGAAAATTTTCCAAGAGACAGGATAGTTGCACAAAATTTGAAGGCTCCAGAAAGATCTCAGGAATCAAAAATAGCAGCAAATAACACAGACCAGGGTAATTACAGCAAGGATATTTCTGATGCAGAGAAAAAGAAAATTCAGGCTCGTAACAAGACCACTTCTTTGGGTTCAGCCCTGCAAATGTGCACTCAGACTGAAAACTACACAATATTTTTAGGAGGTGGATAGTGAACCCAGGGACAACTGTGCCTGTCTGGAGTCACCAGTGGAAGCAGCCTCCTCTCCAAGCCATTTGTTCACACAGGCTCGACATTTTGAGGCTTTGGGAATAGCCCACTGTGGATGTGTTACCAGGCTGCCAGGGATGCGTGTTATTCCCTTGCATTCCACTTGCTGGAAGTTGCAAAGTACTGTCAGCTACACAGCATATGTAATCTGAGAAAATGCCACAAATAGCAAACTGTCAGCTCAGGAGAGATTAAGCTGAGTTCTTTTCTGTGCTGCACTGCAGAAATGGAAGCAGTGACATTACTGGTACAGCGTGAAGGATCTCAACTTCATAGACAGAGGATCTTCCCTAGTAAGTGTTCTTGATTGGGCTCCTCTGACTATTTAGGTGCTGGTAAATGAGAAGCACCTGAATGGATAAAGGTTCAGTACAGCCAAAGAGACAATAAGATGTGATTGTGTGAGCCAGCAGAAGTTCAAGTAACCACAAGAACGTCCTGGGAAAATGAACATGTCATGTGGCTTCTTATTGCTCAGATATGCATTGTGATTTTGAATGCTACTTGCTTCAAATCCACCTAAAATATACTAAGCTGTCTAAATACTTTTAATCTCACAGTTCCCTTCCCAGTTGCTTTCTGTGCCTTAACTCGCTGGTGACCTCCATCACCTCCTCCGTCCCAAGGCTTTGCCCTTACTTTTGCTGCCAGCCACACAGGTCTAACGCCAGGAACAAGAGCGGAAGCTCTCATGCCTTGTGCTGCACTGCTCTGTCCAAATCTGCAGAGAGGTGAGAGAGTGTCAGCTGCCCATCTGGGCTGAGCACTGTGAGAAATTTAAAAGACAAATGTAGCCCTTGATTTGCTGAGTGATGGCTCTCATATTCTTGTGAGTGACATGCTGCGTGGCCTTCCAGCTGCGCTGTGGTACAGCGTGGAATCGTCTCCGAGACGCAAGTTTCATGTCTTATGGAGACACAATTGCTCTGTTTGTTAATCCCATATGGCCTCTCTCCAAGCTACTTCATACATCACAGAGGAACAGCAGTCTCAAAGTTCCTGGAAACTCCATTAGAATAGGTGTCCTAGTAGAGACATTAATGATACCACAAAAGCAAAGTATCACAGTATCACCACCAAGGTTGGAGGAGACCTCACAGGTCATCAAGTCCAACCCTTTACCACAGAGCTCAAGGCCAGACTATGGCACCAAGTGCCACGTCCAATCCTGCCTTGAACAGCTCCAGGGACGGCGACTCCACCACCTCCCCGGGCAGCCCATTCCAGTGTCCAGTGACTCTCTCAGTGAAGAACTTTCTCCTCACCTCCAGCCTAAATTTCCCCTGGCGTAGCTTGGGGCTGTGTCCTCTCGTTCTGGTGCTGGCCATCTGAGAGAAGAGAGCAACCTCCTCCTGGCTACAACCACCCCTCAGGTAGTTGTAGACAGCAATAAGGTCTCCCCTGAGCCTCCTCTTCTCCAGGCTAACCAATCCCAGCTCCCTCAGCCTCTCCTCGTAGGGCTGTGCTCAAGGCCTCTCCCCAGCCTCGTCGCCCTTCTCTGGACACGCTCAAGCATCTCAATGTCCCTCCTAAACTGGGGGGCCCAGAACTGAACACAGCACTCAAGGTGTGGTCTAACCAGTGCAGAGTACAGGGGCAGAATGACCTCCCTGCTCCTGCTGACCACACCATTCCTGATGCAGGCCAGGATGCCACTGGCTCTCTTGGCCACCTGGGCACACTGCTGGCTCATGTTCAGGCGAGTATCAATCAGCACCCCCAGATCCCTCTCTGTCTGGCTGCTCTCCAGCCACTCCAACCCCAGCCTGTATCTCTGCATGGGGTTGTTGTGGCCAAAGTGCAGCACCCTGCACTTGGAGCTATTGAATGCCATCCCGAAGGCTGCTGAGTGAGGTCAGCTCTTACTACACTCCAAAGAATCTGAAAGGAATATATGGGTTTATGAATGTCCAAATCACAAATTCAAACATTGGGGTTTGTACTACAATGGATGTTTAAAAGAACATATTGCAGTCAAGTCTGCTTTTTCCTGTGGATCCTCTGGTGTCACAGCACAGTTCCTATTAAAAAGCCAACCAACCATGAAACAATAACATGGCTGCATTACATCCTGTGCTCTAGCAACTCATGTTTCTCTTGTAATGTAGGGGAGGCAGTCAGGGAAATATACAGTTTGCCAGTTGCACCAGGGAGGCAGAAGAACAGATAATATTTCATTAGATTAGATTTTATTATTATTATTATTATTTCAATAAAGTAGGTTCTTTAAACGGTGATATTGATTGGTGAGTGCTGGCAACTGCTGGAGCAGTTTCTGCAGCACAGCAGATACTTAAAGTGGCATTTGCCACTGAAGGTTGATGGGTAGAGTGTGAAACATGTTTTAGTTGGGCAGCTATAAGCTGCTTGTGCACAGCCCTGTACGAGTGCTGCAGAGGAGCATCAAGAGGCTTCTGCAGGCTCAGATCTGCAAAGCACCATGAAGTGTCCAGGTTTGAGCTCTCCTGTTATCTGCTAAAGAGAGCTGCACTAAATGGCATGCAACAATAATAAGAATCATAGAATCATAGAATCAACCAGGTTGGAAGAGACCTCCAACATCATCCAGTCCAACCTAGCACCCAACCCTAGCCACTCAACCAGACCATGGCACCAAGTGCCTCATCCAGTCTTTTCTTCAACACCTCCAGGGACGGTGCCTCTACCACCTCCCTGGGCAGCCCATTCCAATGCCAATCACTCTCTCTGCCAACAACTTCCTCCTAACATCCAGCCTAGACTTCCCCCTGCACAACTTGAGACTGTGTCCCCTTGTTCTGTTGCTGGTTGCCTGGCAGAAGAGGCCATTCCCCACCTGGCTACGGTGTCCCTTCAGGTAGTTGTATACAGCAATGAGGTCCCCCCTGAGCCTCCTCTTCTCCAGGCTAAACACCCCCAGCTCCCTCAGCCTCTCCTCACAGGCTTTGTGTTCCAGGCCTTTCACCCGCTCCTTGCAGTAAGGACAATAGGTACTCCTGAGTTTGTCACTGCAGTCAAGCTAATGAAACATTTAAGAAGCCACACATACTACCCACTACCACAAACTGTACAAAACAAAGGCATTTTATCAGGGCCCATTGTAGTGGATTTTGTTACGCTGGCATCTGGGTCTGGCGTTCAGTCATCCTGCAACAGCGAATGCTTAAAATGCCATGACACAGTGATGGACTTAGGGGGAGGCTGCTATCACCAGCTGGATGACAGATTCACAGCTAGCTAGACTATGCTAAAATATGCTGAGAGAAGTTCAACACTAGTCCCTCTTCCTGTCATCCCTTCACCTCTTTGTTTGCTTCTTATTCTTATGCCTTCTATTTCAGATCGCGCCTTTCAGGGACAAGAACTGCCCTTTCCTCTGTGTTTCTCCCGTGCCCGTGGCAAGGCAGGTCCCACCCCAGAGAAGCATCTATATATTCTCACAGTGCAAGTGTTGGTGTGAGACAACAAAAACATCTTGTTATTTCACTGGTTTCAAACGTCCAGCTCAAAAGTACTTCTGCATAGCACAGCAATACCTAAATGGGATCCTGTTATTACTTCTAAACTTGTTCTGATTCATTTAGCTTACAAAAGTGTGATGGTTTGGGTGTTCCCCACCCCCCCACACTTCAGAAATCACCCAGACTAGTCTCGGTCAGCTCTGGGAATATAAATGAAGCTTATATTTACAGCTAGCACAATAGACAAGCAGATATTTACAGGAGATACAGTTATAGACAGAAATAGACAAGGTAAAAGGTAACACAGAAACACAACAGCCCTCCCAGAAACCTGAGTCCCCAGGAGGGGCTCTCAACCACCCCTGCACCTTCCCCCTGCCCCTCTCAACCTTACTCCAGTCCTAAAGAAGAATAGAGGTTCAGCCAAGAGGTTAAGAAGCAAAGCTTAGGCCAAATGGAAGGTGAGGTTAGGGAGTAAGATGTTGCTCAGTCAGCAGCCAAAGTGAGAGTGAGTGAAAACAATGGCCAGAGTGTTATCTAATGTTTTCATTTCTTCTTCAGCAAGACTCTGAGGGGAGCAGACATCACCACTGTATTCCTTTCACAGCCTATGATCTAGTTCTTCTCACCAAAACATTCTACCCTGCTTCAAACTAGCACAAAAAGGCACTGAAATTGTCTTCTCTCAGCAATGGCCTTGTATTTGCTAATCACCATCTCACTCAGACTGTATTTCATACACTTGATTATTCCGTTTTGCCCTGGTAATAACAAATGTACCTTTGTGGGCAAGACGTGGAACGCTTTGGTGTAACCCCTCCATTCCTAGTGGATTCTCTGTTTACATTATACAGCAGGAGCTATTGATCTTCACACTATTATGGAATCCAGACAGCATTAGAAAATTCATTAATGATGACTATAGAAGCTTTAACCCCATTTAAAATGTTCTTCACTCTCAGGCTATTCTCCATGAATGACAACATCTATTATGAACAAAGGCACTGTAACCACCCCTAATTTGCAAAGCATATTATCTGTGATCAATACTGAATGACAGAGCACAGCTGACTGAAAGAACCAATTTTGGAATTCAGGTGACATATGGTTTAAATCCCACAGTCACCACCCTGTGCTAACTAAACAATGAGGACATACAATATCCAGGGTTTCTAACGCAGTGCTCCACAATTAACACAGCCCTTCCCTCGGGAGTAATGCTGCTATTTACATTTTGGGGTTTTCAAGGACAGAGAAAGAGTTTGCTGTTTCCTTCATTGGATGTGACAAGGTGCAAGGCATAATGAACAAAATGCCATAATGGCTCAGTAAAGGAACTTTATTAAGCATATGGAGTAACTTTACTGGAAAAGAAAAAGCAAGCCAAACACTCCAATGAACATTTCGTTCTACCAAGAAGCTGTGTGCAGGTTGTTCTCAGAAAAATAAACAGAATCAGTGAAATTGCTCCAAATAGAATTGTTGCAGAGGGCTCCTTCCAATAGCACTTGTCTTATATGTTTTAATAATACTTTCCAGGGTATCTGTTTGGTTTAGCTGTAGCCTGCTTTGAAAGACAGATAATGAGGGAGGCTACGAGTGCCCAGCTTGCTGCTTCATTTAGATTCCACAACTGTAGTCCCAGCTCTTTTCAAGTTATGTATTAATGACAAAGGATTATGAAAGGATTTTATTAAACATTAAGTACCTTGGCAATGTAACTAAAGGCATAAACCACAGCAACCTACATGACAATCACATATTGCAGCTCTAAAAAAGGGAAGCATTTAATAATTATGGCTTTATATAATTCTGATACCTATAAAATTCTGGATCAAGCTCAGCCCAAGTGCAACCCACTGACTTACTGAGCATATAACAAGGATGAATTTAGTGTTTTGCATTCATGGGAATAGCCTTGCCTGTAAGAAACCAATATATTTTTCAGCAAGCCACATAATAAGGGACTGACCCAAGCCACATAATTCACATTTTCATTCCCATGAGAACTTCCACAGAAGGAGCTGGATTCATGTTTGCTAGTGGTACAACACTACAAACCCCAGTAAACCATGTCCATATAAAGCCACTGAGTTTATATAGTTGGTATCCTGAACTCTAAGGGTAGTCCTTCAAGACATTTACACAGCAATGAGCAACGACACTACGGTCTCTGGAGGTGGGTTTAGTTTTCCCTATCATGAGATATCAAAGACAGAGGTAAGAGCTAAGAGCACATGACATGGTTATGCATTGTGGTTCCTCTTGTCATCTGATAGCATCCCCTTTCACAATCTGGTCAAAGGAGTCTGGAGAGCTACTCTATCTACATCTGGCAATAACAGAAGTTCAGACACTCAGCACAAACCTGGCCTTAAAGGTGGGTCAGCTGAATCTCACCCAACAGAGATATAGCTGTTAAGTACATTATAGATACTACCCAGGGTAACTCTTTCTGGATCAAGACCCAGTCAGAGGACTGCTGTCATTGCAGATTCAGGTGCAGAAGGCAAGAGAAGGCTGCCATCCCAAAGAAATCAGAATGCAGAAGAGGCTGCCCCACACCCAATCGCCAGCCCACACAGACAGGCAAAAAAAAGGACATGCTGTGTAACCAGACCCACAATCTGGGAGGAAGGAACAGGTCTCACCACTTAGACGTAGCCACTGTATGCCAAGAAATGTGTATTTAAGCTAATCACCAAATTATATGGCCCACACAAAAGGTACCACTCACTCTGGGTGACACCACATGGCCTCTGTCTACATGACACCAGGGATGTAAGGTGGAAAGCACTGGAAGTGTTGTGGGGTGAAGTCATAGGTACTAAAAGACAGGTACTAAGAGCCAGGAAGAAAGGGAGCTGGAGATACTGGTGGATAGTAGGCTGAAGATGAGGCAGCAGTGTGCCCAGGTGGCCAAGAGAGCCAATGGCATCCTGGCCTGGATCAGGAACAGTGTGGCCAGTAGGACAAGGGAGGTTATTCTGCCCCTGTACTCAGCACTGCTCAGGCCACACCTTGAGTGCTGTGTCCAGTTCTGGGCTCCTCAATTCAAGAGAGATGCTGAGGTGCTGGAAGGTGTCCAGAGAAGGGCAACAAAGCTGGTGAGGGGCCTGGAACACAAAGCCTATGAGGAGAGGCTGAGGGAGCTGGGGGTGTTTAGCCTGGAGAAGAGGAGGCTCAGGGCAGACCTCATTGCTGTCTACGACTACATGAAGAGAGGTTGTAGCCAAGTGGGGGTTGGTCTCTTCTGCCAGGCAACCAGCAACAGAACAAGGGGACACAGGCTCAAGTTGTGCCAGGGAAAGTATAGGCTGGATGTTAGGAGGAAGAGAGAGTGATTGGCATTGGAATGGGCTGCCCAGGGAGGTGGTGGAGTCACCATCCCTGGAGGTGTTGAAGAAAAGCCTGGCTGAGGCACTTAGTGCCATGGTCTAGTTGAGTGGCTAGGGCTGGGTGCTAGGTTGGACTGGATGATCTTGGAGGTCTCTTCCAACCTGCTTGATTCTAGGATTCAATGAAGAGAGCTGCATGGAGAGACATCCATATCTGCACATTTCCACAGATATAGATATGTGTATCAGTTGCAATTTATAGCATAAAATTTCTGAACTAAGAACAAATTCACATCTTATACATTAACACATGCACGTGAACTAAGAGCACCATCTCTCTCTCTCTCTCTCTCTCATCACTGGCTTTAGCAAAGGCAGCATTTTACACCAAAGCAGCTCAAATGCAAAATTACGAACCTAAAGTAAAATCTGTTGGAAAACAGCTTGTGAGCAATCCAAGGACTGAGATATATTAGCTTATATATAAGCTTGTACTTCACAGAAATTTATATAAAGTCTTCAGTCTGCTTAAGGATCACAGAGAAAGTTCTTCACTGAGAGAGTCATTGGACACTGGAATGGGCTGCCCGGGGAGGTGGTGGAGTCGCCGTCCCTGGAGCTGTTCAAGGCAGGATTGGACGTGGCACTTGGTGCCATGGTCTAGCCTTGAGCTCTGTGGTAAAGGGTTGGACTTGATAATCTGTGAGGTCTCTTCCAACCTTGGTGGTACTGGGATACTGTGATATACTGTGATTTACAGAAGAAAGCACAAATTCCTCTCAATCAAAAGGAAAGCAAAGTGAAAACTAGGGGGAAAGGAAGATACCATTTCAAAGAGTGGCCAAAAGCAGTCAAAACTAACTGATCTGAATTGAAATAAATCTTTCCCAAAACACTCATTTCCTACAAAAAATGTCTGGAAGCCCTAGGAAAAGGAGGCCATTTCCTAGACAACTTTTAGTCTAACCCAAGTGACATTGCTATGTAAAGCAATCTAAACAACTTCACGAGACCACAAGAACAGCAGAAGAAAAGAGAAGTACTTCATAGTCCCAGCCTTAATGCAACAGACCACATCAGCAATCATAACCTTCAGCTACCTTGATATGCAAGGTAAGCCACTAAGAAGAGAAATCTATACATGGTGCAGATAATGAGGTTAATTTTTCTGTGAGCTATCATGGAAATTATTATAGCACGTTATCAGTACTCTGCTAAATTTTTTTCTCAGTATGGAAATCAATCTTTCTTTCTTCTTGGCTAGAGCATAAAGCCTGAGATTTATAAAGCCTTTTAAGGTGCCTCTAAAATTAATGGGAGTTGGATGTTCTCATTACCTCCATGCTTTGAAAAACTCAGCCGAAGTGCATAAAATGCATAGACAGTGGCTATCATTAAAACCTCTCCAGTTTTGCCTTTGAAAATGGATAAGGATATCATCATGTTCAAATGATTCCCTGTAAAGAATTTAGCATCAGGAATATTTAGTGAGCACTACAGTGCTCGCTGTAAATTCCTTTCAAAGGCTTTAATGGTGCCATCACAAACAACGGCAGGAAGCAGTACGCTGAAGTGAACCTCTAGGGACCAGTTGCCAACAATGCAAAACTGAAGGAATGGAATTTATTGTATGTCCTAAGTAGCCACTTTGTGTCTCCAGTTAGGAAAGGTCTGGTAAGCTCAGTTATATAACCTTGGAGCTATGCAGACTATTGTCTGCATAGACTATAGTCTAGGGGCATGAGTGCAATCATAGAATCATAGAATCACAGAATCATAGAATCAACCAGGTTGGAAGAGACCTCCAAGATCAGCCACTCCAACCTAGCACCCAGCCCTAGCCACCCAACTAGACCATAGCACCAAGTGCCTCATCCAGGCTTTTCTTGAACACCTCCAGGGATGGTGACTCCACCACCTCCCTGGGCAGCCCATTCCAATGCCAATCACTCTCTCTGCCAACAACTTCCTCCTAACATCCAGCCTATACCTTCCCCAGCACAACTTGAGACTGTGTCCCCTTGTTCTGTTGCTGGTTGCCTGGCAGAAGAGGCCAACCCACACCTGGCTACAACCTCCCTTCAGGTAGTTGTAGACAGCAGTGAGGTCCCCCCTGAGCCTCCTCTTCTCCAGGCTAAACACCCCCAGCTCCCTCAGCCTCTCCTCATAGGCTTTGTGCTCCAGGCCCCTCACCAGCTTTGTCAACCTTCTCTGGACACCTTCCAGCACCTCAACATCTCTCTTGAATTGAGGAGCCCAGAACTGGACACAGCACTCAAGGTGTGGCCTGAGCAGTGCTGAGTACAGGGGCAGAATAACCTCCCTTGTCCTACTGGCCACACTGTTCCTGATGCAGGCCAGGATGCCATTGGCTCTCCTGGCCACCTGGGCACACTGCTGCCTCATCTTCAGCCTACTCTCTACCAGTACCCCTGGTCCCTTTCCTCCTGGCTGCTTTCCAGACACTCAGTCCTCAGCCTGTAGCACTGCTTGGGGTTGTTGTGGCCAAAGTGCAGAACCCTGCACTTGGCCTTGTTAAATGCTGGTTCGTCAAACCAGTTGTTGAAATCATGCTAACTTCCCAGGCACCTGAAAACGTCCATAAGCCATGTCCACTTCATCAGCACCACTCTCTTGTGCAAAAGCCATGCTGCTCGAGAGGGGTTCTCTTTTCCTTAGTTCTCCTTTTACCTTTTTGTACATTTTCTGGGCAAAATTAGATTCTTTGCCAGCTGCCTCTTTCTCCAGTCTTGACCAAGCCTCCTTTCTCATCCCAGCTGGCTGGTAAATGAGAATGGAAGCAAATCTTGGGTCTGTAGCAAGGGTCATGCAAATTGTGGACAAAGTTTTTGTTGCTATTAGTACCCCACTAGCAGTGCCCAGAGGTGTTAGCTTATATCTAACTCTGGCACTGATATCATAAACATAAGTAGTGCAATCAGATTCCGCAGTGGAGTGCAGATGAGAAAACCAAAGGAGAAAATCTTCAGCCTTGTGTAATTTCCATGATTAAAATCAACAGCAAGGTTTGACTAATTGGCCCACAAAGGCCTTTGCACTGACATAATTCAAATTAGCTTAAAAACAGAACGAGGTTAAAAAAACCCAGCCCTATTCAACCTACCCACCAAGGTACAGCATCCCTTCAATGAGTCTGAGCTCACGAGGCTTGTTTGCCTCTGCAGCAACACCACAGAGCTGCCCTAGCTTTGTGGTGGAGTGCCTCACTGAAAAGCAAGACTGATGAATATCTTGGCTATCAACATCACCAGCCATTTCACCCCTAAACAGAGATGCAGTATCATTAAGGGACTGCAAGAGCACAGATTGTCACTCTTCTGCTCTGTGACAAGTGCCTTACTTCCATGTATATTCTTACCCCAGCACAGAATTAGGCTTGAGGTGAGGAGAAAGTTCTTCACTGAGAGAGTCATTGGACACTGGAATGGGCTGCCCGGGGAGGTGGTGGAGTCGCCGTCCCTGGGGCTGTTCAAGGCAGGATTGGACGTGGCACTTGGTGCCATGGTCTGGCCTTGAGCTCTGTGGTAAAGGGTTGGACTTGATGATCTGTGAGGTCTCTTCCAACCTTGGTGATACTGTGATACTGTGTGATACTGTGAATTATATGGAGGCAGGAGAATCAGCAGTTTCTCCATTACAAGCACGAAAAGCAATAGGTATGATGTGACTTCGTGTCACAAACAAGTGATTGCTTCCTCATGCTCCCATGCAGAGGGCAGATGGAGCTTGTTCTGTATCTGCATTCAAGCTAGCCTCAAAGTGTTCTTCAAAGAAAGACCTGAGAAGGCTGAGATACTGCTTGATGTGCTCTCTCTAAAGAAAGCCATGAGCCATCAGGTAGGCTACAGCCTACCCAAAAGAACCAGATGAGGCCATGACTGCATCTGCCTGACTCTGAGTGATCAAATTATTTCAGCGTGAGCCAGAAAACAAAGCATTAGGAAAACTTTGTTATATAACTGTTGCTGAATTCACATTTGGGGCGGCAGGCCAGCGGGTGACAGAAACCACTCTGGCAACTGCTAATTGGCCTTAGTAAGGAGTAAGTCAAAGAGATTGGCCTGAGGCAATGTAATTAGCAAAGTCATTGGCAGCTTATGCCAACAGTCTAATTTAGAAAGTAATAAATAGTTAAACCAGCTGTCTCCTGGGGGCAAGAGCATGTATGTCGGAGGAGAGGACAGCTGACACAGTGAAACAGCTACTGCTCAAGGTGGAACCACCTCACGTAGGGAGCAAGCTGCCACCAAGGACATGACATATCCCTCTACCAGAGCAAGCATCTACCCCTCCACGGGTCCAGGGTGCTAGTCTAGACTGGTTTGGTGTTGTGGTAGGCCTAAGCAGGCCAAAACAGGCTTATGCATGTCCTAGATTGCCCAGACATGATTTTCTGCTCTCCTTCCTGCTGTTTTGGGGAGAAGCAACTGTGGAAAAGAGGACAAAGAACCTGGAGCCACTGAGTCTAAGGACTCTGGCCTGCCCAGACTTGTTTGCATCCTGTGGTAAGCAAGACACACACACCTAGCTCGAGCCTGCCTTGTGCAGGGCCTAGGCTTTTTTTCCTAAATGTAGGTAAAGCAAGCCTATGACTTCACCTAATATGGTCAAGCTTGGCTAACTGCCATTCTGATTGGTTATTCTGTGTCCAAAGATCCATTTGTCTCAGGCTACACTGATAAAAAGAGATACACAGGTAAACACAATGTGCTCTGTCGTTGTATTCGTGCCTGCTGTTGCCTGCTGCTATTGCTCTCTGTTCCTGGCAGTATACTGCCTTACTGCATCTTCACAGTATCCCAGTATCACCAAGGTTGGAAGAGACCTCACAGATCATCAAGTCCAACCCTTTACCACAGAGCTCAAGGCTAGACCATGGCACCAAGTGCCACGTCCAATCCTGCCTTGAACAGCTCCAGGGACGGCGACTCCACCACCTCCCCGGGCAGCCCATTCCAGTGTCCAATGACTCTCTCAGTGAAGAACTTTCTCCTCACCTCCAGCCTAAATTTCCCCTGGCATAGCTTGAGGCTGTGTCCTCTTGTTCTGGTGCTGGCCACCTGAGAGAAGAGAGCAACCTCCTCCTGGCCACAACCTCCCCTCAGGTAGTTGTAGACAGCAATAAGGTCTCCCCTGAGCCTCCTCTTCTCCAGGCTAACCAATCCCAGCTCCCTCAGCCTCTCCTCGTAGGGCTGTGCTCAAGGCCTCTCCCCAGCCTCGTTGCCCTTCTCTGGACATGCTCAAGCATCTCAATGTCCCACCTCAAGGTGTGGTCTAACCAGTGCAGAGTACATGCTATGCTAAACTATAAGCTAGCTCTGCCACAAAATAACAAACCCTGATATTCAAGATTTGTTTGCCTGGAAACTCCACTGCCATGAGTTTACCAGGAACAGGCTCTAAGTGCCTCCATGCTGTTGGCCTGTGCAGCCAGCGTGACATCCTGCTGAGACTGCACATCGCAAGACATCCTGCCTACACCTGAAACTCTCCTGCCAAGATGGGAAGTCCTGGAGATGCACAGATCATCCAGAGTGGCAAAGATAAGGCCAGAGATTGTCTGCCTCATTTCCCCAGCACTCTGGAGCCTGGAAAGAATCAAGTCTCAGCAGCAGCAGCAGCTGACAAGACAGTAACAGAGTTCTCTGAAAGCATTTGGGTACTGTCTGAAGCTGTGGCTAGCCCTGCGAGTCAGGAGGTATTTTGTGAGTAAATACTTAAAGGCTCTTGTAGTTCACCAACTGCCCTCTGCCATAAGCAGAAAGGGGCTTCTCGAGTCCATCTAGTGAGCAAGCAGTATATGACTGCAAGCAGTGTTACTGACCATGGGAACCTTCTCTTCCAGTTCAATTAATGTTTAGATGTATTTTGCCAGTTATTTCTAAATCCAGTTATTCCTCTGCATGTTTCCATGACTGTGCCAGGAACTGATTAGTACCAAAAATTAGGGGTTGGGGGGTGGTGAGACTCCTGAATATCAAAATTAATAAACAATATTAATTTCTGAAAATATCATCTCACAATCAACTAATTACCCCTCCATAATAACTGTGTCTAGGGTTTGAGTGTCTGTGTGTGATAGCAAGCATTTCTTGTAATAGAAAATCTCTATCCACCCTCTAAACCCATCTTCCTAAGTAAAAATGCTTCAGAAGGTTCACCATAGAGTGGTGTAGGTCTGCTCCTGCAGCCACTCCACCCAGTGCCCCCATGACAAAGGATTCCACTGAAACTTAAGCCAAGGAAAGAGGAACTCTTAGACTGTGCCTTGCACCACTTGTCCAACAGTATGAAAAGTGCTAGGCATGGGCCCATCTGTCAGTTCACAGAGCAGGAGGCTGTGGGGAGAGAGAAGCAGTAGAGAGGGAATAAGGAAAAGTGGGGAATGGGCTTTGTTCCCAAACCCTTTGCTCTGCACATGAAGGCTTGGTGTAGTTTGTTGCCCAATTTACTGTTGACAGTAAATTGCTGTCTCCTGTAAGCAGGGAGGTGTGTGAGTGGCACAGCATCTCCCAGGGCAGTTCTTAAGACAAGGCATCTAGCTGGCTTCTGTATTGCTCAGAGCAAAGCCTTGAGATGCACCCTAGCCCAAAGTAATGAGCCTGGCTCTGGCAGTAAAGTGATTGTGGCAGTAAAGTGAAACAGCCATTGCATACTTGGCAATGGCTCTAGCCTTGAGATAATCTGCTTTTTTTAATTGAGGTGAGGAATGTTTTCATTCTCTCTCAAGTTGCATATTATTTATGGGTACACTGTGTAATAATAAAAATTACATCTCTTGGCAAAAACAATGAACAAAAAATCAGCTGGAAGAACACTACACAGCGGGCATATATTTTTCTGGAGAGGTAGTCATCTATTTTAAGTACCATTGTGCTCTATTTCACTGTGGTAATCCACACAGAAAGCAGCAGAATGCTAGCGATGGTTTTATACACACAAAGACCTTGTTTAAAAGCACAACCCCTAGGCACGTGCCGTGAAGTACATCACTTTTGAGTCCCATATGCTGATTCTTTACAGACCTCTCCCACTCTGTACTCCAGTGGAGGGAATGCCCACAGAAGCTACTGTTCTGCAGTGTTTACCCTAAGAAGAGCATCTCACTCGTGTCATGGAATCATAGAATCAACCAGGTTGGAAGAGACCTCCAAGATCATCCACTCCAACCTAGCACCCAGCCCTAGCCACTCAACTAGACCATGGCACTAAGTGCCTCATCCAGGCTTTTCTTGAACACGTCCAGGGATGGTGCCTCCACCACCTCCCTGGGCAGCCCATTCCAATGGCAAATCACTCTCTCTGTGTAGAACTTCTTCCTAACATCCAGCCTATACTTCCCTTGGCACAACTTGAGACTGTGTCCCCTTGTTCTATTGCTGGTTGCCTGGGAGAAGAGACCAACCCACACCCGGCTACAATGTCAGGTAGTTGTAGACAGCAATGAGGTCCCCCCTGAGCCTCCTCTTCTCCAGGCTAAACAACCCCAGCCCCTCAGCCTCTCCTCATAGGGTTTGTGTCCCAGGCCCCTCACCAGCTTTGTCGCCCTTCTCTGGACACCTTCCAGCACCTCAACATCTCTCTTGAATTGAGGAGCCCAGAACTGTACACAGCACTCAAGGTGTGGCCTGAGCAGTGCTGAGTACAGTGTCTATAAAGGGAGCAGCAAAAATTGTTCTCTATTTCCCTCCACACTTCAGTGCACTGAGCACAGGCACTATTGACAATTAACGGGGGGCTGAGGGGAGGGAAAGCACTGCCTTTATCCATTTTTAATTGCTGGAGACTGTAAAGTTGTTCTGTAGGAAATAAATACTTTACTACTTTCCTCTCCCACTCTCAGCATGCCAGCATATTTGGTTTATCGATGGGCATTTAATAAGAACTTTCAATACCAGAATTCTTTCAATTGCTTCTTCAGATTTTTGCTCCAAACCACTGCGGTTGGATTACTCATGGGAAAAGCTGAGCAAATGGATTTTGTTTACTGTGTCTGCATAGAATGAGAGTAAGAAAGCACAGAATTGCTTAAATGATAAATCAAATCTCTCTCTCTCTCTCTTTCTCTTTTTTTTTCTAGGAGCATTTTTCTTTGTGCAATAACCTTTTATCCACAAGCCTACTATCACAAATGCATTGCTTAACACTTTGTGTCCTGTCATCATCTGTGAACAGCAGAAGCAAGACTGCATTGCACAAATTATCTTAAAACTCTTTGTAGCCAACAGGTCTTGCATTTTAAATATGAACTGGGCTAACACCAGGTTTGTCAAGACTGATACCTACTTGTCTTTGGGCCTACAAACCAAACACTGAGGAAAAAAAAAACACAAAACAAGGCTGAATGAAAGGAAAGGAAAGAATGCTAAACCTATAATGTAAATCTCATGTTTAATTAGGAGAGAGATGAAGAATTGTGGCCAGAAAAAACATGTTTCTCTGTAAGTGGTTTTGAATAGCACTGAGGATGAATATAACAAGGCTGACAAACACACCTTGGAGGGTGGCTGTAAGAATAAAATTGATTTATTTAATAATTTAGAAATTGCTTCCAGCCATATCTCCCATTAAAACCTGAAGGCCATTGTATTCTGCATTTCTTTGGTCTTTTTTTCTCCCATTTAGTTATGCTCCACCAGCTTTAATAAATAAGTAATACATGGTGTGGGGGGGGGAAACACTTATCTCGAATACTTTGCCACAACCCTGTAGGGTTCTTTGATTCTTTCTGTCTCTAAATAGATCAAGTCAGGAACATCCAACTGCCTGGAGAAGAATCATCATTCATGGTTAATACTCTACAGATACCAGGAAGTTAAAAAGAAATAAAATCTTATTAATGACTGTCAAAGATTGAAGCAAGTAAGCCACTTATTCAATGCATATTCTACTTCCCAAAACCAAATGAAAAATCACCTGATGATGTGGACAGCAGTCAGCAGCTGTAAGCTCTTCTGCAGGAAGAGTTAAAGGAAAATGAGACATAGTAAGAGTAATAATTAATCAAAGGATAACTTCTTAATTCTATCCCCTTTTGTAAAGTTTTCTCCTTATAAATGTTCCTACACCTCAAGCTTCTTGAGATTTTTATCCTGGCAGTGGTTTGGCCATAACTGTTATAGATTCTTGTTTTCACACTGTGCATTTTAGAGAGGAAATATATTGGACAGTCTTGCTTGTTAATCAATTAAACATTAAGTACTCACCACCTTACTGCTGGAAAAGCTAATTCAGTCCAGGCACAATTCTTCTGCAACTATTTTATGCAAAATTTATAGTGTGAATTCTATAAACAATTCATAAAGTCAAGTATGAGTTTGATATAGGTGCATTCCAGCAATGTAGGCCAACTTCATTTGCACTGGAAAATTAAACATAAGCACAGAAAATGCCTTTCTGCCCACTTGAGTTTGATGATAAAGCCAGCTGCATGGTCAAGGAGACCTTCCTTGGTTCCTCTGGCAGTTTGCTGCTTTCAGTTGTGAGGTTGAACTCTACTATAGCAACAGTTACAACAGTACTAATAAATTCTTCTCAGTCTAGTACTTCCATTTTCTTCTCCTAATATTGTTCTTTTTAACCATTCTAAAACTATATAAAATGGAGGAAGGGAAGTGAAAAGAGCACACACTAAAAGCCATTATAAAAGGACCGACTGAATGGATGTCCTTCAATTTCTGCCAGTGGACTTCAGATAAATAAATGGGAAATTACATTAACATGCTTTTCCCAACATGCCAGCAAAAAGTAGCTTTTAAAAGAGGTTACATAATAGGCCAGCATGGATTTCCTTCAGCAGCTAAGGCAGGGCAGCACTCTTCACCTCAAGCTGCTGTTTGGCAAGCTACAGCAGACAGCTGGACTGTGAGAGCAGAGGCAGAGGATCTTACCCATTGGGTAATTGTGTGATTCACGTGGGATCCAGGCCTGATTACACACCACAGCCCCATTGTCCTCATGTCCTGACACCTTATCTTCTCCTGTCACAGGATCACAGGATGTTAGGGATTGGAAGGGACCCAAGATCACCGAGTCCAATCCCTCTGCAAGGAGCAGGACAAGACTATGTAACACAGATCACAGAGGAACCCATCTAGACAGGCCCTGAAAGTCTCCAGAGAAGGAGACAACCTCTCTGAGAAGCCTATTCTAGTGCTCTGTGACCCTTATGGTAAAGAAGTTCCCCCTTGTGTTGAGGCAGAACCTCTTTTGCTGCAATTTACACTCATTGCTCCTTGTCCTATGCCAGGGAGCAGTGAGCAGAGCCTGTCCCCTGCTCCTGGCAGCCTTCAGATACTTATAAACATTTATCAAATCCCCTCTAAGTCTTATCTTCTGCAGACTAAAAAGCCCCAGGCCCCTCAGCCTCTCCTCATAAGCCATGCCCTCCTGTCCTCTAATCATCCTTGTAGCCCTCTGCTGGACCTTCTCCAGCAGATCCCTGTCCCTTTTAAACCAAGGAGCCCAAAACTGAACACAGTATTCAAACATGAGGTCTCACCAGGGCAGAGTAGAGGGGGAGGAGAACCTCCCTTGATCTGCTGGACACACTCTTCCTTCCATGCCTTAGGAGAACCTCCCTTGATCCCTTGACACAGTCCTCCTTCCATGCCTTAGGGTTGTCACACTTTATTTCCTCAGCCTTGGTAGGCACATAGCATTGTCTCCACAAGGTTTGGAGGAGAAATGAGCTCTTTGAGCTGTTTACCAATGTGGCCAGCTGAGTCTAAACAGTTGATTCTAGAGCTCTCCTCTGAAAACACTTACAGCTATTTTGGACGATATAGCTGAACAAACTGCTTCCAGGGGGTGGACAAACACCTTCTGGATGGATGAAATTATGTCAGGCTTTCCCTGACAAGCACTAGAGCATGGGGGAGGCTTTCCTGCCTCAGAAACTTGTGTGTGAGAAGAACAACATGGTGGAAGAAAACCAAACACAACTCTTTTGTACTTGGACTTCTGGAAAAAATGTAGGCTTAGATCCCTGAGGCATGGATTGTTTTAAGCCCCTTTTCTTAAGTTTAAGGGCAGTTCCCATCATTCTTGCAGTCCTATGGGGAAGGAGGCATGGAATGTATCACAGCCCTGATGGTTCAGAGGGCAGGACAAGGCACCAGAGCAAGGCTGTGTGAGTAGACTGGCAGTGTGGTACTCACTCTTGAAGATTGCTGCACTTCCCTTTGAAGCCTCATAGTGCTCTCTGCAAGAGTTTCATCCAGGTCTTTAGGGGCTTGCTTCAGAAACCTGCAAGAGGAGCCCCATAACCTCCAGCAGGTCATGCAGACTGCAACCTTTTCAAGTTTTTCTTCCATTAGGAGCCCCCTGAGAACTGGTGCTTTGGGCAAGCCCTGCAGAACAGTAAGCAAACACAAACCATCTACTATTTGGGTCTGTGCTAAGGTCGCACTAGGGAATACAGAGAACTTGGGCAGAGGAACAAATGCAGGCAATGGGTGAACGGTGAGCTTCCCTCCTCTCCTCTTTTCCATCTCAGGTTATCTCGCTCCCTTGTCAGGGTTAGCACAGATATGCAACACAGTGGCTGTGGCCAGCGTGGCCTGATTGCCATATTTCAACAGACAGCTTCCCTTGTAATCCTGATTATTCTTTAGAGCTGAAATGGGGGAGGGGAAGGGGCTGGATTTTGCTGCTTTTTGTGTCTGTGCAGAGCTGTATTTTCTCTTGCCTGCACAGGGGCAGGCTCACTGCTCCTGTGTGTGACCTGCAAAAAAACCAGCAAAAAGAAGAAGGAGGAGGCATGCTGAAGTAAGCAAGGGGCAAAAGTGGCTTGGTTTCTACTGCTGCTGCTGCTGCAGAAGTAGAAACCAGGGGCACAAAGACCCCAGGATAATAGTACTGGAAAGTCATTAGGAAGCTCACAGCCACATCCCCAGTTCAAATTGCAAGTCCTCCTCTCCCAGGGCATATGCAAGATCATGGGGGCCTCAAGAGGGAGTGGCTTGGGAAGAAAACAGGGGGAACAGTCCCTTCCCCAAAAGAGGGGAAATGAACTGTAAAGGGGCGGGTGAAGCTCGGCATGGGCAGGCTGTGGATTTCTTGAGGTGGGTTTCTTTCTGGCTGCAATGTTTGCCCCTCCCCTGAAGGGGTTTCTTTTTTAAGTTTTATTCATGAGCTGTTAACCATTTTGTTTAGCAAATCGGTTTATCCCAATGACCTTTTCCTGCTTTAATTTTCGAGATGGCAGATGGCTCTAAAGAAATCCCCCATAAATGCAGACCCGGACCCAGCCTGTTTCTCACACACTGGACCTACATCAACATGCCAAGCACAGCTCCAGAAAGAAGCAAAGTCCACAAGAAAGAAACAAGGAAGGAGGAGGAGGGAGCAGACTAGAAAAAAAATCCAGGTTGACTATTTCTTGCATTGTTAATAGTCTGGGATTTCTCTCTGATGCTGTTTGCAGCTCCTCACCACTACTACCTGCACACAGGCAGCAAACTCTGTGCAGGATGCCCTGTAGGATTACCATCCCCACATCTCTGTTGCACAAGACAAAGATCAGAGGGAAGAGAAACAGACAGCAGTCAGGGACCTATGCAGGAATGGAAGGCAGGAATGACTTGCAGAAAGCAGAGGCAATACTGAACCAAGATGAGCAACTCCACTGGTATGAAAATAGAGAATAGGAACTGTAGCTTGGAAAGAAATACAGAACAAAGCAGTCTGAAACCTTAGCATTTCAAACTGCCTGCTCAACCTCATAGTGACTACTCATCTGGCACCCATACAAAGGGCAAAGAGTCTTCCCCAAGGGGTCCCATCCCAATCGTTGCACAAGACCTTAGTCCCACTTCCCCACCATGACAGATTTCCAAGTTTTAGCCCATTCAGTTGTTGTGGATGGACCAAACTGAAGCATGTTCAAGAGCTATCTTTTATCTCCCCTCCAGCTGGCAAGTTTCTGAGAGAAGTCTATACAAATTGTCACATCTCCTACCTTTCTCTGCCAAATTCCAAGAAGCAATTCTATTCATTTTAGCACACCATCACTGGTTGAAAATGTGAGAACAGCAATTGCTTCAACCAAAGAAACCCTCTGGGGATGAACTACATTCAGGTTCCACACCACTTGACTCCTCCTTGACTATGGCTTACACCTAAAACAAGAGATTCCAAGCAGGGCTCACAAATGGCAGTATGAGCTCTTCATTCAAATCGATTCTTTCCCATCTCTTCATGAACATAGGACTTCACAAACACAGTTCTGCTATTCACTGAATTCTGTGATGCATTTAAAACATTTAAGTGAAGCCTGTTTGCCTTCCTGGCTAGATTTGGTCATGCTGAGGGTGAAACAGGGTGGGTGGAAGATGCACATCATGTGACATGTCACACCCCACCACACCAAAAATGACAAGGTATGGGAAGCCAAGAAGAAATGTAAGAGAGGAAAAAATGATGAGCTGTGTACAGAGCATCCAACCTTCATTCCTGCAGCTTCAGGATGCCTCCCATGGGGGGAGGAGACACAGTGGGACATTTGGCCCAGAGGAAAAACAAGACATGAAGTATGTTAAAGAGTGGGCTGTACATCAGCTGGATTATGTTAATGCATTGCTTGTATGATGGGATATAAGGAGTCACCCCAAGGTGATAGGGGTTACACTGGTTAGATGGTTACACTGTTTACACTTGTGCTGCTGAAACCTGTCTCACACTGGTCTTACACTTGTGTTTGCATGGAATAAAGGGCATCTGCTTCAATCCAAAGGTGTTTGCATCAGGAATGGTGTGGTCAGCAGGAGCAGGGAGGTCATTCTGCCCCTGTACTCTGCACTGCTTAGACCACACCTTGAGTACTGTGTTCAGTTCTGGGCCCCCCAGTTTAGGAGGGACATTGAGATGCTTGAGCGTGTCCAGAGAAGGGCAACGAGGCTGGGGAGAGGCCTTGAGCACAGCCCTACGAGGAGAGGCTGAGGGAGCTGGGATTGGTTAGCCTGGAGAAGAGGAGGCTCAGGGGTGATCTTATTGCTGTCTACAACTACCTGAGGGGTGGCTGTGGCCAGGAGGAGGTTGCTCTCTTCTCTCAGGTGGCCAGCACCAGAACGAGAGGACACAGCCTCAGGCTGCGCCAGGGAAAATTTAGGCTGGAGGTGAGGAGAAAGTTCTTCCCTGAGAGAGTCATTGGACACTGGAATGGGCTGCCCGGGGAGGTGGTGGAGTCGCCGTCCCTGGAGCTGTTCAAGGCAGGATTGGACGTGGCACTTGGTGCCATGGTCTAGCCTTGAGCTCTGTGGTAAAGGGTTGGACTTGATGATCTGTGAGGTCTCTTCCAACCCTGATGATACTGTGATACTGTGATACTGTGGTCGTTGCATTTGTCTGATTACTGGCAGCGAAAAGGGGAGGAGAATGCAGGCAGTGAGAGAATGACACAGCAACAAGAGACAAAGGGAAAGCCACAACCTCCTACTTCTCCATTCGCTTTCACTCAAACCTATGGACTTCCATGGGGTGAGAAGGTCTAAGTGCTTGGCTGAACCAAGCCCTACCAATAACTTCAACCCTTAACTAAGGTATAATCTTGGATGACAACATGGAACGTTAGTCTATGTGTTGCATTGCTATGAACAAATTGAGTGAGAAACCAAGAGCAGCAGTCACAAGCTTTTTTTATCATAAGAATGGTATTTATTATGCCTGGAAAGATGCAAATTGCTAAGGTCTCAAGCTTCTTCATGGAGCCTTTTGTCTTCTTTTTATTCTGAATGGTTTGTTTTTCACTTGGCTTAAAGTTCTATCCTGAGGCCAGAGAGACATTAGAGGGAAAAAAGAAAAAGGTTCCAATTGCATCAAAGTCCAAAAGCAGCCCTAAATTAGTATCCATGAATCTCACTGATCAATCCTCTAAGTGCCACTATCACACAGTTCAGTCCTAATCCACACACAAGGGAATTATTTCTGTGTTGGAGGATGCAAGGTACTAAATCCACCAGAACAAAGCCAGCTGCCCCACAGTGACTTGCTGTAAGGTAGTGCCTAATACAACAAAATAAAGCAGCCTCAGGAATGTCCTCATCAGCATTTCCCAGAAAATAGAGGGGAAAAAAAACCCAAGTTCTAACACCACTGAATTAAAGAGTCAGGCTGTTTATTTCACTCTTTTGTCTCATGTCTACCTTCATATGAACTGTTCTTCCAGCTCGAAGCACATTCCAGTCCTGCAACTATTATAGACAAGTGACCAGTTTCCCTCAAATAACTTACCCACAGGACATGGGGGTTTTTGTTTTGGTTTGGTTTGTTTTTTTTACTTAATCCCCAAGTGGACTATGATTTCCTCAAATGCTTCCACTCCAACTATTTTCCCCTAGTTTGGCTTCTGTGTGAGTTAACTGAGACGGTCCATGATTATTTCTGTTCCCTGATGCAGCTCAGAGTCTGGAGGTCTATTAGCCTACTGTGGGTTCCATTCACCCAAGGAGAGGCAGCAGTAAAACAGCATTTGGAAATTTTATAAAATATTAAACCTTCTGCTTTCTAGGCCACACAGTCCTTGCCTGAGGCAGCATTCATAAAAAAAAAAGTTATGCTATTACAAGATTTATTGCCTAGATGCAAAGGAGCACACAAAATTGAAGTCTGTGTTTCATCCAGTTAGAATACAAACAGATATTCCATCAAGGGTGCCCTGAACTGTGCTGAAGACAGGCAGCGAGACAAATGCAGTAGGACCAGTGCAGACCAAACTGTGCTGAAACACAAGGACCAGCCTACAAACACTCACACCATATTAAATAATCAGATTAAAGAGGGTAGAGCCCAACATGGTCCACATAAACTGTGCAGCTTCATCAGAGCAATGGATTGGCATTACCAGCATGACATGAATCCCTAGCATGAAGGATCCTGAGAGTGGGAGGCAAAGAGCTAGGCAGGAACCTTCACTACATGTACTTGAGCTGGGGTTGTTTAGCCTGGAGAAGAGGAGGCTCAGGGGGGACCTCATTGCTGTATACAACTACCTGAAGGGACATTGTAGCCAGGTAGGGGGTGGCCTCTTCTCCCAGGCAACCAGCAATAGAACAAGGGGACACAGTCTCAAGTTGTGCCAGGGTAGGTATAGGCTGGATATTAGGAAGAAGTTCTTCACAGAGAGAGTGATTTCCCATTGGAATGGGCTGCCCAGGGAGGTGGTGGAGGCACTGTCCCTGGGGGTCTTCAAGAAAAGCCTGGCTGAGGCACTTAGTGCCATGGTCTAGTTGATTGGTTAGGGCTGGGTGATAGGTTGGACTAGATGATCTTGGAGGTCTCTTCCAACCTGGTTGATTCTATGTGGATTCTACTTAGATTCACTCACAGGCCCTTCAGTCAGCCTAGGTTTAACCACGGTATGCTCCAGATGGGCAAAAGATGTGTGGTGCTTGGCATGGGAAATCACTGGTATGCCAACTGTACTCAGCTCTGATATGCAGACCAAGCTTCCCAGGGGCTCATCAGCAAGATGTGCATTTCTGAGACCTAACACATCACTACTTCTCTGTATCTGCACACTGACAGATGATTTCTTTTTTTTTATTAGGTTCATGTGAGGTTTTTCCTGGTTTTACAGGAACTCAGAATCAAGAGGATCATTTGAAAGTGGTTTTATGAAGGTATATGGAAGCCAGGTCCCTCTATTGCCCTAGCAAGACTTCTTCTGTCATAACTATTGCACGTTAGCTTTTCTCAGTGCTTGACAAAGCTTTCATCTCAACACTGCAGTGAGACAGTAACCACATGCCTCAAACTGAATATTGTAAGAAGATGAACTGTGCATTCTGAAGACCAGAAGTAGTCTTCACTGGTCATACCATGCACTCCTCACTGGAAAGCATTTGTATCCAGCTGAGATTTGGTACATAGCCTGGAACATCCATTATGATTGCCATGCTGCTTCATGTACACTGAGCTAAAACATTCTCACGAATGCTTTAGTGTATTCCCATTTTTACGTGTGTGCACACACATGCACACATAGAATAGTGGCAAAGAAAGAGCTAATGTAATTTCCAACTTGGATTTAGCAGTAAATCCCTACAGACTCATAGGCTTAGGCTCGTGTTCAGCTTTTCATCCCCCTGTACGCACCTGTACTCAGCAGATCTGCTCTCAACTCCCCCATCCTCTAGCATGTGTTGAAAGTGGGGATTGTTCCAGCCTAGGTGCAAGACTTTGTACTTGGCCTTGTTGAATCTCATGAAGTACACCTGGGCCCATTTCTCAAGCTTGCCATTATCATAGAATCATAGAATCAAGCAGGTTGGAAGAGACCTCCAAGATCATCCAGGCCAACCTAGCACCCAGCCCTATCCAGTCAACCAGACCATGGCACTAAGTGCCTCATCCAGGCTTTTCTTGAACCCCTCCAGGGACGGTGCCTCCACCACCTCCCTGGGCAGCCCATTCCAATGCCAATCACTCCTCTGACAACAACTTCCTCCTAACATCCAGCCTAGACTTCTCCCAGCACAACTTGAGACTGTGTCCCCTTGTTCTATTGCTGGTTGCCTGGGAGAAGAGGCCAACCCCCACCTGGCTATACTGTCCCTTCAGGTAATTGTAGACAGCAATGAGGTCACCCCTGAGCCTCCTCTTCTCTAGGCTAAACAACCCCAGCTCCCTCAGCCTCTCCTCATAGGGTTTGTGTTCTGTATGGCACCCCATCCTTCAGCCATGGCAACTGCACCACTCAGTTTGGTGTCATCTGCAAAGCTGCTAGCTGCTGGGGGTGCACTTGATCCCACTATGTCACTGTTAAAGGTATTAAATAGTAGTCCCAGTACAGGCCTACAGGGACACCACTCATCACTGATCTCCCTTTGGATGCTAAGCCCTTGACCACTACCCACTGGATGAGACAATCCAACCAATTCCTCATATACTGAACAGTCCATCCACCAAATCCATACTTGTCCAATTTAGAGAGAGGGATGTTGGGAGGGACAGTATCAAAGGCCTTACAGAAGTCCAGATAGATCACATCTATATATATAGATGACACTGTATCTTTTAAGGCTACAGAAGAGAATTATTGCAGACAACATAAAACAAAGTACAAATGAAGGCTCAGGATAGTCATTTCCTGGAAGTCAAAAGGTAAGGAGTTCCTTGCTTGAAGTATTTTGAATGTGTGCATAGTGCATGATGCAGAGGTGTAGTTCACAGGATCATGGGATGTTAGGAGTTGAAAGAGACCTCTGCAGATCATCAAAGTCCAACCCCCAAATCACAGTAAGTAAAAAACAGGGGAGAAAAATAAGATTAATTACAAAATTCATATATACAAAATTCATATGTACCAAAGAGTACCACTGAATATTTACATTCACTACTGCACTCCTCTTTGTCACACTGGGAAATGTTTATGTGATGAAGGGTTTGCAGGATCAGGCCCAATATAAATAATAATAGGATCACTTGGGCAGAGCTTTACATCTGTACAAACACCGTCTAATGAATTCCTGATGGAGTTCTGCTGTTGACTAAGGAAATCATGTGAGAACTTCCACAATAAATGAAGCAGCAACACATTTTGGATCAAAGGAGATCACACAGAAAAGCAAACTAATATACAAAGGGCTGCAGTCATTCTTGGCATATTTCCTCGAATCATTTAGAACCTCTTTAGGCGCTGGCACTATTTACTCTATAGCAAAACCTCCTGTCCTTTGAATTCAAAGACCTTCAGTCTTTGATATCAGAGCTCTCATGTTTAACCAAGAGGACATTCTTCAGAGGGAAGAGAGTGATATGTGCGAATTTCAGCTCTATACAGTGTGAACTCTTCAATGCTGAGATGACCTTTTCATTCTGCTGTTGTGCAGTGTGAGCACAGCAAGGTCCAGACCCATGCCAAGGACTCCTAGGCACTGGGAACATAAACAAATAGCAAAAGTGCAAATTTAACCAGGGTAAGAGCATAGTGAAGCCCAAATGCTACAGCTGGGTGCTGTAGCTGGGTGAGAGACTGGATGAGGCACTCGGTGCCATGGTCTAGTTGAGTGGCTAGGGCTGGGTGCTAGGTTGGACTGGATGGTCTTGGAGGTCTCTTCCAACCTGGTTGATTCTGTGATTCTATGATTTTTATAGCTATTAACAATCTTTGCCTGGATATCAAAATTAATACAGACTATTAATTTTGCATAATCTGTCACAACCATATGTTCTAGGCCCTTCATGAGCCTTGTTGCACACCTCTGGACATGCTCCAGCATCTCGATGTCTTTCTTGTCATGAGGGGCCCAAAACGGAATGCAGTACTCAAGGTGTGGCCTCTTCAGTGCTGAGTATGGGTGGATGATCACCTCCCTGTTCCTGCTGGCCACTGTGTTTCTAATACAAGCCAGGATGCCATTGGCTTTCTTGGCCACCTGGACACACTGCTGACTCATACTTAATCGACTGTCAGCCAGAACCCCCAGGTCACTCTCAGAGCTGCAGCTTTCCAACCACACATCCTCAGGTCCATATTTTGCCATGGGATTGTTGTAATACAGGTGGAGGACTGGCACTTGGCCTTGTTAAACTTACAATTAGCCTTGGCCCATCAGTCTAACCTGTCTAGCCTCCCTACCCTCTAGCAGATCAACACAGCCTCCCAGCTTGTTGTCATCTGCAGATTTACTGAGGGTGCACCCAATCCTCTAATCCAGAACGTTGATAAAGATATCAAAGAGGACAAGCCCCAATACTGAACCCTGGGGGATGCCACCAGTAACTGGGTGCCAGCTAGACTTAACTCCATTCATTCACCACCACTCTTTGGGCCCATCCAGAAAGAGAGGTTTATTTTATCCAGTGCAAAGTGCACTTATTCAAGCCTTGTGCAAACCCCTAAAAATACATTTTTATGTACAGAACTTCAACTACTGTGCAGTAAACTGGTCAAACTGCCTGTAGGGAGAAAATGTAGAGAAAAGATTTCTCACCACTTTAATGCTTTCAAACTAGCACTGCCAGAAAATAAGCACGTAAAGAGGAGAGGTTATGCCTCTCATAGCGTTAAAAAACAGTAGATAATGCTACCTGAATCGCTTCTACTGCCTGCAAAATAGCAACAATATGTCCAAGGGGTTAGCTAGGTACCAAAAAAGGGGACCTGCTAGCACCACAGTTGAAAAACAAAGGACATGTCAGCAAATGAGCAGGAAAATATCCTGAAGGTTCAAAGGAAGGAAATGAAATCTTGTGGAATTGATAGGAAAATCTCCAAGGCATGTATACTGCTGAACATGAAAATAAAATTACCCAAAAAACAAAGGATGAAACACAAAAGCAAGTAACTAATGAACACAGCTGCCTGGCTTGGCTCAAGGGCCTCTTTGAACCAGTTAGAAACCCTTCAGCATTTGGAAATCTGACCAAACTGATGCAAACAACAAGAGGCACGAAGTGCAGCAAGCGATGGGTAAGGAGTGATTGAGAAGCTGGGAGATCTGCACAGAGAAGCAGTGCCTGAAAGTCATAGGAGCTGCTTATAAAGAAGAAGAGACTTTGGCAAAGTGTGGATTGTCAGGGATTCAAAGAAGTGGCTGTCAGGCAGAGCCAAAGCTAACACAAGTTGTGCAAGGGATCCCTAAGTTATCACGTGGCTGATTTCATAGAATCAGTCAGGGTTGGAGGGGACCACAAGGATCATCCAGTTCCAACCTCCCTGCCATGGGCAGGGACACCCTACCCTAGATCAGCCTGGCCAGAGCCTCATCCAGCCTGGCCTTAAACACCTCCAGGGTTGGGGCCTCAACCACCTCCCTGAGCAACCCATTCCAGCCTCTCACCACTCTCATGCTCAACAACTTCCTCCACACGTCCTGTCTGAACCTACCCATCTCCAGCTTTGCTCCGTTCCCCCTTGTCCTGCCACTACCTGATATCCTGAAAAGTCCCTCCCCAGCTTTTTTGTAGGCCCCCTTCAGATACTGAAAGGCCACAAGAAGGTCACCTGGGAGCCTCCTCATCTCCAGACTGCATAGCCCCAACTCTTTCAGTCTGTCCTCACAGCAGAGCTGCTGCAGCCCTCTGAGCATCCTCATGGCCCTTCTCTGGACACGCTCCAGCATCTCCACATCCTTCTTGTAAGGGGGCTCCAGATTTCCTTCATAAGCTCACACAGCAGTTCAACAAGCAGTCTTATGTTGTCATTTTTACAGCATGTCCCACATGGCTTTCCAGTTTACATGCCCAGCTCCAAATGCTTGGGCAAATCTTATAGAAACCAGTTATTGGTTATTATTATTGTGACATTCATGTATTTCCAAGCCACTAAAAAATTACCATTATGTTTCAAGCAGAATATTTCTTTACAGTCTGAAAGCATAATGGCACATGGAATAGAGCAATGCATTTTTGATTCTGTCATGGCAATAATTGCCTTCGCTGCTTTATATGAATTGAATATTTAAAATACCATCACAAAAATAGCAATCTTTTATTAGGCATTATCCTCTCTCAAAAATGGAAGCACAGGTCACAGAACACCTTCCTTTCCTCATTATTGACAGGGCTAGAAATGAGGCTAATAACTTCATTGTCACCACAACGTTTCTGCAAGATTTTGTGTGTCTAAGAAGCAGATGTTAACCCCTGCCCACCAGCCTACAACTGAGAATGCTCTCTCTAAGAACTCCAGATAAGGTGTCTGGCCTGAAATAAAAGAGCTTTTCCATTTTCTTGGGAAGAGAGGGAAAAAAAAGGAGTTCTTTATCAAAAGTATATTAGCATATTTTGCCTCATTAATAACTTCGCTGCAGCATTAATTCACTTAATTATTGTGCTTAAAATTCAACATTGTAGATAATTAATTCAAAGGCTGGCAAAAAAAAAATGCATTATTTGGAATCACAACACATACACACAGAGCCCTGCATTGTAAGCAAACTTTTCTTTTTGCAGAATCATTCTTTTGTTCTGTTTCATGAAAACCTAAGTCTGTGGACACAGTAAGTCAAAAGTTATCTTTTCAATGATTTATTTTAATACATTTCCCCAAGTTTGCCCATTTAAGCTCCTCTGCTGATGATTCTTCTTGTAACAAATGGGGTTAATGCATCTCAACAGCCTGCTATCAGGACTTCCAGCTCCATTACCCACTATTAAGGTCTTGTTCTATTTCTCTGCAAATCTTTCCTTCTATTTTAATGGCAATGGCCAAGTGGCACACTAAATCCTTAACAGATACTTGAAAACAGGAGTTCACTTCTCTCACACAGCCCCAAAATTACCTTCTCATAGCCCAAAAGAGATAAAAAAAAAAATTAAAATAGCCCCAACAAAACAACCAGCCAATCCAAAACCACCACCCTCCATTTCCAACAGTCTTTCCTTGTAACTGAAAAATGAAATCTTGAAGTATTTGGATCATGCCTAAAATTCTCACCATCGGAATTGGGAACCATACTCCAATATAACATCTTCTCAGCTGCTTGCTTCCAGACTTATCTCTTAGCAAGACAAAACTGTCACAAACCAATTAATGCTCCAGAGCTACTCTGAGTCAATTGTCTCCCATGTGGTGCTACAAAGGCTGCCCAGTAATGCTGGGAATGCTCACAGCGATGCTGCAGTGAGGCTCACAGTGGCATATGGTCTATAGGTGTGCTAACAAGTTAAACCTTTTGAAGCTCATGTTGAGCTCATGTAGGGTGTCCCTGCCCACGGCAGAGGGGTTGGAACTAGATGATCCTTCCAACCCTGACTGATTCTATGATTCTATGAATTGCAAGGGAATTTAATGAGTCACTCTGCTTGCACTTGGCAGGATTTACACGAGCTCCAGAGAAGTCCAACGATGTAGTGTTTATGTTGTTAGGAGTTTGGGTCTCTGAAATGGGAAATCAGGGAAAGTGAATACTTCTCCTTCTCCATTAAAAGCTATGTAAGCCTGGAAATAACTACATTCCATAGGTCCTCTCCTTGCAGTTGAAAACATTACAAAACATTCTAACAATTATCTGTTTCTCAGCAAGCCTAGATCTGCTCCAGAGAGGGATATCAGCCTGAAAGACTGTCAGGATGCAGAAATGAAACATACAAAACACTAGGCAGAACAGTCAGCAGCTCTCTCCAAGCCATTCTCAGAGCATACCTAACACTGGTGCAGTTCAAGTCCCCACAAAGTGCACTCTGAGGCCTCTTCCTTTTAAAAAGGAACGGGAAAACAAGACACCGAGGGTACTCTTCTCCTATAGACAGCCTGAAGAAGCTTTTATAGAGGTTCACACAATCACTGTGCCTCTTACATTCCTATTCCATCTTCTGTTTCTCCTCCATGAAAACACATAGAAGGCTTTTTTTCCATCCCTGCAGTGTCTTTCTTCACCTCCTAAGCCCATCGCTGGATACTTGTGTCTTTTGTGACCTGTAGGTTCAATCCCTCTCCAGCAGAGCAGAGAGAAAACCTGGATCTTCACCTGCTTGGATAACTGCCATAAATAAGAGGCTACCATGCAAGAGACAGACTCTTCAACATGTTCTAGATGTCTCTTGCAGCAAATGAATGAGCCTTGCTCATCCCTCCTCACTGCGAGGAGGTTGGACTACATGACCTTTAGAGGTCACTTCCAACCCAAAGTATTCAATGATTATATGATGCTTTATGAAAATTTTCAACTAATATTTGAAAGGTTCTACTGTGAGGTGAGAATTACTCTTCACTTTGGCCAGGACTGCAGTTTGGAAGGATTTCAGACGCTGTGCAGTCCTACGTCACCCACTCCTAGCTCACAGATCCGGCCAGCCCTCCATGCCTTGGACATCACTCTGAAAACCAAACCTGTAGCTGTGTTTGAGAGTTCTGACTGGACAAGTGAAAGATGGGCAGCAAAAGCATGTGGATTTGAGAACTTTCTCCAGATTGTGCCTTTGGGTTTGGTGCACTGCAGTGCCCCAGGCTGGAAATTCTGTAGCAGTGTCACATTCATTACAAAAAAAGAAGGATGTTGTTAAATTAAACATGAGGATGAATAATGAGAGCACACACTCTGTTATTTATCTGACTTTTTAAATCATTTTACATATTTTATATATCAGACCACTTCCTGAACAGAATGAGCCATAAATTTTCATGCAGCTAAGTCAATGTCTCCACCGCCAGAATTGCCAATGTACCTTCCTGTGGGATAACCTCGTATCCAGGAAAGAACAGGGTAAATTTGGTACTACTCAGATGTCTCTGCTAAGGAGTAAGCTTCAAAAAGAAGCAGCTGTGCCATGTGAAATGTTAACTTTCATTTACTGCATTGATCCATGTGTGAATGAAGCCATTCAAATCCCTTTAAGTGAAAACTATGGCTTGAGGTGTTCTATAGTCACTTAGAGATAATTTAAAACCATAGAATCATAGAATGGTTTCGGTTGGAAGGGACCTCAAAGATCATCTAGTTTCAACCCCCTGCCCAAGGCAGGGACACCTCCCACTAGAACAGGTCACTCAATTTACCCCAAAATTGGAGCCTTCCTTTTTGGATTTTTGTGAGAGAAACTGAAGTCCCTGGTCATATTTCTGGACCAAGTTCTTTAGCAGGGGAATTTCAGACTGGACACCCAGAGCAAGCAGAGAGCTAACACTGAGTTGAATTAGCAAAAGTTCTATTTAAGGAAACACATCTAGCATCTGTTTTATCAAGCATATGCACTATGCTCATTGCTGTGCCCCATTAAGACTTTTCAAGCAGAAATCACAAGATGCATATGAGCACTGCAGAAGCTAAGAGACTGCTGGGTTTTTTTTTTTCCTTCTTTACTTTGCTTCATCAAGATTTTTCCTAGGAACACTCTGGCCTAAAATCAATCCAATGGTAAAACAAAACAAACCAAAACCAAGCCTGCCAATCATCTGAAGGACAAGGGGTATGAAATACAGAGGAAATTTGCAGAGTGATTAATGGACATCAGGGATATGACCTTATTTCAGCTACAGAAGTCTGTACAACTGAGGATAGACATACTATGTTATACATGAAGAGACGTTTAGCCACTGTTAACAATGACACGATCTAACAAGACAGGATGCTCTGTCCTGTGGCTGTGTTGATCCCAGCAGGCTAACCTCCTGAGCCAGCTTGCCCTCCCACTGTCCAAGGGAGGACACCCAGTAAGTGAACAGTCACCCCATCCACTATCCTGCATCTCCTAGACAGCTATACTTAGGAACAGCTTCAGGGAACTCAAAGCCTTCTCCCCATCCTTCCAGACATGATGGATGAGACAGAGGAACCTTCTAGAGCAGCCCTCTGCCCTGTGCTCCTGCTCTCCAGATGGCTACAAACCCCACACTGAGGCATTACTGCCAAAGCTGGGGTTAACGACAGGGGATGGAGATACGGCCTCTACCTTTCACATTCCTGCCAAAACAGACTGAATGAGCTGTAGCACAGCCTAATTCACTGCAGCAGATGGAACCTGGGATATCTCTCTGCAGAGTCCCACATCCCACTCATACTAAGTTCCTCAGAGTTTGGAGAATTCCTATGACACCTACACCAGCTCTTGTAGGTGATTCCAGAAGGGCAGTCCCATGAGAACCACAAGCTGTGGGACCCATACTGTGCATTGCCTTTGCTTTGAATCCCTGCAGCACACTGCCTGCCCCCATCCCCCTCTGCATTTCACAACTTGTTACTCCCCACACCATTGCTTCAAGCTATCGCAGTGAGCCTCCTCCAACGAAGTTTCACCCTTCTGTTAAACCTTCTCCTTCTTTTCTGCTTAGCACACATTCCTAATTCATAGTTAAAGTATGCATCTCATGAGAAATGCACTTAGTCCACCAGGCAGGGCAGGAAAGGTATCACAGTATCACCAAGGTTGGAAGAGACCTCACAGATCATCAAGTCCAACCCTTTACCACAGAGCTCAAGGCTAGACCATGGCACCAAGTGCCACGTCCAGTCCTGCCTTGAACTGCAGCTCAAATAGACACCTGCACTGGAGAGAGAATAGCTCTGTCTTCTCATAATCCATCATATTCTGGGCCACACGCAGGGAATTCAGAAAATCCTCTTTAGGAAAAGTCCTTTATGTCTCTGAACTGAAGGGCTGGCACTCTGCACCCTGTTTATCCACAACCTGCTGGCACTCACAGCAGATAAATAAAACCATGATTGCCAAACACTTCTGGCTTCTCATTTCCAGAAAACCAGTAGCCTGATGATAGAAAATCTTGACTTACATAAGCAGCAACTATCAAACTCACGACACAGAGCAGCTAACGTTGATAAGCAGGATTCAGGGCATTTACCAGTTTTGGCATGCCCAAAATCTTGTGTTGTCTCTTTAAAAAAAAGAAATGAAAAACCATTCTGAACAAGCTCTTTCAGAAGGGTTTCTTTCCTCAAGAGAACGAATCTCTTTTCTTTAAAAAAATAAAAAGACTCCCTAATATTAAAATATACCAAACCTGATAGAACAGAATGTCTCCTTTGAAGTTGTTTCAATCTTTTTAATATCTAAAGGACCTAACCCACACAGGGCTTGCAGGTTTGCAGCTTGGAAGTAAAAAAAAAAATCAAAGATTTCTCCCCCTCTTTTTTTTTTCCCCCCATGTACAGTCGCTTGCCAATTATGGGAATTGGGAAGGGGGGAAAAAAAAATCAGTGTCTGAAAGAGGTAGAGTTTGTTACACTTTTGTAATTATGCAGAGGATTTAATCGGCTGGGGAGAAGGACTGCTCGCGGGGAGAGGAGAGTTTCATTCGAAGTGTTACGTGTGCACTTTTATCCCGGATCAGGTGTCAACCACCAGGTGATGTTTCGCAGGGATTGCCACGCTCCTCTGCTTAACAGCTCGCCTCCAATTTGCTCAAACGATCGACAGCTCCTCATCTTCTTTATTAGTCTCTCTGTTTATCTGCCCAGCGACGAGCTCCAGCTACCGCAGCCAGAGAACAAGCCGAGAATAGCCAGATCCAGAGCTGTGAAAGATACTCTTCCAGCATCATCTGGCTCCTTGGCAGAGTCTGCAGGCAGCTGTACTCACAGCCCCGTGTCTGCCGCTGGGTATGTCATGTGGCCACGCCGTAGTGGTACTGGCTGAGTATCTCTGTCCTCCTGGACACAATTTTCCTTTGATTCACCTTGAATCCGAAAAACCCATTACATGACCATTGTCTCAGACTTGATAAATACGGGCTTGTTTTAATGACCACCCATAAAAGATCGCCAACGCATCTTATTCTGCTGTCAGACTTTATAAATCTACACGCTGCCTTTAAGGACCATTCCCTCTGCCGTGCAGGGCAGCACTTTTTCACAGCACACAAGCAGGATCTCTTCCAGCTGATTTGTAGTGCAAGGGCTGGACTTCTTCACTGCTGGATAAACAAAAAGCCTGAACGAAAAAGCACGGAGCAGAGGATGGGACTGCTCCGAATATTAAGGCTGCATCAATCAGTCTGTAATTTCCAATATATATTTGCTGCCTTTTTTTTTGCCCCTTTCCTCCAGGAAAAAAAGCACCTCAAAAAAATACAGCAAGGAAAATGCTATCACTAATATATAGGATGCAATCCTACACAGCTATTGCCTTATGCTTTTCTGATCCTTCTTCCTTCCTCCTTCTCTCCCTTTCACTAGCAAGACCAGTATCACAGTATCACAGTATCACCAGGGTTGGAAGAGACCTCATAGATCATCAAGTCCAACCCTTTACCACAGAGCTCAAGGCCAGACCATGGCACCAAGTGCCACGTCCAATCCTGCCTTGAACAGCTCCAGGGACGGCGACTCCACCACCTCCCCGGGCAGCCCATTCCAGTGTCCAATGACTCTCTCAGTGAAGAACTTTCTCCTCACCTCCAGCCTAAATTTCCCCTGGCGCAGCCTGAGGCTGTGTCCTCTCGTTCTGGTGCTGGCCACCTGAGAGAAGAGAGCAACCTCCTCCTGGCTACAACCACCCTTCAGGTAGTTGTAAAAGTTCTGTGTATATTAGCTACAAGCATCATCTATAAAATCCCTGTCTTAAAACATTCCTCATATCACACCGTTGCACAGTCAATTTTCATAGGAAACAAAGCACCACATGCAACATAAATTCCATCAGCATTACAACTTAGGCATAAATTATCTGAACTAAACAAAATCTGACCCTGCTTCAACTAGTTTGGTCAGTGCTTCCATTTTAGATGCTGCAGGTCATCCTTAAAATATGTTTGTCTTTTCAGTTGATTTTTACATTTAAGTTGGTTTAATAATTCATGACATAACAAGCATTAAGATATCAACATTTTCTACCTAAGGATCTAGCAGTCTGTCAGCTTCAGCAGTAGATGTGACACAGCTGAACACTTGAATCAATAAAAAAAGATAATATTTCCATGGGCTGTGACTGATGCAGTTGTGTACAGGCATTTATTTGTCTGCTCAAAGTTTCAACCCTGATGTTTTGGGTTTTTTTTCTTTCCTTCTTACTGTGTTTGTCCAAATCCAAATGTAAGTTCTTCAGGGTAGCAATCTGTCTCCTCATATGTTTGTAAAGCACTATGTACACCTATGGCAGTCTGCAATAACTAATTTCCTATCTGCTCATGATTAAAGAGGGATTTCAGGTGAAAGAGTGTAAATTGAAATGGACAGGCCAGGAGGACAGCTTACATTATCAACATCATTAGGCCAGACGTTGTGTACAGGCCAGCAGCCAGCATGCTATGCTCAGTTTGAGCTTGCCTATGTGCAGCTCTAAAATATTTTGAGAGTCATCCTACAACTATTTCCCACATTCTGACACCATGCCCCTAAAAAAACCACATTGTGCTGGCTAAGAGATCCTTCTATGAATTGCTTTGTACTGTGGGTACACATTTGTTTTTAAAGGTGTCTATTGCTCTTTCCATGGTTACTCTCTGAGAGCAAGGCAGACACATGGAGTGACGAGAAAGACAGGGGTGCATTGTCTCAGCTCGAGGTGGAAAGTCAGATAAGCCACAGAAAGGGGAGCAGAGGGAGAAGGTGAGAATCTGTTATATTACTAGAATCACCCAGTGACTTGCTTGAGGCATGGACACATCCAGATGGGGCTGTTCCCCACTTAATGGTAATAGATTTGTGCAAATGGTATAGCAAACATGAGAGCCCAGCTGCATGATGCATGCGTGGGTGAAGCTCCCGGCATGCTTGAGACTACCATATTTATAATGACTAGAAAGTATGCAGTAGCCTTCTGGGAGTGGTCCCCAGCTCATGCCCTTGTCCATGCCCCAGGACACTACAATGATTATTGGTAGCCATCCAAAAGTCTCTCCCCTTCTAGAAACTTGGACCTACCCATGCCTTTGCTATCCCCCAAAAACAAAGCCCCTTTCTCTCACTCCTTCCTGCTCCAGATCCCTCAGCTTTCCACAAGGCATCCATGCACAGCCTCTGCTATCCCAGATCGCTTAAATCATCTCAGAACTCAAATTACTCAGCAGCTGACCACAGTTCACAATCTCCCCTCCTCTGGGACATGAGCATTCCCACCACAACTCTCCTACCCTCTCCCTCACCAAGCCTTCAGCTCCCTAGGCTTCTTCAGACCCCACAACACTCTCCTAATCTGCATCCTAGACTTACTGCCTCACAGCACCTTTTTCCTCCCTCTCTCTTTCAAAAGACATCCGAGGCTCATTAGGCCTATTAAGCTTGCACAAAAGGGTTGCTTATGGTGGGAAGCTGTCCAAAGCAGGGATGGTCAGGTCTCTCAGGAGCTTGTCCTTCACAGCAGCCAGGGGACTCTCTGCAGGACCTATCCAGGTGGAGGAGACCTCTAAGGTGGGGACCCCAAGGCAGGAAGCACCCCAATATTCATACCTTTCCTAGACAAAGAGTTGAGTTACCATTTCCTAGGCACAAAGACCACAGCCAATCCCCAGCCTGATTCCAGCATGGACATCTGCACGGGCACCCCTCGTGCCGGAAGGGCCCTTTGCTCTCCCCCTTCAAGCCTGCAGCTCGGAGGGGGGAAACAGGTTTTTTGCACCTTTCCTCTCCCATGCAAACCATGGAAGGAGAGGAATTTTGGGGTATCCAAGACTCCAAGACAGGTTTATCACAAAGACACCGTATTTGGCCTTGTTTTGCAGCCTGCTTTGTCTATGGTAAACTCAGGCCATGGATGCTAGGTGTGTGCATCTCCCTTTTTTGGTGAAATAACACAGGATTGTTTCTAGGAGTGTTTTTATCTGTTTCTATTGGTCAAAGACACTCATCAAAATGCTTAAAAACCTAGCCAACTTGTTTGTTTGCTGCTGCTGCCTCTGTTTTGTCTGCTACCTGTTTGCCTTGGGTGCCTTGCACTGGACGTAGCTGGGGACTTGCCTCCCCCATGAAAGAAAGACCTGACCCTACCTGTCTTCTGCACTGAGCCAAGGGACTGAAATGGCTTGCCCCGCACTGGGATATAGTTGTCCACTTGAGCTCAGCCAAACCCAAGTCCATTTGACTCTGGCCAAGTCTAGGCAATGGCTTAGCAACGAGTTGTGACACTGGGACCTGCCAGCTCACTGCTGCAGCCCAAGGGCCGACTCCTTTGCTATGCACAGCACCTGATCGGATTGCTTCAGCCCATAAACTTGGATCCTGCTTTGCTCAGGTGGCTGACCACACCAATGACCTCCTGAGAGCCACAGAGGATTTGCCTCACATCCATGGCTTTTCTCAGACAACGTGCTCAGTCTGAGCTAGGCAAGCAGCAAGACCCTGCCGCATGGAAACCACATCACCACGTGGCTGGGACTGTATTTTTCCTCATTTATACTTCTACATGTACTTTTGGATTACAAATACTGAGACTCTGACCAGTGAGTACACTAACAGTCTTTTCTGAAGTTTGTGAAAGTTTAACATTTAAGCAGCAGTTTGTGCTGCGAGACTCTCCAGTTGTTCAAATGTTCTAAATCATTTCAATTTAATCTGACTGTATACATACATTCTGCAAAATTAGTTTTACCAACAGCATAATAGAATCTCTCTGTGTGTTCATTGTAAATAAGTTTGGGGAAAATTTCTATAGCTATTCAATGAACTATTTGATAATTCCTGTATCAGCCTCATTACAATTCACTTCTAACCCAGATTCAAACCTCTTCTTAGACCTTCAAGCACATTAAAGCACATCTTAACCAAACTCGGCCTGAGTGTCATTTTTGGCTGCCAAAAATTAGTTCCTTGCAGCTTTGCCTCAAGGCTCACCTAAGTCCTCAGTCTTTGACCACCTTGAAAATCTGTTTTCCTCCTCAAAAAGCTGCAGCACCCCTGTAATGTTTTGGTGCTAGTTATTGTTAAACACCACGTTCCTGAGGCAACAAAACAAAGGAGCCCCATGCAAAGATTCCTTACTGAGAAGAGTGGAGAAGGTTTAAAGCTGCAGGGAAAAGGAAACCAAGATCACCATGTACCTAGACGACAGTGAAAAGAGAAGTCAACACCTGCTCAGCCAAAGAGCAATCACTGATTTAGACCTCTGTCATGCTGCAGGTAACTTGCATGATTACAGAGCTTAGAGAACAGGATTTTCCCTCCGCAGAGCTATATATTCCAATGGCTATAGCACCTGAGAGATTTATGCCAGAAGTACATTAGCAAGACTGCAAAGTTAATCACTTAAATTAGAACCATGTGGCTTACGGTGGTCTTTGCAGCCCCAATCACACTGTGCTACAGTCCTTGACTGCACAGTGAAGGGCTGTTTCTCTGTTGTTCTCCTCCTCTGCTCTACAGACTCAAGAGCACTCATTCCTTTCAGTGGCATGGTCTGGGTCCTTACTCCATGCCATAGTTTCCTCATGTTATTCCAAGCCTGCTTGGGATGGAAGCAATAATTTTCTCATAGGCTTTTCTTCAGCCTTCCCCACTCTTAAATTAGAGTGATTCACAGATGTTAATTATCTTATTTCCATAATGAGCCCACGGAAGAAGGGTGTCTCATTAATTCCACATTACAGCTGGTGAACTGAGACACAAAGATGCAGGTTAGTAGATTAATGTCCACTGATTTCACCAACGTAAGCTGAAACATGCAAGCCCTTCTTTCCCCTCACTCTGGAGGGCCTGACATTGCAAACTCCATGATGCAATATGCATAACTCCTTAGACTTTAAGGCACAGATAGAGGAAAAAACATAACTTCACAACCAGCTCTCTGGTACTTGTTCCTAGGGCTGCAAGCCTTAGGTCCATTATACCAATTGGGTCCCATTTGAGGAAGCAAAGCCAAGACCAACACTGGGCTACCATGACTAACATTTCTTGAAATCAAAATGGTAAAGGATATCTTGCTGGTGGGTTTTTGTGGTAGCTTGGGTGTTATCTGCCACACACACACACACACACACACACACTTTGTAAATCACCCAGACTAGACTCAGCCAGCTCTGGAAATTGGATGAAGCTTATATTTACAGCTAGCACAATATACAAGCAGATATTTACAGGGTATACAGTTATAGACAGAAATAGACAAGGTAAAAGGTAATACAGACACACAACAGCCCTCCCAGAAACTTGAGTCCCCAGGAGGGGCTCTCAACCGCCCTTCCACCTTCTCCCACCCCTCTACCTTACCCCAGACATTGCCTTGCTTCCAAGGAAGAATGGAGGTCGGCCAGGGGTGTCAGGAAGCAAGTGGATTAATCAGAGAGATGGTAGGTGAGGTTAGAGAGAAATGCAGCCCACAGCCCAGACAGAGAACAACTTCCAACTACCTTATCTATGTTTGGATTCTTATTCTTATCCATCTCAGCAAGCTTATGAGTGAAGTAGACATGACCTTTGTTTCCCTTTCACAACCTGTAACCTAGTTCTTCTCACCAAAACACTCTAGCTAGCTTCAAACTAGCACAGTTTTGATGGCCATTTCCTGATAGCAAAGGGATAGTTAGCTCTGTCTCACGAATACCTGGAATAGAAATCCAAGTTTCTGTCAAACCAGAGAAAAAGGTGCTATGATTGGAACAGACTCTTCTGGCTTTTCCTCTCCAAACCTTCACCCCTGCTTTATTCCAACCCAGCAGTTTCCTTCTCCACCTGCCTCAGATGAAAGAGAGATGCAGACTGCTTTCAGGCCTCAGGATCTGCCCAGCCCATACTTAAAACAAAAGCCTGTCCCGTCTAAATTCATGGTATACTGACTGTAGCTAGAATCTGGCAGGGATTAACCCACCTAATCTCTATTCAGCAACAGCAGGCTGCACTGTTTCGAATACATAGCCCAATATGGCTGAATGCTCACAAAAATGGCACAAGTCACTTGCCTGCTTTAGCAGGACAACTTTGTGCAAAATCTCACATCCTCAAATGAAACCATGAAAATTCCATCATTAAAAAAAAAAAGAGAGAGAGAGAGAGCCTGGATATTTATCCCACAGGCAAAACAACCATAAAAGACGCCTAGGATAAATTTACCCTAGCTTCTTTTCTGGAGATAACTGAACTGCTTCAGCTGAAGCTTTCTCTTAGAAAGAACCAACAGCCTGCAGCAGACACCCAGCATAGAAAATTTCAGCTTAAACAGTTAATACTCGCCGAAGAATGAGCTCCCAGAGACAGCCTTCCATACAATGTAAGTATTGTTATTACAGGACTCCCTATAGGACATAGAAAGCTCTGAGCACCTTTTCCCAACATGCCTGCTACCCTTTATGCCCCTGCCCAGCTCTCCTTTGTCCCTTCCCAGTCCAGCTCTGCAAGGACCAGACTCACCACCCACAGAACCTGCCCTAACAGTAGTTTCTCGCCCCAGTTGCTTTATATGGGATAAGATATCACAGCTAACCAAATACTGGGGAGTCACTAACCCAGCGCCTTCAATCCAAACTACAGCTCTCTTGTACACACTTTCAGTTCTTTGTATTTTGTACTTTTTGCTGTCTTTATCTCCTGTGGGGCTACCACACATTTTTTGACCAATTAATGACTTTGTTCCTGAGATGAGCACACAGCCTCCAGTCATTAGCAAGCATCGTGTGCTCGCGTTGTACGTATCCTGGAAAGCTGCAGCTGGATGTGATGTATCTTCCTCTTTGCAATGCCAGGGGTGTCTTGTGCAAGCCTTCCTTACTCTTTTGATGGACTCTGGACAGCTTGCTCATTAGTCTAGTATCTAATTGCTTATCAGTCACACTCTCAAGCTCCTCATTACTTCACTCACACAGCTACAGTAATTAGATTTCACATTTCTTTATACTCTCATGGCATTGTTCTAGCCTACTGAGGAGGCACTCATATATAATACACATATATTATAAACTATCTCCTATCATTACTATATTCCTTATAATATACAGCACACACATATACATACTGCTGAGACAAACTCAAACCTCCACAGTTCTAAGCGCTCAGGATGCTCTAGGAACATCTCCCAGTGCTTGTTTGTCAGTTTTAACTTCTGCAAGGCTTCACTCACACGTGACCCTTCACTTTCAAACCATGCCTGATTGCATCATTTTCTACTTCTCACCCACCACCGCATACCTCTCCTGCAAAACAAAGCCCTCAGATCTGCTCACTACAGAGATGCAAATTCTTTTAGGCAGAAACACGAATTTGATATTTAGTACAGCAGCAAGCAGAAGAGTTGCTTGAGCCGTCAGCCCTTGTTGTGTTTTTGTTTTGGATAACAGATTTTTATGCCTCTTTTCTGCTCTAATTTGATGAATTTCTTTAGCACCTATTCTTTAGGCCTCAAGCTCTTTTTGTGAGATCATTCCACATTTATTATGGCACTTAAAAAGTTACAATAAATTATTCAACTTTTCAGAACAGAATTCTGCAGACTCGGGGGCCAGATGAGGGGTTTTTTGCTGGGGATCATACATGAAATGTGTGCTGGTGTCTGTGTTACAGATGCAAAAACCACAGACACTAGGTGGCATGTTACATTGTGCGCCTCTTTTTAAGGTGAATTAAGTAGGTGAATGAACCAGATGGTAAACTTGAAAAGGCAAATAGGTGATTTGTCCCAAGCCAGAAAAGGGCCATAGCATCATAGGCTATGGCTATAGACAAAAGCTAAGCAGAGACAGAGCAGGGAACATTTTATTCAGTGTTACAGATGTAGCCGTAGAGACTGGAGTGGTTTCCAGATCACTTCCTCGTCTTGCTGTGGTGCACATTAACAGGTGCAGGAGAGACAGGTGACATTTGGGGAATGACTGACTATGTCCTAAAGACAGGCTCTGAGCTACACTGCAGATGCATCCTTCAGCCATAGGAAACAGCTCTGCTCCACTCCACTCCATCAGCTCCAGCTGAGGTCACATCACCCAGGGCAAGCATTGTGTCTCCTCAGCTAGACCTCTTCAGTGAAGCGTATGTGGGGAATGAGCAAATGCCATGCATCAAAGATGGGCAGTGAGTACAGGAATGTTTTGAGCTCTGGAGGTCAAAGTCCTGTGGAGGTCAGAGAATGGCAGATTCAAACAAAAAAGAACTGAAGGGAAAAGTCTTCCTGTGGCTGTGTGAAGCAGTCTGATCTAATCCTGAGCAACACTCCAAATTCATGAAATGCAGCAAAATGCAGTAGGAGAAAACTTTAAAGCAAAAATCCTGGGTGAAAGATCACCTAAATGATTTAGGAACCAGATTTACACTAGTCTCTAAGCTTCTGAAAAGTTTACTATCAACTCCATATGAGTACCTAAAGCCTTTCTGAATCTCTTGTAGTAGGATATATTTACTCTCTGTTCTCCTCTTTACAGTCGTGTACCATTTTCCTGCCTTGCTCTGCCCAGAGCTCACTGCATGTCGGGCAGCAACATGCAGGCAGTCATCTAAGCTAAAAAGAGGCCCTTCTGAGAAACCCAGCATGTTTAAGGTGGAAACAGAGAGGAAGCTTTAACTCCGAGACCCACCTGTCGACGGGAAAGAGCGAGCAATGATCACAAAATCAGGATGAAGGAAAGCAGCCTGATCAAACTCACCACTGATCCCCCTGACACTTTCAGTCCTGGGAAGCTCCTTGCCATGCATAAAACCTCGGGCTGGGCAGATTCCCAGCCCTTGGAGGCAGCAGGCGGAGAGAGGATGCTCGCCTGCTCTCTGAGAGTGAATAGTGTTCCTGCACTGGCAAGCAGCCAAACACGGCAGCCGCCTCCGTCTGGGCTCTTCCACTGCTCTCACAGTCTCTTCAACAGAAGTGACATGAGGCACACTCTTGCTCACAGCCTGCTGCCGCTCGGGAGGCTGGGAGAAGAAGAGACTTAGTCCTTCACAGCTGGGGGGCTCTGACTTTGCAAGCTGGGGCATGATTAAGATGGAGGACGAGGGGGAAGAGGTGGGAGAGAAGAGGCAATATGGAGAAAGAGACTCAGGGTGCAAGGATGAGATCCTGCCTCTCCATTGCATTTTGCTCCCATTCCACCCTTCACCATAACCCTTCAGGAAACAACCAGGAACAGATCAGAGTACACACCTGCAAAGCCCTCTCCAGCCCAGGAACCAGAACCTTTGCTGTGACATTGGGCTCACCAGCTAACGCAACTTCTCTATTTCCAGGACCTCAACAAGGATCCCTTCCCAATATCCCTTCATGTCCTGTGGATAAGTCAGTGGGGGGGGGGGAGGAGGAAGAAATCACACGTGTCAGGCAAGACTGAAAATAGTGACAGCAGAAAAGCAGGGAAGATATTTTTATAGGTAGAGTAACAGTACATAGGCATATATGTATCCACCCTTGATCTTATGTATGAATATGATCCTATTAGGAAGGGCCTGTAGAAAAAAGGCAGAACCCAAGGAATTACATGGTCATGTTTGTTTAGTGCAGCACTGGGTGAGACTGGCTGGCCAGAAGCAGCAGAAGGACATTCTGAAAGGGACCTTGCAGACCAAATAGCAGGGGAGCTGCCTCTGAGAGGAATCAGTGGAGCCCATCACAATCACTACACATAAGTATTCACAGAGGACCGTACATCTTCCTGGTAGCTGAAAGGTGGATTTCTTCTGCCCATTCATCATTCCTAAGAGTTTAAAAGCCCAAACAGTCCTTCAAGGAGGAGAGCATGAATGAGGCCCAGGAGGAAACAAGGAGCTGCTGGAAGAAAGCCAAATATGCCAGCCTGGACACCTTCAAAGTGGTGTGAAAGACATCACAGAGAGGTGTATGGCAGCAACAACAGAGGGGGAGCACCAACCTACAACAGCCAGGGAGAGAAGCTGTGCAGTTTCTCTTTCCAACATCCCAATAATCTGACCAAAACTCAAGCTATAAAAAGGATAGGCACTTCTTCTAAATGTCTACATTGGAGCCTGGCATGACTAACTACTCTTTTACCTGCCCCCCTAAAACCAAATGCACTGAGGCAAAATAGCCAGAAAAGGTTTCTAATAGTCCTCATGGTGGGCAAACAGCAGGACATTGTTGTCATCTGTCCAACATACCCATAGTCTGCAGTACATTTGTGCTTGCAGCACCACTATGAGGTATAGAATTGTTCTGTGGACATGAGGAGGTATGAGAGAGCCTTGAGCCCTAATCCAGGCTACAATATGTCCAACTCCCACTGCATTCAATGGCAGTTGGATACCTAAATATACCAGACTTTGGTAAGGCTGAGCCTCATTAGCTTGCTCCAGATGAGAGAGCCAAGAACTGAACCTGGGCACCTGCCTTGTGGTTTAACAGCTAAAAAGCTTCATCTGTATCTTCCAAAAAGTTAGAGCACAGTAAAAAAAGTCTTGAAAATGAAGATGGTGAGAAGGGAGGGGCATGAAGGGGCATGATTATGTGGAACCACAAGCTGTGTTGTGGGATAGGAGGGAGAAACTCATGTCTAGCCACCTTTCAGGCAATACAGACTAGAGAGCAGCCCAAAAAACCCTGCAGTTGACCCCCACTGAGGGCCACATGGGGGGGACCTTTAGGAATGCACTGCTCCAGGGATACCTCCGGGCAGCTAGCACAAGGCCCATGCTGTGTGGGGAATGCGAAGAACTGGTCTTTTGTTTCATGCCCCTTTGTTTTAACCTCTTGAATCAAAGACCCCAGCTGCTACTCCAGGAGAGGCTAGAAATTAATCCAATTAAAAAATAAATTCCCTGTGGAATCAAAACTGCTTGCCATGTTGGAGGGGCATGGGCATGAGATTTCTTTTTTCCTGCAAAACAAACTCTTTCTTCTAGCCCATAATTCACAGAGTGGAGATACAGACAGGGAAGCAAATATAACAAACAAATGATCGAGATGATTTATAACCCTGCTAGCAACCCACAGCTCACAGGAAGGATCGCAGCCTCTGTCTGCTATAGCCTGCGTGGCCAGAGACAGAAGCACAATGCTGCATGCTACCCTCCACACAAACAGCCACAGAGCAACAAAACCCTTCGCCCGCTTCGTTCCACTCTTTTGTTTTCCACGGGTTTTGGTCAGCCGAGTCTTGTGGAGCTTGACAGGTTAACCCACACTTCCTTGGTTGCAGCAGAAATGATTAAACAGGGGAGACTGTTTAGGCCATGAAGCAGAAGGAGTTCCTTTGTTTTTGTAGATCACTCCAAGGCAGGCAAGCAGCCCAAGAAGAAAGAGATTGGAGCTGAGCACAGAAAACGGGTCAAAAGGAAGTGAGTTCATGCCATCCCTCTCCAAGTTCAAAGACAAAGGCTGGGGGGACATGTAGCATCTCCACTGTCTGGAGAGAAGTGGGCTGGACTCACTGGATATGTGAGTGATCGGGACCAGGTAGGACTATGCCCAGACAGCCTGACCACTCCTGCAAAGCTCAGCAAAGCCCCAGCAATACCATCCCAGGGTTTATACTACAAGTGGATGCCATTCTACGAACTCAATGGCATGTAATCACTCATGTATGTTGAGGGGAACTGGAGCCAAGGAGAGACAGGTACTGTCAATAGCCACAGCTTGATGCCCTCAAGATCTCCTGGGAAAGAGGAAGCACATATAACAGCCACTTCTTCTTAGAGCCTGGCTGGCTTCCACTGCTGTGTGCATGCATTAAGCTCCACATCCTCCCTCAAGGTATACATGATTCTGAGGTACAGGGCTGGATCTCTATGGGAGTTCTTACTTTCTCTCAGAGACCCAAAAAGTAACATTAATGACAAAGATCACTCAAGACAATCCCAGACATCTGCTGAGAGGGAGGAAAGTCTTACCCTGCTGCAGTAGAGACAGACACCTTGGGACACAGGCTGTGTTATAGGTGACAGTGAAAAGGGACAGAGCAGTAACTGCCTGTGCCCAGCTGGAGGAGTAAAGGTCAGAAGAGGAGATCCTGGGTTTTTGTAAGGTAGTAAGTATCTGGGGAGAGGGGAAAGACATCCACAAACTATTTCTAAGATCTGCATCAGTCAGGTGAAAAAACAAGTGTAAAGCTAAAAAAGAGGACCTGGATTGATTTGCTGGTCATCACTGACTTGCTTGGCTGTTGGCATCAGGCTGGTGGTCTAGGAGAGCTTTCATTTCTTGGGAGTAACACATCACTCAGGTTCATGGGGGTGAGTGGGGCAGCCTTGTTTTTACCTTTGCCTGACACCCACCTCTCAGAGCAGCTTCGATTTCTGTGTGTGAGAGATACGGGAAGGAGCTTGGCAGCAGAAATCAGACCTTCGGACACTGTAAAGCTCCTTTTTCTTAGCAGGCTCTGAGTCTCCGTGAAGTACACTAAGTGCAAGAGGGTTGGTAAATTATTAAAGCAACCTTGCAACAGCTCCAGAGAAACCACCAGTGCCTCAGATTCAAAGGAAAGGCTGTGGTGTGAGAATCCCCATTAGTAACAATACACACAGTTTGCAAGAACATATGTCCCTGCATGGAGCAATCAACCAATCTGGGCTGTTTAACCACAATATTTCAAGAAGAGCTTTTAATGCAGCTGATCCGTATGTTTATTTTTGAGCTGTAAAATGGGATTCTTCACTAGCCTTTCAGAGCATTTCTGTAATGGAATCTATCCAAAATATTGGGGAGAAGGCTTTGTTCCAGCAGAGCAACTGATGTGTTGGGGTTTTTTTTTAAATCAAAGTCACGACCATGTAAAAAGAAAAGCTCAAGCAGACAGAAAGTGCATTTCCCCCTCCCCAAAAAAAGAGGCAGGAGGAGCAAGACTCCACTAGGACCCTCCTTAACAATAGGTTTGGATCCAAAGTTTTTTGAGATGGGGACTGAGTGGAGGGGAAAGCAGATGGATTTCCAAACCTCCCCTGATGCAGGTACTTGGGCACCCATTGAAAACACAGCCCTTTGCTCCCCTTTCTCTTGCAAAGTGCGTGGGAAGTGAATGAAGGTCCTGGTTTATCGATCCTTTGATTTTGTTATAAGAAATACGAGCTGCTCTGGAATAGCCATGCCTTTGAGGGGCGGAGAAGGGGCGCGGGGCAGTGGCGGGGGGGAAGGTTAAAGGTCTGGTCTCCTTCCCTGCTCGATCTAATCCTAATTAAAAATAGATTACATGCTGTATGGAACTTGAAATGGCAGCGATAATCCTGTTACACACGAGGAGCCGCCCCGCTGCACCGTGCCCGCTGCCCGCGCCCGGCCGTGAGCTCCGTTCCCAGGCGCGTAGCCCGCCCGCGGACCTCAGACCCCCGGTAAGGCCGGGCCAGGCACAGCACGGCACGGCCCAGAACTGCTGCTCTCCGCCCCGCCAGAGAGCCGACCGCGGAGCTCCCGTGGAGGGGAGGCGCAGTGCTCAGCGAAGATTTTCGTATGGAAACCAGGCGTTCGGAGAGCTTTTGTTGGCGGCTAAACGCACACACACACACCCCCCACACCCCGCCCAGGACCGCAGTCGGCGCTGAGCGCTGAGGTGTCATTTAAATCCCATTTCCATAAGCCGGGCTGCGGGCAGCCCGCCGCACCCCGCGCGCGTGCCGCCCCGCGCAGCCCCCCGCGCAACGCCCCCCGCACCGATCTGCGCAGTGACCCTCGCAGCCCCAGGGTACCCCTACTAAAAGGGATGGTCCTGCACGGAACCGAACGTTATGTTTCCACGCCGGGATGCGCTCCGTTGCCTGCTTCGTGTGCACAACGCAGCGCAGAGTTTTTATCTGAGGTTTCCAAAGGATACCGGAGTGAGGGGATGGCGGGGGGGACACAGACGACGCGACATCTTCCCAGTCAGTGTCACACCTCCCCTTCATCCCTTAAAAATGCCTTTAAAAAGCTCAGGTTCCCTGAGAGGGAAGTAGAAAAGGGAGGGAAAGGGAGAGAAGGAAAGGAGGGAGAGAGGAAGGGAGGGAGAGAGGGAGGGAGGGAGGGAGGGAGGGAAGGAAGGAAGGAAGGAAGGAAGGAAGGAAGGAAGGAAGGAAGGAAGGAAGGAAGGAAGGAAGGAAGGAAGGAAGGAAGGAAGGAAGGAAGGAAGGAAGGAAGGAAGGAAGGAAGGAAGGAAGGAAGGAAGGAAGGAAGGAAGGAAGGAAGGAAGGAAGGAAGGAAGGAAGGAAGGAAGGAAGGAAGGAAGGAAGGAAGGAAGGAAGGAAGGAAGGAAGGAAGGAAGGAAGGAAGGGAGAAAAGGAACAGAAGAAAAGGGATGGTGGGAAGGAAGGGAAAGGAGGGAAGGAAAGGAGGGAGGGAAAGAAGGAAAAGGAGAGAAGAAAAAGGAGGGGAGGGAAGGGAAGGACACGAAGGAAAGAAGAGAAGGGAGAGAAGGAAGGAAAAGGAGGGAAGGAAAGGAAGGAAAGAAGAAAAGGGAGGGAAGGACAGGGAAGGAAGGAAAAAAAGGGAGGAAGGAAGAGAGGAAGGAAGGGAAGGGGAAGGGGAAGGGGACGGGGAAGGGCATACATTTCCCCAGAAAGCCAGATGCTTCTCAAGCTCCCCAGGTTCCCTCCCTGGCAGGGACGGCGACTGCCCTCCCCATGGCAGCCCTAGCATGGCGGGACTGGGAAGCTGAGCTAAGCTCCAGGCAGTGCCTTGGTGCCTTGCGGGGCAGATGGTTTCGTTCCCCCCCGGTTCGTGCCAGGTTTCAGCCTCATGCTGTTATTTTGTTCTTCTGGAACGAGACTGGTGTTGCTTCCCAGAGAGGCCCTATTAGGACAAAAAGAAAATCCTGTGAATAGGCGTAACAGGGCACCAGGAGGGATAGGTCTTAAATGTATTTTAATATGAGCGGGGCATTGTGTGTAATTCAGCGCTCATCATCGTTTAGTCAAAGAGTTATGGCAGTGATTGGGAATGAATAGGGGGACATAATGGATACATGTGGCGTTTGCTCATTATATTCAACTTAGTCCAACTCCTCTGTGGAAACTGTTCAACTTTCTCTCCCTTTAGCCTGTCATAGTGAAATAATACAGACATTGGTTACTCGAATGGGATAGCCTGCCATGCTATTATATTTCTACAGCTAACGAGGGCTTCATAAGCCTTTGATACAGCCTGATCTTTGAAACCTTTCCAAATCTCCTCAAGCTTATGCTAAATCCTATTTAGAACTTTTTTTTTTTCTTTCTCTTTTTTTTTTTCCTCGCCTGCTAGTGCCCCAGGCTTAAGAAACCCGGGCGGTGACATGCATACTAAAGCATGCGGGGACACCTCCTGAAAGGCGACTTACGGCGCTGATCACAGGCTCTCACGCGAGGAACACACCACTCCGGCCGCGCAGCTGAATGCCGCCAGCACCCCCGACCCCTCCCCGCGCCCCGCTAATCCTCCGCTGCCACTCTACGCACCCACCCGTGCGGCACGCCGCGACACGCCGCGACATGCCGCGACTCGACATGCCACGACACGACATGCCGCGACACGGCACCTGTGCGACCTGTGGCACAATTAACAAACCCCGCCACGCATTTTACTCCACCCTCTCCCGCGCCCGCTCCGCTGCACCTCCGCAGAAAAAGGAAGGGACATGGGGGGGTGGAAGGAAAGAAAGGGGGGGGGGGGGGGGGAGAGAGAAAGAGAGAGCGAAGGGGGGGACACTAATAAAGCCAGGGATGGGGGGTGGAAAAATCCCAAAGCCGGGAGAGTTAAAGAAAACAAAGACGATCGCCCCGCGCCCCAGCTCCCGCCGGCTGCCGGAGCCGCCCCGGTTCGGGGACCGCCGGGGGGGCGACCGCTGCCAGCGACCCGCCTCCCATTGGCTCCGCCGCCTGCTCATTTGCATAGCGCCGTCTATGAAAGGCTGTGCGGAGGCGCGGAGGGGCGCAGACAGTGGCGGAGGGTGTGGGCAGCAGCTCCGCGAGGACCGCGCAGCCACGCTCCGGAACACCGCAGCACTCCGGAGCGCACCGTCGGGCTGAGTCCCGCTCAAGTGCCATGAACGCCCTGCAGCTGCTGGCTGCCGCCTGCCTGCTGGCCTCGTCCCGCTGCAAGACGGTGAGGTACCGCACCGACGAGGAAGGAGCGCCAGGCACAGTGATCGGTACACTGGCCGACGAGATGCCGGTGAAGGCGCCGGGGGAGATGAGCTTCCGCCTGATGCGGCAGTTCAGCAACAGCTCTCTGGTGCGGGTGCGAGAGGAGGACGGGCAGCTGAGTATCGGTGATGCAGGACTGGACAGGGAACGGCTATGCGGGCAGGCCCCCCAGTGCGTCCTGGCCTTCGACGTGGTGAGCTGCTGGAGGGAGCGCTACCGCCTGGTGCACGTGGAGCTGGAGGTGCGTGACATCAACGACAATGCCCCACGCTTCCCCCGTGCCCAGATGACACTGGAGGTGTCAGAGAGTGCTGCACCCGGCACCCGCCTTCCACTAGAGGTGGCTGTGGATGAAGATGTGGGCTCTAACTCCATCCAGAGCTTCCAGGTCTCCCTCAATAGCCACTTTGGTGTGGAGGCACAGACACGGGCAGATGGGGCACGCTGTGCTGACCTGGTGCTGCTCCAGGAGCTGGACCGTGAGCGCCAGCCTTCCTACACACTGGAGCTGGTGGCCAAGGATGGAGGCAGTCCGGCACGCTCAGGCACAGCCACCGTGCATGTCCGTGTCCTCGACGCCAATGACAACAGCCCCGCCTTCGCCCAGAGCTCAATCACAGTGGAGCTGCCTGAGGATGCTCCACCTGGCTCCCTGCTGCTTGACTTGGATGCTGCTGATCCTGATGAGGGTCCCAATGGTGAAGTGGTCTACACTTTTGGCAGCCAGGTGCCCCCTGAGGCCCGGCGGCTCTTCCGGCTTGACCCACGCTCAGGCCGGCTCACACTGGAGGCAGCTGTGGACTACGAGCGAACCCGCACCTATGAGCTGGACGTGCGTGCCCAGGACCGTGGTGCCAGCCCACGCACCGCTACCTGCACTGTCATTGTGCGCCTCACTGATGTCAATGACAACGCACCGCGTATCAGCATCAGTGCCCTCCGTGGAGCCGCCAGTGCTGCTGGCGTGGCCTACGTGAGCGAGGCAGCAGCCAGCGAGAGCTTTGTGGCCCTTGTCAGCGCCTCAGACCGTGACTCAGGTGCCAACGGGCAGGTGCGCTGCAGCCTCCGCGGCCATGACCACTTTGCCCTGCAGCGTGCCTATGAGGACAGCTACATGATTGTCACTACAGCAGCACTGGACCGTGAGCGCATCCCTGAGTATAACCTCACCGTGGTGGCTGAGGACCTAGGCTCACCACCCTTCAAGACTGTCCGCCAGTATACGGTGCGGGTGAGCGATGAGAATGACAATGCACCACTCTTTGCAAAACCCCTCTATGAGGTGGCTGTGCCAGAGAACAATCCCCCAGGTGCCTACATCACCACTGTAATAGCTCGCGACCCTGATCTTGGCCACAATGGTAAGGTCACCTATCGACTTCTGGAGACACAGGTCATGGGGGCTCCCATCTCCACCTATGTCTCAGTGGACCCTGCCACCGGGGCCATCTATGCCCTCAGGACGTTCAACTATGAGATCCTCAAGCAGCTGGACCTGAGGATCCAGGCCACTGATGGTGGCTCCCCACAGCTCTCCAGCAGCACCCTTGTCAAAGTGAGGATGGTGGACCAGAATGACAACCCTCCTGTCATCATTCACCCAGTGCTCACCAATGGGACAGTGGAAATTGGCGTGTCCAGTAAGACCTCCCGTGACTCCCTTGTGGCCCAGATCAAAGCTCGAGATGCAGATGATGGAGCCAATGCTGAGCTCACCTTTGCCTTCCTGGGAGAGCCCCAGCAGGACATTTTCACCATCAACCCAAGTACTGGGGACATTGTGCTGAAGGGTGACCTCTCTGAAGAGCTGGGACAACTGTTCAAGGTCATCCTCACTGTAACAGACAATGGCAGACCCCCACTTGCCACAACTGCCACAGTCAACTTCTTGGTGACTGCCACTGCTCCTTCCAGTATCCAGGAGATAGCCAAGCCCAGCTCCTGGGAAGGAAAGGCTTTGCAGTGGGACATCCCTCTGATTGTGATCATTGTCCTGGCAGGCAGCTGCACCCTGCTTCTTGTGGCTATAATCACCATTGCCACCACCTGCAACAGGCGCAAGAAAGGAAATGAGATAAAAAACAGCACTTCCTTGAAGGACCAGATAGACATCTCCCACCTGGAGAAGGGCTGCCAGGAGGAGGGCAGCCAGAGAGGGAATGTGTTTGAGGTACGAACCTTTCCCAGCAAAACCTCTTTTACCAGCCCAGACCCTTCTCCAGCTGCTGAAGAGATCTCCACTGCTGAGAGCAGCAGCGACAGTGCTTGCCTCTACGAGGGTCAGAAGAAGCTCAGAGGACCAAATGGGGAGGTAAGATTCTGCCGTGGGGAAGGGGCTCAGCAGGTGGGAGGGGGCTTGGAGGATGTGAATTGCAGAGTTGCAGTTCTGATGTTGATTTACCCCTCACTACTTCACTCTCTCACGTCTCTTTTGATCTCCCCCGCCACCCCAGCAGGGTTTTGCTGCTGCTCCAAGTTATGGCAAGGAGCCTGCTCCTGCCGTGGCTATTTGGAAGGGGCACTCATTCAACACCATCTCTGGCCGAGAGGCAGAGAAGTTCAGTGGCAAGGACAGCGGGAAAGGTGACAGCGATTTTAATGACAGCGACTCGGATATCAGCGGAGATGCCTTAAAGAAAGATCTCATCACGCACATGCAGAACGGTAAGGGTTCGGCTCACCCCCAGCTGCCCACTTTAGTGACAGCCGGATGGGGAGGCGATCAGAGGGCACGGTGATGAGGCAGGGTAGTTAGAAGGGGAAACTTGATGCTGTGTGGCTCTAACTGCCCATGTTTTTGCAGCAGGCTGCTAGACACTGGCTCCTCTCCACACTGAGCACAGAGTACAAATAAACAGATCTTGAAAGTGCTGCCGGATTAGGGTTTTTTCCTTCCCAAAAAAGCTTCCCTTCAGGTTAGGAGTGTGAGGAGTATCCCTAGTGAAATGCCATAACCTTCCCAAGCATGTTTTTTGTTGTTGTTGTTGTTGTGCTGTAGAGCATCACCTCCTGAGTTCTGCTGTCAGTACATTGAATCACCCTGTGACTGATAACTCTGAGGATTATGAATGATGTGGATTTAATCCTGCAGTAATCACAGGTTTCTCCTTTCTCTCTCTCTCTCTCTAACTCTTCAGGTCTCTGGGCATGCACAGCTGAGTGCAAGATATTGGGCCACTCAGACCGCTGCTGGAGCCCCTCCTGTGGCCGAGCCAACCCTCACCCCTCTCCCCATCCTTCAGCACCCCTTTCCACCTTCTGCAAGAGCACATCCTTGCCCAGGGATCCGCTTCGCAGGGACAATTTTTATCAAGCGCAACTGCCCAAAACCGTAGGGCTTCAGAGCGTCTATGAGAAAGTGCTGCACAGGGACTTTGACCGGACAATCACGCTTCTCTCCCCACCACGCCCTGCAAGGCTCCCTGACCTTCAGGAGATTGGGGTGCCTCTCTATCCAGCCCCCTCAACTAGATACCTGGGCCCCCAGACTGACACAGCTGAGAAAGTGTAGCCCAGCACACTCCCCACCCAAGTACACGCATCCCTGTGCGCACACGACTAGGTCACTCCCGAGAGCCTTTAAGTTATTGACCAGATCCCGTGTTGTACCTGTAAATATGCAAGAGGTGCCTTAAAAACGAAGTTGTTGGGAAGGATTTCCAATCACATCAGTACTGTTTGATATTTGCAAACAAAAAACCCTTGTTTGTAGTTAATGTAATTTTTATGAAATGTGCAGTATTTAATTTTTCTTCTCATGTTTTCTACATAGAGATTGGGAGTTTTGTTGGGTTTGTTGTTTTGGGTTTGGGGTTTTTTTTGTTCACTCATGGCCTGCCACTTGTTTTATTATTCTTTTTGGTAGTGTTTTTAACCTGTATATTGTGTAATGTAATGTTTGTACATAATGAGAATTGGTTATATTTTTATATAATAAAATCTTTAAAAAAAAAAAAAGGGAATTCTTGCCAAAGGAACTGTCTGAAAGACACAATAATAATAATAATATTCTGAATATGTAGAACCTTGTAAAGGAAATTCTCCTTCCACGGTGTAATAATAACCTAAGCAGCCCAGTGTACTGAAAAGTTTGCCTTGCCAGATGTGACCTGTATTTCTTGAGTCTGTGGTCAGCTTAAAGTTAAATGTTATTTAATTGCCTTTGGTTCCTGTAATCTGTGTCACTGATAAACACTAATAAAGGTTTTGTGATGTGTTGGAGGGATCTGTTAATGGATTTCATGCTTCAGAGTGTAGAGGTCTTTACAGGTCAACAGAATTGTTTTGTGCACAGAAATGCAGTGGGGAGGAGCATGAATGAGGCTGCTCTTAGTCTTGCCCATCCATAATCTCTAGCAGTACCTCACTGGAACTTTAGCTCTGGAGATTTTAATGATTGGGTGCAGGGTGGGAGAGAGGACTGTGTGATGGAGCTGTCCTTTGCTTTTCATTACCTGATCCAAGCACTTCCAGTCTGATCCTTCACTGCAGTGAAGCAGCGTAGTTTTAGTGAAGCAATGAAGCTACGTCCATCAAGAGAAATGTTCATGCTGTGCAAGTATGTTTGCATCAGCAGCCACTTGAGCACTTTGCTCTCTGGCTGAGACGTTGCATCAAGCTGCATAGGTATGAGCTGACACGTTTATCTCTTGTTAAAGCAGCCTTACTAAAGGGCTTGCATTTATGTGCATATATTTATGTATCAATAGAAGGATTAGGTTCGCATTTGTGCACAAAACAGAAAGAATAGATGTTGGCTATGCTGAGATTGTCTGTTACACATATTTTGTCTCCATCCAGAAAAGACAATCCTGACAAAAAAAATCACAAAGGGTTTTGAAATTCCCTCTCCTCAAAGTTTCAAGCTAGAAGCAGACCTCAAATCCTGCCTGCAATCAGGCACAGAATAGCTTTTCATGAAACAAACTGAAGCAGGAGTGTTTCTTCCTGTGTTCAGAAAAAGAAATGCTTATACCAGAGATAACACTTCTATTGCAGTCCTAATATTAAATAACTTTTCCTAAAGAAAGAGCTGCTCAGACTGGATGATGGTATTTAGTGCCATGGTCTAGTCGATTGGACAGGGCTGGGTGATAATAGGTTGGACTGGATGATCTTGGAGGTCTCTTCCAACCTGGTTGATTCTATGATTTCATATTTCATACAAATCAATAATCCAGAAATTTTTACATGGCACAAAGCTTTTGGTTTTCATTGTGAATTCTTCAATATATGTCTAAGTAGTATGGTACATATATATGTAGAAGATTAATCACAAAGAAAATCTAAAGCCTTTTAAGATATACACATGGCCCCTTTAGACTTCATGTCTTAAAATGTAAATAGAAAAACAGATCCTACTTGCATGTCCTCAACAAACACAATTTCTCTTTCTGCCCCAGCTTTCAGCTTTCTCAAGCCCAAGTAACAGTAGTAGCAGAGCCTGACCAAGTTTTTATGCACACAAAGTCCGAGTTTTAACAGAGGCTTCATAAAAACCACTGTATGAAGATTTGTGACAACCAGAGAGCTTCAGAAACTGTACTTTAAGGTAATTGAAATCAGGCTGATGCAAGACTCAACTGGAAAGCAACATCTGTGATACAGGGTTTTATGGTCAAGAAAATAGGTATTTCATCTAAACCTGGCAGTAAAAATCATGATGCATCTAATGAACTACGGAGATTGTCTTGGTTAGATTTAGAGCAGAAGTTGAGGCTGAAGCAGGGGCGGGGGGGTGTGGTACTGAGAAGGAAGGCTGGGAGCCTCCCTGCCGGCTAATCATCAGTGATGCAGAGCAGCAAGCCTGCATGTGAAGTAATTAGTCACAACACTGAACATGGGGAGGGACAAGTTCCCCATCAGAAAAGCAAAGCAATCTGATAATCTGGTTCTACCTCATCTAGTTCAAAAGCCTGAGTTTATGTACTGCAACACCTCCACAGCAGATCCCTAGGCTCCCCTGGGGGGAGAGTGGTAAGAGATAACCGCAGACAAAGGGTGCATCATCATGTCGAGTTGAAGTGCCAGATTCTAGGAGGGGGTTGATGGTCCTCACTACCTAGTCAGGAGTTCAGGCCATGCCAAAATGATGCAGTTTTGAAATGGGGGCAGGAGGGTGTTGAGGGGAAGGAGGGGAGCAGTAAATAAAATCACCTGCTCAGAGTCACAAAGCAGCTTTCAGCAGCAGGCAGTCTTTCTGGGATCAGGGGTCTGTCTGTTGTAGGGTTCTACGTGCTGCACATAAAATGTGAGATTCATCCAGTCAGCATTTACACCTGAGCCAGCCACTTTGCAGGAACTCTCTGATTGGTGGAAAGATGTGAACTCCTGAGAGCTTCTCATCTTGGCTTGGAAACAGGCAACAGGGACAGCCCGGGTACATCACTGAAGCTCTTGATCTCTTCTTTGCCTCTAAGGGCAAGGGGCAGCAACCCAGACTCCTTTAGCTGTTAGATGCATAAAATTAGGTGAAGCAAGTCCCCAGGCTCCATCAGATAAAAGCACACACCATCCAAAGTGCAGACGAGCTGAGAGGGGAGCCTGTGGCTTAGCTCCTGGGCAGGGCCCTTTGAATCAAATGTTTACTCCATCGATGCTATTTCACTGTGTATGTCCTAGTTTTCTTCTTTTGGTTTTTGATTAACATTACTGAGAGTTTGCTAACATGCCTCAGAATTTAATGCAGAGTTATCAATAAAATTATATTTATTCACCAAGCATGATATATCATCAGTGGTGGATGAGACTGTGTGGCCACACAACCTTTCCATCACAGAGAACTGCCTTTTCCCTGCCTTTCTCCAATTCAGAAGCAGAGGTGAGGAGGGGGTGTAGAGGTGCAAGATTGGAGACAGTACTCTTTCACTGAGCCAGCATTAATTCCATTACCCAAACTGGCTACAACACTTGGAAATCACAAAAGCCCTAACATCAAGCTTGAGTCTGCTCTTGCAGAAGTCTCTGTCAGTCACCTACAATGGAGCAAAGCACCCTCAGCTCCCTTCACGGTAAATGGAGAGAAATCGGATCTTTTTAGGGCACAAATCAACTCCTCCTGAACCAGCTCTGGAGTATTACACTTAGAAATTCCCCATCACCCCATGAACCTTCAAAAACTGCCAGATAGTTTGCTGTTAGCAATTGCCATGAAACCATCTGACCTGAACATACTGACAAGGTGGCAAAATGAGAGAACTGTAACCCAAATAGGTTAGATGAAGATACCTAGTAGGAGATCAGCAGCCTCATAGGTGGGCACCAGTGTCCCATTTTTTGGGCAGCAAGGGAGAGGACCTAAACAGCCCAAACATGGAAATAGGTGATTCCCATAGATTATTTCAGGTGTACCTTCACACCCATTAAGACGTAGCTGCAATACCCAGAACACAAGCAGGGACCCTACAGCAGCACAACCACAAGATGCCTTGTCTCCTGAATGCTCTAGCGATGTTCTGGCATTGTGGGCTTACAGTTGCCATCCTGGAGACAATATAGGGCAAGCATCCAAATCTGGTTTAATTGTCAGTAACTTAAAGTATTTTTTCCAAAGTCAAGTCTGTTTGCCTGTGATGGTAATTACTCAGTGAACTCTCTGTGTCTATACAGCTCATGAGCTTTTCCATCTGATTTTCACCCCCTGTCCTGTTGAGGAGGGGGAGTAAAAGTGAGCAACTAAATGGAGATCTGGCTGCTGACCAAGGTCAACGCACCACACACATCAAGGAAACAAGATCCTGGAGATGTCTTCTGTGGAACGTTAGCCAAAAAATAGTTATTTTCCCTCTGACCTGCTCTTCTCTCCTGTGTTTTTTCAATGCCTTCAAGTGTGTTTTATGTTTAATGATTTGTGATGGAGTCAGACACCACTGTGAGGTGCCTAATTCTGGTTTCTCCAGATCATGCTCTAGATGCAAAGGATTTCTAGTAGAACGAGGTGGCAGCATTCATGTGGATATGGCTGTGACCTTTGGGATGAAGGCTTTATCCTGTAGTTGTGACATAAGATAGATATGCTCAGAAAATGCTGCCTGGACCAGTCCATGAAGACAGAGAGACACTAGGGTGGGTTTCAGCTGAAGATTCAGACAGATATGTTTTTTTGTGGCCAGTGTGTAGGGGTCTACATGGATCACAGGCATTTACACTCCTATGGCAGATGGAGGCTGGTCACGGAGGTCTAAAAGCCCTTCTGTCTCATCTCTAAAGCAGGCAATTCCATTTACTAAGGAAAATAACTTTCTAGTCTCCTGTAACTGTGTTGACTACCTCCTCATTGTATATGACAGTAGACTAAGCCTTACACATGTGGATATAGCAAGCTTCATTTTCTAGTGACTCCTTTCCCACCAGCATCCGTGAAAATAATCTGCCCATGGCCAAATGTACAAAAGTACCAACCAAACCAGATTTCTGCAGTTTTAACTCTATCAGGGCCAGGCAAATGTAAGTGCTGTCAGGGAGAGGACAAAGAAGGAGGCAGCTCTCAGGACCTGCAAAGAATGCAAGGCTGTGCTTTTGGGCAGCATCCAACAAGTAGATCAGCCTATTGGTAACATAAAACTTCTGGAGGCTTTGAGGCAATTTCAAGGTTGGCCAAGGAGGAACATAATGTCTTTCAAATAATTTGAAGTCTTGGCATTGCTGGTGATAATCCCCACTCACTCTTTAAATGTCACCTAAGCCCAAATTTAGTCTGAAGAAGGTGGACTAGTGACTGGGGAGAAGTAAGTGTTGTAAGAAAAAGTAGGTGTTGATTCCCACCATATGTGCCAAGGTATTCAAGCCTACCTTTAGGAGGATGCTTTGGAGAAGTTTTTTGGAGTTGGGTTTCTGCCTCCTTAAGCAGCGATAAGGATCCCTTCACTTCCCCTTCCTTCCTAATGGGCACACAAAGATGGTTTCACACTCCTGGCCAAGATAACCACAGTAGTGGCATTTCTACCACCCTCAGGACTTTTGGGGCATGCTGCCCATCCAATGTTAATCATATTGAGAGAGTTCACAGGGAGCTAGGGATCCAGACACAGGCAGGGAGGAATGCAGGGATCAGGATGGAGTCTGGCTTTGGTGGGTCCCCCCTGTACTGTGGTGCCTGAGGAGTGTGTTAAAATCCTGAGAGCTGAATTGAAAAGGGCCACCAAGTTGAGCAAAGCAGTGTCATAGCCTGGATATGAGAATCAGTCAGACTCCTTCAATAGGCAGTTATCAATGATTTCTAAGTGGACATTAGCATCCTCAGGGTCACAGGCATGAGCACCCTTCTTAGCCTGCAACAGACAAACCCCACCTGCCTGTCAGCTTCTGCTATGGTGGACAGCCAGCTGCTGTGGCCTGCCTATGGTTTTCCAGCAAGGATGACCTACCAACCCTGCAGATAAGGTAAAGAAGCAACTCTATGCAGTGTTAGGGTCGAACGACATTTGAAAGTGCAGGTATTTTTGTGGTACCTCCATTCTTCAGTCTTGAAGATGGATTTCTGTTCAAAGCCCAGTTGTGCTTCTTTGCTTGAACCTACATTGGGTGAATGTCCCAGAGGGTGAAGCTGCCTCGTACCCTTCTCCCCTCTCCTACTTCACTGGATACAATGTCCAGTTTCCAGCTACCTCCACCCATAAAACAGTTGACTCGCAGTTTATAGGTGTCAAGTCTCAGCAATCAGGTTTTATGGTCACACTTGCCCTCTGGGTTATCTGAATGCCATGGGATTTGGGCATTTCTGTCCTATCATGAGCACACAGATGGCTCCTAGTTCCCATCATGGCAAAACCACCTCTAGGCTTTTTTTCTGGAACAGAAGTGAACACGTAGTGAGAACAGCATTTATGTTGACCACAGACAGATGAGCACCAACAACTTTGCAGCTTCCTAGCAGCTTGGGATGGCTGGCCCAGCACTGCACACAAGAAATTACATCTGTCCCTCCATGTTTCTGCCAGGCAACCCCTGTTCAACTTCTCAGCACAGCTCATGGAACTCTTCACCTACCTGCCTGCTAGCTGTAGCCTTCTGCCAGGGTGATGAGTCCTGGGCTGGCTGCTCTGCAAACAGTCGTTGTAAATCCAACCATGTTCTCCATCCCCTCAGGATGTGGCAGCTCACTAAAGAACTGCAGACAAGACCTCCCTTTCCCCACAGGCTCATGATCTGTGTAGAAATACTCCTTGAAAAGCAAAATGTCTCAGGGAAAACTTGAATTAGCTTCTGAAAGAAGAGGGGAGTTTGGCAGAAGGTCAGCAGAGGCCACGATGATGGACAACTCTGCAAAACTCACACAGGGACAGAGCAAGAAGAAAGTGCAAAGCTTTATCCATTCACCTGGAAAACTCTTCTCCCTCTCACTCACAGTGAAAGGAAAATAAGCAAAGCAGGAAAATGTGGGATGTGGGGGAACGTGTGACAGGAGAGAGTGACCCACATGGTATGGCATTAAGCTGTCTAGAGGCTGCAAACATGCAGTAGTTTTGGAGGACAATCCTCAGTAAAATAACAAAATGTATTATATACAGAGGATCCTCATCTTAATTCATTCTCTCTTCTCATTCAAAACATGTCCACTAGATTTGGAAGTAATTCAAAAATCTTAACCTTTCAAAAATCCTACAGCAGACACCAAGAGCAGGTTCAGTGGACAGCTAGCTACAGAATAGTATGAAGAGACACACAGATCAAGACCTTCAAATTGCTTTTTACTTATAAAGTTGCTGCCACTTGAATCTCCACATATGAAACAACATGCATTTGGCATACAGACCCTGAGAGAGAGCATCCCATCCCTAATTCTTTGCTGCAGCTCCTGGAAAATAATTCATGAGGGTTTCTTCCCTCCCAAGGATTTAATTTCACCACTGTACCAAAGATGGTCCCCCTCTGTCCCTTAGAGGCTGAGCCACTTCAGAAATGGGATTCAGCCAGGACTGGCAGCCAGCCTGCAATGACCTTTGCCTGTTTGAGTAATGCATGATAACGAGAGATCTGAAATGCTTCCAAACACACAGCTTGGCAGGATGGTAATTGAAACAGAGTAACACTACCTCCACTGTTTGCAGGGCCATAGCTCAGAGCACTTTATGAACGCCCAGGAGGTAAAGGAACATGTTTAAGGCCATACAACACATCTGTGAGAGAGCTGGGAGTACATCCAAGTGCTTTTTGTTTATGTAGCAGCATACAACCTGGCATATGCAATGAATCCAGGACAAGACCAGATGGATGCACCAGAGACCAGTGGCATGAGAAGACAGAAGAAATTGTTTCCAATCACTCTGCTTGGGAAGGCTTTAGAGAGCATCTGGCCTCCATCCACTCTCACCCACACCAGCAGCAAAACATCACTGTCCAAAACACCTGTGTGAAGGTCCCTACAGTTCCTCACTCCCTTGTCAGACCGTAACAAAAAGGTTCAGACTGTTGCTTTCAAATTCATGTCTCCTTTGGGCTCTAGGGTGGCAGGAGTTCTGCTCTCTTTTACCACCCTATCGTGACCTGGGTTTTCTTGGCAGTTACTTGTTTTTATTTATTTAACTGAGTAAACTGATTATCTATATAACAACTTTAATCAATTATCTGTGGCAAAGAACTTCTCTGCAACTTAATTAGCAAAGTTCTTTCCTGACCTAGCAATATCTGATTGCATCATAGAAGAGCTTAACTTTGAAATGGCAACACAGTTCATTAAAAATAACTAATAGCTGCAGGGTTTAAAGATGTAAATGTTAATTTTCTTAATGAGAAAAAAAAAGGCCATGCAGACTCTACCTGTCTATATTCATTATACTGTGTCCACATGGGATGACTCACATTTGCAAAACTCAGGTTTAATTAACATGCTTATTTTTACAATGATATTCCTCATTATAATAAATTAAATGTTTAAACAGTCAGTGCAAACATTTTGATCCGAGACAAAAATGCTTGCACAGTGCTAGTTTAAGCATTTAATTTATTATAATCCTTTCCATAACAAATGCCTTAGAAGTTGATTTTTTCGCTGTGAAAGGCTATTAGTATTATTTCCTCTGGTAATGTTTAATCCAAGACAATCAAAAATGTAAGGCGTGAACAAAATTGGACTGGAAGCAATGATGATAAATGAGATAGTGAAGGAATCTGCCTCCACCAGTGGCTGTGCCGGAGCCTGCAGCTGGTGCGGGCTCTGCAGCGGAGCTGCGCTGCCATGAGGAGCTCACACACGAATTCATCCAAGCGCATCGGCGCACTCGGAGCTCCTTTGGTTCCTGGCAGCCTTTACGCCACCCCAGCCACTGCTCTCCGGCGGGCCCTGGGCGGGGGTCTTTCCGAAGGGCTCCTTCCAGCTGCGGTTCACTTTCGTTTAAAGCCGCCTGTCCCAGCTGGGGAAAGGGCCGGTTGCGGTTCCTGAGAGGGGGTCAGAGCCCCGGGTAAGTCGGGCTGCCGGAGTGACCTCTGCGCCCCATGCGGGGGCAACCCGCTCCGGCCTGGGCCGCCGCTAGATGGGGATGCGAGTCTGGCAGTGCCGGCAGCGACCAAAGAGGGATCCCAAACCGGGGCTGGGTGAGGTACAGTGGGATTTGAGTGAATGAAACGCTGACGAGTGGATGAAGAGCTGGATATGAGCCGGCAATGTGCCCTCGCAGCTCAGAAAGCTAACCATACCCTGGGCTGCAGGTCAAAGGGAGATGATTCTCCTCCGCTGCACTCCAGTGAGACTGCACCTGGAGCACCGTGCCCAGCTTTGGCATCCTCAGCACTTGAAGAACATAAACCTGTTTGAATAGGTTCAGAGCAAGGCCAGAAAAAGTATCAGAGGGCTGGAATACCTCTCCTGTGAAGAAAGGCTGAGAAGGTTGAGGGGTTTTCAGCCTGGAAAATGCTCCAAACAGGCTATATTGCAGCCTTTTGGTACTGAAAAGGGGCCTATAAGAAAGACAAGGACAGTCTTCATAGCAGGACCTGTTGTGATAGGACAAAGCATAATGGTTTTAAACTTCAAGAGGGGAGATTTAGCCTGCCTATAAGGAAGACAGTTTCTGTGATGAGAGTGGTGGAACACTGGAACATGTTGCCCAGAGAGGTTGTTGAAGCACCATCCCTGGAAATAATCAAGGTCTCTGACAGGACTCTGAGCACCGTGATCTAGTTGAAGATGTTCCTGCTCACTGCAGAGAGGTTGGACTAGAGGACATTTAAAGGTCCCTTCCAATCCAAAGCATTCTATGATTCTACGGCTGAGAAATATCAGAAATAAATGGAAGCTGCAGATTCAGGGGACTCCAGCATCCTCCACTGTGAAAGCAGAGCAGAAGTGGGTCATGTAAGATGGATTTCTTTGGTTAACATATGTCCACATTTTCATCAGGTTTCCAACATGGACATTGGTGAGGGACAGGAGACTCCACCATGAAATCAGCAAATGCTTTATATCAGTTACAACAAGTTTCAGCTGCAGATTTCAAAAAAACCCAAAAAGCTTCTGGCCTGGCTCCTATGTGGCTGAGGTCCTGGGGTAAGCCATGGCAAGAAGGATGTCTTAGCATGGAAAGGCCACATTGCTCTCCAAAGGGATTCCCACTAAGTGGGCTCAGAACTGGGACACGGAGGCCCTGTGAGAGGCTGACAGAAGGGCATAACAAGGCAGGCCAAGGGCTCCCTGAGGACATGAGAAGAGCAGGAAGGGATGCTCACGCTGGCTGGGAGCCAGTTTCCACCTAATTTTCCCTGGGTTTATGCCCCTAGGAGACATCTCTTACACCTCCTCAGGGAAAATTTCCTCCTCTGAGCTACAGCAGTGCCTGCTGAAAGAAATGAGCCAGGAGGCAAATTCTTGTCAAAATAGTCTAAGAGGAAAAGTCTTGCAAGGGGTGAAGCCAAGACAGGATTGTGCAGCCAGATGAGAAAAGCCCATGTGTTAGAAAACAGACACAGCCCCCACACCCAAGCAGCTAGAAAAATGCAAGACAAAGAAGGACTTGGGTTGGGGAATTATACACAGGAACCCACTGTGGGTCCCAGAGTAAAGCCACCAGCATCCCCTGCCACGACCTCATCCTTGCATCCAGGAAAGCTCCCACCCTGGGTTGGAGATCTGGAACCCATATCAAATAACCACAGCTGTACAGGATATTTCAATGATACTAGAAAGTTAGTCTGCAGGTTGCTCCAGTTTACTACATAGTGCAGAAGTATATCATTTGAATGAAAAATAAAGCCCTTTAGGGGCTCTCATTATGCTGTGAAGAGCATTAGCAAAACACAAGTTGTCAATCACATTCACCAATTGACAAGCTAGAAACCATCCAATGGCCCAGACCTTGCTAAATCAGCGAAGGAAACAAGAAATCTCTCCTGGCTTTACCTCAAATGGGTGACCATGGCAGTGATTTTTCAAAAGAAACAGGCATTAAAGCGTTCATGGACAAATTACTAAGTCTCCCTAAACCACTGAATTAAATCCAGGGGTCGCTCATGGTCTTGACAGACATCCTGCCAGAAGGTACCCATTTATTTTGCATTGCTTGCTTCTTGGCAAACTGCTGCATTCACAAAACCTCAGCAGATTAATAAACTGATCTCACTGCTTAACTAATGACCAAAAGCCAAAAAGTGATTTGAGTAGTATTACGATGGTCATTACAAAAATACCCACTGACTTCAGAAAATTGAGGGCACAACATTTTTACCTCAGAGGGCAGCTTTATGTAGGCCACAAAGTGCCTTGGGTATTTCTTGGAGTCCTCAAGTTTATTCATGTATTATTTCCTTGGATATTCAGTATATTTTTCCAGCAGGCAGGAAACTGGGGCTTCTGTGTACGAGTTTCATCTGCTCAGCATGTGAAAAAATATATAGATCCCCTTAGCACATTCTGCTACAGTAGAAGCAAAGTGTAAAAGAAAAAATTCCAAATATGTAGATTTAAAAATAAAAACAGAGAAGTCCTTCCTCCTTAAAAGAGATTTGAAGGGGGGGAAAAAAGAATTAAAAAAAAAAAAGGGCTACAGATAGGTCTAGACTTTAATTGTGGAACTGCCTAAGAAGAATTGTTGGCCTGAGGTCATTTTAATCAGGTTGCATGTCAGCTTGCAAAATCTCCAAATTAGCTTACAGCTCGGGGAGAGAAAGATGTTTTTCTTTCCTGAAGAATGCAAACAGATTGTTGTGACATGTTCTCAGTCATCATGACAGATCAGATCCCTGCTTTGCACTGCAAGCAGGGAGAGAAGTCAGCTGCTTCTCTGGCTCCTTCAGAGATTTGGGCATCTCCCAATTTGTCAGAGTCAGGGATGGAGTTTATAGGAATCCTTCTGAAAAGTAAGATTTACAAGCAAAGACTCTGATAAAAGAGATTGACCTTAATTGGGAAGCAAGTTTCTTTCACATTTTTTAACAACCTCCAGGCCTTCTTAGCAGTCTGATGAAAAGGAAGTTGTGAAAAGAAACAATTCATATATATGCAGCAGAAACTATCATATCCTGAGCTGCACGGAGGATGACAAGGAACCAACTCATCCTTTTAAAAGAAGGATTAATTTGCCATTTTCTTCCCTAGTTTGTAAGAAGTAAGGCCGTGGGTGGATTTCAAAATAGGGTGAATACCTTAGTTAGACTTAAGGCAGTCTCTGAGCCTATGTGAGACTCTCCACGTTGTGAAGCAGGTGACTTGAGTTGGTGTCCCTCCCAGGGTGTCCTCAGCCCACGTGTCCAGTTCAATTGCTTGGTTCTAGCACATTTGGATGTCTTTTTTTTTTTAATGGAATCATAGAATGGATTGGATTGGAAGAGACTTTAAAGATCATCTAGTTGCAACAGCCCTGTTATGGCAAGGACACCTCCCACTAGATCAGGTTGCTCAAAGAACCATCCAACCTTGATGGGCCTTGGACACTTCCAAGGAGGCACCATCCGCAGTTTCTCCAGGAAATCTGTTTCAAAGACTCACCACCCTCACAGCAAAGAATTCCTTCCTAGTATCTAATCTAAATTTGCCCTCTCTCAACTTTTTTACATTACCCTTCATTCTGTCACTATGCTCCCTGACAAAGAATCCATCCCCCATCTTTTCTTTAAGCCCTTTTTAAGTACTGGAAGGCTGCTATGGAGAGAGTGTGTCCCTAGAGAAAGAGGATTATTTTCCATGTTCAAGCTTTCATTTGAATTAGTAAATGTCTCCAACAAGTTCACATTGGGAGAGGAAGCAGGAAGACAAGAGCTGGGTTGGTGACTTGGTTTCATCACAATGGACTACTAGAGGCAAGTGTAAATTCATGACAATGAGCTAATGGAGCACATATCACCTCTCTGGTGGCCCCCAAAGTCTTCATCTGAACCAGTAGCCAGCAGTGTCTGATTGCCTCCAAATGGCAGCTTCTCTTACTTCTAGCTGCTATCTCTTTCTCTTAACTAGTTCAGGCATCTTTGAGGAAAAGAAACTTCTCTGCCCCTGCTAGCAGGCAAAGGCTCAGTACAGCCTGCATCAGGAAAAGAATAAAGGCAGAAGCAGGAGCTGTCACCTGAGACCCTGGAATGCCATAAACATAGGCACATACCTGGGCAGAGATGGACCTGGGACCACTTTGCTGATACAGGAGAGGATGTAATGTGCAACAGGCACTTGTGTGTTCATCACAAAGGAGCCGTTCTGAGTAACTGACATAAGACCTCTAGGCCTTTAAAATTGGATGGGACAAGGCAGTGGGGGGAAATCTCTGTCAGAACAACTTCTAGCATCAGGAGAAGAGACTGTATTTCCCCATCCCTCTTTTTCCTGTTGTGACTCTGTAAGCCAAGAGAATTCACAACCATACGTCTCTGGGTAGAAGCTGCCAGTTCCTTTCTCCCAAAGGCTTCCACGATGACAGCAGAAAAATCTTCATCTTCCCCTGTTGTACAAGTTTAAGGACTTTTCTTTTTTTTGTTCCCTGGCTCACTGCCATCAGCCCTTGGTGGGTCCTAGGGCAAGACAGCAGTGCCACACAACCCAGATGTCAACAAACCGTTAATACCAAGGGACAGACCCCTGGGGTGAGATCCCCGCTGCAACTTCTCCAATTAGACGGCTTACCTCCTGCATTGCCTCTGCTTTAGCCATTTTGGACCTAACATCCTTTATTGTTCAGCCTCCTAGTTAAACGGCTGGGAAGCTCTGAATGTAGGCACACAGAGATTACTGGTTCAATAATAGAATCAAGCACGTTGGCTTTACTTTGTTTTGCTAATAAAGCTGCAAAATAAAGATGTTGACTCTCCTTTCATCAGCATCAGCCCCGTGAGGCTCTCCCATGTCTCGCCTGGTGATTAGAGCAGAGGGATGGGAACATGGGTCTGGAGTTCAGTCCTTAATGAGCCATCCGTTCAGTGTGTTTCACTCGGGGCTCTTGACCTCTTTGCACCTCAGACAACTCATCTGTAAAACTGGCTGAAGGGTGGACCTCGTGGAAACCAGCGATCGTGTCCTAGTTGAGCCTTGAGTCTGGGATTCATGGATAAGCACAAAATAAAAATCAACAACAATTTGAATCTGCAGTGACCCAGCTCAAATGCCGTGAGGAAGTCAGGCCTTGCCAGTGTAAACAGCATCAGTCTCTGGGGTCCCCTATTACAATCTCAGAGGAGACCTAAGTACTGTCCCTGTGATTTGTGCTGCAGTGGTGGTGGTGGGGTGGGGAAGGGAGCGGGGAAGGAAAGGTGCTGCATATGTCAGCATAGACAAGCCAGCTTCAGCACCCAAAGTACATCAGCATCTGCAGCACTGAGCAGTGTTGGAAAAGACTAAGTGGTGTGCACCCATCCAGGAGGTGATGCAGTCCCCTAGCTGGGGGGAACAGGGTCCACATTAGTCTCTAAGTCTCTGAACTGTGAGACAGCCAAGCCCATGCCTTCTCCTGGAAGGCTTCTCATAGAGAAACCAGCATGCACCATGCCAAGGTCAGGAGAACCCTACTGCTCTTTCACACCAAGTACAAAATATTTCCAACCTGTCCCACCATCAGGAGAGCTACAGCTGCTGGCGCCTTTGTTTGTACTCAATGCTTAATGTAATAGGAGATGAAAGGAGGAGCTTGTGTCTGGTACAATTTACCTGCTGTGTAACACCTTCTAGGTATGATGAGGATGCTGAAGAGAAATTCTGCCTCAGCCATCTGACACTGGCCAACAACTCAGCCATCTGACATTGCCTGATGCACACACCTGTCTATTCACATGAAGCATGGTGGCTTCTCTCAAAGCTGTAAACAATCAAGAGCTGAATAAATGAGAGGCTGCAGGTCAGAGGTGGCACAGAGAATGCAGAACTGCCAGGCTGCCACTTCACAGAAGGGCAGTGAAGAAAGGAGAGGCACCATCCCTAGGGATTTCAGTGATGTGGGGTCAGCCTTCGACAAGCTGTTTGCCATGGCAGGCTTAGTAACACTGAGCAGGAAACTGTTCTCAGACAGAAAAGAGCACACTCAATCTAGTCCTTTGTTGAGGCTATTCCCTCCCACACCTTTTCTGCAACTCTTCATACAGTCACCCACTGTACAGTCATCTGGAGATGAGACTCCTGAACCAGGAAGGTCTTCCTTAGGCATCAATAAGACTTCCAGATTTACTTCTCTGGATATCTCAACATTATCCCACCTTGCACCATTCAGACATACACAGCCAAGCATAGGCTTTGAAAGGGTTGAGGCCAAGAACTGTCTTATCAAACCTTTTCCATACCAGATGCCTACCACTTATAACCCCAGCTGCCCTACAAAGTGCCCTTTAGTGATTGGTGACTTGTAGGTACAGGGAAAAGGCTCCATGAGGCATCTTCTGAAGTCAATAAGGCAGGTATTTGCACAGTGTTTCCACTCTACAACATACTGAGATCAGCACAGGTGGCTGAGTGTAAGCCCAGACCTTCAGTGTACAAGGGAGATCTCTGTTCTGGTGTTAGGATCCTTTTGCTGAGGATTTTCCATCCCTTGAGGAAAATATGCTAACAGGCTTTAAATAATTAAACAAATCACACTGCAGGCAAACCCAAGCCAATCTTTAAAATGTATTATCCTCAGAAGACAAGAGGAATCTCAGTGCTTTACTCTTCTCTCTGACCTCTTCACACATTAACTAATTCATCACACAAGAGACCACCCAGTTGCATCTCAACCACAGACCAAAAGCTATGCCAGTCACTTCTCTTTAAAACCAGTATTGCCACAGCTGGGAGCCAGGTTTCTTCAGCACCGACAAGCACAGGCAGTGGGGAAACAAAGCTCTTTTCATCAGGCCAAGCTTGCATGGAGAACACTGCTCACAAGGAGCCACTTGCTGGTTTCAGCCAGGAAAAGTGGCTTCCCATACAGCAATGCAATGCCTGGGGGAGCTGCAGCCACCTTCTTACATGAGGAGGGAGTCATGTGTGGTCACAGCCAGGAACAAGTTTGTCTTTCTGTGGGCAGAGGTGAGGAAATCAGCTACCTTGATCATCTCCTGTGAGTCACCGAGGCCATGTATGGCATCTTTTTAAAGAGAGAAAGGCAGAGCAGCTGCTAGGCAGTTCTTTTTGCCGAGTGTAACACTGCACAACATTTATCCAGCTCTCTGCAAGCTAACTCTTCTTCCCAAAAAACAGCCCCAGAAATACCTGGATACAAGTCCTTACTTTCTCTGCCAGGCTGCAAGGACAGGCAAGCAACCTGAGGCAGCAACCAGAAGGTCTGTAAGCAAGGAGAAAGCCTTGCAAACAAGGAGCAGACAAGTGCATCCTCAGCCCTCCCCAGCATCCCCACAAGTGGGGTGGCTCGGCTGGGCTTCTCCCCTGCCCTCACAGGACCCCATGGAGGACAAACTGGTCCTGCTATTAGTCCAGTTTCCTGTGGTATTGTTTTCTGCCTCTTCAGCTCTCCCCTATACCCTGCATGGCCCAGAGTAGATGGTCTCTAACGTGTGGAGCTTAAAATTATTTGACAATTCCCCCTTTTGGAATTAGGGGACACTGTGGAAATGGCTACTCATGCCACAGTGGGGCAAGCCCTGAAAAACAGGGCTCTGCTGGGAGTCCTGGGGACAACTGCAGCTGTTGCCTCCACAGCAGCCAGCTCTTTCTGGAAGCTCATGATTCTTCCTTCCACCTCACCTGGCATCCAGGTTCACAGGTTGCCATTCTCCCCTCTGTCCCTTGCTCTTCCAGATTGTCCAAGATGAGAAGTCCCCAGCGTTTTCATTCTATTACTCAGGACATTCATTCTATTTCAGAGGACAGGGAGTGCCCAGAAATTATGATTGCTCTTGGTCTCCTTCTACCCTAAATTTTATCTCTCAGGGAAATATTTATCCAAGAGGTTCATGGTGCCAGCTGAGCCACGGTGCAGTCTGTTGGGATTAAAATGAGAATTTATGCATTTTCTCCATCATGTCCCACCCTGAATACATATGTCTTCAGAGCCAATGCAGTTCTCACAGCCTTCACTGAGGAGAGGAGAGGAGAGGAGAGGAGAGGAGAGGAGAGGAGAGGAGAGGAGAGGAGAGGAGAGGAGAGGAGAGGAGAGGAGAGGAGAGGAGAGGAGAGGAGAGGAGAGGAGAGGAGAGGAGAGGAGAGGAGAGGAGAGGAGAGGAGAGGAGAGGAGAGGAGAGGAGAGGAGAGGAGAGGAGAGGAGAGGAGAGGAGAGGAGAGGAGAGGAGAGGAGAGGAGAGGAGAGGAGAGGAGAGGAGAGGAGAGGAGAGGAGAGGAGAGGAGAGGAGAGGAGAGGAGAGGAGAGGAGAGGAGAGGAGAGGAGAGGAGAGGAGAGGAGAGGAGAGGAGAGGAGAGGAGAGGAGAGGAGAGGAGAGGAGAGGAGAGGAGAGGAGAGGAGAGGAGAGGAGAGGAGAGGAGAGGAGAGGAGAGGAGAGGAGAGGAGAGGAGAGGAGAGGAGAGGAGAGGAGAGGAGAGGAGAGGAGAGGAGAGGAGAGGAGAGGAGAGGAGAGGAGAGGAGAGGAGAGGAGAGGAGAGGAGAGGAGAGGAGAGGAGAGGAGAGGAGAGGAGAGGAGAGGAGAGGAGAGGAGAGGAGAGGAGAGGAGAGGAGAGGAGAGGAGAGGAGAGGAGAGGAGAGGAGAGGAGAGGAGAGGAGAGGAGAGGAGAGGAGAGGAGAGGAGAGGAGAGGAGAGGAGAGGAGAGGAGAGGAGAGGAGAGGAGAGGAGAGGAGAGGAGAGGAGAGGAGAGGAGAGGAGAGGAGAGGAGAGGAGAGGAGAGGAGAGGAGAGGAGAGGAGAGGAGAGGAGAGGAGAGGAGAGGAGAGGAGAGGAGAGGAGAGGAGAGGAGAGGAGAGGAGAGGAGAGGAGAGGAGAGGAGAGGAGAGGAGAGGAGAGGAGAGGAGAGGAGAGGAGAGGAGAGGAGAGGAGAGGAGAGGAGAGGAGAGGAGAGGAGAGGAGAGGAGAGGAGAGGAGAGGAGAGGAGAGGAGAGGAGAGGAGAGGAGAGGAGAGGAGAGGAGAGGAGAGGAGAGGAGAGGAGAGGAGAGGAGAGGAGAGGAGAGGAGAGGAGAGGAGAGGAGAGGAGAGGAGAGGAGAGGAGAGGAGAGGAGAGGAGAGGAGAGGAGAGGAGAGGAGAGGAGAGGAGAGGAGAGGAGAGGAGAGGAGAGGAGAGGAGAGGAGAGGAGAGGAGAGGAGAGGAGAGGAGAGGAGAGGAGAGGAGAGGAGAGGAGAGGAGAGGAGAGGAGAGGAGAGGAGAGGAGAGGAGAGGAGAGGAGAGGAGAGGAGAGGAGAGGAGAGGAGAGGAGAGGAGAGGAGAGGAGAGGAGAGGAGAGGAGAGGAGAGGAGAGGAGAGGAGAGGAGAGGAGAGGAGAGGAGAGGAGAGGAGAGGAGAGGAGAGGAGAGGAGAGGAGAGGAGAGGAGAGGAGAGGAGAGGAGAGGAGAGGAGAGGAGAGGAGAGGAGAGGAGAGGAGAGGAGAGGAGAGGAGAGGAGAGGAGAGGAGAGGAGAGGAGAGGAGAGGAGAGGAGAGGAGAGGAGAGGAGAGGAGAGGAGAGGAGAGGAGAGGAGAGGAGAGGAGAGGAGAGGAGAGGAGAGGAGAGGAGAGGAGAGGAGAGGAGAGGAGAGGAGAGGAGAGGAGAGGAGAGGAGAGGAGAGGAGAGGAGAGGAGAGGAGAGGAGAGGAGAGGAGAGGAGAGGAGAGGAGAGGAGAGGAGAGGAGAGGAGAGGAGAGGAGAGGAGAGGAGAGGAGAGGAGAGGAGAGGAGAGGAGAGGAGAGGAGAGGAGAGGAGAGGAGAGGAGAGGAGAGGAGAGGAGAGGAGAGGAGAGGAGAGGAGAGGAGAGGAGAGGAGAGGAGAGGAGAGGAGAGGAGAGGAGAGGAGAGGAGAGGAGAGGAGAGGAGAGGAGAGGAGAGGAGAGGAGAGGAGAGAAGAGAAGAGAAGAGGAGAATCACCCAGGTTGGAAGAGATCTCCAAGATCATCCAGTCCAACCTATCCTGGATCACTTTCATGGGCATGTCATAACCTCCATGAGCATTTCTAAAGACCAGAAATCTCACAAAAAGGGATGTGAAACAACAACAAACAACAACAACAATCAACACAGCACTAAAATTTAGCAGATGTGGTTGCTTAGTAGGTCTTCCACCTTTCTAGGTTTAGTTTCTTAAATCTGATATAAGGGAGGGGGTTTTGGAAGATTTGTTTTGTTTTGTTTTTTAAAGTAGAGATCTGAATCCAGGGGAAGAAGTCATATAGATTACATAGAGGGTAAATGAAAGAACAGAGTGTGGGTGCACAAGGACTAAACTTGCTGGAATCAACTCATACAAATGTCTCACAAAGGTAATGAAAGCAAAGTGGGGGGAAATGTTTAAAGTGCTGTCAGAAGTGAGAGTGAAATATAAGTTTCAAGAGATTGGATTTGTGAAAAACATTCTGGTGCTGCAGGCACCTCTGGGACAATCTCACTGGAAATATTCTTTAAAGTCAGGTTGTGGAATTATTAGAAGAACAGTGCATAGATAGAAAAAGAGAAATGCAGTTGATTCATGGGTGCTTTTGGATGAGGGGGAAAAAAAACAACCAGGCTCAGCTTTTTTTTTTTTACAAAGCAAAAAGAAACTTAGCAGATTTCTCATCAAAGTGTAAAGAAGCCTCTGGGAAAGAAACAGATTGATGCTACTATGTTGTTTAAGATAATAACTACCTCCAAAGCACAAAGCTGTGGTTGGAGGTTAAGAAAGAGAGTAGCCTATGAGCGATTTACACAGAACAGTCACAGAACAGAGCACATCGTTAAAAGCAGGAACGAAAGCAGGCAGTGACAGCTAGTTATTTTATTTTATTTCTTTAATTCAAGGAAAACAGAAGGCACAGCCACTAGCTAAATTAAGAATAAGATGAAGACATATGGATAGATGGGATTGAGCCCTGGAGAAAAAACAAATCAGTCTTTAGCGTCCTGGGGTGAGAAAGAGCAAACTGTGATGGGCCATATGTCCTCCCTCAACTGCAGGACAGAAGATGGAAGATAGGGCATTAGTGAGGTACTTACTGCACTGAGCATGTTTTGAACCATCTTTTCAAGTGAGGGCAGCTCAGCTGCACCTTGCTGCCTTCTGAGGATGCACCCCAAGCAGAGCAAGTGGGGATGCTCTTTTCCAGAGTAGCACCAAAACAAGGGACATTGCAGGGGCTTTCCAGAGAGAATTTCACTGTCTACCAGGAAAAAACAAACGTCTTGGTATTTGAAATTTCATGTGTTGCTGATCAAAGAAGGGAGGATGGTGTCAGCACACCCTGAGCACAAGGCAGGACAGAAGAGGAGGAAAGGCAAGCATGCCAGTGGCATCACAACATCCAGGCCCACCACAGAGATGAAAACTGTGGTGGTGACATATATATGTGGGTTTTCATCTTTTGATCTCACTTCCAGCAAGAATCCTTAGCATTTCTCAAAATCCTCAAGCTGTGACAGGTTAAATCCCTGTATTGGGTTTGCACGACAAGGTTTTCGTAGTGGAGGGTCTATAGGGGTGGCCTCTGTGAGAAGCTGCCAGAAACTTCCTTGATGTCCAAGAGCCAAAGCCAGCTGGTTCCAGGATAGCCCCACTGCTGGTTAAAGCTGAGCCCATCAGCAACGATATTAGTGCCTCTGTGATAGCACAGTTAAGAAGGAGAATAAAACTGCTGAATTGCAGCCAGAGAAAGGAGTGAGAATATGTGAGGAAAAACAACTCTGCAGATACCAAGGTCAGTGAGGAGAGAGGGGGAGAAGGTGCTCCAGGTGCTGGAGCAGATACTCCCCTGCAGTCTATGGTGAAGACCATGGTGAGGCAAGCTCTCCCTCTGCAGCCCATGGAGCAGATATTCACATGCAGCCCATGGAAGATCTCACACCAGAGCAGATGGATGCCCCCAAAGGCAGCTGTGACCTCGTGGAAAGCCCATGCTGGAGCAGGCTCCTGGCAGAACCCTTGGAGGATGGAGCATAAGAAGGGTGTGAGGAATCTTCCCACCAAGTATGAAGGAGTAGCATAGAATCACAGAATCATAGAATCAACCAGGTTGGAAGAGACCTCCAAGATCATCCAGTCCAGCCTAGCACCCAGCCCTATCCAGTCAATCAGACCATGGCACCAAGTGCCTCATCCAGTCTTTTCTTGAACACCTCCAGGGATGGTGACTCCACCACCTCCCTGGGCAGCCCATTCCAATGCCAATCACTCTCTCTGTGAAGGTTAACAACTGGTGAGTGATCTCTCTGTCCTTATCTCATCCCACAAGCCTTTAGTTATATTTTCCTTTAGTTGTATTTTCTCCATCTGAGAAACAGAGTGACAGAGAGGCTTTGATGAGCATCTGGCATCCAGCCAGAGTCAACCTACCACAATACCAAAGCCAAGATTTTCTATATAGGACTTTTTTTTTTCCCAATGGACTTTGGTTATTTTTAAGAGAACATCAAGTAAGTGGGACCTGAATCAGCATTTTATTATGCTGGTGTAAATCCATGGAAATGCAGAGCAGTGAATCAGATGCTTGGTCTCAGTAGCCCACATGATTTTCTTTTCAGGCCATCATGGAGTTCAAATAACTATTTGGGACACTTAGGAAATGAAGATAAAATGCATAAGAGACTTATGGAAAGGCTCACAGCATCACTAAATCCTTCTCATATTTAACATTTCCATTTCTCCTCCTAAATTTTTTCTCTAAACTGAAAAATAATGAGAAAATGTGCTTCCTTGAGACAAGCCAGTACTATCAGCTAAGCAACCTCACATTCATCATAGCACTCCAAGTACTCTGGAATGCTTTTCAGCCCGGAGGATAATAGTATTAGACGACCAGAAAGGCTGTCCTGTAAAAGACTGTTATTATGATTTCCAGTCTCAGAAGCTGGCTTAATCCAGCTGAGCACACACATGTTATTTAGAGACGAGTCTGAGCTCAGACACCAGTATCATCGGCATCTTTGTTGCAAATGAAGAACTCAGCCCATGAAAGGCAAGTCACGCTTTTTTTGTCCTAAGCCCTGCAAACACTGGCTGTTGCACTAGTCTTTGTGCTCTGCACTAAGTGTCTGGAGCTGCTGAATGCTGAGTTGTTTGTACAGATTTGCATCTGTCTAAAATGCTGGTTTCTCTCTTGTCACCTAATCAATCAAGTGACAAACGATGTGATCCCTGCACCCTCAGCAGAAAAAAACAGATAAGTGCCCACATAAGAGGCAAAGCATGAGCAGAGGGGGGTAGCTAGACGTTGTGAGAGGCAAACCATATGACAGGAACACTTTGTTCCTCCTCTTCCGTATCAACTTTTATGCTGCTCTTCCTCTACCTGTGGAACAACAGGAGAAAAGGCAGCAATGCTCTGGGCTGGGGACAAAAAAAAAAACACAACAAAAAAGACCCACCAAAACTGAGGTTGTTTTCTGCACAAGAAAAATATATTTGGAAGCTTTTCACTTTGACCTGAGGAGGAAATGCTGCACAGCTTCCCTCTCAAGGATTGGGCAGAATGACTCCCTCCCAAAGAACTACCCACATGTCTCCATGTGAGCAGGCCCCATCTCATAGCCCGTCAGGGACCAGCAGCCAGGCACCTATCCCTGCAGATCAGCTTGTGGCTGCCACCATCGCCTGGGCTTGTGAGAGTCTACTTAAGTTAAAATATGCCAGGGTCACCACCCCAATAGGGTTGGGGGCAAGTCCTTTGACCCCATCCTTTGTGTTCCTCCGATGGGAGTGGTGATACTGCACTTCATCATGCAGCACCTGGAGTGAAGGTGCCTCTGCAAATATCCAATACAGATGTGTTAATTAAATCTATCAATTCTTGCACTGGTACTGTCTATGCTAACTGCTCTTCCTTGACACTGTGCCCTTGGCCACCTTTTTGTTAGCCAATATGGCACAACCTCCCTCTGTCCTTCCATTTGCGTCTTGGGGAAAGAGACATCGGGCACTTAGATGAGTACCAGACTGGCAGGACAGATGCTCCCCCAACTCAGTTGCAGAGAAGCAGCTCAAACAAGCCAAACCTCAGCAAGCAGCAGTTCTTCTTGGGCAAGCACTCCCTTTCTGGCATGATTTCCTGTGGGAGACAAGCATAGGGGCCTTAAAATAAATCTGTCTTTTTAAAGCAGCAATGCTAAATGGAGGTTTGAGATCAAAGGCTGGGATTCTCACATTTTGCCAAGATAGACACATCCATTCACGAGATTTTTGGTGTAACAAAATACTTGCTAATGAAGAGGATCATAATCTTATTATTGGCCCCAACCTACAACAGTATGTCATTCAAGAGCAGGGTAGAATATGCCCTACTTTAGGAAGTTGCACAGTAGGCTTTGCTTTTGATTTAATGAGCTGTGATTGTGTTTATTTTTGGTGGCAAATTATGCCCATTACATTTTTGTTTAAAGTCTGATTGTTTGAGACAGTAATCGACAGGAAGGATGAATTTGGGTTGAAGGGAAGGGAAATGGGGATCCTGTCTCTGCGATTTGGCCCCCGGTCTCGTCGAGGCAAGGTGACTAGCAAGGCCTGAGTTTTTTTCTGCTCTTGTATTGCTTGATGATGGATTTTAAGTGACTGGTCATATTGGTGAGGAGGTTTAGACAAGGAAGATTTTCTCAGTTATGGCATGGGGCACAGAGGAGAGGCAAGTTTAGGAAAACAACTGCAGTGGCCAATCTGCTCTTGAGACCACACAGAGCTGGTGTCAGCTGTGGTAGGATAGAGCTGTCACCTGCCCTCTGCTGTCAAGATCTCAGAAGCTTTAAGATGGGGGAGACATGTCGGCAGCGTGGAACAACTGAGCAAGGGATCATAAACCTGTCGGATAAGCAAAACGGAAGAGAGAGGGGAAGAGGAATCTAAAGGAAGGGGGAAAAAATGCAGAGTTGAGTAGTGCAGGCACTGCTCCGCAGTGAGATGGGGTTCCATGTGTCAGGGTCTCCTCGGTTAACAGCCTCATGGCTCCTGTGCTGTTGCCTGTCTGGAAAACTGGAGCTAGGTCATCAAGCATACAGGGCAGGGTAGAGTGGGGCAGAGCACAAGCCAGACATCTCTTCCTCATGGTTTTTTTGTAGCTTTTACCCTCTGCTTCCAGCCTTGCAATGGATCCTGTGCTCTGTGTTTGCCAGCATCAGCATCAGAGAGGTCCAGCCCTGGTTACTTTCCATCATCCATGGGAGCACACATACACACACGTGCATGTCCATACAATCAGAACATCCATGAAGTAAACACAGACATGGACAAGTACACATAGCCTGCCATAGCCCTTAAAAGCTTCCCATGTCAAATACTAGAATAAGTAGACAGATGGAGATGAACATCCCCTCCAACCCAGATTCCCCCCTGACCCTACTGTACTTCAGATGCTCAAAAGACACAACTCAGTATCGTGAGTGATAAAGAAGCAGAAGAAATCCCAGACATATGGCCACTTTAGAGGTCAAGTTGTAAGGTATCCATGGGCTTTATAAATGAAAGATGGTGAGGGAGTTTTCACAAGGGCATGCAGTGATAGGACAAGGGGTGGTAGTTTCAACCTGAAAGAGGATAGTTTTAGACTAAATATAAGGAAGGAATTTGTCATTGCGAGGGTACTGAGGCACTGAAACAGGTTGCCCAAAGAAGTTGTGGATCTCCCATCTGTTTAAGGCCAGGTTGGATGGAGTTTTGAGCAGCCTGATCTAGTGGAAGGTGTTCTGGCCTATGGTCCTCTGTAACCCAAAATATTTTATGATTCTAAGGAGAGATGAAAGTACCCCTTGTGCTTTACCTCACCGAGCCTGTGCCAGGCCTGGGCTCACGTCTGTTTCCCAGGCTGTACACAGCCTCGACCCGGGGCTCAGCTGTTGGCAGGGCTATTTGCTTGTGCCATGCATCCAAGTGTTTTGCAGAGCTGTCAGTGAACAGCAGCTCGTCAGCTCCAGAGCCTGTGAATTCTTGTGGCAAGTGTAGAAAAGCAGTTAAAATGCTGTTCTATTTTAGAAGCTGCTTTTTTACGACGGCAGCCGTCTGTTTGCCGGGGCATCTCTCCTCTCCGCGGGGGCGTGGGGGGGTGTATCACAGAACCCCTCTGACTGCCTCATCTCCAAAGGTGGAGACAAGCCCCAGGGAGAGGGGACACGACGGGACCGTGGCGGGAGGGGGGTCACAACCCTAGAATGCTCCGACGGCTGTCAGACAGCTGAAGGAGCTCATTGTACCCGGGAGGAGGGCGGTCCTGCCCCTCTAGCCGGCCCGAGGATGGGGCGGGCCGGGGCGGTGCTGCCCCCCGTCAGGGTCGGGGCCGGGGCCGGGAGCGGGGCGGCGGCGGAGCCGGAGGCAGCTCCGTAACGTGCGGCAGCCATGGCAGAGGGCTCTGAGAAGGTGCCCATCGCCCGAGCGGGGCCCGACGATGTGGAGCAGTGCTTGCCCCCCGTGAGTGCTGCCGAGCGGCACCGGGCGGGACGAGAAGGGGCGGAATTACGGTGAAACAGCGGGGCAGAACGGGTCAGCCAGGGACAAAACGGGCCGGGCCGGATCCGCACCGAACAGTTCGGGACGGAGCAGAATGGGTCGGGTGGGGTCGAAATGGGATGGGGTTGAACGGGACAAAAAAGAATCGGATCTGGCCCAAACAGATGGTTATCGGGTGCGAGCAGGACCAGCCGGGTCCTGTTAGGACGGGCGTTGGGTGGGACGGGGTGTCGCAAGTCGTACAGTCGGGCCGGGCCGAGTTAGGATGGGATCCGACCCGACCAGGATCCCCGGGGAGGAGTGGTCACTGCTGGGCCGGGGTCTCTGCCAGCCAGGGGGGTCCCTGCCCTGCCTGGCACCCAGCCCCGCGCTCTCCACAGACGTACACGGCGGCGGCGGCGGCGCCCGGCGCAGGGCGGTTGCTGAAGGCGGGGGCGGCGGTGCTGATCGCTGGAGCCCTCCTGCTGCTGGCCGGGGCCATCGGCGCCTTCTACTTCTGGAAAGCCACCGAGCGGCAGGTGAGCCGACCTGGGAACCAAATCGAGAGAGGGTGGGGTTCCGAGGCGACTGTGAGTAAGGAAAGAGGCACAGGCTAGTAACTGTGCTGGCGCGGTCCATAAAGAGATCTTTAAGCAGATAGGGGTTTTGGTTTGGGATTTTTTTTGTGCTTTGTAAAATGTAAAACCAACACAAAAGTAAAAAAAAAAAACCCAAAAGCCCAAAAAACAACCACGTAAAGCTAAACCCATAATCATTATCTTTTACTGGCTGCTTGGATGGAGCCTCCTGGAAGCACATTCATTAAAGAACATGAAACGCACCTTTGAGAGCACAGACTCGACATTGATTTCTGCTCACAAATCCTCAGCAAACTTAAACCCCAACAAGTCTCCACGGATTCACTTCCTGGGCAAACTCCAGCTTCCAGGACAAAAAAAGTATTGAAACATGTAAATCCCTTTTTCACATCATCTGAATGCTTGGTCCAGATTCTACCTGGACCTTCAAATCTGTAATGCTATATTTAACCCATTCACAGGCACCATTGTTTCTCTCTGGTGGTTTGTATGAGTGTGTGTACACGGGGATATTTATGGTTAGAAGCTGTAGAATAACTTTTAAAGCTGTAAGGTTTTTTAATTTACATTTTCTAGGGTACATGAAAAAAAACTTACAGGAAAAAAAAAAAACAAACCACAAAATTGAGAAGCCACTGACCAGTTTAAGGACCAAATTTTGGAGCAGTACAAGATGCTTATATATTACATTAACTTTCTGTTTACGTGAGATTCTGGGTTTAAAAGGAAAAAAAAATGAAAGATGGTGGTGCACATGTGAATGTAACTCACCCCACAAGTGCAATTAGTAGCTTCAAATTTACTTTGGAAGAGGTTTTGTACTGCCTCCAGCCACACGCCAGTCCCCGTCAAGGAGAGCCTTGTGTGAATCTCAGCAGCCAGAGCAGAGGTTCCCTGGTGAAGCACATCAGGGAACATAGGACTAATTCAGATAATCAGAGAGTACAAGGTTTTACACTAAAAAGACAAGACATACTGCTGACTTTCAGCATGCACTGTAAGAGCCATCTGCTTCTCCAGGCTTCTCAAAGGGAGAGGGCCCCAATGGGTAGGTGGACCAGCACATGCAGCACTGACTGGGTCAGTGCATTTGCAGAGTACTGGACAATGTTTCCTTTGTTTGATTCTTCTTGTCTTCTAAATTCTGGTTTGGAAAACAGGTCACAGTCATAGTTGTCATTGAGCTTTCAAATTGGTCTGTAGGTAAAGACACTGGGAAAGCTTAAGAGTTATTTTTCCAAGCTGCCATCAAAAAGAGAGGGCTACTTTGTTTAAAAAAACAAGGGCAATTAAAAACCTATTCTGTTTATTTCAAATCTCCAGGTTCTCCCATAACTGACAGGGGTAACAATGTCTCAACTCTAGCTCAGCCTAGCAGGCAAAACCATATGCATTGGTTTTTTTTATGGACCATGGTCAATGTGAGTCTTAAACAGCAAAGAATATGGGACTGAATCTGTATAACTGAGGAACCACAAATCTTTAGCACTTTAGGCTTTCCTGAGTGAAGGTGAGAGTAGAAGAAATTTGTCTCCAGCTGTCACTGTAAATTTTTCAGTAAAATGCTGTAAGGCTTTTTTTAAGACGAAAAGTAAACTGCTTATGCAGCAATTTTTAGCAGAGCTGCACAAGAGAATCACAAAATCCCTCCACAGATTGTGGTCCTCCAGCAAATACAAACCATGCTGCAGCTTTCCTCATTGAAAATAGGATAAGAGCAAATACGCTGACAAGGAAAATACAGCTCTATACAACTTCACATCCAATTTAAACAAAGTTCACATCCATAACAAGCCAGGAAACATGTTCATATTCAAGAGGAACCTGTTTTTCTGTGCCTCAGCAGAACATTCTAAGAGATAAACAGGGGTTGGTCGTCTTTAGAGTAGGATGTCCACTTCTGCTCTCCTTTGGGACTCATGCCAGCATAAGAAGCAACTCCTTAATAGGTCCTAGAATAAGGCTTTCAGGTTAGAGTGAGCCTGGATGTGGAGTTATCCCACATTGCTTCTAAGGTAAAACTGAGTACACACTGCAGAAGTGACCTGAAGAGGTTTCTAGTTCTACTACTGCTCAGAGCAGGGCCAACTGTGGCATCAGAGATGGTTACTCAGTAGGGCCTTGAAAAATTCCAAGGTTGGAGACTGCACAAACCCTCTGGGCAACCTGCTGCACTGCCAGCCTCTCCTAGCAATGAAGCACTGAAGTAATGTGGTGTTGGTTATCAAATACCTACAGAAGTCAAAGTTAGGTGCTCAGTAGGAATATGACAGTCAGACTGCCTGCTGCAGGAGGAAGGCCTTAAGCAATTACTGATGTGATACTGCTCTACTATTGGTTCCAGGTGTACAATGTTCACTATACTATGAGCATTAATGGAAAAGTACAGGATGGATCAATGGAAATAGATGCCAGAAACAACTTAGAGACGTTTAAAACAGGAAGTGGGAGTGAAGAGGCTGTTGAAGTTCATGATTTTCATATTGTAAGTATCACCACCCTTGTCTTCTATGTAACATGCTCCAGTGCTGCGCTCTAAGGACATCCTGCCCTGTCTCCATTGGTCTCAGCTTTCAGCCTGCAACTATCCACACAAACACCCTTGCTCTCCTGCCTTGCTTTCATAGCAAGACAGGCAGTTTCCTCAAAAGTCAAGTCTAAATGCCTCTTGGGGATGGACTGCACCAGGTCCCACTCTGGGAATCAGTATGAACTAGACTACATCAGGTTTAGCTCCATATAACACTTGACATTTCAACAGAGCTGCAGTATTCATTCAGAACTAGAAAAATATTCTGCCAGGCTATGGCATAGCCCTTGTAAGATTTCATTTGACATAAACTGGAAAAAAACACCTTTTCCTCCCCAGAACATCACCATTTTAGGAGCACATAGTCAACACAGTAAACCAAGTAGACACCAAGGAGGTACCATTATACAAAGCTGGACCCAAACAGGTTGCTCTGCCCTGAGCTCAAAGGTTCATCTTCAAAGGGAAGGATGGAAGCATTTAGAACAGCTTAAGCATCCGTGCACCAAATGCAGTGCTGGGCCACACTGGCTGACAGCAAACACATTTGGGTGCCCAAACAACTTGGTTGTGGCTGTTCAGCATAGAGCCTTGACTAACAGATGCCAAATTTTGGCAGAGCTGACCAATTCAGCTTGGTTCACTCTGAGCTGCTAAAGGCACGTCTATGTCATGTTACAGAAACTTATTTAGAGGGACCAGGTCCTGCAGTTAATGTCCTCGGGTGTTAAGTCCATCACAGCCAAGTCCTCTGTAAGTCAAAGCAGTGCCTAAATTAATGAAACTGCTGTGAGGAAGACTTACCCAGGGTTTCTGGAGCAGCCACCTTCCCCTTGCTGAATCTAGAAAGATGAGGAAATTCACTTCTTTGGTATCTCAGCAAGTCAAATAAATCCATGCCAGGAAACCTAGTACCCCAACTTCCCCTACTGCTGTAGTTCAGCCTTTTATGAAACTCTCATTAATATCACCATAGCAACATTATTAGCAACTGAATAGGAGCACCCACAACAAGCTCCTCTCATTTGCCTTCTCCATTCCACACCTGCACAAAAGCACCAGCCCACTGGAGAGATGCTGAATTCATACTGCCTCCATGTGTGCTGTTTGTAAGCCTCTACTTGTCACAACCAGGTCAGAAATCAGCTTCTAACACCTACCAGAACTTCCCAGGGACAGTGTCCACTTATAATTACAGCAGACCAGGGAGAAGCTCAGCGGGAGCAAAGGGCTGCTGCCAGTTGGGTTTTGAGCCAAGAATGCATGTAAGAAATTGAAGGGATGTGCTTTCAACAGCCAAGTATTTACATTAGCAGCTTTGAACTGACTGGCACCACTTGAATGATCACATGGTCAGTGACGGCTTGGATTTGGTAACATTAGGATATCCCTATCACGCTCAACAGTCTCATTCCCTTATGCACCCATCTCTTCATAGCCCACCCTTCTCTCACTGCTTTAGAATTAGTCATTTTGTTTTGATGGGTGTCTGTCCAGCTGTACAGGACTTGCAGGCACACAGGTGAAGACTTAGTTGCCTCAGTACCATCCGTCTCAAGCCGCACTAGATGTCCAAGGCATCCCTGATGTTCGTTATGAAGAAGGTGAGATAGGTCATGCTGACAATCATGTCCCCCCAGTTCTGGAAACTAGAGTACAGGCAGAAAACCAGCACACCTCAACTGGCTCTAGGTAATCATATTTAGGTGGCTGAAGAGAGCTTGTGCAACCCTATGAAAAACATGAAAGTTTTGCCATCTACAACAAGGTATCTATTTCATAACATAACTGAGACCTTTTTATGGGTACCTAAAAACACACAGCAGAAACACAGTAGCTACAGACAAGGTTTCCACACTGAAATGCTGATGCCCAAGGTGCTGGAACTGGGCTGGCAGATATGGACTTGCAGGAGACCTGCAGCCCTTTGCACCTGCTGGTGCACCTTTCTCCTGCTTAAAACTAGACATCCATGGTTTAGGCAACTGCACTTCGTTCTTGTAGGCCAGATGAAGGAAGTCACACATACAGATTTCTCCACCAAATTCCCTGTCACAAGCTTCCCTTTGCTGTCACAGCCATTTATGTGTATAAATTGGACCAAGCTCCCCCCTCTATTTTTGTAAATCTGTGTCATAAGGGTACTGCACCATCAGCTCACAATTTTGAGGCTGCCTACGTTAGGTGCCATGCTGCAGTTCAAACTGAGTCAATTCCTTAACAGAGCTGCTCCAAGTAGCCTGCAGTGGGCACAGAAGCACTTACATAAAACACCCCCATCCTTCAGAAGCTCTCTGAAAACTTTTAGACCCATTTGACCAAAACTGTGAAAGTAAAATGATGAGGGAAGAACACTTTATAGCATTTGGTTTTAAATAAGATTTAACCTTTCAACTAAAAATTCAGTTACAATTTTAGCAGAGCTCAAGCACTTTCCTGGGGGTGGTGGGGAGCTGGAGGGCTGAACACAACCCTCTGCCTTCTGCTTTTGCAGGGCATAACTGGGATTCGTTTTGCTGAAGGAGAAAAGTGTTACATCAAAGCTCAACCAAAAGCTCACGTCCCCAAAGTTGATGCTATGACTAAAGCAAGCCTCTCATCTGAGCTGGTAAGGGGTTATTTATTTACTTATTTCTTTTAAAATATTTCTATAGAGACTGTCTTAAAGCAGTATTTAAATACAAACAGAGATGACATTTGAAAGCCACTGTGGATAGCGGTAGGGTTGCTAAGGGTAGCATACTCAAGGGTTTGTTGACTGGTTGCAGGGAGTCCCTCAAAGGTGAGAAAAGCAAGATTGGTGTCAGACAAGTCACTATATTCAGGTTCAGTAGCATTGTGAGAAGCTGCAGATTAGTGAGTGAGGAAAATCATGGACCAGTTCCTATCAGCTCTACAGGAGATCTCAGGGACAAGAGCATCTCACTGTAATGAGGCAGTGCACAATGGTGGAATGGAGAGCATGGAAGAAGCGACTGCTTTAGTTGATGCAAAGAGAGATCATAGTAGGTCTCAGCATTTCTATCAATGCTCTTGAGCAGAAGCAGGGGTTCCATCACTCAAGTCCTCTGATATAGTCAATAGAGAGGAATTGTGGAAAAAATGACTGCAAGAGTTCAGATAACTCAGAGAAAATAATAGCATAAAAATCAAGAAATTGCCTTCTTAGACAGAAAACTGCATTTTAGCTTATCAAGTTAACTATATTTTGTAAAATCCATGTCACAGTTCTCACCAGATACCACCAAAAGCCCTCCATACCTCACATTTATTTAAAAGTCTATCAATTTAGGTGGACAAAGCCTGAGTTTCCTAGAGCTAAAAGCCCTAAACCCCATCAGTCACACAGGAGTGGCTCCAGTGATTTGACTACAGCTGAGCCTGGATGCTGGCAGGGGCTCAGCAACTGGCAAGAGAGCACAGAAGAACCACAATCCCTTTCCCTGGGTTTGCTCCACTCTTGAGAAAATAGAAGCAGATACAATTAGCTGGGAGCGAGGCACCGTTAAGGCTGCGTCCACCTGCAGCCGTGCTGCGGCTACTGAATATCTACTTTAAAATGATGGGGAAAAGGGTCACTCTAAATCAAATCAGCACTAGGCACCAGCAATGGCACAAGACTCTCTGAAGCTGATGGAATTTTCCCCACGTTAGGGAAAAGATTTTGCCCAAATTCCAGTCAGAGACCTATATCTTTACCACCTCACCTTATTTAAAAGGCAGGTTGGGTTTCTTGACTTCATTATTATTACTGCCTAAAGTCAAGGTTTCCATTTTTCATCTGTTTGTAAGAATGAAGTCACAGTCCTGAAGGCATTATACTAAAACAGTAAAAAAGTTATTTCTAATCTTCTACCTGACTGCAGTAAACCCATTTCTTTGTCCTGTTTTCCTGTGCATCTTCTCCAAAGATGCAGAACCTACACCACTGCTCCAACAAATTGCACGCACGGAGGCCACAAAAAGCACCCAGGTTAGTGCCACCTTTGGGACATCAGCCTTTCCCTGGTGCTGAGCATCCAGGTTCAACATATGATGGCAATAGCAAAGCAGTGTTTCCTTTTCTAGGGCAAGTCCTCTGTCTTGATGTCATGATTCTGACACACACATATTTAGGAGAAAGTATGCACTCGCTGTTTTCTTACAACACATATCATAACCAACACTGCCTGTAAAAATGGTTGATTAAAATAAGATACCCAAACTCTGCCTGCTCACAAGTCAGGATCATCTCAAACAGAAACAAAGGATATTTTTATTTATGAAAACTAGATTCAGATCTCTCTGATGCTGATAAAAGCTTAAGTGGGCGAAGATAAATAAAGAGCACTTTCTCACTAGACAGATTGGATAGCAAACTGAAATGACTTGAGACCTACAAAAGAAATCAATAAACACACTAAAGGAACAACAACAATGGAATAAATTGATCTAGTCAGTTGCATAACAAGTTTTGATGACTTTTATGGAAGCAATTTAAAATTTTAACTTTGAAATCATACTGGTTCTCATGATTCAAAAGCTGGTTTTCTTTTAATATTTCACTGTTGCTATAAAATACTTACACATTTTATGTAAAATAATACTTTGAACTAACAACTTTAAAGAATCAATCACTGGCATTTTCCTACATTACTTTGAAGATATGAACCAAAAACCTGCAGGGTACACTTCAAAAAGGCAGGCTCCTTTAACTTGCACTTCAAGCTTTTGGTCAATTGAATTGCCTTTACCAAATGAGACCTTTAATCAGACTGATCACATTGGAAGCTGGAGCAGTTCACAAGCTATAATCCTCTCTAAAACTTCTGAGCAAGACTTTCACTCCAACCCCTACTGTAAATACAGTTGCATCTTGAGAAAACATCAAATGATTGGCATATCTCATTGCTGCTTTGTTGAAGGTGGTAAATCTGCACAGTTTCAAACCCCTGAAAAGCCAGTGCTCTGACCTGAAAGATCTCTCACACCTCATCCTTGCACATGAGGCAAAAGCCCTCCAAGAGAGTGATGGGTGAAACCTTAGCCCCAGCAAAGCTGACAGTAGTTTTGCCATTCATTTTTGTGGTGACAACCTTGATTCAAGCTTTGGCTTAGTACAGTGAGCTCACATTCACATTACACAAGGTTGCCTGGTATTAGCTGCAGCAGGTGATCCTGCAGTTTGGTGCTCAAGAATTAATAGCAAGCAGGCACATGACTGTTCGCTGAGTGGCAAAGGATTTATGCTCTTCTATTTGCAGGAAGATGAAATCATGCCTGCAAGATTTGATGAAAACTCCCTTATCTGGGTGGCTGCAGATGAGCCTATCAAGCACAACAATTTCCTAAGCCCCAAAATTTTAGAGCTTTGTGGGGATCTTCCAATTTTCTGGCTGCGACCAACATATCCCAAAGGTAACACTTCTTTTATTTGAAAACTATGCTATCCCTCCCGTGTGCCACCAAGACTTGCACACCTGGGAAACAAGGATCCTTCTTCCCTTAACCAGCCTGTCTTCCCAAGCCCTAAAGCACTGGTGCTGAGATTGCATGTTTGGGGTTTAACCACACCTACCAGACACCTTCCATACCTGCATTTCATCAGACAGTTGATACAGCCTGTAGGGGTGGCTTACTACAAGATTAAATATTCTCAGAGAGGTTAGCTTCCTTTCACAGGACAAGGTAAAGCTTATACTACCCCCCAGAATGTTTAGGCAGCTGGCATTAGGTAGCAGGAACACTGCATCTGGCCAAGAGTTGGGGAATATCAAGCTCCTGGACTGGGATCATAGTCTGTCCTGTTTCCTGCCCTGCTCCTCCAGGGCATCCACCAGATGCTTCAGCTAGGCAACTGGTGGATGAAGTTTATGAGATGCTGGGTGGCAGACACAAGCTTAGCAAAGGTGTTCAGAAGTCACCACAGAAACTTCAGGTTACTTCCAGGCCTGGGAAGAGAGGAGGCTTGAGAAGATGTACTCTTCCTGGGTCCAGAGTTCATATTAGAAGACTCAAAGAGGGGAAAAACACCTCACAAACAAACCCAACAACAACAACAAAAAAAACCCCACCCAACAAACTCCTCACCACATTTTAGAGCACCTATGGATCCAAACTATCAGTATTTTTCACTTCTTACCTTGCATATCCCACTGGGCAACAGAAGAACAGTATCAAAGCTATCCAGGAGCTGCTTCCAACAGGTGCCCTTGCAAGCAAGGGCACCAGTCTCTCATGAAAGTACTTGTAAAAAAAAATGAGGTGTGCATGACTGATCTTGCTAGTGCTGCAAACTGCTGCTGAGTTAACATCAGTGACCACAAGGTGGGTCAAAAAAACCCAACAAATGTCCTCACATCTGTTTTGCTTTAAGGGGAGAAAAAGTGGTGAAAAAATGGCAATCTCGCACTCATTTGGCCTGACATTGGCTGCAGATACAATTCAGGAAGGCAAGTGGCTCCCAGGGGAATGCTCATTAAGTTTGTCTTCACACAGTTTTATCCTTTCCTCTGCCCCTACCCTCCCTAAGTGTTTTTTTTACGCTTAGAGAGATCACCAAAACCTTAGAGAACGTGTGGATAAATTCAAGGCCATGCAGAAGAGAAGATTACCTTATGATTACTTTTTCAGCTGACCAAAGGAGAGAGATGAAGAGAAACAGACGCCAATCAGAGTCAAATTTTGACATGGAAGACTTGAAAGCTGCTAATGAAGAAGTAAATTCCAGGTCACCCACCATGCAGCTGACTCATGACCTTGATCGTCAGCCTAATGAAACCAGGCCAATGGGACAAGACACTGATCAAACACTTAATCCAGACAACCCATATAATGTAAGTATTTGCAACATAATCTTTCAGAGCCTGAGATTTGTGGACAAGCAAGAGAGGCAATGTGGAATGTTTTGTTTGCTGGGTTTGGTTTTTCTTTTTTAGAAAAAAAAATCTGTGGTCTTTACTTATTCAGCTTATAACTAATACTGCAGACTTGTAACACATGTAAGAGGTTCAAAAAAGCCTTCCTTCAGTCCTTTTCCTCATTCTCTCATTAGACTTCACCCTGAAACAAGCTTGAGGTGGCAAGATTAAGGCAAGTGGATGCCAAGTTGCTTTTCAGGGTTTCCATATGGACGTATGGAAGCAGCACTAGAGAGATCTGACAAGAATAGCACCTTCTGAGAACAAACCAAAGCTGGTCTGGATCAGACAGCTGAACCCCATAATTTACTGACAATGTGAAGAGACAGTCCAATAGCTAGAAGCGTAGCTTGCTCTCCTATAGGAATTAGTACTAGAAGGAATTACTACAGAGGGAAGCAATAGTAGTGTCTGGCTGCAAAGAGATTAGAGTAAGGTCAGATAAAGAAGAGGCTGAGTAAACAGATTTATCAGGTAAATGGTCCCAGTCTAGCATGCACTTCATAGAGGAGAACTTTGCTTAGAAACAGCAACAGTGGGTGGAGGAAGACTTCTGCAGAACTTGTTCTCACTTTTCAAGATGAAGCAGCCCACAGAAAGAGCACAGGAGCCACCCTGCTGCGTCTCAACACCTTTGCTGCGCTGCAGGAAAGCTGACTGTACAGTAGGCACCTTACAGTCCAGTGCACCAGCGCCAGACAATTTACACCCACCATTTGGTGCAGCAGGAGTAAGTCATTTTAATACAACACTGTCACAAGATAAATGCCTCCTGCTTTGGAAACAAGTCCCAGCTTTGACTTGACATTTATGCAACAGCAGGAGATCATTATACTGTGACAGCATTCTGCCGAGTTGACATCCCTTAATTAAACTTAAATTAATCACTCTGAATAAAATGGATCTAAAACAGCTCTCTCATGAGGTCAGTAAGCCAGCAGCAATACTGGAATGTAACTTCTCACAGCTACTAACATCACCATGTCCACAGAGTCTGAGCTGCCCTGTCTCTGGAGAGCAGTGGTATAACAACTGCTACAAGTCCATTCTTCCAGCCACTGGACCCCAGGGCCAATCCAGTCAGATATGGTCACCAGACTTGCCTCAGCCTAAAGGGCTGGATTCACCTCCACTAACTGATGTTGTAGATGCCTACATCCAAGTTTTCCTTAAAGACCAATGCATTTGATTAAAAAAGACCACTAATTATATACCATAGTTTTTTCCTGAAGAATAAAATTAATTCCCCCTAGAGCTATTTTTCTTCAACCAAGTGGATTTTGGACAATGAGCTGAGCTGTAGAAGTTCACACTGCAGGCATTTGACTTCAAGGATAATGAATCCTGCCCAAGGAAATACCACTCTCCCTGTGACTGGGAATGGGTCACTGTGGGCCTGAATGACAGAGCAGTAACTACTGTCCTGCACAAGTGTAGCCAACAGATGGCACCTTTCTATGCTTCACCTTTTTGGTGTGCTGCTCATTTAATGAATGAAAAATTCTCCAGTAAAAAGCATTTGCTCTTTGCTTCTGCCTTTCTTGAAGTAAGATCAATAGGAAATGAACAAATTCGTTTCAAAAAGCAGAATATCCGGGTTACTTTTTCCTTCAGACAGGAGGAAAGGAATTTTGAAGGGTGAAGGCAGCAGCAAGAGCCTGTTTTAACACATTTTATGCATGCTTTGCTCCATGTAGCTCCTTACTGTCAGATACAGAACAGGCAGAATTCTCACTGTCAACAACGCACCTAAGTGTGGTAGAAGGGGCGGGGAAAAAAAGTGCAGACTGAAAGGCAAGTGAGAAACATTCAGAAAACTGCAGGGTAATAGATTACCAAATAGTTTCCTGGGAATGCTGTATAAAGAATTAAAACACAAAACCTAAAACCAAAACATTAAACACACTGTAGAGGTCATCTACTTAAAAGACCACGATCATTGGTTTTGAAATCTTTTCCACCACCAATGTTTAAAACTTGGGGAGATTACAACTGCTGGATCTTTTGTAAGAGAAAAACAAAGAACTTAGAACTCCCTGACATTTCTTTACATTTTCAGGGGTGATTGCATGAGTTCTATACTTTTACCAAACAGAGCAAGACAAAAGGAAAAAAAGCCAAAATGAAGCAAAATAAACAAGTTACCCAGGACAGTTAGTAGGAGTTCTGTTGACTTCAACAGAACCAATGTTTCAGCTTTCACCCTGTGTAGGGTTAACAGGATCATCTCTATATTCTGCATTTTTTGAGCAGGAGACCATTGGGATGACATTTAATACTTTGCATTGCAGCAACTGGAAGGTGAAGGGATGGCTTTTGACCCCATGCTGGATCACCTAGGCGTGTGCTGCATTGAATGCAGACGGAGTTACACACAGTGCCAGAGAATCTGCGAGCCTCTCATGGGCTACTACCCATGGCCTTACAACTACCAAGGCTGTCGTACTGCCTGCCGAATCATCATGCCCTGCAGCTGGTGGGTTGCTCGCATCATGGGTGTTGTGTGAGAAGAACAAGTCAGAGCCTTGACAAAACAAACAGAGATGCAATGACGACAAGCTGGTAAAAGACTACAACCAAAGCAGCAGTACCAATCCTGGCTTTTAAAAACCAATCTGTGTGTTCCTGCACCAAAAGCAAGGTCAGGTATTCTAACTGTACATAAAAATCTGAAGTTAATCTTCTATTAGCTTTACAAATGACAAGGGCATACTAGCACTTACTGAATTAAAAAACTAAGATATCCTCCCCAAAATGAAATATTAAACTTTGCTCACACGCTGGTTTAGCAGTCCAGAGGTTTGCTTATCAATCTAAATTCAGCCTTTCATAACTAAAGCCTTTCTTTCTGAGCTACATGTGAAAATTTACGTCCAATTAGGCAACCAGCTCAACTTGTACACTTGGGGAGTACCTTTCATCCATGTGGCTTACTTAAATAAATCACAAGTTGCTCCCTGTTGCTATTCATACTGAGTTGCCAGGTCATTATGAATGGTTATAAACCAATTACAGCATACCTTTCCCACAAAGCTGCTCCGGGGGACACAGGAAAGTGCACATTGTGCTACATCAGAAACAAACGTCAGGAAAAGGGGCTGCAGAAGGGAATGTGCGCGGCCGCAGAATCAAAACCCTTCACACATCCCAACATCAAAGAAGCCCCAGCAGCATGAATCCTGTATCCATGATACCACTGTAGTGTCTAACAAGTATCTGCTATCCAGCTACTACGACTAAAGTATTTACATGCAGTTGGAGACCAGAGTCTCAAGACCCTTCAGAATCTACAACAGCCACTGTATTTATAAAGCCTTGAACTAGACACTTTTGACACAAGATTACAACTCCTCTTTATTCCACATGGATAGCAGCCATTCACGCTAGCTCCTTTAGCTTTACTGAAGTTAACCTCCATTCCCTGCAAGAGAAACTCCTTACCAGTAGGGAGGGAAGGGAAGGAAGGAAAAAAAAAAAAAGAGAAGAAAAAGAGGGGAAAAAAAGAAAAAGGTTTCTAACCTCATCCTTTTTTGTTTAGGTGTGCTCTAAAATATTTAGGATTAATCCTATGGCTTATTAAATCTCTAAGGAAGGTACTAAGCTGAAACACTCAAAGATGGAATGATTTAGGATTTCCAGACATGAAAAATAAAAATAGTGGTATTATGCTGCCTTCATCTATACTGTAAGCCTTGAACCCTACCATTAAATTTATGGAGATATCTGCACAGGCTTTATAAATGGAATGGTCCAATTTTTCTTAAAGTTCACTCTCTGGAGCCTTTATTTTAGTGACTAAACAGCTCTTGAGATGTTGCAAGCCCAGTAATGTTATTAACACTGTGAGACACACAGAAAAGAGGAATTAATTTGTCATAATCATGGCTTAAAGACTATAAAGACAACCTCATGTGGAATGCTAAACCGCCTATCTCAAAAGCAAAGTGTTAAATAAGATGAGAATAGAATTCAGTATTTTGTCCTTCTGGAGCATTTTTAAATACAAGTTTCATGTTCCTTTCATCTGAAGAACAGATTTAAATTAAAACTTCTCAAAGTGGGATTTCAAGGCCTGATATATTTGAGTTTCTGCTTTTTAAACTGGAGATGACCTTGATGACATAGTTGTTTTAGAAGTACATCATTTGCATGCTTAAAAAAGTGTTTTCCTTTTCTGTTTGTTTTTCTTTTTTACTGCAGATTAAATAAATACATTTAAAAATGGCAATTGGTTTTTGTGGTTTTTTTCAATGTGGATAGTGTAGTAGTACCTTCACGTATACATTCGAGGAGAGGGGAACTGGTGATCAGCAAGTGAAACTGAAGGCAAAGAGAATATATGACTCTGTATGTGAAGCCCAGAACACATTTAGTTGCAAAACACCTTCAAGGGCACCCAGTCCAACCTTCAACCCAACACTAAAGCAGGTCCACAAGCTGCTTAAATACCTCCAGGGTGTGTAAGCACCACCACTGCCCTGGGAGGACTGTTAGAAGCTTTGATAACCCTTTCAGTGAAGAAGTTATTTACTATTGTCTAGCCTAAACATCTCTGCTGCTGCTGCTTGTATCCATTTGTTCCAGTCCTGTTTTTTCACAGATTTTTTTTCACTGTGATGGTGACAGAGCACTGGAACAGGCTGCCCAGAGAAGTTGTGGAGTCTCCCTCTCTGGAGATATTCAAGAACCACCTGGATGCATTTGTTGTGGAGGCAGGGAATGAACCAGGGAGGTTGTGGAGTCTCCCCCTCTGGAGATATTCAAGAACCACCTGGATGCATTTGTTGTGGAGGCAGGGAATTAACCAGGGAGGTTGTGGACTCTCCCTCTCTGGAGATATTCAAGAACCACCTGGATGCATTTGTTGTGGAGGCAGGGAATTAACCAGGGAGGTTGTGGAGTCTCCCTCTCTGGAGATATTCAAGAACCACCTGGATGCATTTGTTGTGGAGGCAGGGAATTAACCAGGGAGGTTGTGGAGTCTCCCCCTCTGGAGATATTCAAGAACCACCTGGATGCATTTGTTGTGGAGGCAGGGAATGAACCAGGGAGGTTGTGGAGTCTCCCTCTCTGGAGATATTCAAGAACCACCTGGATGCATTTGTTAGGGAGGCAGAGAATTAACCAGGGAGGTTGTGGAGTCTCCCTCTCTGGAGATATTCAAGAACCACCTGGATGCATTTGTTATGGAGGCAGGGAATTAAACTGGCCGAGTCAACAACATATATAAAACCAGAATTATTTCACTTTCCTGAAACCCTGCCCCCAAAACTATATACAGAAATTAATTTAGTTTTAATGAGCAGATTCAGTGCCATTCAAAATATTTCACAAAGGATACTATAGATATGTTGGGCTATTTTAGAAGTCAGGAAACGGAAAAGGCTGAGCTATAAACACAGTTTTTGCTCTATCAATCCAACTGAGCAGAAATTATAGAATCATAGAATCAATGAGGTTGGAAGAGACCTCCAAGATCATCCAGGCCAACCTAGCACCCAGCCCTAGCCACTCAACTAGACCATGGCACTAAGTGCCTCATCCAGGCTGTTCTTGAACACCTCCAGGGACTGTGACTCCACCACCTCCCTGGGCAGCCCATTCCAATGGCAAACCACTCTCTCTGTGAAGAACTTCCTCCGAACATCCACTCCGTGTGCTGCAAAATGAAGGCACTGCCCAGCTTTCAGGTACCCAAAGCATTTCCAGGACCTAGCTGCTTGTACTCTGAGCCTGCTAGGTCAGCTGAACTTACGAAATGTAACAAAACAGTAAGCAGCTCCCCAAAGAGAGAAACCCTGGGAATCATAGAATCATACAATCAACCAGGCTGGAAGAGACCTCCAAGTTTACTTACAGTTGGTGCTAGGCTGTCTGAGAGAAAGGGCGGTCCAGATGCTTGTCAGCTCTCTTTCAGAAGGCATCGGAGGGTCGTTAAACTTAGTCAGCTTACACAGGAGAGTGCTTACGGTGGGAAGCCGTTCAAAGCAGGGACGCCCGGTCCCGCAGGAGCTTGTCCGTGGCAGCGCCAGGACTCTCTCTCCAGGAACCACGCAGGCGAGGGGGAGCGCTAAGGCGGGAAGCTCCCCAAGGCGGGAAGCTCCTCAGTGTCCATACCTCTCCTGGGCGCGAAGGGCACAGCCAATCCCCAGCCCGACCCCAGCGCGCGGACTGCACGCGGCACGCCTCGTGCCGGAAGGGCCTTTGCTTCCTCCGCTCCACCCCCCCCCCGCTTCACGCCGGCAGGGCAGGGTGAGGGCACAGGTGTCCAGCGGCTTTCCTCTCCCGCTCAAACCGCGGCCTGACAGCAATGTAGGGTAGCCAGGACAGCATTCCAGTGTGGTCTGCTCTAGGTGATCCTGCTCTGGCAGGGAGGCTGGACCAGATCATAGAATCAACCAGGTTGGAAGAGACCTCCAAGATCATCCAGTCCAACCTAGCACCCAGCCCTAGCCACTCAACCAGACCATGGCACTAAGTGCCTCATCCAGGCTTTGCTTGAACACCTCCAGGGATGGTGACTCCACCACCTCCCTGGGCAGCCCATTCCAATGCCAATCACTCTCTCTGCCAACAACTTCCTCCTAACATCCAGCCTAGACTTCCCCCAGCACAACTTGAGACTGTGTCCCCTTGTTCTATTGCTGGTTGCCTGGGAGAAGAGACCAACCCCACCTGGCTACAACCTCCCTTCAGGTAGTTGTAGACAGCAATGAGGTCCCCCCTGAGCCTCCTCTTCTCCAGGCTGCACACCCCCAGCTCCCTCAGCCTCTCCCTTCCAGCCCCGACAGTCTATGATTCGATGTTACTTGCCACCAAGGAGAAGAGGCTGCCCTCTCCTCACAGAAGCAGTCAGGTTGGAAAAGACCTTCAAGTCCAACCTATCACCCAACATTATCTAACCAACTAAATCAGGGCACCAAGTGCCACATCCAGTCTCCTTTTAAACACCCCCGGGGACAGTGAGTCCACCATCAGCCTGGACAGCCCATTCCAATGGCCAATTGCTCTAAAGAACTTCTTAACACCCAGCCTAAAGCTGCCCCGGTGCAGCCTGAGACTGTTCCCCCTCACTCTGCCCTGGTTGCCTCAGAGAAGAGACCAACCCCCACCTGGCCACCACCTCCTTTCAGGTAGTTGTAGACAGCAATAAGGTCTCTCCTGAGCCTCCTCCCCAGGCCAAACAACCTCCAGGCTCCAACCTCTTTTCAGGTGGTTGTAGAGGACTATTGCTGTCTCTTACATCTGTGGCCATCTTGAGGCAACCCAGGACCTGCTTCTCCCTGTCCCCCTTAGGAGAAAAAAGAAATCTAGCCTTCAGAAGAAAGAAAAAGCCTGCTTCACAGGTGATATCCATGTCTACACGTTCTTAACATAATTATCTTCTAAACAAAAGCCTTCTATCAGTTGTTTTCTGTAGGCAGTCCCAAATTAGGCAAGTAAAGAAGTGCCCTGCTCACAGGTGTGTAAAACTGCCTCCTACAGCCTGTACACTTGGGTGATTCCTCTCTGTGTGTCACGCCAAGAGAATCAGATATGCATACACGGTCTGTGCCTAGCACAACTGCTGGAGCTACACTACTGCCAAAATGCAACGCAGAGGGCACAAATGATCCATCTCCAAAACAAAATGCCTTCCCCAACCCATGCATCGAGTAAGCCTGTCTACCCAAGCAAAATTCTCAAGACCTCATGCTGTGGAAAGGCTGAAAAAACTTACTTAAAAGCCACATCTAACTTTGAAGGAAACACTCCGAAGCGGTGCAGGAATGACAATAAAAGCAATGATAGAACAACATGTAAAGATCTAGCAGTGTTCCTTGCAGTGGTGCTCAGACTATAGCTGCAGTTTGATGTCCTCCTAGCCACTGTTGTTATTTTCTACCAAATACTGAAGACAAATTTTCCACTGCCACCATGAAAATAATACCTTGCACACTAAGGAGGCTACAACGTGGCATGAGGAGGAGGCAGTTTGTTCCTTGAATCTGATGCTGTGCTGGCAGAAATGAGTTCAAATTTTTTTCTGTGGCCAAATTTTAGAGCATGAAGGCCACACCTTGAGTACTGTGTCCAGTTCTGGGCCCTTCAATTCAAGAAGGATGTTGAGGTGCTGGAACATGTCCAGAGAAGGGCAACAAAGCTGGTGAGGGGCCTGGAGCACAAATCCTATGAGGAGAGGTTGAGGGAGCTGGGGTTGTTTAGCCTGGAGAAGAGGAGGCTCAGGGGTGATCTTGTTACTGTCTACAACTACCTGAAGGGGCATTGTAGCCAGGTGGGGGGTGGCCTCTTCTCCCAGGCAACGAGCAATAGAACAAGGGGACACAGTGTCAAGTTGTGCCAGGGTAGGTATAGGCTGGATAGTAGGAAGAAGTTCTTCACAGAGAGAGTGATTTCCCATTGGAATGGGCTGCCCAGGGAGGTGGTGGAGGCATCGTCCCTGGGGGTCTTCAAGAAAAGACTGGATGAGGCACTTAGTGCCATGGTCTGGTTGAGTGGCTAGGGCTGGGCGCTAGGTTGGACTGGATGATCTTGGAGGTCTCTTCCAACCTGGTTGATTCTATGATTCTAAGAGGGATGAGTTTGTCACCAACAGTGCTTCCCAGGTGGGTGGACATTCACCATTTTACTGTCGTTAAAACTTAACAACACATGTGTCTGTGTACAAGGAAGATTAGGATGGCAGAGTAGATCAGAGCAAAACAAGGGAGAAAAATTCAGCTGGTGAAAAAAAGAGGGACAACAGACCACAAAGCCATAGGGTTAAAAAGACTGAAAACTAGTAACAGGAAGGCAGGAGTTGTGCATTCTGTGCCTACAGTCCTTTTTCTCCCCACTAAAGAGTGAATTAATCTGAGTTTCTCATTTCATCCCTTTTGATATGAGAATCATCCTCCACTTGGATTTTACTGAGACAGTAAGAAGCTTGGAGGCATGGAAGCAGGTCTTCTGCCTGCCACGTAACATTTCATCCCTGCTGCAGCACAAATAAATTCCAAGAAAGTTTCTGTGAGAAACAGGCTTGTTCCATGCAGTCCAAAGAGGGGGGGGAGGAAAATAAGGCAGAGTAAAATTACAGATAGAAAAGAACAGACACATCAGAATGGGCGGAACTTCTACTCAGAAAAGGCAAGAGCTAAGACTGAACCAGGAGTACCACTATCTTCTGCAAGGCTTAACTAACATTTTACAACCACTGCATGTATACCAAAGGGGCAGCCTTAAGCACAGCCAGGCATTTTCTATGGCACCCAAGGGTGGTGGAGATTAATCCCACCTGTGGTATTAAGATGCTGATACTTGCTGTCCTGCTCTGTATTTGCAACAGGACTACAAATCAGAGCTCTGAGGTGAAAACTGTCTGGGTCTAGACAACACTACTCACAAGATGTCTGAAAGGCTTGGAAAAAAGGCTGAAGTTTGAACAATTAAAATTTCATACATTTTGTCCTTGTGGGCAGCTCTCTGCCTCTAGCCAACTCCTTGACACCACCACAAAAAAATTCCACTCGTCCTCACTAGTATAGAAGGAAAATTCCCTTTGGCACTGGCTCTATCCAGCCTCCAAGCCTCTTGCAATTTTTGACACTAGGGCTTCCAGAACCATTCTGGGCTTGTGTTTTGTCAAGAACAAAATATTCTGTTCAAAGTTCAAAAAACCACTTTCCTCCTGACTTCGTAAGGAAATTTTGTCTATCGCTTTAATTCTCTCCCACCAGAAAAGGCTCAGCCTCCCCACACTCCTCTCCTCATAATACAAGGAAAGCTGCTGTTATTGGTTCACCTTAAAATCTATTGTGATTTATCTATTTCTGCTCAGAAACACAATGGAATTATGCTCAGACCTGCAAACTTGGTTTACAGGATTGAGATGGACAGGGAGGTCCACCACTTGATTGCTACAAGTTTTAGCCTGAAGCTAAAGCATTATATTTGCATTACACACGCCTCGAAAGTAAGTAGCAATGCCTCTTATTTTACTTTTTGCCTTAAGCTAAGTGAATTGAATCCCAAAGCAGTGAAACAGTACCCACTTAAAACAAGAAGATATTGTGCTTATCTGATAAAATATTCCCATCTTCTTTCTGTAAGTGCAAGTAGATAGAGGTACCCCTACTGCGTTCTCTTCAGTCAGTAAGAACGACTTGATTGGCAGAAAACATCTTCAAACTACTTTTCATCTCTATTTAAGAGACTTTTATCTAGGCTTTTCCCACAGCAAGCCTTTGCTAAGCACTGGTAAGTGCTCTGAATTACATTTATAAAGCAAAGCTAGCCAGGAGACAAGAACCCAATTTTGCGACAAAGTGACATTCTCAGACATTTGTCTTCCTTCTACATCAGAAAGGAAGAAATATCTTTCAGAGCATCCCATATGGATGGCAAATGCTCTAGATATTGAGCAACTAGCTACACAGAATTCTCTGAAGGGCAAGAAAATCTCCGCTGAGGCAAAAAAAGCCTCAATGAAACATGCCAAAAGTATATCCTTTAAGAAACTGTTCCAAGAAGCAAGCATTGATCAGTAGGAGTTAAGGCACACACAAACCCTCTCCTAAATTCCATTTGTCTCCTTTCATTATATTCATAGACCAGGGTAACACTGAGTTCGAAGGTCATCAAATGTGAGCTCTGGAAAACATGAATCCTTTCTGAAGCTAAAAGTGATGAAAAAAAGAAATCGCTCTCCAATTTACACAACAGAATAATCATGACCTAGGCACATCAAGAAATGGCATTATGTCAAGACTGCAGTCACTCTACAGCTGCCCAGTACAACGATCTGAAGTTCACAGCTATGACATATCCAAAACCAAACTCTTTTGAAGATTTGTGAGAAATAAAAATCTTGGTACCTATACTATGCTAGTGCAGGAGGTGGTTAACAACAATAGGAAAGCAAGCACTGCACTCTCGCAGCACCACTGCAAAACCTAGACTCCTTGTCCCCAGGAGGAACATAATACATCCTTTATTTCTCCTTAGTTTTCAATCATCTTTTACATACATTTATTACTGTAACAGCTGCAGACTTCCTTTGTCCTAGTAAAACACTTGCTCTAACAGCTTTTATATCCTGCCAAGCTCATCCAGTTACCACCATAGTAAAATAACATCTCAAATACCAAGAAAACAGGTAGAATGCAATCTGGAGAGACCTACATAGTTAGAAATGCAAGGAAGAGTGCAGACTTAAAGCAGTATCTACCCATCAGCAAGAAACGAAGCGGATTTCAGTGGGGCTGCCTGTCTTCCAGACCATCCAGGTTATCTCTGAACTCCCAAGAAAAAGCAGCATGTGGACTAGGTGTTTTTACCACAGCTTTCTAAGTTCATCTCTCTCCCACAGAATGACAAAACGGTTGAAATGGGAAGGGACCTGCAGAGGTCTTTTTGTCCAACCCTCCTGTTCGTCACTTAAAGACAGGTGCCCAGAAGCATGTCCAGATGTTCCGCATCTGTAAGCCCTTGCAGACTTGCATCCAACTAGTACAAGCACACACAGTATCCCTTACATTTCTTTTTCAGTAAATACCCTTCTTTACAATCTGTTCAAGATATATGGATTCTTTTCTAAAATATCACGTTTTCAATATTCTGAAATAACAGAACTTCAAGTGACTGCTTCCTATCTTTTGAGTTTGGGCAATTGCAATGGATCCTTCTCTTTGCAGAAAGAAGGCAGACAGAGGACCTACTTCTCTGTAGACATTTCCAAGCCCCAGGTTTCTCCCTTTCATCACACAACTGCAGCTCAATCTATCACCCAGGTAGGAAGGACTCCAGAAGTGGAAATTGTCTGTCTGTATTAAGAATAGCAATCTCATCCTCCTCACTGAATGCACAGTTTGCTCCTGTCCTAGCAGTTGTTTTGTTTTAAAAGCAGTCTTCACCTGCATCCTCACCGATATTGATTCCTCCATCAAAGCTCAGGACTACTGACAATGAAATGAAGCAGCTTCCGTATAGGAAAAGTTGTATTTACAGTTTTATTTAGCAGAGTTAAAGAGCAAACAATATTAACACTGTTGTTGAAAAGTGTTTTTACCCAGAGTTGCCAAGATCTGCAAGTTATTGAACAGAAATACCGGGCATAAGGCAATAATCCTGACCAACCATTAGAGATCACCCTATTCCCAAAGAGCAGAGCTGATAAAGGCGGTAGAAAATTTAGATTGATTGACTCCATTTCCAAAAGTTAGACAGAGGTGATGAAAAGAGGTGTTCCACTCTCGAGTGTATCTTTAACATCTGCAGATGGAGGAATTTCTAAAGCACACAAAATGTAAAGATGATTCCTGTTTCCAAGGAAACATTCAGTGCTTTGAATCCAAGAATGCTATGTCCATACACAGTGGTCAGTACACGACTATGGCAACACATAGATGGTAAAAGATTAAAAACAGGATTAGAATTTTTTCCATTCTACGTCATCAGGAGGATTAACTTCCACCTTCCTTTTACCAACATCAGACCAGTTGGTGCTCAGAACTGTGCCTCCAGACTCCATCTGTAATTTGAGAGAAAGCTTATTTAGTTTGCTAGAGGAATTCTAGCAATATAAAACCACATGTCTTATGGCACATTAACAATTTCTACAAAAACAGGAAGAATTTAATTTTCATGTAGCAAGAATTACTCAGGAATTCTGTGTACATATAGATTAAAATCTGACAAAGATATCAATCCATAATCTTCACTCCAACATGAATTTAATGGGTACTGCACACAATGAGATGTTTCTTCATCAACCAGAACCTTTTGAAGGGTCAGAGACTACTTAGAAGCAATTAGGAGGAATCTGAGTCTTGGACCTACGGTAAATCTCCAAACTGCATACGAGCCAAAACATGTTACTTTCCTTGATATCATCATCTGAAGCAAGAGATCAGTGACAAAGCACAACCTTGGACTTAGTCACATTCAGTAATGTGTAACACTGTAGCTTCCAGTAAGACTTGCTGTACCAGTACCTCTAACAGAACCACAGCCATTCATTATAGGCTGAAGGTTTTGGTAGCTAGAAGCTTCCTAACTGATGCAAAGTTTAGTAAATCAAGTCAGTGCACAGGAGGAACACAGTTCTTCAGAGAAAAAGAATAATGACTTACAAATGATTTGTTCATGGCACGTTTCACTTCATCTGTACCATCTGAATAAATTTGCTGGAAGAGTTTATTTAAAGCTGCATCTCCTTCTAACTTCTCATTCTTTTCCTCCTCTTTAATTTCAACTACGAGTTTGTCCCAGTTCCTTGTATAATGAGAGGACGATGGATATAAGTGCTGGGTATCTGAAAACAGAAAGTTAACTAATTATTTTCTCATGACTTTTAGAGCTGTAGAGGACACAGACACATATGTATCTGATGAATCAGAGATGGAAACGGAACATGAATCTGTAAATGCAGATTCCTCCTTACTGATATCGACACTGCGGTAACAAAAAGAAAGGAAGCGAAGAAATGCCAGAGACTACGTTCAGCACCTGTGAAAGTTAAAGAGTTACATAATATAATTATCCAATAAAAATAAAATGCTGGACAACAGGTACACAGATTAAAGTCAAAAGGAAATATTAGCAGAGACCAGAAGAAAAACCACAGAAGACACAAAAGAAACCCAAACCAACAGCCTAGAGTCATAGGAAAATATGACCTAAAATTAAATAGCTGAATTGATAAATTAGGAAATTCAGATCCCCTCAAAGACTGTTAATCTGTCTTGAAAAGCTGAAAAACTATTAACTTCCAAGACAGATTGAATACTTAAGTAAATAATACTTAATTATTTACACAATAATAGAGGCATAAAATTGGACAGAACTGCCAAAGTGGCCAAAACAGATAAGCCCTGAGAAACTATCCTTAACAATCCATCAGATTAAAGGAAGTTACAACTAAATTTAACATCTAAATTTCAGCAGTGTCCTACAGATTTTTTCTGTCAATTCTTGGCAGTAAAATCAAGACCATTAGGCTTCTCATTGTAAATATCAAGCTGTGATCTTATTAACAATATTTATCACCAACAAATACTCTCAACAACTACAAGCAACTTAATATTAATACACCATTTAATATTTCAGAGTACAAACCTGGCGTAAATTGCTTTAATTTAGGAGAATCTCCCTGGCCCTCCAGCTTCTCCCATCTTACAGCCTCTGGCTTCTTCATTTTTATCTCAATCTACAAAACAAAGAACTACTTAATCCAAACAGCAAACAGTTCTGCCAAATAGTTCCAATGCAGTTGGATCCTGTAGCTGTAAGAAAACACATACATAAACAGAAACACACTCTATACTTCAGTAAAGAGTGCCTACAAGATCACAGTATCACAGTATCACCAAGGATGAAGTTAGGTGACTTCAAGTCACTTGTCAATTAAGCTTTTATGTGGCTGCATTGCTCTTGTATCAGACTTCTACCTTTTTGTGTAGTGCCACTTAACTTTCTTTTGCTTACACTCGGTTCCTTTTGTAAAGCATGGCATCCCAAAGTAACAACCACTCCCAATATCTCAACACTGCTGGGCATCAAGGTATTGTATTTCAAGCATCTCTTTCTTACCTATCACAGTATCATCAGGGTTGGAAGAGACCTCACAGATCATCAAGTCCAACCCTTTACCACAGAGCTCAAGGCTAGACCATGGCACCAAGTGCCACGTCCAACCTTGCCTTGAACAGCTCCAGGGACGGCGACTCCACCACCTCCCCGGGCAGCCCATTCCAGTGTCCAATGACTCTCTCAGTGAAGTCGGCTGTAATCATCAGATAGCACATTGGAAGGACTACAAAATCCAACTTTATCTAGGTTTACATTTAGTCCATCAAAAAAAACATGTATTTGATGTGTAGGAGACAAACCAGAGAAGTGCCCTGGAACTATGCAGATCTTCCTATTGGAGAAACTCAGTAGCTGTATTCAATTGATTTAATGAACAGACTGATATGGAGAAAACTGTCTGGTGTTCACTGGCAAATCTGGCAATTAAAAATGGATATGGCTGCAATCAACATAGGAGGGAAAAAAAATCACATATGCCATGCCCTACTCAACTACACATAGTCTCTTTAGACAACCACATCCAAACTTTTTTGTTGGTGGTTTTCTTTTTTTTTGTAATTAATTTCATCCTTTCATTACAGGTTTACAAAGTTATAAAACAATGTCTGCAAAACAAGGACTGTTACTGTAATGAAATTCCAAATGACAAATTCATTCAAGAAAATGTCATGAAGTTCATATGAAGCTATTCACTAACCAGTATCAGTGCTTTCTAAAGGTTGGCAGTTATTTGTGAACAGCTCAGCAGAAGCCAGCACTTAGTTCTACCTAAAGCCAACATAACCTGGGGATCCCTGTAGACCCAAGAACAAAGGCACCACTGTAAAAGCTAACCCCAGAGATCCTAACGGCAAGCTTCTTGCACAGCATCATGTCAATTTGAAATGTGAACTTTATTTACTTCATTCTTCAAATTAGTCACTGGTAAGCAAAAGACCAGAGATACCTTATAAAAACAAAGATAGGAGCTTATTTAAGTTTCAAAGCTTCCAGTGTTTGCAGTCATGCTGTATTTTAAGCATAAGAATATTCGATTATGATTGCTTCTATTTCCTTGTTGTTTTCCCCTGGGGAAGCTACCACTTCCCTAGACAAGTTTAAATACTTCTTTTTCCACCACTAACTTGTGCTAACTAAGAATAATAAAAAGTTTAAGACATGAGGCACACAATGCACTAAGAGCCAGGAAAGAGTTTCATTAAGTTTGAAAATCCATCATTCACATGTGTTTACTTTTCCACGTCCTCCATCTGTTGGATTGACAATGTTTTAGCAAATTTACAAGTAACAAATTGATAAGCATCAAAGTATCAGCTTTTAAAACAGTGAAAGTTACAGAAGAAAACATAATCAAAAAATTCTGTATTACTCTAGTTGCTCAACCCATCTCTAGAGGCATGTATTCACCCCACAGTTTAATATTGAAATCCATAAGGATGCAGAGATTTCACGCTGAAAATATACAGAAGTAGCATTCAAATTGTGCCAATAATCACTAAAAAAGACTTTGGAAACTACCAAAAAAGTTATTTTTTGAACCCAGACTTAAAAAACCTAATGCTCTGTGATTAGCTTAAGGAAGACAAACAATATTTGTCTATCTATAGATAAGACAAAACAAGTAGTTTCGTGATTGCCAGAACTACCAGTGTGGGTTTTCTTTTCCTCAACTGATTTGGATCTCACGAGTCAAACATTTTAGTTAATTAGTCACTTACAGAGGCACTAATTAGTTACAAGTGAAACACTGACTATTAATTAAAGGTAAAAAAAACCCACTTGTGTGTCTGTTTCTTATGTAACTCTTGTCAATCTGAGGAAGGTGTATTTCAATTAAGTTGCACAGGTAAACAGAAGAGGCCCTAAGATTTTATACTCCAATTATGAACACGCCCTACCTTTTATGTTTTACTTTAAACAGAAAAAAAGAGGGCTAAACACATAATACTGACACTGCTAAACCCTCTATCTCCTCAGTTTCTCTACTGTTTGCTCTTCCTTTGTCATGTCCTCCTACCCTTCCCCTTCATGCTTTCCACCAGTATCTTTCAGTATTGTAAATAGAGGTTATTTCATGCAATGACCTCTGATGCAATTGTAACATGTGATATGAGCATGGACATTTTTCCTCTCAGAACACAGTCCTTCTCAATAAACCCTTATAGAGGCCTTTGGCTATTCAGAGTACTCTGCCCACACATATAAAGAAGTACATAGGGAAGATCTTTACTTTTGCTGCTCCAGCAATCCCCCTCTCCTTTTTTCAATCTGCTAGTTCTTACACCTTCCCCTCTGAAACTGTCCTTACATCAGGACTACATGACAAACATCCCTAAGGAAAAGGAAATGCTACAAACTAATTCCCAAGGCAAGAGCAGATTTCTTCAATCTAAACCATTTCAACCCTGCCAAGCTAGAAGTAGAGACAGCTGAAGACTGAATGCATTCACAACGTGATTAAACTTCTACCGCATATACTCCATCCACTTCAAGTGAAGTTACTCATTAGGCAAACAGGCAGGCAGGAGCAAAACTTGGGAAATCATTAGCTTCATACCACTGCACCACCACACTTTGCAAAAACACAAAGCTACACAATTCTGCTTGTGAAGGCCCATATGCCTTCAACTTGAGAGCTTTATTTGATCTGAGGAGAAACAACTTTGCGAGTTCCAATTACACGCACAAGTGGCAATAGATGCATTTTAATGAACATCTTAAAGCAGACACTGATAGCTATCACAAAGAAAAGCAACAGATCACTACAGACATTTGTGTCATACCTAACACACAAGAACTGTTAGCTTTTGCCTTTCCTTCAGAAATTCAGTACTCAGGCAACAGAAATACATCACTTTGCCAATCACTTTGATTTCACATTTATATTCCATAGAATGTATGCCTGTGTGCCTCTTACCAGCTTTAGAATAAAAGACAGGAAAATTCCACAGCAAATTAAATGCTTTCCATGCATTTAAGGACAAGTTTAATTCTTCAGCCTCAATTTGTGCCTTATGCCATGCAGCTACTTGACCACCTAGGTAACCCTCCACTAGGACTTGCCCCACCATGTTAGTGCCCTTCTGGTTCTAACACATAAATAATCCACTTTCTGTTGTAATTTTTAAGTTTGTGGTATTTGGGGCCCAAAATGAGCACAGCAGAAAGGAAAATGGAACTCTGACAGAGCAATTCATGCACTACTCTTTTGAAATACTGCCTTGAGAGAAAGCTACCCCTCTGAGAAGAGGGTCAAATGGGGGATTTATCATCTAGAGAAAAATCCATCTGTAGTGAAAGGATACAGATAAGTTTCTACTCACAACATTTTCTAGTCATAGAAGTAATTGATTTTTTTTAACACCTGTCAGATTTAGACAAGTTTGTTTGCAGCTTAACCCAAGTGCTAGCTATCAGAAAGATGCCACAGCATTGCTCTCAGAAACTATTCTAAACTAGTGTAAGAACACAGACTTTACTTGGCATTTAATCTGGTTTTAAGAATAACTACACATAAACACAGAATTAGTTAACCAACATTTCTTTTCTAGGTAGAAGCTTATTGTTAAAAAGCCCAACCTCTGATGAGCTGGATTTCACTTGAACTTGTGTTCTGAGACAAATGTTGCCAGTCTAACAGAGAAATGTGAAAAAGGGAAAGAACTTTTACCTTCCACCCCACAAGAAGATTCTGGTGTAAAGTACACTATTAGTACTTCTACACAAGTTACAAGGTTTTGTAAAAGAATTTTGACTCTTATATTTTACAATCCATGCTAAGTTAAACTACCACTGGCCAATTTGTGTCAAGCTCTGATCAAATGGATGAAGAAAATCACAACTGGCAAAGCCTAGCAGTAGTTCAGCCATTGATTTTAATATGCATCAAAAAAAAACTCTTTTAGGTTCTGAAGTTTTCACAGTATCACAGTATCATCAGGGTTGGAAGAGACCTCACAGATCATCAAGTCCAACCCTTTACCACAGAGCTCAAGGCTAGACCATGGCACCAAGTGCCACGTCCAGTCCTGCCTTGAACAGCTCCAGGGACGGCGACTCCACCACCTCCCCGGGCAGCCCACTCCAGTGTCCAATGACTCTCTCAGTGAAGAACTTTCTCCTCACAAGGATTCAAGGTTTCCAATCAACTACTTAGTTGTTTACTGAACTACAAACTGCCTAGATGAATTCTAAGTATTTTGAGTTGTCATTTTGCAATCACCTCATGTAGTTTGTCACCTAAATATAAGAGTAGGACGAAAATCACACTATCTTCTGAAAATACATGACCCATTTGAACTTGCCTCTAAGATCACATTCACACACAGTTTTGGTATCCTACTTAAGTCATAGACCTTCTCTATATCACTTATACTCTTAATTCCAAGATCTTTGGTCCATGATTTTAAACAAAACATACTGATGAAAATAACTCTACACTGTTATTTGAAAAAAACAACACAAAAACAGAATTACAGAACCTTAAGAGGTTGGAAGGGACCTCCAGAGATCATTGAGTGCAACCTCCCTGCCAAGGCAGGATCAGCTACGGTAGTTTGCCCAGGAACACATCCAGGTGGGTTTTGAAAGTCTCCAGAGAAGGAAGCTCCACAACCTTTCTGGACAGCCTGTTCCAGCGCTCCAACACCCTCACTGTAAAGAAGTTTATCCTTGTGTGAAGCCTTCTATGTTCCAGTTTGTAGCCACTGCTTCTTGTCTTATTGGTACGCATCAACAAAAAGAGAATGGCTCCTTCCACTTGACACCCATCCCTCAGATATCTCTACATATGGATAAGATCTCCTGTGCGTCTTCTCTTCTCCAGACTAAACAGCCTCAGGTGTCTCAGTCTCTCTTTGTAGGGGAGATGCTCAAGTGCCAAACCATCCCTGTGGCTCTCTTACAGCAAACAACAAAAAAGCCAACCAACAACAACCAATAACCCACCTAAACAACAAAAACACAAAGTAAACTCATAACTATGAAGTTTACTCTCTACTGAACATACTGCAGCAGAAGACATATACCACACACCTTTTGGTTTCTTTGCTGGTTATGTACTGTGGAGAGCTGAGTGCAAAAAGGTCAATTTCTATCTCACTGATATTACACAACTACTAGTGAATATTAGTAATTTTAAAGAAGGAGCTAGTACAGATAATTTAGGTATCCTAAAGCTCTTTGTCACTGAAACCTCAACAGAAACCGTATTTCTTAAATCCAACCTCAACATAAACTGTATTTCTTAAATCCAACCTCAACACAAACCATATCTCTTAAATCCATCTTCACAAGAAAATCTCTTATGCATATTTTCCTTTTATTTAGATAAAGCATGAGAACTGACTTTTATGTGTTTAAAATATAGTTATCAGAATACTAACAAGTTTAAATTTGCCCCACACCCATCTGCATTCATGAAGAAAACAAAACAAGATGACAATTACTCCAAGCTAACTTAATATCATGCCAGTCATTGGGAAGTTTTCTTTATGATCTAGCCAGAAAATTGCCCTAACTAGCTCTGTCTTAGGAGCTGCAAGAAGTATCCAACTCTGATCTTAAATGTCAGTTCATAATTTATAGAAAACAAGCACTGGGAGAGCAGAGAACTCAGCATTCATGTGTCTGTAAGCCCTTTAATGAAAATATCTGAAACAAGAAAGTTTACTGCAATGGTAAGAATCAACTTCAGTTAAAATAAATTTGTTCCTCTGTTTATCTATTTGTGTACATTTCCCTCTGAATAGAAGCTCTCATGACAGTCCAAGAGTGTGTGAAATGGTTTCGCTCTTTGCCCTTTCCTCTCTGTTTAGTAACAGGCATCAATGTACTTTTCCAGTAAGTTGCACAGAGGATTTCAGAGCTTGCAAGGCAGTATGGCTGTTTGAGGAAAAGAAACATTCCACTTATGCATACTACCATATTCTTGGCATGAAGCTGCTGAGAAAGTGCTTCTACCTCAGACATCCCCTTTCAGTAATAAATGTCAACTGTAAAACAGGCTAAGGATTTCTAACACCTCTCCTGTTTGCAGCACAAGTTTGATCTCTAAAGGACAGCTCTTAGGTAAAGAAATTGCTTTCTCAAGTGACTCTAACATGCTGCAAGTCATTGCTTGTATAAAGCCCAAAGCACTAAAACCAGTGAACTAACAGCTATTGTCGCCAGTCTCTCTGTAGATTCAAGAGCAGAAGGGAAGAAAACAAGACAGCACTAGTTCAAGCTTCCTTCAAGTTCATAAGCATGTGTTAGAAACATATGTAATCCTCCTTCTTCTCATCTAAGGCCCACAGAGAAGGAAACCCTGAGCCACCTAGAATGCAACAGAAGACCCAGTGAAACTGCTCACATTACAGAAGTTTCCAACGAAGCACGGCAGCATACTCCCCCAGAATCCTAAATACACTGCCTGGTTCAGAGCACACGGGAGAAAAGAAAGCAAGGCTGACTGTGTAAAAAGAACTGTTTCAGAACATTGCAAGTCCTTACACTATTTGTGTATTTCTATTTTCCTATCACACATTCTAGACAGAGATGGATCAAGTGGTTTTGTCTCAAACACATTTAGTCACTCACTTAAGTATTTAGGCCTTTTCCCTTTTATAAAGGGAACACAATGACGTTATGCACACTGAGCTATAAAATAACTGCACACAGGCGATTTTCAACGAGCAAACTTGGTCCAGCCTTTGCATGTTGGCTCCCTCTTCTGGAAAGAAATTCAAAACCAAGTAGCATCACTAAAGCTATCTACCTCCCGTTGAACGCTGAAGGCAACCTGTACTTTTGGTGTAACACTTTTACCAACACACAATTGAGGACGACTACCAAAATACACCAAATCCTACCTACTGCATACAAAACCATGTTGCACACAAAGACTAAAGCAGCTTCCATTTGTATGACACAAGCCTTACATTTACCTTGTGCTTTTTGGAGTTGCTATTACTTCTTGCTTGATCTGATTACAAGGTCTTTGACAAAGAAGTATAACCAGTAACATCAAGTGATCTAGTTGTGCTAGTTGGACTCTATCATCTGTACTGTTCACATACAAAGAAAAGAGGTATGCATATATTGCATTCCTTCAAGAAGAGAGCTCGACACAGCTGCACTTAGCATCCTCTCACATAAACGTCAAGTTGAGGCCTCAGAGCACCAGAGTGACGCACTGAACTCCACCAGGTTAATTGTAGGTAACATGTGACTAAATGTGAACAGGAGAGATAATCAGCCCAAAGCTGAATTTGGCAGTAGCAAAAGATATTAAATAAACTTCTGAATTAAGTAAAAAAATACCTCTAAGCATGGCAGTAAAACATATAGCCAGTATGAAAGTAATCTGTAAAACTCTTCACAAGTGGAGACTATATAATGCATAAAGAAAGAAATTAAGATATCTCAAAACTGGCCTTTATCCACACATTATGCTGTTCTTGAGTTGATGTCAAGTGTTTTCTAGCTCTCAGCTTGAAGTCAAAAGCCTGCTAATTATGAACACTAGTTTGCTTTTGCTCATACCTTTCAAATACTTACCTATTCTACCTCTGTACCACTTGCTAGTTCTGGTCTTCTCCAAACAGGGACTTTTTATCACAGATCTAGACACAGCATGGATTTATTACAAGGTATAATTTCTATTTCACTGCTAGGAAATAAACAATTCTTGAGGTACCAGTTGCATTTTTCACCACTGTTAATATTCCTTACCAAACCAATCCCAGAGTAATTCTGTCTGGCTCTTTGCACTTACTTTAGAATCTATAATTCTGCAAATACAATTAAGGATATTTTCTTCTCCTGAATGTGTACCTTTACCTTTATTCCTTTGCAATTGCCACGTGATGTTGAATTTCAAGCAGTACTGAGAAATCCCTCTCCAGTTTCCCTTAGTTACCAAGCACACACAGGACTATTTTACTAACTGTTGTTACATCCTCCATCCATTACATTTATTAGCTTTAGGAAGTTCATTGGAAACCTGGGCTATCCACTACCTAATCTGTCCATGTGTTCCATTCCTTTCTCCTATACTCTCTCATGCTGTTGGAAAAGAAAGAGCAGTGAAAATGTCACGATGCTAATGGTAACATGTCTTGCCCATTCAATGCAGCAGTATAAAAACAAGCAGTGTGAACACATGCAGTTTTTCTCATCTGAAATTATTAACTCACAGGAACAGATCTGTTCCTAACCCATGGAGACATTATTTCCTTAAGAGTGCGTAGAACAAAGTTTATGTAATTGGTAAGATGAGATTATGTCTTTCTTTAGAAGTGCTTACAAAAGGACTTCATGTAAATGGTACAGAACAATTTGCAAAGGCTTTGAGAAGTTCTAAGTAGTAAGACAGCTTATTCAAACTAGTAACTCCATGCTTTCCATACCACTCACAAGAACAAAGCACATATACAAAACTTAAGAAATCTGAATTTCTCATATTCAAACACTAAGGCTGCATCATTCCCCTAAAGTCCTTAACGTTTTTCAAAGTGATTATATTTTAAGCCTTTAAAGAAGTTTTTGCATACTTAGCACAGATATGCTTTTACTTTTTTCCTTCAGCCAGATGCCATCTGCTGGTCGGAATCAGAATTAGCTGGGGCATTATTGAAATTGTATTCCTTCATAGGTGTCCTTAAACTATTCTTTCTGCAAATAGAAGACGACGTTGAAGCACTGACTTCTGCTACTAGAAAGTCTTCTGTGATATCTCTTACCCTGCTTCATCACAAAAATATTCTCTCCTAATCAACGAGGAATAGAAACATTTGAAAAAAAAACCAAAATATTTACAATTCAGACATAACTGAACACAACTAAAGCTTTCACATCACTTAAGGAAACTCGGCCTAAATGAGATTAGGCCAGCTCTTAGAGATTATTTCAGATTAAACCAGGGTAGAGTTGATAGCATAGGAAAAGGAGGTTCATGTTAACAGCACTCAGTAGCATGCCAATGCTTCATAGAAGTGATTGTAGAAACTTCAAGGCAAATGAAAAGCATAACACAAGATAGACAGCACCATAAAACAAGCAGTACCTCGCAACTACTCCTCCTGTCACCTAAGGTCCATGCCCATTCCACTCGATTTTATACAAACACTAACAGACCCACAGATCTACAGCCTTTCAGCTTTTCAGTTCCCAACCCACCACAATATGTTATGGCAGATCATGATGAGAAAACACATTGAGTTGGAATGGGCCCCTAAAGGGCATCTTGTCCAGCCCAAGATGAGTAAGCAGGGACATCTGTAACTGGATCTGGTTGGTCAGAGCCCCAGGTTTGACCCTGAGTGTGTCCAGGTACGAGACCTCCATCCAGTCACTGACCAGTTTCTTAATTTTCTCTATCTGTAGTATAGAAGAAACAAAGCTGAGCGAGAAGCATTCTCTCACACCATGTGCTTCTTCAAACATCTGCAAGCAAGTACTATTTCCAGGAACAGCATGGAATACACTGTCTTGAAAAGCCAAGAACAGTTAACCATATGGTTAACTTTCACCAGGCAAGAAGTCACGAAAGCATAAAGAGTATTTCAACACTGAAATCTTCGAAGTCTGACTTTTATTTCTGGGCACACAAAGGTAACAGTGCTTCACAAGGCAATAGTAGCTCCTCAAAGTTTAGTAAAAAAGGTGTTCATACTCTAATATCTGAATTGTAAGAGTGAAGACCATAATCTTCCTTCTACAGCACAAGTAATATTCCCAACTGTCATCTGCACTTCAATAAGCAGCAGTGTATTACTATTTCTGAACTTGCCCTAGTATAGAAAGCCTGCCTAGCTGAAAGGCACCTTCAAGAAAGCAAAAGCATTTCTATATGAAAAGTGAGGTATTATGACCGTTGCAGAGAAACAACACAGCAGAAACACTTTTGACATCAGATACACAGTCAAAGAGATAATTTACACTTTAAGAAGCTTACCTTTGTTGAAAGCACTTTGAATGTACTTTGCTCTGGCACTATAGAATGATGAAGAACAAGCTTTAAGTTGTAGTCTTCACCTGATGGAAGCCTCACTGATGCATCCATCTGTTAACAATTGAAAACACCTTTGGTCACCTTTGAGAGCAATTTTCCATTTCCAAGTAAAAGACTGTCATTTGGCACTAAGATTAAGTGATTAAATTAATGGCCCTTCACTAGGGCACTTAAAGCATCAGGTGTTAGAATTTCAGACAACACCATCATATTACTGCATTATGGAACAAGGTGTTGCTAAAGTATACTAGAAAATGAGCAGGAGATTTAATTTCTTGGCCAGCAAGTACTCAAAAAGCCCATTATCTTGTCAGCTTGAGTTGCATGTTTTGGGGAAAGAATTATATGGCAAATGCAGTATCAGCACAGTAATCATGGAATATGAAAACAATTTGCTGTGTCCCTTCTAATACACACAAACTATGTGGCAAGCACTCATACAACTTTAACCATCTATAGCAAACAGGAACCACCAAGTTCATCTAGTAGTTCACGAAATATCAGCCAAGTTGTGAACAAGTTTGATTAGCAGTATTTGTAGCTAAATTAAACATGATCAGTACCACATGTAGTATTATGAGAAAGAAAGGAAGAAGTACTTCCTTGATGCTAAGAGACAGAAAACCCCACCCATTAACATTAGTTCTTTTGCTGTAATTGTCCTAAAGCAAGGTGTTACTCATCCATTACTATTATTACAATAACTTGTCTCTGCCATTCCTGCTCTAGATACATGTATACTCATTTTAGTCCGTATCACTTCTCCCACCCCTCCAAACACAGGCAGCTAAAACCCAGATGCTTCCTTCCCAGCATGCTTGCCACGCTATGCATGTGTATCAGTCCTACGGATGCTGCTGCGGCACTGGATCCCGTTTCACTGAATTGAGCACACATGCACACAGAGCATGACTGCACTTCAAAAAAAAGCTCTGACAGAAGACCACCTGAACCATTCTTTTCATGCTACTGCAGCAGATATATATTCACTGGTTTTAATTGACTACATCTTAGGGAATCTAGAGATGTATATCAACAACCAATATGAATCACCTCTCTCTCTGAGAACTGCACGCTAACATCATCCTTTTGCGCATTTTTGATCATTATGGTCACAATTACTTGAGATTCTGTTTGGTACCAGTCATATCTACAAAACAACGAGGAGAGAAAAAAAAAAGAGGACAAATTGACTGCAAAGAAATACAGAGAAGAATACCAAAAGCTGCAACAGTACCTTCTGTAGTTTAACAGTTTAACATGAGAGGAAAAAACCCATACAAAATTAGAATTCTTCCTCTAAAAGAGCAGCAATTACAGAACTGACAAGATCAGCAGTTTAAGAACAAAGAATCTTTTTTCATCAAGAAGCATATAAAATTAGGTAATTTTCTTAGTCAATTCCTAATACTGTTTGCCTTCAACAAATCAAATGGTACCTTTTAGTTTAGGATCTTACGTTTATCTCAAAGACATAACCTGTATTAGGAGCAATCAGGCTGTCTTTGAACTAAGCTCAGCATGAGAACTGGAAACAAAAGCCCAAATGCTTACTCCATTGCCCATTCTCCCAGTGAGGAATAATCCTCTGAAAGTACAATTCAGTCTGAACAGAAGTCACTACACTGAGAAATGCTTCAGTCAGACTGTCACGTTTTTAAAGTTAACCCAGAAGAATTTCTAGAGTCATGAGCTTGCTTCTCCAATTCCCAAGTCAAGGAATAGTCATATGTCAATGATTTTAATTCTCACAGTAAAGCTGAAGTCAACTTACTTGATCTTTGGTGGCAGAGGTTGCTGCTGTGTATTCTAGTTGAAGCATATTCCATTGGAAAGAAAGTTATGTCAGTGTAAGTGAAAATACACCATGAAGTACTTTTCAAAGACACTAGATCATTGTCATATCGATTGCTCCTCTTTACTTGATTTATGTATGAGCACTAACTTACAGGTGAAGCTCTTCACAGTTCTCCTATTTGTCCCATATTAGGAATAAGAAACTTCCAATTTATATTAAATGTTTAGATTATGTATTTTAGATATTTTATAAATAACAAAAGGCTCAGCTTTAATTAATTTTCTCTTTGGATAATAAGTATACCTGAAAGACAAACAGTGGCTACATCGCTCATGTAGAAATCATGAAGGAAACCCAAAAATAGATCTGAGGACTCAATGTACAACTTTTAAACTTAAAAAGCTTTTAACTGTAAGATTTGTCTTTACATACACCCACCCCATTTTCTCTACACTCTCCTCCTCTACCCTACTCTTAAAAGGAAACCCAAAAATAGATCTGAGGACTCAATGTACAACTTTTAAACTTAAAAAGCTTTTAACTGTAAGATTTGTCTTTACATACACCCACCCCATTTTCTCTACACTCTCCTCCTCTACCCTACTCTTAAAAGGTAGAAAATGGAAGTAACTGAAAGACAGAATAGAACATTCAACACTAATTAGAATTTTTTGTTTCAGGAAAGAAAACAAGGGGTGGAGAGAGGGGCAGCTCCAGGATTTCTGAAGACTTCCAATAATATCAGGAAACTGCAAGCTGAACAAGTTGCAGCAGAAAAAAGTCTGCTTACAGCACTTCAAAGTTACTTTCTAGCAGTCACAAGCAAGTTTGTAATGACAGAGTGAGCTGGTTATTTTGTAAATGAGGCTACAGATTGCAAGTCAGGAAGTTAAATTTCACTTCAGTAAGCGTACAACAGTTGTCTGATTTGTATGCCATTCCCAAGAGCTTTCAGGGTTCAGATTTTGTAATCTTGGTCTCAAATAAAAAAACACATGTTTAGGAGAAAAGGCAAATGCTTCAGAAATTCGTGAAATAGAAAAGATTATTTTTAAAGCCTGAAAGATGTAAGGAGTCACTGCAGCCTAAAAGCAAGCTCTAGTTTAACAAAGACATTGAAACAGTAAACATATCAAGGAAAACATCTTACCACTTCTGTCTGTGATCCTGCAGAAAGAAAAAAGTTGCACTTTCAGGAAAAGACATATTGAACTTACAAAGCATACACTATTTCTAGCTTTCTTCAGTCACTCCAGACATGCCAGCTCTACCTCTAGTGTTTTGCTTTTATGACACTACTTCTTTTAATCAATCAGCAACTTGTGCAAAGGAACAACTGTAATCAGAACATGCTTTATATTAACAAAAGGAACACATCTTCCATTGCTTTCTCTTGCTTATCAGAAACCTATACAGACCTTTAACAAAAGCAACATTATGGCAAACAAAAGCTTTAAAAATCACTTCCTCAGAGTCTGTGTTAGGTTTATCAGCCCTCCATAGAAATAGCACAAAGTTCTCACCAAATCTGTATCTCATGCTAGGCAACCCAGTTGGGGAATGACATAGAAACTTGGCATAGAAAGTCACTCATATGATCTTAAACACACTGTAATACTGGGATCTAAACTATAGCTCAGTGTCTCTTCTAAATATTTTTCCTAGACTATTTCAAATCAAGTATGTTTGAAATGAAACACTGATTCCCTTCACTTACACATAATGTATATTGCTAAAAAGACATAAAGATTAACAACAAAAGAATATCCATTTGCAATGAAGAAATCAGAGTTGGGTTTTGTTGGCTTTTTTTCAGGTGTATAAGAAAAATTTTTAAATGGCTCAGGAAAGATGGGGATGAATACTCAGGATAAAAGAGGACAACCAAGCTGAAGCAGATAAAACACTGTAAAAAGTAATTATGACATTAGAGAAAAAAAGATGTGTTATAACTTCTCTGCTCTCTCAAGGAAAGAGAATTGCCACCAAAGAGAGCTCTTTGCAAACAAGATGGTGAATGGCAATCACTTTTCTGATTTCTTCAAATAAAAATAAACTTGGCAAAAAAATGCATCACAGAACAGAAATGTGTTCACTCCTATACACCAAAGGAGGGTTCTCCTCTATTTGGTTGTTAGCCCACAGCTCAAACTAGATTGTCTGAAGCTTAAATGGATACTCCTGACATAGCTAACTCCCACATTATAAAACCTAATAGTATGTTCCTCTGAATGTGAACTGTCAAAGTGTTCAGGATGTACACTGAGAGAAACAAGAGACAGGAAAACTGTGGATTTTTTTTTCTTAAATACATCTCTTTTGTTCTAAGTAAGAGGTAAGCTGTAAATCTTTGAAAAACATGACATAACTTCAAAGCACAGGGCATATCAAATTCCTTATCAAGTAAATGTGTTTTTTCTTACCATTTAGTGTTTCTTCACATCTTTTAATCCAAATAGTAAAGGTATCATCTACATCTACGAGACATCAAACACAGTAACATTAAAACTTCAAGCACTACATGTACTGCACAAAGACCAACTCCTCCCAATTGCCACATCCATCCCAGACACACAGCAATTTACTACAAAAAAGGTATTATCTCTGATTACCTTCTTGTAACCTGTCCTTCTAGTTAAGCTTTAATTATTTTTATACAACTCCATTATTTAACACTGGTTTATTTAATGAACTTCAAATTAATTTGTAGGACACTATATTTTTGTCTGAACTGACCCAAATACACTACTGCTTTTCTCTCAGCTTAACTCCTGTGTAAATGCTTGGAAAGTGACAAACACCAAGTATTTTCTTCTGGTAGTTTCACACAAACTTTACTGTAAACACATCTAAAGTTCCAGGTATGTTAAATAGGCATCAATTCCACCCTCGGGGAAGTTTAGTGAGACGTTGATGTTCTAGGAAACAAGCTCCCCAGATAGAAATTAATTCACTAGAAAATAGCTCAAAAGTTAGCAGTGTAATGACAACATAATCATGTTATTTCAACTAAATTCACAGAAAAAAATTAGATTCTTTCAGTCAGGAAAGCAGAGGGGTGTCAGTGTTAATGACCAAATATTAAGAATAACTAAAATGATCTTTTTACAGGGTTGAAGAGGCTCAACAGAAGAGTTCCCAACAGACATGCAACACAAAATGTGACTCCACCGCAGCTAGGCAAAGCATGCATCCCAGTCCCTTTAACTGCAGATTTTAAGGTGCATCTTAAATCATTACCCAACTCAAGCTGTTTCTTCTTCCCTTTTCTTCTACCATCAGTTATCTTCAAAGTTATCTAAATTGTAAGCTACATGACATTAATCTCTCAGATGTTAAGACAAGAAAGCAAATAATAACATGGTTGTCCTGACATTACAATACAATCAGTCACCGACTGATTCAGACTCTTTTATGCTCCTAGAAGGAAGATACCTATCAGAGTTCTGCTAGGGGATCCAAGGGCTGCCTTCAATTACCTAATGTGTACTTAATGCATTCAGATGACTGACTGCAGAATGTCCTCAAATGTACATGGGGAAGAAGGAGGAGACAAAGGACTCAAGATACAGAAAAGTTAGTTCTGATTAGATAGCAGAAAACTGTTCACTAGGAGAGGTGGAACAATGCATTAGACTCCCCAGGGAAGCCGTGGAAGCTTCTGTCTCAGAGGTACTTGGAAATCAACAGTAGGACCCAGGTAAGCACATGCAAGTTTACTGCTTTTGGCCAGAGTTGTCCTGTAACTTAAATCAATATTTTCAAACTTTGCACCTGTACTTAGCATGCCAACCCACTGCACAGAACTTGGAGTTTGATGCAAAAGAGCATCTTTTTGTGCTCTGAACTGCATTATCTTCTCAAGTGTTTTACCAACATCTTCTATTAATAACTTCCTAGCTCAGAAAACCCAACCAGGTCTTCCATATAATGAAAATCTACTGCCAGGATGCAAGAGGAGTACCTACTAAGTTTGTTCCTTTAAAAAACTGTCACATTCATCTTTACTAAATTTACTAAGTGGTAAGAGCAAATAAAACCAAGAAAATTTGAGCTTAATTCTGCTAAATCTGCTCAACATTTTGAATCCTAACAGATTACATTGGTTCTTCAATATAAGGCAAATTAGTAAACTCCAAAAATACATGCACATCTGGTCTCATGACTGACTGAAAGGAATATTGCTTCCTAATGCCATTTTATAGAGAAAGAAAAAAAACCCCACAGACACTGTGCACATTAAACCATTCACTACACCAAGTTTTATTTAGATATCCGTGTAGGTGGGTAATGGGAAGCTTGCTGTGATAACCTGGGCCTCTCAGTCCTATCAGTAATGAGCACAAGTATTAGTTCACTACTGTTAGCATTCCAGATTAAGATACAGAACAACCTCCACACCATAAAGTCACAGAACGTGTCCTGGTGCACTTCTGCCCCCTGGCGTGGCAAAGAAACCAGCCTCGCCAGCAGAGCACATCTCTGACAGCAACAACTCAAGTCTTTTATCACCTGCTTAGTGGTATGCAGCAAATTTTCCCTCTGTGCTTTGTTCACGTTGTACCAGCTGCATTTAACTGGAAGTTAATTGTTTTGCCTTAATGCTTATGCTCACAATTGTTTTCACCCGAGAAAAACATTTCAGCAAACATTTCATAGAACTGAAAAGGCAAATTCTGTTACTGACACACACTTGCCAGCAAATTCAGTAATCTATGGAAGAGAGTACACTAAAAATGTTTTGGGTTTTTTTCAGGCATTTAAGAGACTCCTCATCTCACAGCAGGTCACAATATTTTGCAATGAGATAGGGGAAGCAAAGCAGAAGCTGTCTTCAGATGACAGAGTAATCAGGAAGGACTGGGAAGTTTCAGAAACACTTCAGCTAAGCAATCAGCAAAACAATGGAAAATTAAATTCAAACGGATAGAAGTCATGCAGTTCAACATAGGAAAAAGCTGTGCTGCATTCAGGGATTCTGAACTAGCTAATATGATCCCAGTAGCTAAAAAAAAATATCTGCAGCTCTATCTGCTGTTGCAGCCTACAGCTTAAGTAGCATGTGAGGATAAACAGAATGAAACAAGGGCAATCCTCTGGGTGGAGATTTTGCATGTAATCTGTATTTCGAACAATTTCAACTGACAAACTAGAAAGGTTACAAAATCTCTGTACATAAAAAGCCTCAAATTGATAATGGTTGCTTGGGATGGGGCAAGAATTAAAAAAAGATTCATCATTCAATACAGCAGTGATGAGTTTGACTTCTACAGCTTTCCTTATGAGTTAGGTGACTTCATACATCTTCAGTGGAAAGAATTACTTCCTTTCACAGGCAGATACCAAACAGAGAACTTGGCTAGACTGCAAAGATATAATTGTCCTTCTACTGTACAGGCTGGAGAAGACTACCTAGTTATGCAGACTACCAAAACTGAAAGCTCTTGGAAATGTCTTTTATTTCAACTCCTGTTCTAGAGCAGGCTAAGCTGACAACTAGCACCTTGCTGCAGTTTCACTGCATCGCCCTTCTACTACCATTACCTCCAACACTGCTCTGCTGCTTCACTTCTGCTGGCTTCAGCACTCAGACCCTTCACTGGGCCATTTTCAGCACATTAATCCAGGGAAGGAAATACTTGTACAACAGCAGCTTTCTGCAGAGTTAATGCATTGAAAGAAGCTATGCAAGCACATGAGTAGGAAAGAGCATAATTGCTTGAAAGCAAGCCTACAATCCCATGAAACTTTGCTTTTGAACAGGAGGATCAGACTGTTTATCTGGGAGAGGCAAAGTAATTAAATATCTGTTAAGCTTTCTTGTCCCAGCTACTGGCACAGGTAAGACAACACACTAGACAGTGACAATGCTTTTCACATTAGTGCATTCTGCTCTGTGCAACCTTTCAGGGTGCTTATTTATACTTTCCTTCTGCTGTTGGGGATGACAGGGTTTTATTTAAAAGAGGGGATAGAGAAGAAAGGAGTCACAACCATCTTCCAAGTTTTGTGGTGTACTTCCCTGTCTTCTACTAAGGCTTTCTGTATTAAATGATTCCCTCCTGATCCTAGCCAGGTTTCAAAAAGCTCTAATTGCCTCCAAACCAAGAAATGCCCAAGTGCAGACAGGAAGCCAACACTAAACATAATAAATATACCTCTGGAATTAAATGATATGTAATGTGTAAACATAAAGAGAAAAGTATTCACTTTGAGGGTGGCAGACCACTGGAACAGGCTGCCCAGAAAGGTGGTGGAAGCTCCATCTCTGGAGACATTCAAAACCTCTCAGTGTATGTTCCTGTGTGATATACTCTAGGTGACCATGCTCCAGCATGGGAGTTGGACTAGATGATCTTCAGAGGTCCCTCCCAAACACTACCATACTGTGAGGTAAAAATCGATTTTGAATGCCCATCAAGTCTTATGTTCTTTCTAAAGACCAGTCTATCAAACAGTTCAAGAAGAAATCACATCTATGTGTGTAACAAGCCTGTTCTGTTCAGAAACTTTTCCATGACACTGAATGCCACATTATTCCCACCATTCATTTGCAAGACCTCCAGGAAGCAGGAAAACACTCCTCACCACAGAATTATTTTGGTTGGAACAGGTCTTTAAAACTGCCAAGTCCAACTAAGTGGAATGTTGACTTGCCCTTGGGTGTCTGCATCCCCATAGGTACTGCTGCTGGGAAAGGGGATCCCTAAGACTCCCTTTCCCACATGGGGAACAGTGGAAAATGAAGCAGCCCTTTGCTCTGCCTAACCAATTGCCGTATCATTGCTGTGTGATTTCAGTCTTTCCTGGTGGCTCCAGAAATAATTCCTGGCCAGCACAGAAAACTGTAATAGCTTTGGAGTGAAGTGCTACCCCATTTAGCTCAGATACAGGTTTGAAGCTTTTCTGTGTCTACAGAACAAGTCTTAGGAGAGGCTGAGAGAACTGGGATTGTTTAGCCTGGCAAAGAGGAGGGCGAGAGGAAACCTTATTGCTCTCCACAACTATGTGGAAGGAGGTTGTAGTGAGGTGGGTGTTGGTTTCTTCTCTCAAGTAACTAGTGATAGAAAGGAAATGGCCTCAAGTTGTGGCAGGGGAGGCACAGATTGGGTATGAAGAAAAATTTCTTGACTGAAAGAGTGGTCAGTCACTGGAATAGGCTGCTCAGGAAGCACCCCTGGATGTGTGAAAAAAATAAATGTGTAGACATGACACCTCAGGACGTTATCTAGAGGGAATGGTGGTGCTGGGTTGATGGTTGGACATGACCTATCTTAAACATACTTTCCAACTTAAAAAAAAATCTGGAATTTTGTGAAGAAAATTATTACTAGGAACCTCTGATATATGGGTTTAAGCAGTTTTACACCTTTTATGCAGCGATTGCATAAATCTTCAAAATTCTTGATCTTCACTTTTAATAACTTTGTGCTAGTTTGAAGCTAGCTAGAATGTTTTGGTGAGAAGGACTAGAGCATAGGCTGTGAAATCAAAACAATGTTTTTTCTCATTAGCAAAGAGTACTGTGCACGTAAAGAACTGTAGTACTTACTGTCCAATCTCTGTCCCGCTCTGAACGATTCCAACGCAGATGCATAGTTTTTAATATGATATTCACCTAACCTGACACAAACAAACCAAAACATACAGAAACAATAATTACTAATCCATATTCTGAAGAGCATGACATCCTTCATTCACATTCTATACTAGTTAAAATTACACATGTATGAATTTAAATCACCAAAGAGGCTTGGTTTTCTAATCATTAGGATGTTAAAACAATCACCCCTAAATTAATTGCTTCTTATAACCACAGCTTTATCACAGATACAAGCAGTATGGCACGAAATTTATTCTTTCAATACTGAAGAACACTTGTACAGTGCCATAATCCAAACAACAGTATTGCCCCAGAGATTATCATAATATCCACAGAACACAATATACAATGCATACCCTTTTCTAAGAAGTGCTACAGCATTACTGGGGTTGAGTTCTAGCGACTTCTTTGCATCTGCAACTGCATCTGTTGGAAATCAGATGGAAGATGAGAAATAAAATCATGTTACAAAAATCAGTGAATTCTGAAGTCTTATAACAGTTACATTTTCTTTAAAAAGTGTACTAAATTAGCTTTCTTAGCTTGCACACAAATCACAGCATTTGAATTACATCTAGTCAACCGCTATGGAAGAACCCTTCATGCAGATGTAGGACTCTATCTAATATGCAGCATAACTTTTGAAGTGGGAATCTGTTTGTTTTTTTTACTAGAAAGATAAAACAGATCTAATCTTAAGTTATCAGTTATCACACTCCTACCATGACAGGATTCTATCTCAACAAACAGAAGGATGGAAGACACTTAAAATACAACTTAAAATCTGTCTCAGAAAAAAAAGCTGCTAAGGTATCACTAAGATAAAATCAGATGAAAAACTAGAACTGCAGAGTACCTACTTCACTGGAAGTTTTGCAGAAACAAACCAATTAAAGACAAAGAAAACTATAAAATGATGCACTAACTTTAAAGTAGTATAATAAATTACAGACAATATTTTCTCTTATTACTATATTTGGCTTCAGATTGAAGACATCTTCTGTAAAGAATGTATTATAATACAATTTTAAGAGGATTCTCCATGGTGTCTGAAGATGTTACCAGCATATTTCTGTAGAAGAATATAAGCATAAGCCCGTTGGCAATAACATTCAGCATCATCTGGATTCTTCTCCAAAGCTGCTGTCAGTTCCTGTAAAAACACATAAGAAAAATAACAAATTAAATGGCACCTTGGAAGGCCTCATAAAAACACAGTACCAAACTCTGTCAACTAAGAGACATTTCAGAAGTATCCTAACTGGTATGACTGTTTACCTGTTGCTCAGTTCTCCTACATAAAGCTTAAATATCAGAGCCTGAAGTACAATGAACCTGCCAACTGCATCACATTCAAGCTTGTTTCTTACTAAGAAAGAAACAGGACTCTGAAATGACTTAAATGTGAAGGCTGTTGCACAGATGATCCTCTACTTCCTGAAGACCCTTCCACAATACTCAGGCCTGTTAGATTTGAGGAAGCACTGCAGTACTAGGAATTTGGAAGTCAACATACAGCATGGCAAAACACTTGCATGGGGATAACATGTTCAAAGCACTGCAACACACAGTTAAATGATATTGAGCATATACAACAATTCCAATTTATGCAGAGACAAAGGCAGCAGAACAGTAACTCTGCTAAGTTGACTTTTGCTCAGAATCTGGCATGTGGACATAGCTAAGATACCTAAATCTGCATAAGTATCAGTAGAGCACATCTGACAGCCTATGTTTCACCAAGTCAGGGAACAAGAAAGAGATGAAGGACTTTCCTTAGTTTTAAGTTCAGGTCACTGTCGTGCTCTGTTTACATCAACCAGGAGTGAAGTGGCCACAACAGCTTCTTTTAGCAGTAGCATGACTTCTTACTAGTGTTAGATATATAAATCTATACATAAGTATGGTATATGAACCTCCAGTCTTGGAAGTCGCTGAAGAAAGTGGCAGGCAGTAGATGATTGTAACTTAATCCAATTGTACCAATGCCCTCTGAAGATTTAAAATTGCTCAAAAGCCAAGTCATCATTACAGAAATACCCATGGCTGTAGGTATCCCCACAAGGGAAGGGCATGAGGTAACTCATACATAAAAATTGTTTCACATTATACTGAGAGGTGAAGTACAACTTTTGACCCTCAAAACCAAAGGAGGACTGACTGACACTGAATATTAGAGGCATTTCACAAGCAGTTGCTGCTGTGACCTATCACCTCTTACTCCAAACATTATTTCCTGTGATTTACACTGATGACAGAATCACTGCTTGGAACTTGCAGACAACATATGATCAGATTCTCCTACAGAACTAGCCCTGATCCCAGGAAAGTGAAGAAAAGCAAACCCAAGCATTGTCAACTATACAAAACTCTTCATTGACTTTGTCATCACATATGACACACACCCACAAAAGAAGTTACTCCTTCAACACAACTATTTGAGACGAAAGCCAAGTAATACTTAACCAGTATCATGAACTTCAGATGATGGACACTGGCAACTGTTACTTAAAACAACCTTAGACCTTTTTTTTGCAAACACCCAGTTATGTGTTTTCTACATATTTTGACTGTAAAGGCCCTTATCAAGCAACCAAACTGCATATCTAACTCCATGCTAACAGTATGAGTTTGCATGAATTAAAAGTGTTTAAAATTCATCAAAGGATTGACAGCTTTATCATGCAAACAGTATTTAAAGATGGGTAAGAATCTTTCAGATGTACCAGATTCACATGGAAAAAAAGCCTTAGTAAGCTATGCCAGAGCTAAAGGAATCAGGAGATCTGAGGGCACAGCACAGAAATGCCATACTAACTGGACAGAAGACCAGGCAGGCGTGGAAGCATTACACATCACTATTTACAGAGTACCGTGTCCCAGATTAAAATCATCAGGTACACAAGCTAAAAGACCACACCTAAGATCCTGTACACATTGTATACTACCTGTAGATCTAAGCTTCTAAATCAAGCTTCAAAATGCTATGCAGAACTATGGCATTTACCAGTTCAGAAATAATCTGTCTGCTCAATTCATTACTTTTATAAAAGGCTATAACAGTGACAACAGCAGTATTACTACATTAGATATTAAATATTGCCTATAGAATATTGTTTTGAAGCACTCAAGGTGTAAAGAAATGAAACCTAAACTAGAAAAATCAAATGGACTACATTAATAAGGGGGGGGGGGGGGGGGGGGATCATATTCTGATAGCACTAAGCCAAAAAACTTTTGGCACTGAGAGTATTTTGGTGCATCCCCCAACCAGAAACTTCTTTTTCCCCCAGATTTTCATCTAATTTTACTACATCAAATATATTTAGTTATTCTATACAGCCTTTCAGGTGTCATCCATCTTCTGAAAAGCTTTCACAAGCTGCAGGCTAAACCACAAAGATCTGTAAAACTCAGCTTTACCATTTCCTTTATGGAAAGATAATTTGGTATCATCTCATGTTTCTGCCACCTACTCTTTTCAAGCAGAACCACTTACATTTTCTCCCCTTCCAAGTATGTTAAATAGAAATTATATACCCACTCTCCAGTTCTGTCTTCTCATTACATCTGTTCTAAGCAAAAATAACCTCTCAAAGCACATTAATACAGCTTAGCAGGTAAAAATCACAGAATCCTTGAACAGGCCAGGTTGCAAGGGCCCTTGAAAGATGATCTCGTTCACCGTTTTGTGGGAAAGTGAACCCAGATGAGGTGATCCACTCTTTTCAGTCGTGGAAACTCCCAGTGATGAGGAGTCTATTATGTCTATGGGCAGGCTGTTCCAATGAATGACTTTTCCTCACGATAAGAAATTACACTTTTTGTTCAAGGCAAGGTTGGACGTGGCACTTGGTGCCATGGTCTAGCCTTGAGCTCTGTGGTAAAGGGTTGGACTTGATGATCTGTGAGGTCTCTTCCAACCCTGATGATACTGTGAAAAGCCAGTTCTGGTCCACACAATATAGAGAAAAAGGGGGAAGCAGATCAAGGCAGAACAAAAACTAACAAAGACTGAATAAATTTCTTCAATAAGCCCAGGACCTTTTCAAACAGCAATCGATTCAGTTATCTGAACTACCATATACCTAAACAAAAGAGAAAGTTAGTACAGTTTGGATTACGTTTTCCTTCTTTGCGACGCAGGTAGCACAAATACTTTGCCAGAACCGCACTGAACTTCTCTGTTGCCGGAATTCACAAGAGAGAGGCTTCCAAGCCCCCGGGCGCAGCAATAGCAACCACAGGACGCTTCGGCAGATCCCCCTCACCCCTAAGACCGGCAGGGTACTCTGCAGACCTCATCTCCCTCCAGCACCCCGACACTAACAGCTTGACAGGCCAGTAAACTTCAAACGCCTGAGAGGCAAGGCCTGCGCAGCCCCCGAACCCCCACCGGCCTGCCCGGCGACGGCCCTCACCTGCGCCGCTGTCTCCGGATCCCGGTCGACGTCCGCTTCTGAGAACCTACTGAGGGAAATAGAACGCCGTAAGAAAGCAAGGCAGGGGCGGGCGGAGGGGGAGCGGGGGCGGTTCGGCAGGGCCGAGGGAGGGAAGGCTCACCGCGGAGCCGCCGCCGCCATGCCGCCGGCCACCCCCAGGAAACTTCTGGAGCCGCCCAGCCACCCGCGCAACGAACGCCCAGGCCGCAGCCGCGCAAGGCCTGGCGGGAAGCACAGGAGCGCCCGGCCTGCAGGCCCCGCCCACGACGCTCCGGGCGGGGCGGGGCGGGCGCGGGCACCGGGGCGGGGCGGGCGCGGGCACCGGGGCGGGGCGGGCGCGGGCACCGGGGCGGGGCGGGCGCGGGCACCGGGGCGGGGCGGGCGCGGGCACCGGGGCGGGGCGGGCGCGGGCACCGGGGCGGGGCGGGCGCGGGCACCGGGGCGGGGCGGGCGCGGGCACCGGGGCGGGGCGGGCGCGGGCACCGGGGCGCGGCGGCCGTTCGCACACGCCTCTTCCTGCTGCCGCGGCGCTGCGGTTGGCGGAGGCGGTGGCGGTGCGGAAGCTTACCGCGGAGCGCGGGCAAGGCTTCCCAAAGGGGCTCCCCGAAGGGGCTCCCCGCAGACACAAGAAAGAGCAGGTAGCGCCATTCGAGGTGCGAGCCTGAGGGGAGCAGCGGGGAAGCCTTGCGGACGTGAGGGCGGCAGCCCGCCCGGGAAGCGCTGCGCTCAGGCAGCTCCTCGCTCCCAGGCCCGAGGGGCGATAGCGCTCGCCGCTGTCACTGTGCCCTCACAGCGGGCCCGGCCGGCGTTCTGGCGGCACTACAAACCTTGATACCTCCCTGCCTCTCAGCGGTTCCCTGTCCTGAAACGCCTGATCGCGGGGGGAGGAGGGGAAGAAGAAAAAGTGTCTCGTCCTCAGGAGCCGCACATGCATGCAGAAAGATGCGGGCTCAGTCTTTTGTTTCTCAGTAGCACCTGCGATTTCATAGAATCATAGAATCGAACAGGTTGGAAGAGACCTCCAAGATCAGCCAGGCCAACCTAGCACCCAGCCCTAGCCACTCAACTAGACCATGGCACTAAGTGCCTCAGCCAGGCTTTCCTGGAACACCTCCAGGCACGGTGCCTCCACCACCTCCCCGGGCAGTCCACTCCAATGCCAATCACTCTCTCTGCCAACAACTTCATTGTCATTGCACACTGAAATGGGCTGCCTGGGGAGGTGGTGGAGTCGCCGTCCCTGGAGCTGTTCAAGGCAGGATTGGACGTGGCACTTGGTGCCATGGTCTAGCCTTGAGCTCTGTGGTAAAGGGTTGGGCTTGATGATCTATGAGGTCTCTTCCAACCTTGCTGGTGATACTGTGATTTGTGCTACAAAACCATACAGTACTGCGATTTCAAAGGACACCCATTGCACGCTGGTTCAAGTCTGCTGAGAAGTGATTCATGAACTGCTTGTGTCACACAGCAGTTAACCATGTCCTGTTCTTCAGTGTATGCCAGCCAAATGACAGTTACCAAAACCTTCTAATAGCATAAAAACACTTCAGAGTAAATACAGAAGAATGCTTTTTTTTCCACTTGATTTATTTTCATAATAAACCAATTAAAAATACAAAAGACAAGGACCCAAGGTTCAAAGGGCTCCGTCACTTAAAAATTTGTCTTTAAATACAAATTCACTCTGTAATATGAATACATAAAACATTAGACCTCTAAAGATAATGATCTTATTTGCATCTATCAAAAATTTGTATGGAAACAAATTAGCTGAAAAAAAAAAACCACAAACCCTTCCCCTGTGATATTGAATGTACATTATTTACAATCAAGGAAAACAAAAAAAAATAACCAACAAAGAAACTCTTAGCAGGATTAATCTCCAAAATACCTGCATAAATTGTCTATATTTCATTTCCCTCCCCCCCTCCCCCCCCTTACAAAATAATCTGAAGTAGAAAGCAAGACTGTTAAGCTTCATAGTCGCAAAATGGCCTGAAACGTCTGCACCTGTAGTGATGCTGTTAACTTCTGTCATTAAATAGATCTGATGTTCTCATATAAAAGCTAGAAACGGCGCTGTCCATTACTGGAGTAAATGTTTTGTGTACTCTCAACAGGAGTGTATATTCAGTTTTGCACGCACAAGGGCTTGTGCTGCAAAACAAAAACATGCAAGAGGATACCTGGGTATCAAAGCCTGCACACCGGTGTGGTGCACCGCTACGGGACAGATACTCGATGGTAAGAATTCGTATGCGTGGAAGGAAAAGGTCCCGCTAAAAGCTGCTGTAAAAATTGAAGTGATACACGCATGGATTAAACGGAAAAGGTTACAATAAGGTCACTGCCATGTCGATCAGCAGCAGACTGAAAACGTACAATAAAGAAACAACAGGTTTGAAACTTTGGCCAACGACCTCAGGAGGAAGTCTTCATGGCGTAAAAAAAAAGCATGTTCCTTCATGCCTGTGGTTTGAAACGTGAGTAATATATCATTTTCTTTGTATGATAACGTTTAGCATGTAAGAGAAAGATCAAAATCCATTCTAATGTATGAAATTCTAACAATTAACTGCAGGAATTTAAGTAGCTTTGCAACAACTTGCTTCAGAATCAAATCATATATACATGACTGAAGAGGTCCCATCACATTTATGAACATAATCATCCACAGGGTCTTTTTTTTTTTCCTTTTCTTTTCAAATTTATTGATATGAATTGGGTTCCAAGGGCTCATTTTCTTGCTTCACTTGCACGTTAGATGGGAAACCATTTGAATTGGACACCACCATCACAAACGGTTGCTGCTGGAATCTCTGCTCTGACTGCTCAGTATCATCTAAGTTGTCGTTGTCGTCTTCTTTGACCACTCCTTGTATGCCAATTTGTTTGGTTTCTGGTGCTTTAATCACTGAAGTGATCACTGTGCCTGGTGGATGAGCTACCACCTGGGAGCTGCTGGGCGAAAACGTTACCACGGGGGTTGTGGCACTGAAGGATGGAGATGAAGACATGTTGGCTGTTCCATTGCAAACTGTCTGCACGCTGCTGGTGAGCACCTGCTGAACTTGGGCTGGGCTCAGCACGATGGAGGAAGGAGGTGAGACTGGCTTCTGAGACTGCAGCATGACGTTTTCTTTCAGAACCGTCATGGGTTGGGAAGTAGGAATGGCTTGCAAAATGAATTTTTGGGGCGTTGTTGCTGAGGCTGGATCTGTGCTGGCTATCACTGTAGTAAGAGGCACTGTCTGGAGTGTTACAGTATGCAGCTGCTGATTTCCTGGAGAAACAACCACTGGAACTTGAGTTGGAGTCTGTAAAGTCCTATGAAGATTAGAAAGGATTAGAAGGTCAGAACACTTCCACAGTGAATTCTGAAAAAAGAATTACAGATTTACTACTGAAAAATCCCTTTGCAACACAGACCTGTCGTTTACCACTGGCTCCAAAAGGGTGGCAGTCACTCTCCTAATAAAATGGCAGCAACACAGTTCCCTAAGCAGCAGGCCAGAACCTTCTCAGACTCCTAGGAAAAATAGGTCTCTGTCTGCCAGGCTTGTAAACTACTTCTGGTAAAACAACTACAGAGAATTTGTTCCCAAATCATCAGTTTCAGTTGTGAACAATTCCAATTAGCTGCAGGCTCATAGATATAGATACAGCTGAGAGGAGAAGGTTAGAGGGTTAACAGCTGTACTGCTGAAGTATGCTACTGCAGTGGACAATGGTGACTTAGAGATGGGGCTGAAACACATAGACTCCAATCAGGCAAATAGAATCATAGAATCAACCAGGTTGGAAGAGACCTCCAAGATCATCCAGTCCAACCTAGCACCCAGCCCTAGCCACTCAACTAGACCATGGCACTAAGTGCCTCATCCAGTGTTTTTCCTGAACACCTCCAGGGACGGTGACTCCACCACCTCCCTGGGCAGCCCATTCCAATGCCAATCACTCTCTCTGCCAACAACTTCCTCCTAACATCCAGCCTAGACTTCCCCCAGCACAACTTGAGACTGTGTCCCCTTGTTCTGTTGCTGGTTGCCTGGCAGAAGAAACCAACCCCCACCTGGCTACAACCTTTCAGGTAGTTGTAGACAGCAATGAGGTCCCCCCTGAGCTTCCTCTTCTCCAGGCTGCACACCCCCAGCTCCCTCAGCCTCTCCTCATAGGCTTTGTGTTCCAGGCCCCTCACCAGCTTTGTTGCCCTTCTCTGGACACCTTCCAGCACCTCAACATCTCTCTTGAATTGAGGAGCCCAGAACTAGAAGACCCAAGTCACAACATACTTCTGGTGGTGAGACAAATGGTTTTCACAAGAGTGGGAAAGAGGAAGGGAAAGGCAACTGTTTTGACATCCTCTGACAGCTTGCTCCAGGCCTACCATACCACACTGTCTCTGGCAATCTTTTTGTTTCCTTCTGCTTCTCCTGCAAAATTTTCTCCAATCTTCCTGTTTCTTTTCAGTGTTTTCTCCCAACTGCCCTCCTCCTCTTTTATAGTCCTAAACTCTCTTTTGTGTTTTCTTGAACATAAGTGACACTGACAAAAAAAACACCCTATCTCCTCTTCCTCCTAGTTTATTACTGTCCCTGCTGAAGAAACACTGTAGATGGAAAGCCATTTACTACCTACATTTGTACTTACAAGCCCCTGCACAATGCTGCATGCTCTGAAGACTAGTCATCATAGAGCAGTAGGCAACTCTTACTGCATACCTATCTACCATGGAATGTCCTCCTTTCTACAGTCCTTTTTAGCCACATAGTACTTCATTTTTGTACAGCTCTGTGAAATCCAGCTGGATGCCAGCATTTAGCAACTGACCAGCCAGATCAGACAGAGCATACTCAACATTTCAATTTAAAGCCATGCTCTGCCTATCCCAGGCATACCAAAGCATGACTTACGTGATGCTGAAGGTATGGGGCAATGTGGATGCAGATGCTGCTGCCGGCAGTAGTCCAACTGCACAGGGAGCTGCATGCCCCTTTTTTAACATAGCAGCAGACAAGCAAAGGAATATTTACAGAGGATTTCCCAGGTCTCTCTCAGTTCAGACTTCTGATGAGGGCCTCCAGCTGAGCTCCAAAGATTGCTCCCGTCAGAGTAGCTCCAGTAACCCAGCTGGTAACAGGCTCAGAGCACGACAGGATGCCCTGAGCATCCTGCAGTACCTGCAGGCAATCTTTTCCCCACCTCTGGTGTGGTTTGGAAATACAAGGAATAAAATCTGCATCTGTAGCTTTCTCTTCCCCACAAGAAAGAAGACTGCAGTGCCTGGAAATGCTGCTGCCCTAGCAAAACAAATCCAAATCCTTGCCCAGGAGGCTCCCATGCAAGCCTCACCACAGAGGCTGTAATAACCAGGATATGAAAGTGATGCCAGAGTCAATCTTGAGCTTCTATTTCACACAGCTGGAGAGATCCCAAGGAAGAAACTCATGGAAATGAGGGCTGGCTGGGGTGGAATCCCCAGATAGAATGCTTTCTTTCCAACTTCTGGAGAATTTAGTGCTGCACAGCAAATACCAACAAATGAAGCTCGAGGCTCAGAATGACAGCACCAAGGCTCACACCAAATCTGTTACGGGTTAGTACCAACATCTACTTATTTTTTTCCTCCTCATCAATTCCCTTGAAACCCTTGACAGAAAAATCACAAATGTCTGTGTCAGAAGTAATAACAGGATGAGAGCATCCACTAACTTTTAAAACAAAACCAAACCCACAAACAACCTCCAATTAAACAAACTTGCAGTAAAAATCAAGATGTCACACAGATACAAGCTCAACCCAGGGGAAGTCTGCAGAGACCAACAATTCAAGTGGGAAAGCCAAGAAGGAAAAGACAGCTGACACTTGCCATGAGAAAGGATTTAAAACATCAGACTAGATATCAGGCAAGCTCCTTAATCCATGGAGGAACTTTCTTGAACTTGAAGAATTAAGATCAGCTCAACAGCTGTAGTTTTGAAAGCAGCAGCTAAGGCTGCTACCCTGTGCTGGTATGCCATCCAAGTGTTACTTTAAAGCTACCTTCTAGTTCTTCAGCTGTTTTGTTACTAAAAAATGGCTAAAAGAGAAGTGTCTAACTGCTCAGTGGCTGTAAAGGACAACCTCAAAAAGCCTGAACCAGATCTAATCAATGCAGAAGCACCTGGAGTGACAGCTCTTAGAGAACCAAACCAAAACACACGTAAGTAGTATTTGTGTATTGATGTTAAGCCATTTTATTCCTCCTGAAAGCATGTCCCTCACCTGTACTGTGTCTAATAGTGTAATCCATGTGCTCTGTCTTCTCCACCAGTCATGACACACAGATGACACATACATAGGTGAGACCCCACCTGGAGTACTGTGTCCAGTTCTGGAGCCCCCATTATGAGAAGGATGTGGATGTGCTGGAGTGTGTCCATAGAAAGGCCACTGGGATGCTCAGAGGGCTGGAGCACCTCTCCTACGAGGACAGACTGAAAGAGTTGGGGCTGTTCAGTCTGGAGAAGAAGAGGCTCCCAGGTGACCTTCTTGTGGCCTTTCAGTATCTGAAGGGGGCCTACAAAAAAGCTGCAGAGGGACTTTTCAGGATATCAGGGAGTGACAGGACTAGGGAGAACGGAGTGAAGCTGGGGATGGGTAGGTTCAGACTGGACGTGAGGAGGAAGTTGTTCAGCATGAGAGTGGTGAGAGCCTGGAATGGGTTGCCCAGGAAGGTGGTTGAGGCTCCATCCCTGGAGGTGTTTAAGGCCAGGCTGGATGGGGTTCTGGCCAGCTTGATCTAGGGTAGGGTGTCCCTGGGCATGGCGGGGGGTGGTTGGAACTAGATGATCCCTGTGGTCCCTTCCAACCTTGACTGATTCTGTGATTCTATATGTAAACATGTACATGCACATGTATGTATATACACATAGAGCAGGGAAAGCATGCAGCAGATGCCTGCATAAGCACAGACTTAAGCAGCACACAGCATCATAAATACATGTCATTATTTATGTTAACAGTGGCCAAGCAAGCTATTTGCCTTAGCTGCCAAGACTACTGACAACTGTGTCTGTTTACAAACTCAAAATCTATCTGCTCAGTTTGCCTTGAACATCATTGAAGAAACCACTGGTTTAGTGAATCATTTTGCCTGATTTACAACTTACTAAAAACCAAAACATCAATAAATGTACACAGCAGAATCATAGAATCAAGCAGGTTGGAAGAGACCTCCAAGATCAGCCAGGCCAACCTAGCACCCAGCCCTAGCAACTCAACCAGACCATGGCTCTAAGTGCCTCATCCAGGCTTTTCTTCAACACCTCCAGGGATGGTGACTCCACCACCTCCCTGGGCAGCCCATTCCAATGTCAATCACTCTCTCTGCCAACAACTTCCTCCTAACATCCAGCCTAGACTTCCCCCAGCACAACTTGAGACTGTGTCCCCTTGTTCTGTTGCTGGTTGCCTGGCAGAAGAGACCAACCCCCACCTGGCTACAGCCTCCCTTCAGGTAGTTGTAGACAGCAATGAGGTCCCTCCTGAGCCTCCTCTTCTCCAGGCTAAACACCCCCAGCTCCCTCAGCCTCTCCTCATAGGCTTTGTGTTCCAGGCCCCTCACCAGCTTTGTTGCCCTTCTCTGGACACCTTCCAGCACCTCAATATCTCTCTTGAATTGAGGAGCCCAGAACTGGACACAGCACTCAAGGTGTGGCCTGACCAGTGCTGAGCACAGGGGCAGAATAACCTCCCTTGTCCTACTGGCCACACTACTGAAAGTGATGTGTTAACACTGAGCTACATTATTTTAGGTGCTTTGAACTGTGTATTTTTCTGTTCCTCTAGATTTCAGTGTCAATTTGTTAATACTCTTCCTGCTCTAAGGTACAAATCTATTGGGTGATTACTTTAAAAGTTCCTGCTGAGGTTACAAAAAGAAGGAGAACATTGAGCAACAGTGATGAAAAGGAAAATGCTGCCATAAAACAATCTGGTTGCAATTGAGAGAAGAATGACAACAATTCTTAAGTAATTTTAGCTTGGCAGAAAATGATCATCTACTCCTTGGCCTGTTTGGTACTGTTAACAGGCCAGAATTGTGCAATATCACATTAGTGCCTCAAGAGGTAACTAGTGATAAAGCAAACAATAAGTGACAGGCAAGAAAATCAAGTTTATTCATGGTGATTTATGTGAAACTTATGAAATGGAGGAAGGGAGAAGATGTCATTTTTTTCTTTGAAGCTACAAGCCAAGGTAGAGAAAGCAGTTCACAGCAACATGAGAAAATGAAACAATGCAACACAGAGAAAGGTAAGAGAGGCAAATTTCCTCTCACTACACACTGCTCCACAGCTGCACTCATGGATGTGATCCTGAATTGTCAGTAATCCTGTCAATATTTCACCCCAGCCTTTTGCCTCATAGCCACTGGCCCTTCTACAGCACAAGCCATGCAGACACAGTCTGCCATGCAACCTAGGGGGAGATGTCTGTGACAGGCAGAAAGGCACTTGATGACTTCATACCCAGTCTGAACACAGTCACCTCCAAAGGGAGGGTGGAACTGTTCTTGTCTGGCTCTTTGCATGGATAATCTCTTACATCACAAGGACAGATGCAGAGGACCCAAGTCTGAAGTCCAGTGTCTTACAGTCTTCTTTCCAGACTGTGTGGTTATGCAACTTCAAACAACACTAATATAGGCAGGATGCAAAGTATGACTACAGAACATCACAGTGACATTCACTGCACAACCTGCACAAGCTACTGTCTATACATGGCACAAGACAATGACACTCCATGTGAAAGAGCAGATGTAATGACATTGTCAGAGTTTATAAACTAATGCTGGACAGATCTAATGCTAGACAAATCTATTTTTCATAGAATCAACCAGGTTGGAAGAGACCTCCAAGATCATCCAGTCCAACCTAGCACCCAGCCCTAGCCAATCAACTAGACCATGGCACTAAGTGCCTCATACAGGCTTTTCTTGAACACCTCCAGGGATGGTGACTCCACCACCTCCCTGGGCAGCCCATTCCAATGCCAATCACTCTCTCTGCCAACAACTTCCTCCTAACATCCAGCCTAGACTTCCCCCAGCACAACTTGAGACTGTGTCCCCTTGTTCTGTTGCTGGTTGCCTGGCAGAAGAGACCAACCCCCACCTGGCTGCAACCTCCCTTCAGGTAGTTGTAGACAGCAGTGAGGTCCCCCCTGAGCCTCCTCTTCTCTAGGCTAAACACCCCCAGCTCCCTCAGCCTCTCCTCATAGGGGAACACCACTAGTGACTGGCTGCAGTGAGACCACCAATACATCATAGCCTGGACTTAGATACATGTTATGAAACACCATCAGAAAGTCAAAGGTAATTCCCTCTGCTTCTTTTGACAATCTACTGTGTTGGCATATTATTGGCTTCATCACTGTTCTACACAGAATGTTCTCAGCCAGAAAAAAACATTGTTCACCTTTAGCTACTTCATTCTCTTCTTGAATAAAAATCTTGCCACTGTGGTCCAGGCTTGTGCCACCCTCAGGATGAATTAACTGCAAGATTTTCTACCTCAAAAGTTGCAAAACAGGTCAAGATGAAAGCTGTAGAAGATGAAGTCTGTATTAACTACTACCCCAGCTACAAAGCACAGTCAGGATACAGGTCTTCTAACACACTCTCCCCAAGCTGTAAGAATGACAACTTGAAAAGACAGAATAAGTGAAGTGAGTTGCTCCATCTTAAATCACTATTACTTTAGATTCAAGGTAAATGAAAAAGCATCTCACTGTCTGCAGCCCCAGTCAGTTAAGGGAGCAAATTAACTGCCCAAATGCAGGCACCTTAGGGCTGTGTAGGATGTCCTAGCCTTATGAGCTCCCTAGCCTTATGGTAGAGCTATACTTTGTAAAGCAACAGAAAGGAAGCCCTTTATGCTCAGAACAACCCAACAAACGTGGAGCTGAATCTCAGACCTACTTCAGTGCCTCTAAATTCCCAACTAAATCCCAGTAACTCCAATAAACCAAACATTCTGGTTAACCTGTGTCAGTTATTCTGGTTTAAAATAAACAGTTTTACAAGCACTAAATTCCCCCTTCCTTAGGAAAAAAAAGTAATACATTGGAAAAAGTTGGGAATAAAACACTTATCCAAAGAGGCATTCTTGGTTTTGCCTGAGCAGTGGAAAAGAATGGTGGTGCCAAATTCAGCTCCCAGTTACATGACTGGAAACTGCAGTAACTGTGCTTGCATCCACCAAGCCGTAGCGTCAGAGCAGCCAGATCTGCAGAGCAGCAGTGGGTTTGCAATGGTGAATATTCCCACTGGGGATGAGAGATGTCTTCCCCAGTCAGAAAAACCCAGTTGACATGACCTGACCTTGATCCTGCCCCATTTTCCAAGCCTGAGTTAGCACCACATCACAGCACTAAGACTGAAGAGGTGGCACCTAACCTTTATAAGCAACACTTATTACATCCTCTGCATAAAGCAGGGCATCATAAGTCAAGACCTTTCAACTTCAGAGTAAGACACTACCCTCCACTCAAAACACACAAAACTCTGTGTGAGGTTTGTGCAGCTATAAATGAAGCCACTGTCTCCTGTGAAGAATCAGCCCTTGATTTTCACTGACATGCACTTTGAGAAGTGCAAAAAGGCCCTGAGAATGGCTTCCACACACTCCTAGCAATGCTCTGGATGAAGACTTCACCAGTCAATGATGCCTGCTGCAGGCAAGGGATGGTGACATGAGCCTTTCACTAGATTTGTGAGATAGGATTCTTTTGCCAGCTTCCTCAGCAGAGATGTGTGTTCAGAGTTCCCTGCAGGACACAGCTAAGTGTTAAGAAACCAAGTGTTTTGACCCCAGTCATCCTTAATATTTTCTATATATAGATTTTCTTCTCAGAGTGCAAACAGAAGCAAAGTGCTGCAGAGGGAAGATCATTTATTTCCATGAAGAAGTGAGAGAAATGTTTATATGAATAAAATTTACAAACAGTGTTGCACAAGGCAAATTATGTGGGTCTAAGATCTTCACACTTCAAGACAGAGCCCAAAAATTTGGGTTGCCATTTTTATTTTCAGTTTTACTTCTCACACACCTTAGGACATTCTTTCATAATTAGCAATACTTCTGTGTCACTCAGTATTTATGTACAGATGGCACCAAGCTAGGAGCAGGTGTGGAGCTGTTGGAAGGTAGGAGAGCCCTGCAGAGGGACCTGGACAGGCTGGATGGGTGGGCAGAGGCCAATGGGATGAGATTGAACAAGGCCAAGTGCAGGGGTCTGCACTTTGGCCACAACAACCCCAAGCAGCACTACAGGCTGGGGACAGAGTGGCTGAGAGCAGCCAGGAGGAAAGGGACCTGGGGGTGCTGATGGATAGTAGGCTGAAGATGAGGCAGCAGTGTGCCCAGGTGGCCAAGACAGCCAATGGCATCCTGGCCTGCATCAGGAACAGTGTGGCCAGTAGGACAAGGGAGGTTATTCTGCCCCTGTACTCAGCACTGCTCAGGCCACACCTTGAGTGCTGTGTCCAGTTCTGGGCCCTCAATTCAAGAGAGATGTTGAGGTGCTGGAAGGTGTCCAGAGAAGGGCAATGAAGCTGCTGAGGGGCCTGGAGCACAAAGCCTATGAGGAGAGGCTGAGGGAGCTGGGGGTGTGCAGCCTGGAGAAGAGGAGGTGCAGGGGGGACCTCATTGCTGTCTACAACTACCTGAAGGGAGGCTGTAGCCAGGTGGGGGTTGGTCTCTTCTGCCAGGCAACCAGCAACAGAACAAGGGGACACAGTCTCAAGCCGTGGTGGGGGAAGTCTAGGCTGGATGTTAGGAGGAAGTTGTTGTCAGAGAGAGTGATTGGCATTGGAATGGGCTGCCCAGGGAGGTGGTGGAGTCACCATCCCTGGAAGTGTTCAAGAAAAGCCTGGCTGAGGCACTTAGTGCCATGGTCTAGTTGAGTGGCTAGGGCTGGGTGCTAGGTTGGAGTGGATGATCTTGGAGGTCTCTTCCAACCTGGTTGATTCTATGCTTCTCAAGATGAAAAAATAAGAAGCATGAAAGAAAATATTTTGAATGGATCATGCAGATACATCATGTATAATACAAACACAAAACTAGGAAACACAGAATCACACAGAAAGAGAATGTTAGGGACTGGACAGGACCTCGAAAGTTCATTTAGTCTAACCTCCCTGGCAAAGCAAGATCACCTAGAGAAGGTCACAGAGGAATGCACCCAGGTGGGTTCTGAACATCTCCTGAGAAGAAGACTCCACAACTTGTCTGGGCAGCCTGTTCCAGTGTTCTCTGTTACCCTCAAAGTTTTTCCTCATGTTTATGCAGGAAAAAAGCAGAACCATGAAAATATTGCCTCTGCTATGGGACAGAACTGGTAATATTAAATTTTAAAGAGATATTCTATACTTTTCCTTCCTAAAGGACTGACCTCAAGCCTAATACCACAGAAAAGATGTGCTTCCCTCCACCACTGATGAGTGTAACTATGTAGCTTAGCGATAGTAACTCCCAGTTTCTACAGTCAGCCACATGGACACCAAGCTGACAGACGAGCTTGTTTTTGAAGCACAACAAAGAAATGAGTCTGTCTAGCCATCAGTCAGTGATTTATTCTTACTTATGCATCTGGCTTCTGCACATTTTCTTACCTTATATTCTGAACCGAGGAACTTAACGTTTCATCTGGAACATTACTGGCTACAGCTGCGTGTCCTTCTGGGAGGGACTGCAATGGCTGCATTACGTGAACTGTCCGATAAAGCTGAGTGGGATATACTGGCTGTGGAGATTGCATTGTCCTCAAAACTTCTGAAGTCAAGCCAGGCATCTGCTGCTGTACAACTTCTATGTGCTCCTTCAGCTTCGCAGGCTTGGAGCTTCCTGTTTTTAGCACTGTGGTCGATCCTCCCTTTGTTCCTGCGTTTGCAGATGATCTAGATCTGCTCGACTGGTTTCTATTGGCCACAGGAGTTGAGAGCAGGCTTGAATCTGATGATTCAGTGCTAGGGCTTGCTTCTTCATCGTCTATGTAGATCAGATCTTTTGGCATTTCTTTAAATTGATATACTAGGCGTTGACCTTCTACTTTAGCCAGTATTCCTCTTTGGTAATAGTATCTGTTTAAAGCACACACACATCAAGTTACATAGTGTTTGTTACAAAGAAAACAGCTAAACAAAAAGGCCACAGCCCTCCCCTGAAAACAAGGCAAGCAGTAACAAGCAAACAGCATTTTAAGTACCTACTTTCTTCAGCATTAAATACTTTTCCCCCAAGCAGCTTTCTTTTGTTGGTATTTTTTGTCACTTACTAGTACCTGCTTTCTTCAGCATTAAAAAGTGGCTGATACTTTTCCCCCAAGCAGCTTTCTTTTGTTGGTATTTTTTGTCACTTACTAGTACCTGCTTTCTTCAGCATTAAAAAGTGGCTGATACTTTCCCCCCCCAAGCAGCTTTCTTTTGTTGGTATTTTTTGTCACTTACTAGTACCTGCTTTCTTCAGCATTAAAAAGTGGCTGATACTTTCCCCCCCAAGCAGCTTTCTTTTGTTGGTATTTTTTGTCACTTACTAGTACCTGCTTTCTTCAGCATTAAAAAGTGGCTGATACTTTCCCTCCAAGCAGCTTTCTTCTGTTGGTATTTTTTGTCACTTACTAGTACCTGCTTTCTTCAGCATTAAAAAGTGGCTGATACTTTCCCCCCCAAGCAGCTTTCTTTTGTTGGTATTTTTTGTCACTTACTAGTACCTGCTTTCTTCAGCATTAAAAAGTGGCTGATACTTTTCCCCCCCAAGCAGCTTTCTTTTGTTGGTATTTTTTGTCACTTACTAGTTTCAACCTCAGATAACTCTCAGGACAAAGAGAACTCTGTCATTTGGCAGCTCAATCAATTTATGCTGCCTAAAATTTGTGTGAAACTTGTAATTCTCCTCTTGATTCATAGAGTTCTTTCAGTTACCTGAATTATTCTTATTCACCAGTAAGCACAGGTAGATAATTTTAGGTACAACAACACAAAGTGAATAGGACAGAGAATACTACTTTTGTTGTATTTACAAATTAGTGCAAGGACTGGAAATGATGCACACCAAGGTGAGGGGTGAAGGGAAATTAAGCAGAGCTGCTTAGTTGCACTATAATTAATCAGTAGGTAAGGCTGAATCTCCATGGATATCTGTTTATTCTGCACAGTCTTTCATGTAGGAAAAAAATCCCAGCTCAACACATGATGTGATTCTTTAAAACCATCTGTAAGTGCAAGTTCAGAGAAGCAAACAGACTTGAATTCTTAAGCTGTATCATTCCATTGGAAACAGCATCATTTTCAACAAGTACAAATAATGAATACATCTGAATTAAGGGCTTCTTTTTCAAGCAATAAATGTTTAAGTTACATATTAATACAAATATGGAACATTCAGTCTCACTTTGTCAGTGGCCAACTGTGGAGATGCAATTTTTTAGTGCAGTTGCACTAAAAATATGGGAGCTGAGACTGAAGGTAACTGATTCTGGGTTGCTGTTAGTAAGGGTTACTTTTAGTTAGCTTATTTCTCTTGCATAGTTAACTTCTGCATTTCCCAAACTAACAGATTGGGTAAGGTCATTTAATGCATGCAAACACTAAGACAACAAAACCAGTCTATTATTAAAATGCACATACCTGAGAGCTCTACCCATTGTTTCATAATTCATGTCAGGTTTGTTTTTGTGCTTTCCCCACAACCTGGACACAGCCTTGGAATCTACTAGTTTGAAAATGCCCTTCTCTCTTTGCGTCCATTTGATGTATTTAGGACAGGTAGCTTTGTCCTGGAGCAGTGCTAATAAGAACTCCCAGAGATAAATTGTATTTCCTAAAAAAAATCAAAGTATTTCAGGACACAGGGAAAAGAAAAAGAGAGATAAAAAAATATTAGTTGACCCTATTTTATTATGTAAATAATCTAAAAATTAATAAGCTGATATCTTTACAAATAGTCTGTATCAACAAGACTAGGGAATAGTGCTGGGAAGGTGTGAGAATGATTCCTGTTAGTTGGAATCTGAGTGCCCAAGCACCCTACCTATTGTTCTGTAGCTTAAGAGAGTCAGGTAATAGTCAGCCTACAGTCACCTTGTTTCAATCACCAACGTTAGACAGCATGAGTTACCTACATGTGCACTTCCCTTCTGCCTAATCCAGTAACAGAAGCAGTCACAATTGTTTTACCTTGAACAGCAATGTTCAGATCCATCCTCTGAGAAATGATGGAAATTAAGACCCTGCTTAAATACTTTGCTGAATGAAGGTGAGTGTAATAATCCTTTAAAAAGCTGAACAAAATCCTTGCTTTAACCATCAGACCTACATGGGGCGATCAAAGGCATATGCTGAGGCAGGCAAAGCTTCAAGAGCAAAGTTCAGAAAAAGGGTGGGGTATTTTTCCTCATCAAATGAATGCTTGCACTTAATGGTAGACAACATCCAAATCTCATTTTACCATCAAGCAGGAAAAAGCACTTATATGTGTAAATCTATTCAGTGTTGACCACATATAAAGAAAGAACATCAAATTCACAGATTGTGAGTAACAAATTTTGCCTTTCTTACTTTTCTGAAAGCACATTTAAGGAGTCTAAACTCTTGTAACTAATGAGAGTCTTTTTCCTGCCTTTTTTAAAGGCATTTGGTGTCTCATGTTTCTTTGGACACTTAAAGCTGCACAGAAGCTTCCTAATGATATGCTGTTAGGCTGCAAAAGGATGAGAAAACTTCTTACATGGAAGTATCACCTTGCACAAGCAGCTGTAGAAAACCACAGCAAGGATAGCTTGTGCAGGTTTCTTGAGTTACACAAAAATTGATTCCCAGTGCATCAGGATCTCTTTTGTTAGCTTCAGTTTAACCCAGCAGGTGTTCCCCAAGGGTCAGTGCTGGGCTCAGTCCTGTTCAATATCTTTATTGATGATCTGGACGAGGGGATTGAGTCCAGCATCAGTAAGTTTGCAGATGACACCAAGCTAGGAGCAGTTGTTGATCTGTTGGAAGGTAGGAGAGATCTGCAGAGGGACCTGGACAGGATGGATGGGTGGGCAGAGGCCAATGGGATGAGATTGAACAAGGCCAAGTGCAGGGGTCTGCACTTTGGCCACAACAACCCCAAGCAGCGCTACAGGCTGGGGATAGAGTGGCTGAGAGCAGCCAGGAGGAAAGGGAGCAGGGGTACTGGTAGAGACTAGGCTGAAGATGAGGCAGCAGTGTGCCCAGGTGGCCAGGAGAGCCAATGGCATCCTGGCCTGCATCAGGAACAGTGTGGCCAGTAGGATAAGGGAGGTTATTCTGCCCCTGTACTCAGCACTGCTCAGGCCACACCTTGAGTGCTGTGTCCAGCCCTGGGCCCCTCAGTTCAGGAGAGATGTTGAGGTGCTGGAAGGTGCCCAGAGAAGGGCAACAAAGCTGGTGAGGGGCCTGGAACACAAAGCCTATGAGGAGAGGCTGAGGGAGCTGGGGGTGTTTAGCCTGGAGAAGAGGAGGCTCAGGGGGGACCTCATTGCTGTCTACAACTACCTGAAGGGAGGCTGTAGCCAGGTGGGGGTTGGTCTCTTCTGCCAGGCAACCAGCAATAGAACAAGGGGACACAGTGTCAAGTTGTGCTGGGGGAAGTCTAGGCTGGATGTTAGGAGGAAGTTGTTGTCAGAGAGAGTGATTGGCATTGGAATGGGCTGCCCAGGGAGGTGGTGGAGTCACCGTCCCTGAGGGTGTTCAAGAAAAGCCTGGATGAGGCACTTAGTGCCATGGTCTAGTTGATTGGCTAGGGCTGGGTGCTAGGTTGGACTGGCTGATCTTGGAGGTCTCTTCCAACCTGGTTGATTCTATGGCCACTAATATCCCTTTTGCTTTAATTCTGTGTTCCTCAAAATGCAAAACAAATGCTTTTGTTGTAGCTTTTTGCACAGCAGGCAGTGGTTTCAGGCAACACACTCCTTTTTAATTCCTTCTGAATTAGCAATTTTCTAACAATGGAATGTGAAATATGGCATATCCATGCTACCATCAACAGAAACATTGGACTCTTCTGTCTTGTAATTCTGTGCCTAGCTGTTAAATACTTTCTGTTATTTCATTGAGTACTATTTGGATGTTCTTCTGATGCTTTCATTTTTAATTAAAAACCAGGTTTTCATTAAAAAGTAATAAATCCACAATGCATGCTCACAATTGCTGGCAAAATTGCTAAATTGTTTGCCAACAAGTTTTTTTTTTTTTTCCTGTTATTGCAGGAAGTCCTTTTAAAAAACAGCAAATAAAACCCAAACAAACCACAAAAGCAGAAACTAAACCACGCCAAACGTAATAATTTGTTATGATTTTTCTGATTTCAGGAGAGTCCATCACACTCCAGGTTTAGCTGGTCTTTTGTCCTGGCAAGTACTGCACTCATGCAAGCAGATTAGACCCTATGTGTGTGTGCAGGCTCTTGTGGTGACAAAGAGGAGGCTCATTTCCAGCTTTCTCTGAGCATAGCAGGTCTTGGTGCGGCTGGGGACATCAGGCTGCTGTTCAAACACCAGGCTGGGCGTGGGTGCAGATGCTGGACCAAACAGCACAGCAGCTGAGCTGCTGACAAAACTGACAGGCTCTACTGAACAGTTGAGTCTGGAGAAAATCATTCATTCTATCAGTTATGTGACATTTATTTTCTTTTTTCCCCTCTTAAACACAGGAGGGATGAAAGAAATATCAAAACTTCAAGTTTTCTGTGCGTGCCTTCAAGCTGCTTTATGACTTTCCTCAAAATTCAGGGCTTGGTATTTCCAGCTGCCAACTGGCAGCCTTGATTAGCTCCTCGTGCAGAATTAGACACACACAGATGGAAAATGTTTTCAAAGATCATCTGCCCAAATAACCACAGTCCAAGAAATGCTAAGACAATGCAAAGTGCTCCCGAAGACTACACTCAAAATGCAGCAGCCTGTGCAAGGGGTTGAATTGTTTCCAAGAATCCTTGAAACTAAAGTGACAAATAGATTATTCTCCCTAGGAATAGGGTATTTCACCAAGGAATCTCTTGTGCTTATTTTTTATTCCCTTTAAGATGAAATATTAACCATCCCACAGCATAAGACCTACATAATGGAGCTAGTGGCCAATGGGATGAGATTTAACAAGGCCAAGTGCAGGGTTCTGCACTTTGGCCACAACAACCCCAAGCAGCGCTACAGGGTGGGGACAGAGTGGGTGGAGAGCAGCCAGGAATAAAGGGACCTGGGGGTACTGGTGGATAGTAGGCTGAAGATGAGGCAGCAGTGTGCCCAGGTGGCCAAGAGAGCCAATGGCATCCTGGCCTGCGTCAGGAACAGTGTGGCCAGCAGGACAAGGGAGGTTATTCTGCCCCTGTACTCAACACTGCTCAGGCCACACCTTGAGTGCTGTGTCCAGTTCTGGGCTCCTCAACTCAAGACAGATGTTGAGGTGCTGGAAGGTGTCCAGAGAAGGGCAACAAAGCTGGTGAGGGGCCTGGAGCACAGCCCTGTAAGGAGAGGCTGAGGGAGCTGGGGGTGTTTAGCCTGGAGAAGAGAAGGCTCAGGGGGGACCTCATTGCTGTCTACAACTACCTGAAGGGAGGTTGTAGCCAGGTGGGGATTGGTCTCTTCTCCCAGGCACCCAGCAACAGAACAAGGGGACACAGTCTCAAGTTGTGCTGGGGGAAGTCTAGGCTGGATGTTAGGAGGAAGTTGTTGGCAGAGAGAGTGATTGGCATTGGAATGGGCTGCCCAGGGAGGTGGTGGAGTCACCATCCCTGGGGGTGTTCAAGAAAAGCCTGGATGAGGCACTTAGTGCCATGGTCTAGTTGAGTGGCTCGGGCTGGGTGCTAGGTTGGACTGGATGATCTTGGAGGTCTCTTCCAACCTGCTAGATTCTATGATAGTGAACTTTTTTAAAGGGCCACTCAGAAACAATATTCTTTTAACACCCTCAGTGACAACTGTCTGGCTTACCCTTTCCATCTTTGTTTTTCCTTTTCACAGATATGTTTGGAGTTGTAGTAGGGGACTCAGGACGAGATGGCTTCGGCTTCTTTCCTGAAATAAACCACCAGTAAGTCAACTGCAGCTTAAAAAGAAAAGAAAAGAAAAGAAAATAGAACAAGGACTTAAAAAGGGAAGAGATTTGTTTCCCCAATTCAGAGTTTTCACTGAGATAAGAGCTCAGTTATACACTGAACTTCTTCAATTTCCATAGCAGGACTGGACCCCACATGCTTTTAGTGTACTTCAATTAAAGCAGGGTAATGACCAAGCATGGGTCACACAGTTCAGCCACCACTTTGACCAGTGATGCTTTCCTTGATTGGAGTGAAGATGGGAGGCAGGAAGTCCTTCAACATTTTATATATATCATCATATCAAGAGATAAAAGAACTACTGCAGCACATTTTTTATCAGCTTTTTTTTCCACTCACTGTTACTGGTTGCAGAAATGTCTGGTTTCCCTAAAAATGTCTAGAGGAAGTCACTCTTGAATAAATCACAGAAACCACAGGTTGGAAAAGACCCTCGGGATCACCAAGTCCAACCAATATCCCTACTCTACAAGCTTCACCCTAAAAAAAGGTTCACCCTAAACCATGTCCCCAAGCACCACATCCAAATGACCTGGATCAGGTCATCAGCTTCTAACACACAAGAAATATCTCAGGGTAACTAGCTAAGTGCTTTTCTCTGTAAGAGTTGTGTCATGGGAAGACTCTGCTGGGTGCTCATCTTGTTTCCCCTCTTGTAAATATAAGCCATTAAAGAGTGAGGTGTGTTATTTTGATGCCATTAATTAACTTGTGTCCAAATGAGGTCAGGTATTAAAAGCAAATGAAGTGGGTGAGGGCTCAATTAGGTCATGAGTGAGCTACTGCTGGTCAACTTCAGGAAACATAAGTACCAGAGAATTTATGCTCTTCAGATTAGAGATAACCTAAGCTATTAAACAGGGATACTGCTGCTATAGCAACTCTAAACTCTCCTACTTCAGCCTAGATTACTTTGGGACATCCTGTTTGGACAATTCTCTACCAGAAATGCATCAAAATGAAAAAAAATCATGTGAAACTCGTTTACAGGAAAGTGTTGATGTTACTGCTCTCTAACTAGACTAGAGAGACTTAAGGTGATGGTTTAAGACAACACTATGAGTTATAATCTGCAGGTGTTGGCTGATACCATAAAAACCAAAGTTAGCAGAGACACACAAGAAACATCCCCTTTGGTTTAGAAGAAGGCAGTTTCTGAAGGCACATCAAGCATTAGCATGCTTCCTCCTTTGGTTCAACAGAGCATGAATTTCTCACCTTTCAGAGCACATCACTAAATTCCTTTTTAGGAGAGAACTTTACAAAGAGGAAGGATGAAGAATCTGCCTGAGCTAAAGCCTTATGAAGGGCTACTGCAATTATATTCTCTATAGCTAACTGAATTTATAATTGGTATTTTCACTTTCCTATTTCCACACTTGGAAAAATACTTCAGGTTAGAAATTCATCTAAGAAATTAAAGCAGGATTTAGAAAGTGAGATGCTTATTCTGATTAAACACTTTATACCATACCAGAAGAAGTTCAATGCATTTTATTGCACTCTTTTCAGTGAGTTTTGTTTAAAAACATACTAAACAGCAGGTCTCTAAAATTCAACATGCTTATAATTTGTATGACCACCTACCAATAGACACTTCCCATAAAGAAAAATGGGACTGAAGGTCCCATATAGCAAACTTCCAAGTTTCTTTCTCTGACATCATTTTGGTTTTCTCATCTTTCTGATTTGTAGTTTTGGCAGGTCAACACTCAGACATTCATGAGTGCAAACATCATGCCGAACACGGGTTTGGAGTTGAGCAGATGGGTGGATGCAGCTCGACTGCTGCAGCAATAAGGCCCACAAGAAAAGAAAGTTAAATCATCCCATCACTTCCAGAGAACATTTTTTTGGAGGAGCTCTATTTGGCAGCACCATTCTGGCTCAGTTAGCTGGCAGTGCTCTGCACAACACAACCCTCTAAGTTTAATTGGAGGTTATGTATGCTAGAAGTCTATAAAGTCACAGGTGGTATGGATAGGGTAGGATGCTATGGCCCTTTGCCATGCTGCAAAACTGACCAAACAAAGGGAAGCAGATTGCACTTTAAACCCCCCCACAAAAACAAACAAAACCATCCCAAAAACAACCAACCAACAAACAAAATCACCCAAAGCATCGAAGAGGACCTCACCCACACACTGTTATTGCAAGATTAATAACATTTTGCAGCAATTGTACACCAATGCCCTACAAATCCCTGGATATGTTTAAGCAACACTTGCACATCACCCAGACCATACAACAGATACTTCCTAAAGTCTCAAATTTATTGAAAACTAGCAGCTAATGAAACACTAAACTGCTGCAAGTATTTTTTTTTCCTATCCAATCTAACTGTCAAAACATTTGCTAGCTGGTTTTCTAACCTACAGCAAAGGAAGAGGAAGGAGTGGGAGTAAGCAGAAACACAATACAAAAGAGGGTACGAAAGCATCAAGCCAAAGAGGTTAAATACCTGGCAGACAATTGCTCCTTGTTTTGACCCACATAGAAGTCAACATTAAAAAGAAGGAAAAAAAAAATTGAGCAAAAGAAAAAAAAACTCCAACAATTTAAAACCATTTCACAGTTTGGTTGTCTCACAACAGTGTGCACAGCATGGTAATTTCCCCAGCAGCACTTTCGGGGCAGTTGCTGGCAGAGCCTTCCTCTACAGCAGTTTCAGTTCAGCTTTCTTACAGGAATTGGAGACTTCCCAAGCCACACCAGTCCCTACCAGACCTTATGACACACATGGGGCTTAGGACACTTGACCAAGATCCCCACAGGCCAGTGTGCTCACACTCACAGATAACAACTCCCAACATTTGGAAGCAGCAGCAAAAACGCACTTTCGTTTCAACTCAATATAGTTGGGTAGCAGAAGCCCTGCTCTGGAAGGCTTTTATTTCACCAGGAAACCTGTCACAGCCCTAATGCTCTGATTCAGCCTTAGGATTAGTTCCAGAAACAGAACTCTCTTGGTTTGTTTTTCGTTTCAAAAATATCTGTTACAACAACGCCTTACATCTGTCTGCACTGCATGACTTTGCCACAGCAGACATCAGCTCCGGGACCTCAAATGGGGTCCACACTGAAGCAGGGTGGGAAAACAGGAGCAGAAGGTCTCACTAACAGCACTTTATAACTTGTCAGCACAGCAACAAGTAGCTGTTTAAATGTTATCTACCACATATGAGACATGCTTACTACAGGGAGCTGGGGTTGTTTAGCCTGGAGAAGAGGAGGCTCAGGGGGGACCTCATTGCTACAACTACCTGAGGGGAGGTTGTAGCCAGGTGGGGTTGGTCTCTTCTCCCAGACAACCAGCAACAGAACAAGGGGACACAGTCTCAAATTGTGCTGGGGGAAGTATAGTCTGGATGTTGGGAGGAAGTTCTTCACAGAGAGAGTGATTTGCCATTGGAATGGGCTGCCCAGGGAGGTGGTGGAGTCACCGTCCCTGGAGGTGTTCAAGGAAGAGACTGGATGAGGCACTTAGTGCCATGGTCTGGTTGAGTGGCTAGGGCTGGGTGCTAGGTTGGACTGGATGATCTCGGAGGTCTCTTCCAACCTGGTTGATTCTATAGCATGCTACTTAAAGAAAAATGAAATGATACTGTTCTTATTTAAAAAGAAAATTAAATTCACCTCATTCTCCTCCCACATTCTGAACAGATCAAACATCTTTAGTTGAAGCTAAACAGGAGCTAATTAAAGCACTTGAGTACTCCAGTAACAAAAGTTTTATAGCTTGTATTTCAACTATGCTCTTAAGAAAAAACTACCAGCAGGTAACAAGCAGATATCCACACTTTCTGTGGGACAAGCCATCACTGCTACTTCTTACAACACCATTAGTATATAAGCACAGTATCACACAGTATCACCAAGGTTGGAAGAGACCTCACAGATCATCAAGTCCAACCCTTTACCACAGTGCCCAAGGCTAGACCATGGCACCAAGTGCCACATCCAAAACTGTGCTTACACTACCCAGGTAAGAAAATGCTTTCCCTTTATTTCTATCTGAGCCCACTCAGTTATTTTGATCTGACTCCCAGAAATGTTCCAGACACCCACAGCTCTCAGGGGAGGCAAGCATAGCACCCACTGCTCTCCTACTCCAGTTGAATCTTACCTTTTTTCTTCTTTGGTTGTTCAAACTCTGGAGTCTCTGGTGACTCGGCATAAGGGTCTGAGGCTTGGTGAACTTCCACTACTTCAGGGATCCCATCAAGCGTGACTGACACATGTGTGATAGGAGCCACTATATCATCATCTTCAGGTGTGCCAAACATAGTTGCTTAAGGTAAAGGGACAATATGAATAATTACATTCATATATATGAATAATTTCACACAACCATGAGGACTTTAAAAAAGCTGTTTCTTTTGCAGCAAGAATTTAAGTATAGAATAGAATTAAAACTACAACATTTCACGGGAAAGATGACTAGTTCAAAATGGAATATACACACCAAGAGTATTTTACACAAGCTCAGGCAGTACTAACATAAAACAATTTAATGACAGAACTTGCAGCCCTAAAAAGCACCTGGTGATCATGCATTTTCATTTACACTTAAGGCAGTCTGGAGAGTATGCTCTTTATTTTGGCAGCATAAACAAACTGGGTCTCTGTCAACTAAACCAAACACTGCAAACCTAAACTACCTGATTCTATTCAGTCCCTCCCTACATAACTATTTATTTCTTTCCTTACCTGTTTCATTCTGGCATGGCAATGGCCAGACAAAGGATTTCTTCACTGCATATAACACTTATTTCTGACATTCAAACTATATACATACATAAAGGCTATTGGAAGCCAAATAGCCTTACCAATTCCATACAACTGTGCTGCATTAAATCCTTCCTTTCACAAATAAGGCAAATACAGACTGGATGTGCCTTCAGAAAAAGAACTTACTTATTCTTTTTTCATCCAACATAGGACCAGGGGAGTCCATATTGAGAAGTGCTTCAGCAGCCTCAATTGTTTGCATTGTTTCATCTCCATTGTGGCAAGATGCTTCAACTAAAAGAGACAAATTAATTCTTAACCAGATACAAACTGAACTTAAAGCTTAACATGCTATTTATTCTTATTTCATTGATAGGAAAAAGAAGATGGCAAATAGGGGTTTTGACTAGATAAGCAGGAACCAGTTTGGTGAGAAAATGCACACTGCAGTAACTTTATTTAGTATACTAAATTTTTCAGATTGTATGTATTAAAAATACAACCACAAAAATCTAACCCAATACAAATTCTGTTTCTGTCTCATCTTTCTAAGCTCTCTTTTTGCTGACCAAGTGCATGCAGTAAAACACAACAACCATAGGCAATATGAAACACCACTACCACAAACAATACTCCAGACAGTATCCTTTAGAAGACGACTACTATTGCTAATTTCTTCTTATGGTGGTCCAGTGGAAGTGAATTTCACAATTAAGAAATGCTCATCAAAAATACCCTATCATTTAACCTGGAAAATAGACAAGAAATCATTCCCCAACTTCTAATAGAGAACATATGATCTAAAGGTTTAACTGAGTTCTAAGGCGTTCAGATCCATGGGGATTACAGGACAGCGCAGGACAGTCCCTGGCCAATCTCATGAAAGTGGTGATCAGACAAATCAAAAAGTCTTGAGGATTGATTTACAATTATGGCCATCTGAAGCTACACACCAAAAAATCCAATGAAATTTGCTTTGCAAAACAACAGCTATCAAAGCAGGTAGTTTTCATTTGACAGATGAAAAACATTCTCTTGTAAGGTACTCCAAAATCATTGCAGCATGATGGAGAAGTTAGCTACTTGTTCTAGTACCTGGTACAACAAGCTTTTAGAACTGTTTAACATGTTCTTTTAGAAGCTGCTCTTTGCTGGATGGAAATGCACAGGCCAGGCTTCTCTATTCCTTAGGATTTGAAGCTAACCTTAGGGAATTCACTTGCATCCGTCAAAGTGATACAGAGTGCTCTAACACTAGTCCCTCCTTAGGATACCAATGAACCTAAGTTACCTTCTCAGTCTGGTAATGAGTCAGCTTCATGCATTCTCTCCCTGTTTAGCTTTGAGGAATTCTGGGTGGGGCAGTCAGAAAAAAAAAAGAGGAATAAAAAAAGAGACAGACTGACAGAGCAAATAAAACACACCACTAAACACAACCCAATGACTTTGGAACGTATTTTCTTTGCTTAAAAGCAAGAGGTTTATCCCAGAATTTCTAAACTTGGGAGGGGAAGGGGAATCAAAATACCACAATAACAACAAAGCAGCCAGTCCCCTAGCACTAAACAATCACACAATTTAAGCAAACAAATCCAGTTTCACTTCAGCTGTTTACAGCTTCAGCATTTGTATCACTAGGAGAGAGCAAAATCGTGAGCCCTACCTCCTTCACTCAGATGTGATTTATACACAGCACATGGAGCTCAGGAGAAGCCTCTTTACCTTCTGGTTTTCATCTTAGCCCTACCACACCCTGATCATCAGAGGCTCAGATTAAAACAGAATAAAGTAGATGGTTGTTGGGAAGGCCTGACCCACACAGCAACTCACCCTTGCTGTCTAAAGGATGCCCTCCACCCCCCACAGAGACATTCAAACAGTTCACGATCTGCACCTTGTGGCTGACATCTCCAAACAGGCTCAAGAAAAGAGACAGGCAGAGCTGAGGATGACAGTGTGAAAAGAGGAGGTAGAGCCACAGTAAGCCACAGAGTGAGATGGGGCAGCAAACTGCTGACACTTTTATTATGCAGCTCACAGGTTCAGCGCAGAGCATCTCAGCCCCAAGTCCCAGACAGCATCTCTAGGAAATGCCTGGCCAGCTGAGAAGGCTGTACCAAGTATAACCCACAGAGTCTGCAGCCATGCTCATGCTTGGTCCAGCAGTGCTAACTTGATCACTTTTGGCTGTAAGTTTTATCTGGACAGGAACATTTCCTACTATCTGACAGCATAATGAAGACCACAATAAGGATGGCACCCTAAAAATAGGCATAGAGCACTACCAAAGCAGCTGCCACATATTGTCAGGCAGTTCTCATATTGTCTGGATGGACAGGAAGGTGACCTGCTGTGATCCAGCCCAGGCAAAGCCAATTAAGTTTAGACTGCCACATACAACTTAAAAGCCAGCAGTGGTACCCACTATTCTCAGTGCTGTGGATGGAGAGGAAGGGAGCAGCTGCTGTTTGCTCTTACACTGGCAAGAGCTGTATGAGGAACAAACCCACCCTCTTGCTGTCAGGAAAGTCAACTTCACACTCTGAATAACGGCAGGCAAAGCAGAGGTCATCAGCATTACGCTGCTGTCACCCCATGTAGCCAGGAGTTGCCCATCCGTATCCAAGAAAGGAACTTACAGTAGCCATAAAAATAATGTAAAGATATAAACTATTATAATTACACAGTATCACAGTATCATCAAGGTTGGAAGGGACCTTATAGATCATCAAGTCCAACCCTTTACCACAGAGCTCAAGGCCAGACCATGGCACCAAGTGCCACGTCCAGTCCTGCCTTGAACAGCTCCAGGGACGGCGACTCCACCACCTCCCCGGGCAGCCCATTCCAGTGTCCAATGACTCTCTCAGTGAAGAACTTTCTCCTCACCTCCAGCCTAAATCTCCCCTGGCACAGCTTGAGGCTGTGTCCTCTTGTTCTGGTGCTGGCCACCTGAGAGAAGAGAGCAACCTCCTCCTGGCCACAACCTCCCCTCAGGTAGTTGTAGACAGCAATAAGGTCTCCCCTGAGCCTCCTCTTCTCCAGGCTAACCAATCCCAGCTCCCTCAGCCTCTCCTCGTAGGGCTGTGCTCAAGGCCTCTCCCCAGCCTCATTGCCCTTCTCTGGACATGCTCAAGCATCTCAATGTCCCTCCTAAACTGGGGGGCCCAGAACTGAACACAGCACTCAAGGTGAGGTCTAACCAGTGCAGAGTACAGGGGCAGAATGACCTCCCTGCTCCTGCTGACCACACCATTCCTGATGCAGGCCAGGATGCCACTGGCTCTCTTGGCCACCTGGGCACACTGCTGGCTCATGTTCAGGTGGGTATCAATCAGCACCCCCAGATCCCTCTCTGTCTGGCTGCTCTCCAGCCACTCCGACCCCAGCCTGTATCTCTGCATGGGGTTGTTGTGGCCAAAGTGCAGCACCCTGCACTTGGAGCTATTGAACCCCATCCCATTGGACTCTGCCCATCTGTGCAGGCGGTCAAGGTCCCGCTGCAGAGCCCTTCTGCCCTCCAACTCAGTCACATCTGCCCCAGCTTGGTGTCATCTGCAAACTTGCTGATGACTGACTCAATGCCCTCATCCAGATCATCTATGAAGATGCTAAAGAGGATGGGGCCCAGCACTGATCCCTGAGGGACACTGCTAGTGACAGCCACCAGCTGGATGTGGCACCATAAGGAGTGCCAACTATCTATTAACAGATACACAACTGCAAAAATAAGTTTCTTAGCCACATTAACACCCTTCTAGCTTCTTTTTAGAAGATGACTTCACAAGGTGGTTTGAGTCAAATTAGTTTTCCCCTGTTGCTAAAAAACCAAGGGCTGTGGTTCTTCCTCCCATCTCTGCCTCTGGTTCATGAGCTAAACTCCTGTCACATAACTCAAGCCAGGCTTCATATTTTCTTGATCATGTAGTGAGCCAATTTGGTTCTATAAAATGGCTGAAAAGCTTTTGGGGTGTTGCTGGGTTAGCAAATAGATTACAGTAACCAAAGAGCTCACACAAATAAGGTGTGGGTCACCGAGCAGAGGAAATGGAGCACCACAAGATGCTCATTCACACCACTTCACCTGAGACAGTACTTGTCTCCAGCACCAAAAGCAAGCTGGTGGTGTCTGCTATTTCAGTTTGTCTGGTAATGTCACAGAAAGCTTTTCCAGCCCCTGGCAGTCTCACATTTAAGAAGAATTGGGATGAAGTAGCTTATCTGTTACACCTCGGCAAAGTCGGAGCCGAAAGAATGGTGGCAGTAATTTCTGAGCAGGATCCAATTGCAAATGTCACCTCGCACAGGCAGAAACTTTCTAATAAGAGGAGGAAAAAAGGAAAAGGACAAGAGAAATGAGAAGGGGAAAAAAAGGAAGAAACAAGAAAGGGAGGATGAGAAGGCAGGGGGAGGAAGACGAAATCGGGGTGGGGGGAGAGAAGGCGGACGATGAAAACGGAGGGGAGGGAAGGAGGACAAAAACGGGGAGGGGAGAAGGAGGGTGAAAACGGGGGGGGGAAAGGAAGGAGGAGGACTAAAACGGGGGGGGGAGAAGGAGGAAGAAAACGGGGGGGAGAAGGAGGAGGACAACGAAAACGGAGGGGAGAAGGAGGATGAAAACTGGTGGGGAGAAGGAGGAGGACGAAAACGGGAGGGAGGGAGAAGGAGGACGATGAAAACGAGTGGGAGGGAGAAGGAGGAGGACGAAAACGGGGGGGGGGAGGAGGACGAAAACGGGGGGGAGGAGGAGGACGAAAACGGGGGGGAGGAGGAGGACGAAAACGGGGGGGAGGAGGAGGACGAAAACGGGGGGGAGGAGGAGGAAGAAAACGGGGGGAGGAGGAGGAAGAAATCGGGGGGGAGGAGGAGGACGAAAACGGGGGGGAGGAGGGGAGGAGGAGGAGAACGAAGAAAAAGGAAAAGAACAAAAAAGTGTGTGTGAGGGGGGGAATCACAGCCAAAAAAGTTAAGTTCCTTTTCTTCCCAGGGCACTCAGCACTTGGTTTACCTGAGCGAGCCGCACAGGTAAGCCTCTGTACCTGCACGCCAGTCACAGCCCAGCTCCTGCAAGCGCAGGTCTGCTGTGAATCAGCACCGGTTGTTAGCACAAGGCTTGCCCAAACACAACTTTCTGCTCTTCTCAGCCCGGTGGAGAATGAAAATATGCTTCAGGCTGGAAGTTTCCCCACCTCCTCAGAAGTCCTGCTTCCCCTGCTCCTGCCTAGTGTGTTTTCCTGAAAACTTCCCACCACTTCGGGTGATTCCATCCCATCCCATCCCATCCCATCCCATCCCATCCCTGCTGGTTCTCCAGTGGATCATACCGGTCGTTGTCCCGGCCAAGATAAGGGTTGTGCTAGTCACAGCTGTGTTTAAAGTCATCACTGCTTTTACTACAGACAAAACCAGGGACTGTAGGACCTCAAAATAACATCAGAAGAAATCTAAACTTGCTTAAAGTAGAAAGAGTTTCATTAAACATGGACAGAACCTAATCTGCAGACTGTTAAATGTAAGCAACTGCTTTTTAGTGTCAGCTCTGAGCTAACTGTTAACTAACACTGGAAACCTGTCACAGGTATTTCAGGAGACCTACACACCAACCTTTTTTTTTTTTAAGGAAGACTTTACAATCTGAAAAGAAATTGATTTTGTTGGGGAGCTACAAAAACACCAAACCCCTCACTTTATTTATCTAAGTGCTACGTGCAGCAGTAAGCAGTTTCTAACTGATACTGCACCCATTTAAAACCAAAAAATTTAACAGCTAGAAACTTGTCAACTCAAAATTCTCACAGATTAATACTATCAAGTCCAGTTTCCACCTACCTACTCCTTTCATTTCTTTGTAGCATCACAAAGGACCACTGAAGACACTAGGCTTTTGTATGACTGCAGTACCTAATATCTCTCTGCCTTCACTCTCCTTACTTGACCAGCTTGTGCCACAAACACTACAGATTCACCAAATGTATAAGTCAAATGGTAGTCAACTTTGAAACACTTATAAACTGGTTACTAAGCACTCTTACTGAGGTAGAAAGCACACACTTTCATGCTCCCTATTCAGACTAGGGCACAGGGCATCACAGAATCATAGAATCAACCAGGTTGGAAGAGACCTCCAAGGTCATCCAGTCCAACCTAGCACCTAGCCTTGCCCAATTAACTAGACCATGGAACTAAATGCCTCATCCACTCTTTTATGGGCACATTTTAAATCTCATTTTAACAATAAAATGTCCTCACAGCTATTTCATGTACAAAGCCTGACATCCAAGCTCAAATTTTCTGTCCCTCCTCCCTCATCACCCCTAAAATGTCTCAGCACAACCACTTCACTGATCTAATAAAAAAACCACATCACAACAGGTAAACCCCCAAACACAGCAGTTTAACTGCTGGCTTTATAAATCAGACATGGCAAAGATGGGGGGGAGAGGACAAAAACAGTTTTCAAGAAGTTACATAGAATCATAGAATCAACCAGGTTGGAAGAGACCTCCAAGATTATCCAGTCCAACCTAGCACCCAGCCCTATCCAGTCAACTAGACCATGGCACCAAGTGCCTCATCCAGCCTTTTCTTCAGCACCTCCAGGCACGGTGACTCCACCACCTCCCTGGGCAGCCCATTCCAATGCCAATCACTCTCTCTGCCAACAACTTCCTCCTAACATCCAGCCTATACCTACCCTGGCACAACTTGAGACTGTGTCCCCTTGTTCTATTGCTGGTTGCCTGGCAGAAGAGGCCACCCCCCACCTGGCCACAATGCCCCTTCAGGTAGTTGTAGACAGCAGTGAGGTCCCCCCTGAGCCTCCTCTTCTCCAGGCTAAACAGGCCCAGCTCCCTCAGCCTCTCCTCATCAGATTTGTGCTCCAGGCCCCTCACCAGCTTTGTTGCCCTTCTCTGGACATGTTCCAGCACCTCAACATGGTAAAATTAATTCTTCCTTCCTATGCACCTTATGACTATAGTTAGCCACATTAATAAGGCACATAAAGTGTAGCAAACCTGACAAGTTGGTCCAGAATTTGGTCTACACAGAACATTATCCCTTGTATTTTTCAGAGGAAAAAATGTCTCAGTATCCTCTTTGGAGATAAAACCTAATTCATGCTCCAATTTATTTTACAATCACCCATTACTACTCAACGGTTATAATCATTTTAAATCCTCTGATGCTGGCCACAGACTGACTATATAAGTTGTAATTGTAGTTTTTTTCCAGGGAAAAAGACTTTGGAAGAGGAGGATGATAAGGCAAATCTACCCACTCACTGGGAAAAAAGGACAGCATAAGCAGTAATCTAACAAGCTGGTTGTTAGCCATCTATCAGCAAGGTTTCATGTGAAACATGCTGCTGTCCTAACTTTCCTACAGGTAATAATTTATACTACAGGTAAGCAATTGCCAGTGTGCAATAACTGCAAGTTTGAAGGGCTGAAGCTACGTGATACAGATGGAAAAACTCAACAGTGTCCACCATTCTGTAGACAGATCCCTAAAACCAACTTGCTTCAGTTTCAAGATAATCTAGGACTAATTTCTACTAGTTTATGAGAGAAAGAGAAGCCTAACATATGACAGAGTCATAACAAAGTACTGAAAAACTGGTAACTTAAGGAAAAAAACAACACACAAATCCTGCATATTAAGCAGCCATTTATCAGGAACGTTAGAAGTGTTAACTACAAACGATAGCAGTTTTAGTTTCGTTTCGGTGTGGGCTTCAGTTAACAATATCCTCATGTGGAACTAGTAGAGTCTTTAGAATGCCTGGTCCTAGTGACTGAAAAGACTAGTGCAGACTTCAAAGACCAAAACAAGGCATTTCACTGCTGACACCAAATGCCACGTGGAAAAAAAAGAAAACAAGAAAACACAGAATCACAGAATCAGCCAGGTTGGAAGAGACCTCAGAGATCAGCCAGTCCAACCTAGCACCCAGCCCTAGCTACTCAACTAGACCATGGCACTAAGTGCCTCATTCAGGCTTTTCTTGAACACCTCCAGGGATGGTGACTCCACCACCTCCTTGAAGAAAGGAACTTCATAGAAGGGCAAAAAAGAGAAGCAGCTGGAAAACAAAGAGTAGGTAGGAAATTTCAGTTATGATTAACTGCATCTTAGAGGCAGCCTGTGGCAAGCCGTGCTTGAACCAAGTTTCTTCCACAGCACCTTTTTATATCAAGAGGGCAGCTGCAGCCACAGCCAATACTTGCCTGCAGCAGGCAGGGAGGTGACATGAGGCTTCCTCTACAACATCTTCTCACTTGCTGTGGGGTGCCTTTGCACCCCTGAGCACCCAAATTCTGCCCGACTTGAGTCAGGCAGGATAGCTCCTTGACAGAATCCAGGAGCTGAGCTGTTGGTGCTGCTTGCCTTACATCCTGAGCAGGAGCTTCCAGCAGCACTGGTGGTCCCTGCTCAGCCTGGGCTCACCCATTTTTCATTTCCAAGGTAATCCACAGCATACATAGCAACTAGCAGGATGGAGGTAATTCATTAACATCTCCTTCACAACAATAACCTCTAAAAAGTGTCAGTTTTGGATTTCTAAGGACTTTGCCTGTAAATAAAACCAGATTGCTTGAGCTACAATGGATGATAGGAACAATACCATACTTGTCTGCCTCTAAAGTATCCCAGAAACCCTTGGACACCATCAGTTACAAGGATTACATATTTTCAGTCCCTGGCTGCAATTTGCAAACCCTTCTCATGTGACCAGTAACCAAAAAAAAAAAAGGCATTAACAGGAACTTTCACAAAAGTGGAGTTTCACAATTACTCATGCAAGTAAAAATTCACACACCATGTATGACATTGAACACAGATTCATAAAGATGATCTGCTAGGAAAAATTCACACAGCCACATTAAGTGGTGCTTAAGTAAGACACTGAGGAAATGCCAGTTGCAGTGTGAATAATTAATATGAATAGCAAGTGAATAGTTGGCACAGGGTCTCAACTTGAAATAATGTTTAAGTATGTAAAACCTTCCTGAATAATCAGCTAACTTATTTGGACAGTCACAGCCTGTTCACAGTAAAATTTGCTAGTGAGGGGGGGAAAAAAAGGAGTAATTTCTATCAGATAATACCATTTACTGAGAACAGTTCATGTCAATTTATTCTGTGAACTGTTCCTTATGTCAGGTTCTGGTCAATTCTGGTTTTTTCTGGGTTTGTTTGGTTTTGGTTTGGGTTTTTTTTTTCACTTGGTGACTAAAGACTTGAATATCTTCTTGGAAATAATGTCAAAAGCATGACTGAAAACAGCAAGCTGTCTCCAGACCTGGAGACAGTCCAGGTGTGGAGTCTAATGGCTGAAAGACACAGAAACAGAGCCTCTCTCTGTGAAGTATCTACACCAGATACTTCACAGAGAGAGTGATTGGCATTGGAATGGGCTTCCCAGGGAGGTGGTGCAGTTGCCATCCCTGGAGGTATTAAAGACTGGATGAGGCACTCAGTGCCATGGTCTAGTTGATTTGACAGGGCTGACTGATAGGTTGGACTGGATGATCTTGGAGGTCTCTTCCAACCTGGTTGATTCTATGATTCCACTTTTCAGAGTTGTTGTGCAAAAACACTTCAAATATGTGTATGCAGTGAAAAGTTAAAAGATGTGGCATAACTTTAAGTTTTACTCTTGAGAATGTTCTTTTCTTTGGAACTACCCTTTCCAACAGAATTCACATAGAACATCCATATTTTAAGCCTCAATTGTTATCAGAGCCAAAATTCATACTATGCTGAGTGAGTCATGCTAACATGCACATTTCATGGCTAATTGCATGCCCTCAGGAAGCTAAACACAGTGTATCTACTCAAGCCGTGTACTCCTGCTTTTGGGTATGTATGTTTACTTAGGTATGTACCAGCCATTAAATAAGAGCAAACAAATCCTAAGAGCAGCAATCTGGTTGGTACTCTGAGCAGGACTTTGTCTTTATCTGTGTTGATTGATGAAACTCTTCACCATTATCAGCTGTGCAGCTGGGATTGCAAGCCACCTGCTAACAGTATTAATGCCATTTTCTCTATCTTGTAGTGCATGAACAGCATTCAATGCTATCATAATTTTGTTTCCTGTTGGTTTTGGTCACTAAGTTTCTTTTCTACCATTAGCCACAGCCATCCTGGTGCAAAAACATGGACAGAAACATTTCTATTGCCAACCTGTAAGGGTGATATCATCATCTTCTATGATTTGCTCCTCTGCAACATCCAGAGAGCTCTCAGTGATCATGTCACTAGGTTCATCCACGCAGGTTAAACCGGAGTAGTTGTGCAGGATGTCTGCACTAGGAACATGCTCCACGATGACAGCAGGGAAAATAGATGGATCACCAAGCTGGAGGGTAGAAAAATGGAAATTAAAATAATAGCACATCCAGTCTATCCACTTACTGGTTTATACTTCAACAGACTTATGCTACATCACTTGCATATCAGACCATCAGGAAGAAGTACCAAAGATCAAGATGATCTTTAGCACACAACACCAAGCTGTGTTCCACTACAAGCCAGAGGCTAAACGCAGTATCTAAAATACTGACTTTGTTCCAGGAGGTAATGACAGACTCCAAAGACATCATTTTGCAGCACAAAAGCTGACAGCATAAAGGAGTGTTGCAGAACAGCAAATGCTAGCAATAATACTGGGCAGCAACTTACTGCAAGCACCTTAATCTTCTGCTCTTCCCATCAAGCTAGGGTGGAGGAGCCCTGCAGCTGTCAGGATTGAATAAAGCTCTCAAGGGCACCAAGTTTTTCATGAGACACTGGTTGAAGATTACTAATTATGGGAACACTTGCTACAAGAGCAATAAATGTAACAGAGACTGCCTGATGCACATGCTGTAATACTTTCCCTCAGTAATTCTTATGGCTTTAGTCACTTGACATTACTGCTACTTTCCTTCCTAAGTCTGTTTTCAGACATCTCCCTTCTATCTCAATAGTTATTTTGCATCAGATACAGAGGAGGCATCTGGGAAAGTGAAATCAAGATGACCAGTAATAATAGTAAGATGCACACTCTCTGAAAAGGCAATCCTTCAACAGGAAGAGGCTTTCAGAAAACACAATTTACTACAGACACAGCATTTACCAAACCAAGTATTTTTAAATGTCATTTGCAGGAAGAAACTCACAGCTGATGATAGCAGAGCAGGCTCAAAGGAAGTGTAACTGTAGGGTTCTCTCAGCAGAAAATTTAAATCACATTAAGAATGTGGCAGGTTTAAAAACAGGAAAATAAACCAAAACACTGCTAAAATAAGTTTCTGAGAAAAACAGTGTATGTAGATTTGGTCTCATCCTCCATGAAGGAGCACAGATAAGCACAGATAGAGCTCTTTTGCCCTTTGTTTGTTGCTTTTTTTAAACCACACAAGAAAAAAAACCCAACCATATGACTATGAGCTTGCTTAGAGATTGCTCATGTCTGTCTTGCTCTATGCACTCTGCCACCAGAGGAAAATGTTAGCAAGCCTATTGGCTCAACACAGACAACAGCTCAGCCCTCTCCTAGGAAAGAGCAGAACGTCAAGTACTGCAAAGAGAAAACACAGCTATAAGTTTTAAAAGGCAGCAGTTACCACTTTGAAGCTCTATGTGTTTTGTAAAACACATCTCAGCAACAATTCTGGTGAAGGAGAAAAGCAGAATTAAGGAACAAAACTCATACTTCTATGAGCTTCTATCATGCACAGTCTGCTACAACACAACTCTACAAAACCAAAGGGAAAAAAAAAAACCAAAAAAAAAAAAAAAAAAAAAAAACACCAAACCCCCAAAACTAACCTACCTACTCTACCAAACCTAAGCTTAAAATGAGAGTAACATGGTAGGAGATCAGTAAAAATGAACAAAGGGCAGATCAGCTGAGGCCCTCTTGTGCAATCAAGTTGCCAGATGATAGACATATTACCGAGTGAAGCAATGGGACATATTCTACCCTTACATTTTTGTGGCCACCTCTATCCAAGGTTTCATATTCCCAGGGCTGAGAAACCAGGAATCATTAATGACCAAGAGGCCCTCACTGTTCCTCAGAAATAAGCACGTTCACATGGTGCATCCTGCTTGTTTACTGATCCTAACATCCCTGAGCCTGTTTGCTTCCAGGCAAGAATAAACAAATAGATTGGATTAAGCAAAACCACGTTGATAGATAAAGATAAAGCACTGAAAACAGAGAAGAAAAACAATATACAGAATGCATTAAAACCCAAAACAACCTAAAAAAAACCAACCCAAAGCAGATTTTCAACAGTACATTCCATAATCTAGAAGGAAGATGGTCTGTTACCACTTCATCAATGAACTACAGCTAATGCTCTAAAAATAGTTTAAATGCCTCAACTTCAGTAACATGCCACAGCATAAAACTTTTGGGATGTAACTTAGAGATATCATGCAGGCATATCTATAAGTACACTAAAAGAGGAAAAAAATACAAGAAAAAGGATTATGGAAATATTCCACTCAGGCCCCTGTCACCTGCAAGCAAGAGTACAGGCTTTGCAAGTACCTGTTCAGTGAGCTACTGAGGTATAAACTACAGATTTTAGGTAGGGAAGATGCCAGTAAGAAGACTTTCATTTTCTCATCCTGCTCTAGTCCACAGAGACCAAGCTCATCTCATCTAAATTCAGGTGGCTGTGGTGCAGGTACTTGGACAAGGAACCCCACAGACTTTCCTTTGGAGCCAACAGAGAGAAATGGGTATTTTGACAGTATTTTCCTGCCCAATTTCAGGCTCCTGTGCTACAGTAGGATGAATCATGCCTTAAAAACATGTGTTCCCTCTCCACTGATTATAAAAGTTTGAAGGCATTGGGCAGGGTATCTCTTTCTGCTGTATGTGCCTGTCTCCTACAGGCAAATGGTTAGCTGCTTCCCCACCATGTCTTCGAAGCAAGGTGTTCAGTCCTCCCTGTTTCCACTGCTGCACCAGTTCAACCACTGCAGTGCCTTCAGAAACAGACTGAGGTGCTGGTGCTTAGGATAAGCCTCATGCTATCTTCTTCCAGATGAAAAATTACTTTGTCCCAGCACTGTCCTTCTCTAATGACTGACTTCCTAATGACTGACTGTCACTCTAATGACTGACATTGACTTGGCCTCTGAGAGGCAAAACCATCTCCAGCACTGCTGTTACTTCTTTGTGGGGACAAGTCATTAAAAGAAAGTTTCAGAATAGTAAATGAAATGTAAATAAACTGATTGTCACAATTTCCAGTTCAGTTTCTCCAAGTCCAATTCATATCACACCATACCTGACACTCTACTATGAAATCTCGTTTAAAAAGTCATAGAATCACAGAATCAACCAGGTTGGAAGAGACCTCCAAGATCAGCCAGTCCAACCTAGCACACAGCCCTGGCCAATCAACCAGACCATGGAACTAAGTGTTCTTTGCTTGAACACCTCCAGGGATGGTGACTCCACCACCTCCCTGGGCAGCCCATTCCAATGCCAATCACTCTCTCTGCCAACAACTTCCTCCTAACATCCAGCCTAGACTTCCCCCAGCACAACTTGAGACTATGTCCCCTTGTTCTACTGGTGGTTGCCTGGCAGAAGAGACCAACCCCCACCTGGCTACAACCTCCCCTCAGGTAGTTGTAGACAGCAATGAGGTCCCCCCTGAGCCTCCTCTTCTGCAGGTCTCTTCTGCCAGGCACCCAGCAACAGAGCAAGGGGACACAGTCTCAAGTTGTACTCAGGGAAGTCTGGGCTGGACGTTAGGAGGAAGTTGCTGCCAGAGAGAGTGATTGGCATTGGAATGGGCTGCCCAGGGAGGTGGTGGAGTCCCCATCCCTGGAGGTGTTCAAGCAAAGAACACTTAGTGCCATGGTCTGGTTGATTGGCCAGGGCTGGGTGCTAGGTTGGACTGGATGATCTTGGAGATCTCTTCCAACCTGGTTGATTCTATGATTCTAAACAACCCCAGCTCCCTCAGCCTCTCCTCATAGGGTTTGTGTCCAAGCATCTAAGTGTAACCTAGACACACTTTGCCATGGATTGAAAGGTTTCCTGTGGTACTGAATAGTGCTGATGCCACGTATTGCAGCAGCAATTGGTTTGATCTCTATGATCAGATGTGATCTGCTCTACAAGGCTAAACTGTATTTTGACCATGCCTAGAAACCAGTTATCATACACACACAATGACACAGTCGCTATGCCTCTATAGGGAGAAAAACCTCCACGGCAGGGAATTGTCTCATCACTTGAACTCTGCACTGGACCTTCTAAGGAGCTTGCTGACATGCTGTGCTTCCAAAGGACAACAGATGAACAGAAAAACATTTACTCATGGTAAAACATTTTAAATGTGGGTTCCTTTAAATTAATAAATGCAGTTGTTGGTTAGGTTTTTTACATGGTATTTTATGCCAATTATGGATGTGTATACTAATGACATCTGCGTAAGTTGAAGTTTGTAGAAGGCATATTTGGAGTGTTTCTTAAGTTATCTAACTTTGTAGTGGTGACAACTGATTGTTTTCTTCCACCAATTCATTATAGAACTTCCAGGTCTTGTAGTCCATTTTATCTATAGTCTTAAACCTCTGCACCTTCACAGATACCACAGTTTTTAGTGATAGCCAGTGGTAGGACAAGGAGCAAGGAGCATAGGAGTTTCCATGTCAATGCAAGGAAAAGCATGTTCACAATGAGGGTGACAGAGCCCTGGGACAGGCTGTCCAGAGATGTTGTTGAGTCTCCTCTGGAGACATTCAAAACTCACTTGGATGTGTTCCTGTGTGACCTACTGCAAGTGATCCTGTTCCAGCATGGTGATTGGACTAGCTGATCTTTTGAGGTCCCTTCCAACCCTAACAGTCTGTGTGATTCTGTGTGTGAATAACAGTTTGGAACTGAGTCAAAGTAAATGCAATTTCTTGTGCCCTTTTATTTTGAAGCCATTGTTACACCTGCTGCCAACTCATACCTTATGGACATACAATGTATGGATTTTCTTCCCTGCCATGGTTGTGAGAAGGAAAAGCTGGAACAACTGCAGCATGCATTCAGAGAGAAAAGCACTCACACAGCTGCACACAACTCTAGTCTGAAATGCATTTTTGCAGAAAACATCATCGATTTGTGTCCAATATTTTCAATTGGTTAAGGTTTCATTAACAAATATTTAATTCCATTTTAAATGCTGCTATTAATGTATGTTGATGTATTGACTGTTAGGAGGTAAAACCTCACCTCAGTACTTCTGTAATGTTCTGGATTTCATTGCATGTGCCCAAACCCCAACTGAGCATGATAGAATCATAGAATCAAGCAGGTTGGAAGAGACCTCCAAGATCAGCCACTCCAACCTAGCACCCAGCCCTAGCCACTCAACTAGACCATGGCACTAAGTGCCTCAGCCAGGCTTTTCTTCAACACCTCCAGGGATGGTGCCTCCACCACCTCCCTGGGCAGCCCATTCCAATGCCAATCACTCTCTCTGTCAACAACTTCCTCCTAGCTCTGCTGTTTTACAACATAGGAAGAACTCTGTCCACATTTATAACTGCAGAGGAACCCATGTCTACTACAGGCCACTTTGATGCTAGTGTGCAATGAGAACTAACACACAGGGAAAACGCTGTATTGAGGATTAGAAGCTAGTGATTAAGGCAAATTAAATTACCTCTCTAACAGAAAAGTTACAGAATAGTTTATTTCTAATATAAATGGTGGCTCTACATGCCTTAATTAAAAGGAGGCATGTAAAGTACACCTCATTTTTTTTAATCCCAAATTAAAATGTCAGCAATGATTTTCCAGAAGGCAATACATAAATCCATAGAAAAAGGACTTGTGTATTTTTCCTTTTGCCAGCTTCTGCTGCTTCATCTTTCCAATGAAATATTGTGCTAGTTTGAGGCTAGCTGGAATATTTTGGTGAGAAGAATTAGATGATAGAGTGTGAAAAGGAAACAATGGTGATGTCTACTTCACTATCTTATCATAAGATCAATCAGGTTGGAAGAGACCTCCAAGATCATCCAGTCCAACCTAGCACCCAGCCCTAGCCAGTCAACTACCCCATGGCACCGAGTGCCTCATCCAGTCCTTTCTTGAAGACCTCAAGGGACTCATAGGCTTGCTGAGATGTATAAAAACAAGAACATCAATCTAGATAACAGAGTTGCTCTCTGGCTCTGGCTGCCTTCACTTCTCTCCCTAACCTCCTGTCTGTGTAACTAATCCCTCTGCTTTCTAACCCCTCTGGCCGATTCTCCAAACTCACCTTGAACGTACAGCAAGGTCTGGGATAAGGTAGAGGAGTGGAAAGGAGGTGGAAGGGTGGTTGGGACCCCCTCCTGGGAACAGTGTTTTCTGGGAGGGCTGTTGTGTTTCTGTATTACTTTTTAACTTGTATATTTGTATATACAGCTGCATGTATTGTAAATATCTATATTGTGCTAAGCTGTAAACATAAAGCTTCATTCAGTTTCCAGCTGGCTGAGTCTAGTCTGGGTGATTTTCTTAAGTAGGGGGGGAAGGAAATTCCCAAACCATCACAAATACATGTGTTAATATGGGCCATTCTAGCTCTGCCAAAGCTTTGTCTTGGCTTAAATGCATCTTCCATGCCTGCTGGACACAGAATTAAGCTACTGATGAAACCTTCCGAAGTGCCAGACACCAAAATCTTCCTGTAGCTTACTACAAACCACTTCTGTAGACCTACTGAGAACAATCTGGAGGAGAGCAAAGCTTCAGAGAGAGGCTGAAGTCCATGGAAGGGTCCACAAGCAGGTCCATGACCCCCTGAAAACTGAATCCTGCTCCCTTTCAGATGCCAAAGGCAACAACCTTCCTTCCCACTCTCAAATTATTCTTGGGTGTTCGACACGGTGTTTGTCTTCTTCTGTGAGAATATGCACATCAACTGTCACCAACTGACAGAAGATCAAACCACCATCTTGACTGCAGAAATGGAAAACAAGGAAGGGGATCTCTTCTACTCTGAGAGTCCTGTCTTCTCATATTACAAGTCCTTTATGGAAGAAAACCTGTCCCAGGAATACAGTCACTAGCTTCCAACTGAACTGGTATGAGATATACTCTGTGCAAGTGAGTGACTGGTGGGAAGAAAGACACACAAGAGATAGAAGGGAAAAGCTACATGGAAAAAAAAAACCTGAACAAAAAACTCACACAAGAAAAAAAGAAAGAAACCTCAGTAAAAAGTCAGTTGTTTGGTTTTTTTTCAACAGAGCAAGGGAATTTGGATTTGCAACGCAGTTGGTCATTTATTTAAAAGGAAAAACAAAGAAACAAACAAGACAGACACCTAGGCAAAGGGCCCTGGTTACTAGAGGTGGGCTTCAGTTTCCTCTGGCTGAAGGTTCCTGTGCCAAAGGTAGAGCCAACCTCCTTAAAGGTTTTTGCACAGCCAGCATCTGAGAAATTAGCAAGTTTCACAGAAGGATGCTGGAAGCAGATAAATACCACTTGCTTTCCTGGGGAGACTTCAGAATAGATCTCACAATTAATTCCTTCAAATCTTCACAAAATTGCAAGTGGATAAGGGGACACTTCCTGCATGAACTGCTAAGAGCTGAAACATTTATACCTTGGCCTTGACTAGATGATTTAACGTTTCAGAGAGCTCGTGGCAACACTAGGGGATGTGGAAGGGCAAACCAAGGCATGAAAGGAGAGAAACATTTCTCAGAGACACAGAAGGTGTCTTGGGGCACAGGTCACTATGTGCTTCAGAGCAACTTCAGAGAGCAGCCATGCTGGAGACCCAGCTAGCAGTTCAATGGTTGTGATGACCCAGTGTGTCATAGAATCATAGAATCAACCAGGTTGGAAGAGACCTCCAAGATCATCCAGTCCAACCTATCACCCTGCCCTATCCAATCAACTAGACCATGGCACTAAGTGCCTCATCCAGTCTTTTCTTGAAGACCCCCAGGGACGGTGCCTCCCTGGCACCACTTAAAACTTCCTGTATGGAAGCAGCCATTCTGAACACTTCTATTCAATTTTTAAATCAAGACTGTTCTGATCAAAGGCCACATGAAGTAAATGGACAAATTCAGAGGAAAAGATGCAAACACAGAGTAAAGCAGTTTTAGGCAGTGGCAGTGACTCAGCTAAAGCCTTTGAGATCTGCTGACCAGTTTTATGTGTGCAGTCTCTCACAGTAAAAAGAGAGGAGAAATTAAAACAATTAATGCCAACCATCTCTGTAACCAGGACCTCTGACACATAGCAGCATCCAGTCAAGTTATCAGTCCTTTTACTGCAAGTCACTTGCTGCCTTCTCAAAATTACAATGCTATTTTCATCTCATTTCTTCCTCACCATACATACACAACGCAGTGAACAAAAACCTCCAATTAAGAAGTAATAATCTTGTTTTCTGAACAGCAAAGAATAAAGCTGATAAGGCAGAGCCTTTCCTGTTCACACAGGGCCATGTGATCAAGTCCCTCCCACTGGTGTCTGCCACTGGCTGAATGCTTACATTTGCAAATGGACTGCTCATAATTTACAACTGTTTAACTGAGACATTTAAAAAGCCATGAATTATGACTTCCCTGAAATGCTGAGCCTAGCTGCCATCTAGACCCTGAACCTCTCCCTGCAGCTGTTCCATGTCTTGACAGCTCTTGGCACAACAGAGCTACAGGCAAAGCTTTGACAAAAAGAAAAATGCTGAGGTTCTTGCAATGCCAGCTTCTGGGGGCACTGCAAAAATAATTTCCCCAGAAATCAGTTAAATGACACCTGTGATACAAACATATTGCCTTCTGTACAACAAGGACCACTTCCAGAGCTAACACTCTTGTAAAGTACTCAAATTGTGCTTTCCATCCCTAAATACAACTCATCTGATGTGAAAAACTTCAGGAGTAGCAATCGCTCCTACGTTGCAAGAAGCAGAAGAACCAGGTATATGCAATAAGTAATCTTCTGGGGTTGATATCTGAGTTCAATCTTGCTCCAGCTTGTTAGACCTTTCTCTATGCAGAACTTCTTTTCTGCAACTGAGTAAAGTTCCACTGTTGAGCAGCTAGCTACCTGCTGCTTTGGTATCTGAGCTAGGTTAACACAGTGACTTAAGAAGAGCTTGCATCCAACTGTTTGCAGGAACAGATCATCTACTGTGCACTCTCTTTTGCACCTTTAATCACCTTTAGGTTATGCCACAGTGCACCTTCTTTCCTTAGGCTTTATCTGGAGAAGGATTTGAGATAAATGCCAAGACCGGGTTTGCTCTGGAGCTGGAGAAAGTTCTGTGCAGATAGGGTTTTCATAGAATCAACCAGGTTGGAAGAGACCTCCAGGATCATCCAGTCCAACCTAGCACCCACTCAACTAGACCATGGCACCAAGTGCCTCATCCAGTCTCTTCTTGAAGACCTCCAGGGACAGTGCCCTGTTGAGTGCTTTAAAGTTTTTCAGGTGAGCATCTAAAAACCACACAGCTAAACTGAACAAAACTGTTATCTGCTCACACTATGCCTTCCAGAAACTGCACTGAAATGGCCCTACCCATCTCAATTCTCTCATGTCCTATTGGCTTGCAAAATCAAGGCAGCAACCAACAACAAACAGAGGTAATAAATAAGGTTCGTTTGTAACTATGTTTGTGCAATTCCCATATCTAAATCCCCAGGCTACCACAAGCTCTGGAAAAATACAGGGAAGGAAGTTACATTACTAGTTCCACCCAAAACTGAGTTAGCACTTTAGACAGACAACATTCAGTTCATTGAAATGCTCACATGACTCTGACAGCAGGCCACTGACCCAGTCAGATATTAGGCCACACAGAAAAGACTATGAAGCCAAATGTATCTCTGAAAGAGAGGAATATAAATGCTTTCCACATCCACAAAAAGGGGAATAGCTTGTCATGGTACTTCTAAGAACTGTCTCTCTACAATAGCTGAACACCTAATGTCTTGTAAACAATTACAAAACTCTATTATGAACCAACACCTGTAGAGAAGCTACTTGATTTTTACAACAGGAATCCTTCACTGATGCCTCAAGACTCACAGGATATGGTTTAGCTAATCAACACTTAAACTGAAAGCCTCCTCAGGTAGAAACAGACATGTTTTCCCTGCAGTGTGAAGAAATCAATTTCAGTTCCTTTAATGTTTATTTCTGAAGAGCTGGCATGCAGCACAAGACAGAAAGCAATCTGTAAAAAGCAGTGAGCTGGTACCTACTGCTCCTTCTAGTTATCTGCAGGGTGATCACTACCTTTATTCAGAATTTTTATCCCAGCACACAAAGATAAAGAATTAAAACTGATGTTAAATGCTGGAATTTGGGGAATTCAGCGTCACAAATGAATGGATGTTACAAGCATATGGGAGAGAAACAGGAAAAGCATTTTCTGAGGAGGATGTTTCTGCAATATTTACGAGGAAGAACTCGGAACATTTCAACCAACTTCTGTTCTGCCCATGCAAGTTACAGGAAGCAGCAGGAAGCTTTTGAAAGAGCACAAAGATCTGCTGCAACAACAATGACTTCAATGCTTTTTTGTGTTTGACACCACATTTTTTTCTTTATGTACTCTTCACATTTTAAACAATAACTTGTAAAAGTTAAGTCTTGCACTGACCCATACCTGCTGCTCATCCTCCATGACGTTGCTGGCAAACTCAAACACGAGTTCATTCTGTTGTACAACTGCTGCCATAATGAAGCATTCCCAGCTCTCAGCTCCACATGCAAAGAAAAACTTCTCAAATGTGAAAGAGCAGAGTGTCACCAGGGTCCAGCTGAGCAGAAAGGTGGGATCACAAAACGAATCAAGAGTCGCTGTTTGTATGTCTCAGATCATTGGTGTTCCCAAGCTCTTCTCTTCTCAAAGAGAAATAAGGAAATCCTTTCCTGAGCTCTTCTTCCCAGGTTGATAGCCCACACCACTGCGGAGGGAAAAAAGAAAACAAAGTTATCATTAAGAAATGAATGCTTTAGCCTGGTGAAATTGTAGCAGTCACAATAAAGCCTTCTCTAAAGAGTAACTGTTCTAACTTAAAGGAAATCAGACACCTTCGTACCTCCCAAGTTACTATTATTACCAATTAATACACACAAATGTTCATTCCCTTAACAATAAAACTGCTTCTGTAAGCAAGACTACAAAGGGCTTCACATTAAACACACAAGAGTAAAGAAAAGTTACACATCTTTTCATTTGACACACAGATGCAGCTTTCACAGTCATTACTAACTCTCATCTTTAAGGTATATTCAGAGTAAAAACACAAAACCCAGACTCACCTACTCAGCTGCACGATACCTCAAAGTCTACCACTTTTCCTCTTCACACATAGCTCACATTTGGCAAAATTCTTATTTCACAAGTAAGAGACCTCAACACCCACGATGTTAAACAGGTGAAATCAGTAAATAAGTTCTTTGTACAATCCAGAGGGTCCCCAGGTTCCTCCACGACGTGGATCTCTAGCTTCTTCTTAAAACTGCACTGTAAATGTATCCTTATCTCTACCACGGGCTCACAAGCAGCCGGAAGGAAACAGCACTGACCACGTCATGGCAAATTAGAACAGGCAAAAAAATGCAGAGCACAATAGCAAAGAAAGGGGGAAAAAAAATCCCAAACTACGGAATGTAAACAGTTTCACTGGAGGGATGCATGCCTACAGCTCCCACAGTTTCATTTGCTTGTCACTGACAAAAGTAAACTTAGTGAACACAAGCTTGGCTGAGGGAGCTGGGGTTGTTTAGCCTGGAGAAGGAGGCTCAGGGTGGACCTCATTGCTGTCTACAACTACCTGAAGGGAGGTTGTAGCCAGGTGGGGGTTGGTCTCTTCTGCCAGGCAACCAGCAACAGAACAAGGGGACACAGTCTCAAGTTGTGCCGGGGAAAGTCTAGGCTGGATGTTAGGAGGAAGTTGTTGGCAGAGAGAGTGATTGGCATTGGAATGGGCTGCCCAGGGAGGTGGTGGAGTCACCGTCCCTGGAGGTGTTCAAGCAAAGCCTGGCTGAGGCACTTAGTGCCATGGTCTGGTTGAGTGGCTAGGGCTGGGTGCTAGGTTGGACTGGATGATGTTGGAGGTCTCTTCCAACCTGGCTGATTCTATGATTGTAAGCTTACAATGAGTTGTGCTGTATCACTTCTGGGGAAAAAGATGAGCACAGAACGCAGTAGTTTTGTACAACTAAGCTGACCAACACATCAACAGAAAAATCTATTAAAAAAACCCACCCCAGAAACAGGTGTCTATAATTAGGAACCTAAAGGCACATGCTGTTGTCTAGGAAATTAAATCTGTATGTTGGTAAGGAAGAGAAATGTGTGGTGCCCAATGTTTGGATCAAAATTCCTTAAACTGCCTAAGAACTGCTGTGACAGAAGAATAAAGAGTAGAGGTCGAACATGTACCCATCCAGACTGAGGACCCCCAGGAAAGCTTCTAAGCAAGGATTAACATCTGCCTTTGCACAAGAGAGTTAAATTTGCCTTGTTTTTGAAGTAAGCTGAAACTAAAAAAAAATTAAAATGAGGAGCATCTTCCCCTCCCCTGTGCCAGGCAATTTAATTAGGGAGGATCATGTCACAGGCTCACACTCCCTCACTCTAGGAAATGTAGCAGCTGTTTTTCCCATATAGATTGTGGTATTCCCAAATTCCTAAGTGGTGATGGCAGAGCAGTTAAGCATTTAAGTCACTAGATCCTACTCTTCTAAGAAATCAGGAAACTCAAGATCATGCAAACAGGAGAACCTCCCCAACTTCTAAAGAGTGCTTTAATCAGTTATTAAAGGGTTCATAAGAGTAGCCACAACCCAAACTACTGCTCTCTGTCATATTCCAAAAGTCATGGCTGTCCAGTGAAGTCTCCACTGACTAGAAAAGGAGAAACTTAACCCCCATTTTCAGAAAGGAAAAGAAGGATGACCCAGGGAACTACAGGCCAGTCAGTCTCACCTCTGCCCAGTAAGATCATGGAAATCCTGCTGGAGGCACTGCTGAGGTAGAAGAGCAATGAAGAGGTGACTGAGTACAATCAACACAACTTCACCAAGGGCAAATCATGCCTGACAAACCTGGTGGCCTTCTATGACAAGGTCACAACATCAACAGACAAGCAAAGAGTAGGTGATGTCATTTATCTGGGCCTGAGCAAAGCCTTTGACATTGTCCCACACAACATCCTGGTCTCCAGGTCGGTAAAATATGGCTTTGATGAATGGTGGATAGAGAATTGGCTTTATGGCTGCACCCAAAGATTGGCTGTCCATGGGTCCATGTCCAAGTGGAGGCCAGTGACAAGTGGAGTCCCTCCAAGATCGATACTTGGACCAGTCTCATTGAACATCTTTGTCAGTGACACAGACAGTGTCATTGAGTGCACTCTCAGCAAGTTTGCTGACAACACCAAGCTGTGTGGTGCAGCTGACACGCTGGAGTGAAGGGATCCATCCAGAAGGACACTGACAGGCTGGAGACCTGGGCCCATGCCAACACGGTGAGGTTCAACGAGACCACATGCAGGGTCCTGCATCTGGGTCAGGGCAATTCCAGTCTGAGCAGTGACTGGCTTAAGAGCAGCCCTGAGGAAAGGGACCTGGGAGTACTGATGGACAAGAAGCTTGGTATGAGCCACCACTGTGAGTATGCAGTCCAAAGAGCAAATCGTATCCCGGGCTGCAACAAGAGAAGCATGGCCAGGAGGTTGAGGGAGGTGCTTCTACCCCCAACACTGCTCTCGTGAGACCCCACCTGGAGTACTCTGTCCAGTTCTGGAACCCCTGTGTCCAGTTCTGGAGCCCCTATTACAAGAAAGACCTGGACATGCTGGAGTATGTACAGAGAAGGGCCAGGAGCTGGAGCACCTCTCCTGTGAGGACAGGTTGAGAGTTGGGGTTGTTCAGTTTGGAGAAGAGAAGGCTTCAAGGAGACCTTATTGTGGCCCTGCAATATCTGAAGGGGGCCTGCAAGAAAGCTGGTGAGGGACTTCTTAGGGTGTCAGTTGAAGGACTAGGGGGAATGGATCCAAGCTGGAGGAGGGTAGATTTAGCCTAGACGTTAGGAAGAAGTTCTTCCCCAGGAGGGTGGTGAGACACCTGAACAGGTTGCCCGGAAGGTGGTGGAAGCCCCATGCCTAGAATTTAAGGCCAGGCTGGATGTGTCTCTGGGCAACCTGATCTAGTGGGAAGTGTCCCTGCCCATGGCAAGGGGGTTTGAACTAGATGATCTTCGAGGTCCCTTCCAACCCTTACACTTCTGTGATTGTGTAACTAGCAAATATTTGTATTCATGGGAGGTACATGTAAGAACAGAGAAAGACATGCTTTGGATGACTTGAATAGCTTACACAGCCTCCTCCATACTTGAGCAGGGCTACAGCACTGAAAGCATTACATGCAATCACATAACCCTGGGAAACTTCCCTCAACTGGGCTGCAGTAAGAACATCATACAAAAGTTACACACGCATGCCAGCACTGCATAGCCTAAGACCAACTTGTCCCATCTCAGACTCTTACCATTCTGTATGACAGCCTGAAAATGAAAGCTATGTAGTCATAAAATAGATAGTTTAATATTCCCCACTGCCAGTGGGTTAATCTATGTCAAGATGGACATATAAGCATTTTCAGAAGACAAGTATGGAAATTCATTTAAATAAACTTCTGTTTTCACTACTGCCTAGAAATACACTGCAGCTCACCAGTAAGGTGAAACTATTATGTGATTTCCTCTAATGAAGAGGAAGAGTAGCTACCCACCAAAGGATCACCAGGCAAACACAAGAACCTCCTCAGGTTCCCAAGCATAGAAATCAACCCAGTTGGAAGAGACCTCCAAGATCATCCACTCCAACCTAGCACCCAGCCCTAGCCACTCAACTAGACCATGGCACTAAGTGCCTCAGACAGGCTTTGCTTGAACACCTCCAGGGATGGTGACTCCACCACCTCCCTGGGCAGCCCATTCCAATGCCAATCACTCTCTCTGCCAACAACTTCCTCCTCACATCCAGCCTAGACTTCCCCAAGCACAACTTGAGACTGTGTCCCCTTGTTCTATTGCTGGTTGCCTGGCAGAAGAGGCCAACCCCACCTGGCTACAGCCTCCCTTCAGGTAGTTGTAGACAGCAATTATTCAGCCAATTTAACCCCCAAATTATTCAGCAAATATTCAGTCAATTTAACCCTTAGTACACTGCTACTCTGGTATCCCACAAGATATGCTGCAGGACTTCCTCCAGCCAGACATACCTTCTTCCCCCACCACTCTTCACCAGATATAACTTGGATTTAATCCTAGCCCTGTTCAGCTAGTCCAGGAAAGCTTGTAAGAAATATTCCCAGAACTAATGGTATTGGCATTTTGGCCCTGACAGTAAAGCTGCAACACTACCACAAGGCTCCAACTTGGAAGTAACAAATCCATGACTTTTCCTACTCCTGACAGTACGACTGGGTAAAAGCCATACTGTTTTAGCATTCAAGCACTGTAATGCAGAACACTATAACAACACATAGGCATCACACTGGAGCAGGTGTAACAGGCATCAAAGTGCCCAGCACAAACTCAAAAAATTGCTGTGGAAATTCAACTATAAACTTGGAAGGCTCAAGGCTTGGTACTGAGAGCACCTTGGCTGAACTGAAAAGATGCCTCTAGCAAGCTGCTGGATCCACTCCCACTTAGTGTTACTGAAGATGACTGTAATCATCTTCTACTGCCTTTTTTTGCAAAATTATCATTTGTGCACTCAAAATTAAGAGCTACCTGAGCAGATTAATGCTTCAAATGCCCAATCGAACTGTGAGTTACTACTGAACAGCTCAACTCACTTAGCAGGGGTACAAAGGACTTGTGATTGGAATTTTAGAATCACAGAACTGTTTTGTGTGGAAAAGAACTTTCAGATCGTTCAGTCCAACCACTGACCTGACACCACCATGGCCATTAAACCATGGCCCAAAGTGTCATGTCTACACGTCTTTGAACACCTCCAGGGATGGTGACTCCCCCACCTCCCTGGGCAGCCTATTCCAATACCTGACCATTCTTTCAGGAAAGAAATGTTTCCCAATGCCCAATCTAAATCTCTCCTGGTACAATTTCAGGCCGTTTCCTTTTGTTCTATCACATAGAATCATAGAATTATAGAATCAACCAGGTTGGAAGAGACCTCCAAGATCATCCAGTCCAACCTAGCACCCAGCCCTAGCCACTCAACTAGACCATGGCACTAAGTGCCTCAGCCAGGCTTTTCTTGAAGACCCCCAGGGACGGTGCCTCCACCACCTCCCTGGGCAGCCCATTCCAATGGGAAATCATTTTCTCTGTGAACAACTTCTTCCTAACATCCAGCCTATACCTACCCTGGCACAACTTGAGACTGTGTCCCCTTGTTCTATTGCTGGTTGCCTGGCAGAAGAGGCCACCCCCCACCTGGCTACTATGCCCCTTCAGGTAGTTGTAGACAGTAATAAGATCACCCCTGAGTCTCCTCTTCTCCAGACTAAACACCCCCAGCTCCCTCAACCTCTCCTCATAGGATTTGTGCTCCAGGCCCTCACCAGCTTTGTTGCCCTTCTCTGGACACCTTCCAGCACCTCAACATCTCTCTTGAATTGAAGGGCCCAGAACTGGACACAGCACTCAAGGTGTGGTCTGATCAGTGCTGAGTATAGGGAAAGAATAACCTCCCTTGTCCTACTGGCCACACTGTTCCTGATGCAGGCCAGGATGCCATTGGCTCTCTTGGCCACCTGGGCATCACTTGATACTATGGAGAAGAGACCGACACCCATCTCACCACAACCTCCTCTCAGGCAGTTGTAGAGAACAATGAGGTCTCCCCTCAGCCTCCTCTTCTCCAGACTGAAAATTAGCAGTTCACTCAGATGCTCCCAAGACTTGATCTCCAGTCCCTTCACCAGGTTTTCTAAGATGGCCCACAGCATTTACTCTAGGTGTGAGTTAGCAGAAATGCAAAGCTGAACTTCCTTCTCAACACCATCTTGCATGTGGGAGGAAAAGGGCAGTGAATGAAAGCAAAGAGAAAAGAATAAAGACATTGCCTGAAAATTCTAGACTGAAGGACTCAAAATCATCCTGAGTAAGGGCAGACAAAACCATGGATGCTAACTGCACCATTTCACTCAAGCTGCTAATTCCTTTCCTTGATTCCTCTGGGTCAGGCCAGAGTAAGCCCACACTCTGCAGAGGAACATCTTTTTAAATATTATATAATCAATCACAGAGTCAGATTTCCTTAAAAAGCAGAATGATATCACAGTTCTTGTAATGCAAAAGTCCCCAGTCCAAGATAATCTTTATGTATGGTGTACAACAAGCACAAATAGTGCACAAGAGAGTCTGCTGTGACTTTCTTCGTAGATTGATTACTGCTACTCAGTAATACTTAGACACTGCACAGAACAAGTCCTTAGACTTGGGGCATTTGTGGTCTGCAAAATAACAAGTAACAAGAAGAAGTTAATATTTGTTACTTGGCACAAACATTTTTTGAAGGCTTAGTATTTCAGCAGCCCACATAATTTAAAAGAGATAGGAAAACAACATAGTAAGGAGGTACCACCAACAAAGGAAAGAAACAATGTAAGGAACAGCCCCAAATCACAGTATCACAGTATCACCAAGGTTGGAAGAGACCTCACAGATCATCAAGTCCAACCCTTTACCACACAGCTCAAGGCCAGACCATGGCACCAAGTGCCACGTCCAATCCTGCCTTGAACAGCTCCAGGGACGGCGACTCCACCACCTCCCCAGGCAGCCCATTCCAGTGTCCAATGACTCTCTCAGGGAAGAACTTTCTCCTCACCTCCAGCCTAAATTTCCCCTGGTGCAGCTTGAGGCTGTGTCCTCTTGTTCTGGTGCTGGCCACCTGAGAGAAGAGAGCAACCTCCTCCTGGCCACAACCTCCCCTCAGGTAGTTGTAGACAGCAATAAGGTCTCCCCTGAGCCTCCTCTTCTCCAGGCTAACCAATCCCAGCTCCCTCAGCCTCTCCTCGTAGGGCTGTGCTCAAGGCCTCTCCCCAGCCTCGTTGCCCTTCTCTGGACACGCTCAAGCATCTTCTTAAGGTATCCACACTGCCTTGGGAAATTATGCAAAAAGCAGCTGTTAGAACAGAAGGCAACAGAATGATCTTTGCTGAGCTTTCATTAAGAACACAGAAATAATCAGTGCCAATAAATCCCTGTTTTACAGCCAAGCTGCAGACTAGCCTATGTCACCACAGGCTCACACAACATACACAGCAAGGAGCACAGAGAGAAAGTGTTCATCTACTAAACATAAGCAAGCATTGATTTATTTTTTTAAGGAACTGACATACAGTTCAATCAGCACAAAAGACTATAAATAAACCCCTCCTTCCCTAAACTTCACATAAAATGATCTCTTTAAAGAGTGTAGAAAGTACAAACTCAGGCAACAAGCTCCTATTTGCTGTCACCAACTGTCTCTTTTAGCAAGATTCCTTTCTAGACTGTTAACAGAAACTGGTCCAGCACTGTTTACAGACTACTCCAACCCTGAAAACATTCCTCTTCCCATCTTCCATGTTCCCTGGTACTTTTTAAGTCCCTTTAATTTAGCACATTTACGTAACACAAACCCAGTAAACTTAGCAAAGTGATGCTGGAAAAGCTGAAGAACATGGTTGAAGCTTTTCTTCCTCCCTCTGTATCCTCTCCTGTCAGCACGTTCAACCTATGAAGGTAGCCACAAATCAGTGCAGATGTAGAGCACTGTAAATAATTGATTTCTGCCACAACAACAGAAGCTCAGACTACCACCAAACAGCCAGCTGTAAACAGCAAGCTAAAAGATATTGAGGTGAGGAGCACTCTCTCCAACTCTACTACTAAGGCTCTTGAGCTCTGAATCAACTATTTGAACATCAGCTAAGATAAAGTGCAAACTTCCCTAATCTGATGAGGAAAGAGAAAAGCCATGCAGGGTTTTAGTCATCTCTCCACAACGTGTTTGCTCTTGCAAAGTACAGCCAATTCAACAGAAAAAGTCAGATGAAACTTTCCCCAAAGCAAGGCAGAAAGAGCATTGCAGGGGAAAGCAAGAGTCTAAATCCTCCTCCCCACTTCTCCAGTCCTCTGAGAAGAAAAAAGCTGTGTCTTCAATTTCCATAGGTTAGGTATGTAGTAAAAAAGAGGTTAGGGAGATGGGACATCACAACTCCAGCCTTTCTTTCCTCCCCAAACTGTGTCATATACTGGACCTTCTTCACTCTCTGCCACCCCTTGTCACAATCAAAACTGCTCAGTGGATTCAAACACCATTTTGCAGCTGCCCAGACTGCAATTTTAGCACATTAGATACATATCCTCACCTTAAGTCTGCAGAAGGTGCTAGGTGACCTAACAGCCTGGGCTACCCATGGGGCTTTGAAACTTTGCAGCTCGATTTTGGGTTACTATGATATGATACTAAAGCCTCAGCTCACAAATAAAGTGCATTATTTCAACTACACTTAAATAAAAGCCACGCAATGTTGCTTCACTGTGTAGTATCTACTCTGTGTGCCTACACAGATGCATGCAGGCACCTATCAGCTGTAGTTACATAAACATGCTTATCCTCCTTTTTCTCAGTGTGCATATACACCAAAATAAACATAGGAAATGTGTGCCCTTCTACTGTCTTGACTTTCTACTCTTTAAATGAATCTGTTTTGGCTACCAAAGAAGCAAAAACCCCACAACCTCACACATCCCTATACAACCAGGGGATATGCAGAAGTGTTCCTTTGCTGCTTCCTGTTCAGTGACCTCCACCCATTTCTGTTCATCACCACCTCAGTACTGCTGGGAGTGTATTTAGCTCGATACTCCCCTCACCCACCAAAGGCCAAACAAATGAGATGAATTGGACACCCCTAAAAAGGACACTGTCCCCCAGGCAGTGCATAGGGAGCTTGCACAGCCTGCCAAGCCTGTAAAAACTCATCACTCTGTCTACTGGCCTGGGTAACCAAGCTGCACTAACACCTCGGTCTTGCAAGGATAACATCTTGCATAGTTACTTCCAAAATGGGGAGAAGCACATGCACAAGTCAGGCCTTCACCACTGACCAGATGCACATCATCACACTGAGCTTCCTACTGACCAAAAGCATGACTGCCAGTCTTGCTATGAAATTCTCCATAAAGAGCCATCGAAAGGTTGCTCACCCCAATAGAACCCAGACTTTGTTAGGAACATGTGCATAAGCACAGCCTTGTTGAGCAGTGTAACACGGATCCAGGGATATGCTTCAGTTACACACAGAGCAAAGACCTGCTTCTCTTCTTGAACAGTGGGTACAGATGCATGCAGATCATCTTCAGCACATGCACAGCCTGTGTAGTTTAGTGTAGTCCCCCTTTGTAGGGAACTGTAGCTTGCTGGTCCAAAACTCTCAGCAATCACTAATTTGCTTTGTCCTTCAGTTCTGTCTCTGTAGCTAACTCAGCAATATTGGTAAAGGGGAAAAAAAAAATCATGTGTTCTTATTTCCCAGGTAATAAAGGAGATACTCATTTAAGAAGCAACTAGTTTTGAAAGGATAAAAGGAAAGCAATTTCAAATGCATTAGCCTAGATGCATTTGCTCACACTCCTTGCTACAGACATGAGGGAAGTCAAATGCTTAAGAAAATGATAAAATGTTTTAAAAACAGCTGAGTGTAATTAGACTAATTCAGCCTGAGGTTCTTAAACAGAATGGTAAAGACCTGTCACAACACAAGACAAACCTCGAGAACAGCAGATGGCAACGATACATATTTACAGGCAAGGTTTTGGCACAACCTTTTTTCTTTGTAACTGCTCACTTCTGCACTCACTCTCCACCAAAAAAAGTAGTAACTTATTAAACACTCCAAAACAGAATAGAGGGATTACAATTTTGATACGATATTTCAAGTGTCCACATAGTCTAGCTCATCAAGAATTAGGTTTTATTAATTATGGAGAGAAAGGATAACAAAAGGTCTCTCATTACTTCATCTCCTACAACAGTTAGTATAAGCTATTTTATCCAAAAGTAAATTTGCAAAGACAGGATTGGTTTTATGTGTTGTCACAACAAAATTACTAGCATTAATAAATAACATTAGTATTGAATATATCTTAGTATTTTTAATATCACATAAAAAGCTCCAAAAGTTACTTGAAAAAAGAAATGTAAATTGATAAACTTCTAAATCTCATTCAGGAACTTCTGTAAACCAAATGAATTAGTCCAGTGTTCCAGAACAAATGTTGTAAAAGGCACTCTCAAGCAGTTTCTGGCGTTTAATAGCACCTTTGAAGGAACATTAAGAGCATGATCCCATAACCAGCTATAAGAAGAGATGCAGGTTAAGTCAAATCTCACTGCGTTGAAAGGGAGGGGGTCTCAGTACCATGACAACTGAAGAGCTGAGCTTCAAGACAGATACAACGGGATGTGGGAAATGTAATTCTTTGCAAACAAGGCTGCTGGGGGAAGAACTGCTTGACCCAGAGAGATTTTGCTCTTTTGATTAACACATAGACACAAGAGAATGAAGCAGCGGCAGTGGGAAGAGGAAAGATCAGGGGAAACTCAATGTAATTGCTTTGGCTAGGTGCCAAACTTCACAAATTACCAGTTGCCAGTCTGTATTCTATACTGAAATAAACCTGTCAACCATTCTCTAAAAACTACTTTGCCTACAAGTTGTTAAACAGAGTCATTATTTTTAAGTCACCCGCACATAAAATTTAAGTATACCAAATCAAAATATGTTGGCCAAAGGTGCAACTTTCTTTTTTTAACTGGGCCTGGAACACAAAGCCTATGAGGAAAGACTGAGGGAGTTGGGAGTGTTTAGCCTGGAGGAGAGGACGCTCAGGGGGGACCTCATTGCTGTCTACAACTACCTGAAGGGAGGTTGCAGCCAGGTGGGGTTGGGCTCTGCTCCCAGGCAGCCAGCAATAGAACAAGGGGACACAGTCTCAAGTTGTGCCAGGGGAAGTCTAGGCTGGATGTTAGGAGGAAGTTGTTGGCAGAGAGAGTGATTGGCATTGGAATGAGCTGCCCAGGGAGGTGGTGGAGTCACCATCCCTGGAGGTGTTCAAGGAAAGCCTGGATGAGGCACTTAGTGCCATGGTCTAGTTGAGTGGCTAGGGCTGGGTGATAGCTTGAGTTGGATGATCTTGGAGGTCTCTTCCAACCTGCTTGATTCTATGATTCTATGAATATAAATGCACACAGCAGACATACATTAAAAGGGGGAACTGGAAAAACAACAAAAAAAAAAAATTAAAAAAGGCCAACAGAGATCAGGTTCAAGTCAAAAGTTTCTCATTCCAGGGAACTTTTTCTAGCCAAGTGCCAGTAATTCCAGCTCAGGGAGTTAAACTCCCACAGGACTTTCTCAGCATTCTGCAGAAGATGCTATAGGACCAAGTTCAGTAAAAATCCCCATTACACTCCCACAACACAGATATTTTAGCATTCTGTGGCTTCCTTTCTGCAATTGATGTATTTTTAAGCCGTTTCAACTGGATCATCAAGCACAACAAACAAAACTTTCAAGTTAAAGTTCAAAACTCTTGTCTGTTGTAGCCACAGAAGTACTGTGCAGTCTGCATTTCTGTTTGAGTGTTTGAGCAGTTTCAAAAAGCAGAATTTGATTTCACTGATGTGCACCAACTAGAAAGGGGCACAAACTAATTCACACAGAACTTGCTGAAGGCTTCCCTTTCCCAAACACAACAAAATACAGATTTCAGTTCTCAGTATGATACTTCATCCCTGTTGTCGATATGCTGCATTCAGCAGCTCTGCTAGGGTGAGAAATGTAAAGGGTCTTACCTTTGTAGTGTCTTTAAAGAATCTGCATGAATATAGAGCAGATTAGGTAATGTTTCTGTTTGCCTCTCATTCGCTGTCAGCTGTCAGCAATATGAACATTCAAAAGCCTCTGGAGCAGGCTGGTATTAGTCAGCTAGACTTGAATTTCCAGTTCTTTTACATTGCTGTCTATTTTCCTTCATTAAGTTAGCCTGTCCTGCCCTGGTATCAGATTACACTAAGCCAACATTTATAGCACCTTGCAAAACAGACAAACAGATCACATACCTAAGTCTGCCTATACCTGTTGCCCTCAATGATTAACCCTTGCTACTAACAGGAATTTCTTTTTTATTTTAGAATGCATCTCCTAAAAAAAAATATTTGCAGCGAAGAAGTTTTTTTTCCTTACCTGACAGCTAAAGGACAGCGTGGGATTTCATTTTAGGAATTGGAGGCCACAGGCAGCAAGTAGCACTTCCAAGATGTGCACAAAAACAAACTCAGAGAGCCAACTGCAGAGGGCTTTCTCCTACCTCCAATGAGAAGCACGGCCTGGGTGCATTTGCTGCTCATTTCACCAGCACTCGGAAACTCCAGACAGCTCATTCTGGGTTCAAAATCATCTAACTGTACTAAATCCTCCTCTCCCCTCAGACCCTGATACTAGAGAGGAAGGCAGGCATGTGCTTTTTCAGCACATGGCAGTGCAGTGCAAGCAGATGGCATTTTCAGTCTGCAGCTCTCCTAGCGCTGCTGACCTCCCTCAGCTCAGCTAGGGCACAGTGCTTCCTTGGGTTCAACTCTTCCCAGTTTCTCCCTGATGGCTTTTGGCCCACCTTCCCTTTCTGGAAGGGGAGCTTCTAATTCAGTTTCTACAGCCTAAGCAGCAGCAAGTGCAGCACCACTGTCTTTATGCAAGATGCGTGAGTATCCCTGTTAACATCAGCTGTGATTGTGATGCTTCAGAGGACTACACAAGGCCTGTTATGTGTTGTGTGACAGGTACCCTGGCTTTCCTACACACACACACACATATCACACATCTTGGAATTAAACTTTCAGCAAATAGCTATGTATACAACTCACGCAGGGTTTTCAGGCAGCCTGGTTCTTGGGACAAGAGGGTCATTTTGCTGAAGCTGAGAAAATAAGGTCATTCTCACACCACTGCACTCACACAAGCAAGCTCACTGAGAGCACGGATGAAACACCTAAGAAGAGTTTATTTGCTTGCTGCTTCAACCGAAATCTTTACTTAAGCAACTTTTTAACCCTTCAGACAAGAAAATCAGGCCAAAGCAAAGCAAAATATAAATGGCTAAGGTGGTTTGTGTTGAGAAACAGTACGGCCATATCACAAAACACTTCAACTAGCGTCTATAAGCTGCTTTCTTAAAACATGAAATACATATTTCAGTCTTTGAGAGTCTAGCTCCAGATTTAGAAAAGCACTGAATTTATATTTAAGTTTGCACTGTGGTTAACAATGACATGTGGGTAAAATATTGATAAAAACATCAGACTTTCAGTCTCTCTTATTTAAAGCTTATCAGTTAAAACACATTTTTGCAAACCATGCCTGAAGCATTTAATCTATTGGTCACAAAGATCCCTATTTAACTCCATTTCTTGTATTCATAGATAGAGTGCTCAGTCACACATTTCCAATGTTTATAACCACACCAGGCAAGAGGTGACCTGTTTTATCCACTCTGCCATCAGGCACAGCACAGTGCCCACACAGTGTCCCAACACAAATCTTCCTTACACTTCCCCAAAGGTCCATTTTGTCACCCATTCAGCCACAAACATCAGGACACCTTCTTTTTGAAGTGAGTGAACTGGACAAGTAGTACTGTGATTTTTGTGTGTGTGTGTTTGTGGGAGTTATTCACGAGGTTAGGACAGGAAAAACACATCTCCATCAGCAAATCTCTCAGAAAAATTAAGACAAATATCCTACTTTCTCAAAACCACAAAGCTGATATTTGCACTAAGATTTCATATAGATTAAAAAAAACCCACTCAAAATCAACATAAAAGCCTAACTCAAGAGTGACTGACAACACCTCTTAACATTTCACAGTAGAAAAAAGCCTGTAGAAACAGGAATGAAAGGTAATATAAGAACTGACATCAAGTACCAAACCATACCTACAGTCAGGCAGATCTCTAAGGTACAATTGCAGACACAGGGAAGTCAAAGATGTCAGTCAGACTTCATGAACACCCTCCACTAATCTCCAGGACTTACAAGCCTGGGTTTTTTTTTTGTTAACTGTTGTCTTTTCTAATGTACCTACCTGGAATCTTTGGTGTGATTGCACTGGACTTTTGCAGGGGTCTAATTGGATGCTTTACCATAGCTTGCACAGCATTTACGTAAGAAGAATTCACGTAAGCTGTGATAGACTTTGTTTTCTTAAATGGGACAACACACCTTCAGTAGAGTTCAAGAACAGTTGGATTTGATGACCTTAAAGGTCTTTTCCAGCTGAAACAATTCCATGATTCTAAGATAGTCTCCTAAATAAGGCATGAAGTTTGTTACTCCTTTCTCAGGTGACCTTCTCCACCTGATTTCTAGTGTGTGTATTTTACAGACCACTGGCACTGCAACTCAGGTGTCATCTACAGGCCTAAGCCCAACAAAACCCACACAAACAAACCACAACCAAACTCAAAACAAGAGAAAATCATAGAATGAGGGAGCTAAAGTTACAAACACCCAGGCAGAAGGACTATGGATCATCTGGGACAGAAGGCTGTAACTGTATGTTTTCCTGCAGTACAAGAAGTCACAGCTCTGAGCTGGTAAATGCTTTCTGCGTGGCCGATTCGTACCAGCGATCCCAGTCAAAGCTCACTACAAAGAAAGGCAAGAAGCAACAATATACTCCAGATGTGCTCAGGCAAACACAATTAGTAAGCTCTCCTGCAGCATGCAAGAAAGAGAACAAAGTCACTCGTCAGCCAGTTTGCTCTCAACTCAAGGATTCATTTCAACGCATTAGTTAAAACTGAACTTGAGATTGGAAATGACTTTAAGAAAGAACCAACAGACATAGACAAAATGAGGGAGGGAGATGGCCTTGGTTAGGAAAGATGAGCATTAGATAGCCAGAGGGACTTGAACAAAGAAACTCAAACAAAACAAAGCAAAAGAAAACACCAACCACAGAACCCTGGGCTCTCGCTGCAACTTGTTTGGTACATAAACCGCTCCGTTACTAGACAGCCAACTACGTATGGGTGTGGAGCAAACAGCACAAAGAGCTCTATGTGCAGGTTATCCCAACAACCTTGTCTATCACTGACACATTGAATATACCCCCACTGCACCCAGAAAAAGGAACAGAATTCTCTTGTCTCTAAACCTAAGACAACTTCTTCATTCCTGCAGAAAGACTGCAGGTTTGGGTGTCCTCATCCCGAATATTTGTCATTGTTTTTCCTTCTTTCCTCTATTAGCATTTTCAGCATTACCTCACTTCAGAAAATTGTTTTGAAAGGCAAATGCTTTTACATTGCTGTTATTTTATCTTGGATACCTCATGGATATCTCATTTCAGCCAGCTTTTCAAAAAGTAGTCATCTACAACCAGGTTGCAGGTGTTTGCCAGGTCAGACATTCACTGCTGTGCTGTTATCACAGGATGAGAGAATGGTTGGGATAAAAAAAAAAGGGATTTTTAAAGATCATGTACTCCAAAAACTCCATTACTCCAAGCTTCCTGCCATGGGCAGAGACATAGAATCATAGGGAATCATAGAATCACAGAATCAACCAGGTTGGAAGAGACCTCCAAGATCATCCAGTCCAACCTATCACCCAGCCCTATCCAATCAACTAGACCGTGGCACTAAGTGCCTCATCCAGTCTTTTCTTGAAGACCCCCAGGGACGGTGCTTGCACTAGATCAAGCTGCTCACAACACCATTCAACCAGACCTTGGACAATTCCAGGGATGGACAACCACAATTCCGGGCAATTTGCTCCAAAGTCTTGCCATCCTTGTCATAAAAAACTTCTTTCTTGTGTCCAGTCTAAATCTACTGTCTTTCAGTTTGAAAGCATTGCCCTTTGGCCTGTCACTACAGGCCTTGGAAATGTCTTTTTGAGTTTTCCAAGACAAATACACATCCTGAACTGAGTTAGAACAGCACTCTCTGCCTTTATTTTTCACCTCAGTTTCTTCTAAGTGACTGCACTTTCTGAAGTTAAAAGCATATAAGGCACAATGTCTGATGTTTCTTTTTAGTACCAAGGATTGGTATGGACAAGGCTACTGCTAAATCTTGTGCACTATATTGGGGATGCAGAAAGCAAAAGGCTGCACCTGCAGGTGACCTTATATGAAATGGAGAGGCTGAGGGAGCTGGGATTGGTTAGCCTGGAGAAGAGGAGGCTCAGGGGTGACCTTATTGCTGTCTACAACTACCTGAGGGGTGGTTGTGGCCAGGAGGAGGTTGCTCTCTTCTCTCAGGTGGCCAGCACCAGAACAAGAGGACACAGCCTTAAGCTACACCAGGGGAAATTTAGGCTGGAGGTGAGGAGAAAGTTCTTCACTGAGAGAGTCATTGGACACTGGAATGGGCTGCCTGGGGAGGTGGTGGAGTCGCCGTCCCTGGAGCTGTTCAAGGCAAGGTTGGACGTGGCACTTGGTGCCATGGTCTAGCCTTGAGCTCTGTGGTAAAGGGTTGGACTTGATGATCTATGAGGTCTCTTCCAACCTTGGTGATACTGTGATACTGTGATAAAGCTGGAGGATCACAGAGGTCAAATTCCCTTCTTCAATGGTCAGTGTTCAAGGAAGATTGTCCATTCTGCCTTCAATTCTGATCAATGCATTTCTGAATCCAGTCACAGAATCTAGCTTCTGAATTTGACCCCTGTCTGTCACTGAGCCAAATCTGGGACTTCTCCAGTGCTTGCCCACAGCATCAGTGGTGATGGTGACTTAGCTGCCATCAGAGAGGTTCAGGTTCAGTATTGGTCTTGTACACATTTCAGTTTATTGTTATTATTAAAACAATAGTTTTCTTTTCCAATCCATACATTTCTTTATTTCCTTTCTTTTCCTCTTTGGGAAGGGAGATCATCAGCCATTAGGCTGACCTAGACCTAATCCTTGATACAATAAGGGTAAGTCAGAAACTAATACTCCCATGCCATTGCACTCTCAGCAAGTTTGCAGATGACACCAAGCTGTGTGGCACAGTCGACTTGCTAGAGGGCAGAGATGCCATCCAGAGGGACCTGGACAGGCTGGAGAGGTGGGCCCAGGCCAACCTCATGACATTCAACAAGGCCAAGTGTAAGGTCCTGCACTTGGTTCAGCACAATCTCAAGCACAAATACAAGCTGAGTGGCTACTGGCTGAGAGCAGCCCTGAGGAAAGGACCTGGAGGTCTGGGTTGATGAAAAGCTCAACATGAGCTGGCAGTGTGTGCATGCAGCTCAGACAGCAACTGTGTCGTGGACTGCATCAAGAGCAGTGTGGCCAGCAGGGCAATGAAGGTGATTCTCCCCCTTTACTCTGCTCTCATCAGACCCCACCTGGAGTACTGTGTGCAGTTCTGGAGCCCCCAATACAAGAAGGACATGGAACTGTTGAAGCAAGTCCAGAGGAGGGCCACAAAGATGATCAGAGGGCAGGAGCACCTCTGCTGTGAGGACAGGCTATGAGAGTTGGGGCTCTTCAGCCTGGAGAAGAGAAGGCTTCAAGAAGACCTTATAGTGGCCTTCCAGTATCTGAAAGGGGCCTACAGGAAGGCTGGGGAGGGACTATTTACAAGGTCTTGTGATGACAGGATGAGGGGTACCGGGTTTAAACTGGCAGAGGGGAGATTCAAGCTAGATGTTAGGAAAGGGTTCTTTAGAGTGAGGGTGGTGAGAGACAGGAACAGGTTGCCCAGGGAGGTTGTGGATGCTTTCTCCCTGGAGGTGTTCAAGGCCAGGTGCGATGAGGCTTTGAGTGACCTGTTCTAGTGGGAAGTGTCCCTGCCTGTGGCAGAGGGGTTGGAACTGGCTGATCTTTGAGGTCCTGTGAAATTCTGACCATTTCTGTCATTCTGTCCCTTCCAACCTAAACCACTTTATGATTTGTAATTTTTTTTTCTTACATAACAGTGTTGCTTACATTTTATTTGCATGGAGTGGGATTAAGAAAGGATACAAGTGAACTTGGCTGTTAAAAAGATATATATTATCTCCTGACTTCTTGTTAGACTAACAATTCACATTGTGGAATCTCAAACAGTGCTGAAACATGGCTTAAACACCAGCAAGACTGATATAAGAAAGATTTCTCCTTAAGAGTGAGGAGTAGGGTCTGCAAAGGGCCCTCCAGAGCAAGCAGTGTCTGAAGAGGCCAGTAACATCTGATGAAACGTCCACTTAGCAGCCTAAGTGACTCTCATAGGAGCACACACCTTTTCCTGGGAAACACAGGAATTCACTGCTAATGAACTAGACATGGAATTTATGAGTGTCACATGAAGAGACCTACAGGACCTATTCTGGAAAGTTTCAGTGCCCCTACAAAGCAGACACAGTGAAATTCAAGCTTCACTTCCTCCTCATTTCATCCTTCAGGTTCCCATGCTTTGTGCAGAACTAAATCAGCAGTGGCTGCTTTACTCATCCCTGTGCCATCCAGCCACAGTCCCTACTGCAGGGCTCCACAAGCCAGCCTCACTCCCCAGCTACTGACAGAAGCAGAGAAAAAGGGCCAGGGGCAGCCAAATTGCCTGGGCAAAATACAAAATTGCTTGGTCATCTCGGGCCAAGCTGTGTGTCCAACTTGCAGTCACCCTGCAACAGAAAGCAGCACAATCTCATCACAGTCACTGGTTCACAAGCCACGACATCCTATGTTCTTATTCACAGAGGCAAACATCCACATGAAAACGCAGGTACACACATGCACTTGCCTTCTCTCACAGCTGCTGTCTGAACAGGGCTGCTGCACAAGCCCACCTGTGCTTCCCAAAACAGCAACCCTGACCGTGTCAGACAGGTGAGAAAAGTTGTGCAGACATTCATCCACACAGCTCTACTGTCAGGAAAAAATACTCTCCTGTGACAGCTTTTTCTGCTTAACCCACAGAGCTAAGACCTCTCCTGAAAAATCAAAAATCAAGTCCTCTACAGGCAGATCAATTCCAAAAGCTGAAACATCCTCTTTAAGAAAGAGGCTTGAATGTTCCAAGTTTCCCCCATAGTCAGTGAGAGAAAAGTAAGCCACATCTTCTGGTTTTTCTCCACTGATCATTGGCAGTGAACATAGGCTAATTAAGGACCCTCCTTGAGTCACTTGTCTGACTTGCCTAAATTATCACAAGTTAATGCAGTAATCCACAGAAGTGTAAGAATGCTTTGGATTGGAAGAGACCTTTCTTTTAAAGATCATCTAGTATGACCCCCCCCATGCCAAGGGCAGAGATATCTTCAAGTGGGTCAAGTTGCTCCAAGTCCTGCTCGACAAGACTTTAAATGCTTCCAATGATGAGGCATCCAGAACTAACCTGGGCAATCGATGCCAGTGTCTACCCATCTTCACCCTTAGGTACAACCTAAACCTACCCTCTTTCAGCTTAAAACTTCTGCTCCTTGTCCTGTCATTACAGGACTTCATGTTTCCTATGAACCTTCTCTACACACAGAAAAGTCACAGTAAGGTCTTCACAGAGTCTTCTCTTCTCCAGGTTGTCCCTAAATCTCTCAGCCTTTTTTCACAGGAGACTGTGACTATTTTAATTGACTTTTCTGAGAAAATAAGTAAATGGTGTGGCTGAAGCAAGCACTTCAACCTTTCCAGCTTCATCCTGAAAGGAGCTCCTCAGGACACATGAGCTGTGTTACAAAAAAAATGGAAATTATCAGAGAAGCTAGAGATAAAAAACTTTTCATCAAACACTACCACACTTGGGTCTCCTAGCATGGCATTCAACTTGCACAGAGTCAGGAGCTAAAAAAACCAACAAGATAAAAGAAGAGAAAGCAGAGGTTAAAGATACCTATACCATGAACAAGGTAAAGGGAAGTTGTTTTACACAGTATCCAATCCATCTGCTCACTCATTCTCCAGCCTCCTTTCTTCTTCTTTTCTGCTGCCTAATATTTTATCTACTTCCTCAAAGTCACTTTCCATCCAAATGTGGTCTGCTGGGATCACAGGTACACAACCTGGGGCTGTTCAGTCTTGAGAGATCTTATCTATGTCTACAAATATCTGAGGGGTGGGTGTCAAGTGGATGAGGCCAATCTCTTTGCACTGGTCAGCAGCAATAAGACAAGGAGCAACAGCTACAAGCTGGAATATAGAAGGTTAACAAGGCCAAGTGCAGGGTTCTGCACTTTGGCCACAACAACCCCAAGCAGCACTATAGGCTGGGGACTGAGTGGCTGGAGAGCAGCCAGGGGGAAAGGGACCTGGGGGCACTGACAGATAGTAAGCTGAAGATGAGGCAGCAGTGTGCCCAGGTGACCAAGAGAGCCAATGGCATCCTGGCCTGCATCAGGAACAGTGTGACCAGTAGGACAAGGGAGGTTATTCTGCCCCTGTACTCAGCACTGCTCAGGCCACACCTTGAGTCCTGTGTCCAGTTCTGGGCTCCTCAATTCAAGAAGGAGGTTGAGGTGCTGGAACACGTCCAGAGAAGGGCAACAAAGCTGGTGAGGGGCCTGGAGCACAAATCCTATGAGGAGAGGCTGAGGGAGCTGGGGGTGTTTAGCCTGGAGAAGAGGAGGCTCAGGGGTGATTTTATTACTGTCTACAACTACCTGAAGGGGCATTGTAGCCAGGTGGGGGGTGGCCTCTTCTCCTGGGCAACCAGCAATAGAACAAGGGGACACAGTCTCAAGTTGTGCCAGGGTAGGTATAGGCTGGATATTAGGAAGAAGTTCTTCACAGAGAGAGTGATTTCCCATTGGAATGGGCTGCCCAGGGAGGTGGTGGAGTCACCGTCCCTGGGGGTCTTCAAGAAAAGTCTGGCTGAGGCACTTAGTGCCATGGTCTGGTTGAGTGGCTAGGGCTGGGTGCTAGGTTGGACTGGATGATCTTGGAGGTCTCTTCCAACCTGGTTGATTCTATGATTCACCTCAACATGAGGAAAAAATTCTTTACAGTGAAGGTGACAGAGCACTGGAACAGGCAGTCCAGAAAGGTTGTGGAGTCTCTTTCTCTGGAGACTTTCAAAACCCACCTGGATACATTCCTGTGCAAACTACCCTAGGTGATTCCGCCTTGGCAGGAAGCTTGGACTCAATGACCTCTGGAGGTCACTTCCAACCTCTAAAGTTCTGTGATTCTGTGACACAATAAACCAATATTAGAATTGTGGGTGGGTGCCTGGGTGGGAAAAAAATAAATCCAACATTATGCTTTTCAAGGCAGAATTTCTTGAAGGTTTCTACTATGTGTTTCCCCCAGAGCCTGGTGCCCCATTTGTACCTTCCCTCTCTCAAACAAGAGCATACTGAGGAAAATGGTGCTCAAAACTGGAAATGTAGCTATGTCAGAAACATGAGAAAGAGACCCTTCCTGGTCCTGCAGAAACCCATGGGGACCAGAAGCTGCTCCCTCAGGGTAAAGGCACTGCCAACAGCTGTTCCTGCTCCTACAAGAGTAGCTCTTCTGCTAAGTGCAGAATGATCTCCTCCCCATCTCTCATACAGGGTGCTATGCATGGTGCTTCATAACCCAAAAGCAGGCAGGAGAAGGAAGAAAACACAAACCAACAAAAGAAACCAAATCAACACCCAATTTCACTGCCCATCAGGCTGAGAGCCTCTACTTTAAAGAACATGTAGTTATGAAACACCTTCTCATGCAGCAAACACCTCTACTTGATGCTGTTTAGTCAGCAAACAGCCTAAGGGGAAAAAACACAATACTCTGGGAGTTATGCTGTCACATATGGAAGAAAGGAGCATCAGATCTGGCGTAAATGCTAAAATGAAGCCACACAGTTTCAGTTCTAATACCATTTTCATGTGCAGAGGACTCAGTTCTCTAAAATCTGATGCTGGGTAAGGTATTATTAGAGTTCTAGCTTCGAGATATTAACTATGTGGTAATAGCATGGGCATCTTCAGAAATCATGAGACCTACTTAAAAAAACATGAATAGAAGGTTTTATGTGCTTTTCCCACACACTTGGAACAAGTTTAACTGAAAGCCAGAGCTGCCTCAGAAACACAAGTGGACTAATATGAAAACAAAGTAGTAACAACAATAATAAAACTATCACTCCAGAGATCATAAGATACTAGAATAAAGGCTCATTGGGTCAAGTAATGCAGCAATTATCTGCACAGAACAAAATTCATGCAATTGCATGACCTTACAGCAAATCTGCCCAGTTCTCATATGCTTTTAAAAACTCCTAGACTGGTAGCAGCAGAGAAAGAAATACTGGACCTCAGCTTTCAGTACATTAGGATAATGCCTATAGTTACCCTCTTACAGTTCATGCTTCAGGAGCTCAAGTACTGCTTGAAGTCATTAAATTCTGGTCTTCATTCTCGGGTATCATCTCAGAGTAGAATCATAGAATCAACCAGGTTGGAAGAGACCTCCAAGATCATCCAGCCCAACCTAGCAGGGTCTTGTACAGATAACAAAGGCATAAAGGTGTGAGTATGCTTTTGAGAATATAGTTTGTTACAGAGTGGCAGCCTGGGGCAAACAGCAGAGTTGTCATCTCTAGGTGCATCTGCTCCCCTGCTCGTGGTTTAACTGACAGGAAGCACAGACGAAGATACCAGGACCCAGCGACGACTGTTTCCTGCCTGCACAGCCACGTTCTCCCCCCCACAAACTTGTCACCAAGCATGCCAGTCCTTCAGCATGGGCCACAGCCTCCCATGATGGGGAGAAACTCTGTGACATCTTCTAAAATAGAGAAAAAAAAGGTAGATTAAGCCAATGCACAAAATGGCAGCCAGTTGGATGGATAAAAAGTAATCAAGTCAAATGTATTGAAATGTGGCCCCAGATGGCCACCAAAAGAAGGTATCAAACACTGGCAGCACATTTCCATCTAGCATAGCCCAGGGCAACATGCAAGCTAGCTCTGGAGGTTTCAGACTCTGGCCTTTCTCAAATGGACTTGGACATCTCCAAGAAACCAAATTACTAGACTTAAGAGATGAAGAAGCAAACAAGCAGAGATCTTTAGAAAGTAACCACAACCAGTAGTAGAAACCACACTGCCAAATATAGCACCAGCATGTCTACTTCATGGGACCACCCTGTCCCAGAAAAGGGACAGGTTGTGCTAGTTTGAAGCTAGCTAGAATGTTTTGGTGAGAAAAACCAGATCATAGGCTGTGAAAGGAAAACAGTGGTGATGTCTGCTCCCCTCAGAGTCTTGCTGAAGAAGAAACAAAAAAACATTAGATAACACTCTGGCCATTTTCACTCACTCTGCCTTGGGCTTCTGACTGAGTTGCATCTCCCTAACCTCACCTGCCACTCACCTTTGCTTCTTAACCTCTTGGTTGAACCTCTATTCTTCTTTAGGACTGGGGTAAGGTTGAGAGGGGCAGGGGGAAGGTGCAGGGGTGGTTGAGAGCCCCTCCTGGGGACTCAGGTTTCTGGGAGGGGAGCTGTGTTTCTGTATTACCTTTTACTTTGTCTATTTCTGTATATAATTGTATATACTGTCAATACCTGCTTGTACATTGTCCTAGCTGTAAATACTTAGCTTCATTTATATTCCCAGAGCCGGCTGGGTCTAGTCTGGGCATTTCTAAAGTGTGGGGGGGCAGGGAACACCCAAACCATCACACAGGTTTAATGACCTACCAGGCCTTTTGAACACTGATACCTAGAGCAACATGTTAGTCTACCACAAAATTATAATGCTGAGGAAGCATAAGTACCAACAGGATAAGCACAAGAATTAAAATACCCTAAGTAAGCAAGGAACCAACTGCTAGACAAAGCAAAATGCCAGTGAAAAGCAGAAGCTCCAGCACAGATGTAACTTCTACAGTTTGTATGTGTGAAGTGATATGTTGTATTAAGTTCCTCTCTAAGTAGCTCTCTGCTCAGTCTTGGACTGCCCCATAACATCATCTGTCAGAAAACTTCTTCTTAGCCTACAAACTATACTTCCAGGTAGGGTGAGAAATTCTTCCTCCACCAGTGGCCAAGCAGTGGTATAAAACTGAGGAAAACCAATTTTGAGCTGTATCTGCAGGGCTGCCAACTAAAGGAACAGAAGACACCTCAAGCATGTAATGAAGTTGGGAAATACATCAAGTGGTACATACCTAGTAGATTTAACACTGTCAACTACTGCTATAGATAGGAGCTTTGCTGCATAAAATTAAAAGCAGTAAAAAAGTCTGCATTGGGTTTCATGGACTTCATTGGATTTCATGAGGAGAGGCTGAGGGAGCTGGGGGTGTTTAGCCTAGAGAAGAGGAGGCTCAGGGGGGACCTCATTGCTGTCTACAACTACTTGAAGGGACATTGTAGCCAGGTGGGGGTAGGCTTCTTCTCCCAGGCAACCAGCAACAGAACAAGGGGACACAGTCTCAAGTTGTGCCAGGGGAAGTCTAGGCTGGATGTTAGGAGGAAGTTGTTGGCAGAGAGAGTGATTGGCATTGGAATGGGCTGCCCAGGGAGGTGGTGGAGTCACCATCCCTGGAGGTGTTGAAGAACAGCCTGGCTGAGGCACTTAGTGCCATGGTCTGGTTGACTGGATAGGGCTGGGGGATAGGTTGGAGTGGATGATCTTGGAGATCTCTTCCAAACTGGTTGATTCTGTGATTGTATGACTTTCTGGCAAGCGTTACCCTTTACTGAACTGAGGGTCTCCATCCTTAAAGTGCTCTCCCTCCTAAGGTGCTCTCCATCTCTGCCTCATAATACTTGGGAATAAAAATGACTTCACATGGTGACTGGCACTGTTAGAACAACCATCTCAAAGTCTGTAGTCTGCATTTCTGGAGAATGACCAAGCTCCCAGTTCTTCTCATTTCTAACCAGAAACCTATAATGCAATTACATTCCTTCAACAGAGAATGCTTTATCTCCAACCTTCACATGCTCTCATCTGAGCTTTTTGACCACCTGGGCAATCACAGACAACTGCAGCTGTCTAGTGCTTCAAGAGATAAGACTATGACCCTCTAGAGCACTGGGCATCTGCCTTGAAAGCTGTAATGAAAGCTCCAAACCAGAACCCACCAGACACTAACAAAAAGCCTGTGAAAAAAACTTGCAGCCGAAGCTCATTGCTGCACCATTTCTGCTGACTACTTAAAACCCAAGTCCCACCCTTGACAAATACTCCAGTCATCCCAAGCAGACAACAATTTTCCAAACAAAAGATACAAAGTAATGGCTGCTCAAAGGACTTTCTGAACAAAAAGCCTTGCAGCATGATCTGAACCTTACTAAATTCTGGTGGATTGGCAAAAAGACTTTGAAGAGAACCAGGGAGGGAAAAAAAAGTATTTTCCATCTCATACTCCAACAGTATTATGTAGCCAACAGCATTTTGTAGATCTGCTTCTTAGTCTGTAAGTCACGTTGGTCATATCTTGCAACATGTACTGGCAGGGTTCAATGTTTTCCTAAGAAAACCAGGGTGGCAGATGCTGACACTGATCCAGAAGTGGTTTACTGTCAAACTGGATTCTCTTTTTAACCCTGAATGTTCATCTGTGTCCTGCTAACGAGCTCACAGCAAACATTTTGAAATTCTCATCTCTACATATTCGCGTTGTGTATTGCTACTGTAATACTTCTACATGTAACACCAAAATAGTTGTATTTACAAGCATAATCATCTCTACTACATTGGGGAAGTCTAGGCTGGATGTTAGGAGGAAGTTGTTGGCAGAGAGAGTGATTGGCATTGGAATGGGCTGCCCAGGGAGGTGGTGGAGGCACCATCCCTGGAGGTGTTCAAGAAAAGCCTGGATGAGGCACTTAGTGCCATGGTCTGGTTGAGTGGCTAGGGCTGGGTGCTAGGTTGGCCTGGATGAGCTTGGAGGTCTCTTCCAACCTGGTTGATTCTATTCTATTCTATGATCATGCACTGTCAAAGTAGCAAAACCTTCAATGTAACCCAAGCATAGGACTAGAATAAGGGTGGAGTGTTCTTTTACAAATTCTTTTGAGGCATCTTAAGGTGACCTAAGTTTGCAGGCTCTGTGTAGTTCCACCAAAAAAACACAACCAAACAAACAACGTATTTATAAAAGCAAAACAAAACTCAGGATGCCTCTGTTCCTACGAGATTGGTAATTTATTCCAACAGCGAGACACATACTTCGAACAGGCTGTGCCCTGCATTTCTTCCTCCCGCTCAGTTACAGATAACAGGGGAGGAGTGGTCTCCACAGAACTGCTTTTCCTGCAGAACGGCTATGAGTCAACTCATCTCATGCCTCTGCAACTAGTAACCTAATTGCCTTGCTACTGATGTGCTTTCTGGAGAGGTAGGAGGGCTCACATCTCACCGAAGCATCCGACTGAGACAGAAGCAAAAATGAAACTAAGCTGATCGACAATCACTGACCAGGTTCTCAAGGCAGCAAGAAAATAATCTGCCTTCACAGATTGCCTTTTTTTTTTCAACCAGCTTCAAGAGAGAGAAAAATGAATTCTCACCCTATTGTGCTAGTTTGAAGCTAGCTAGAATGTTTTGGTGAGAAGAACTAGATGACAGGCTGTGAAAGGAAAACAGTGGTGATGTCTACTTCACTCATAGACTTGCTGAGAGGTGTAAATACATAACTCAAAACATAGATAAGACACTCGGCATCACTCTTGCTGGGGCTGCTGGCTGAGCTGCATCTTACTCTCTAACCTCACCCTCCCTTTTGGACTAATCCACCTTGCTTCCTAAGCCCCTGTCTGAACCTCCATTCTTCCCTGGGACTGGGGTAAGGTTGAGAGGGGTAGGGGGAAGGTGAAAGGGTGTTTGAGAGCCCCTCCTGGAGACTTAGGTTTCTGGGAGGGCTGTTGTGTTTCTGTATTACCTTTTATCTTGTCCATTTCTGTCTGTAACTGTATGTACTGTAAATATCTGCTTGTATATTGTGCCAGCTGTAAATATAAGCTTCGTTCATATTTCCAGAGCCGGCTGAGTCTAGTCTGGGTGATTTCTAAAGTGTAGGGGGGCAGGGAACACCCAAACCATCACACCTACGGTGTCCCTTTAATAAACACCCCAAAGAAGACATTTTCCAGATAACCAAGGAATTTTTTACAGTGTTGACTTACCAAGCGGAGCACAATAACCAGCTATTCTGTTTGCACTACAAGGCAGCACAGTGCAATGAGTTAATAATTTATCACAGCATTGCTCTTGGCACCCAACCATCATCAACTTCTAAAATTCTTCCTTGTTCTGGCATATTTTGTCTCGGCAAGAATATGACATCCTTCGAGCTTCAGTGCTATCTGAACATATCATAAGGTAGGAAGTTTAATCTTCCCAAACACCAGCTTTCCTTTTGTACTGTTTTAGGCTCATAGCAAAGGTCATTGATTTATTTCAATAACCTGATTTAGTAGACAGGAATAACTAGAATGTTTTTAAACAAAGCAAGAAGTCAACATTCTTTCAAAAAGATGCAGTGGTGCAGTTCTCATCCCTGCATTTCCTTCTCCTTCTTCTCCCCTAAGGAAGAAGAACAAAAAAGCACAAGCTTCTTGCTCTACCAAAAGCTTTTATTTGCAAGTTCCCAAACTAACAAACAAATATCTTTTCCTTCCATTTTACACGGCCCTGACTTATGCCTCTACATAGTTTTGGGCAAATTCTCATTTGTTAAGTTAATAGAATTTGGATGTGATGTGTAGAAAAAAGTTAGCTCTCCTAATTATTATTTTGTTGACACTTTGTCCATGGAAAAGAGTTCCCTTACAAGAACAAATGTGCTGCTTCATCCTCCCCCTTATTTCTCAAGCCGGTTTCTCACTAACTCGACAGCTCTGTCACTCCAAAACCAATTCCTAACCTGGTTCAGTCGTGCTCTGCAGCTTCCCATGGTGAGGACATCTGACTTGTCAATTTGGCTCATCTTGGCTGAGCCAGACAAGGGCTTGCTCACACAGTTTGAACTGTGAATGGCAAGGGAGGGTAATAAAATGCTAGGAAAAGCCCCATGTTGTCAGTGAGGGAAAATGAGGGTACCACTCCTTGAGCAGCATTGAGGTAGCTGGAGGAGTGTTCCTGCTATTTAAATGTCTAGGAAAAACCATGCCCACCTCTAACTTTCACTGAGGGTACCTTTTAAATTCAATTCACCTGAGGCAAGTTTGTATGCTCACAAAAAGTAGATGTCTAGAGTTTAAATCGCAAGTTTAGCTCAACTAGTGCAGCTTACTGCTGAGTCAAGGAATGGTTTAGGTTGAAAGGGACCTCAAAGATCAGCCAGTTCCAACCCCCCTGCCATAGGCAGGGATACTTCCCACTAGAACAGGTCACTCAAGGCCTCATCCCACCTGGCCTTGAACACCTCCAGGGAGGAAGCATCCACAGCCTTCCTGGGCAACCTGTTCCTGTCTCTCACCACCCTCAAAGGACCCTTTCCTAACATCTAGCTTCAATCTTCCCTCTGCAGTTTGAACCCATTACCCCTCATCCTGTCATCACAAGACCTTGTAAATAGTCCCTCCCCAGCCTTCCTATAGGCCCTTCAGATACTGGAAGGCTACTGAAAGGTCTCCTCGAAGCCTTCTTTTCTCCAGGCTGAAAAGCCAAGAACCTAAGGGAAAGCTAAGGGCCTGGGCAGATGCCAAATAAGCCACGCAAGGACCTTACAACCCATCACCTCCAGGAAAGTTCATTATCTGTGGAAAATTTGCTTGCTCCAAACCTCTCTTTCTGTGCTTCAGGGCATATCCACATAAGCCATTGCCATGTGGGTTTAACAGGATGTGCCGCCAAGCAACTGGGGCGGTTACGCATGCACTTAAGGGCAAAAATGAGCAGCTAGGTGAGGCTGAAGCACCTTCAGCATGCACAGAAGCTGGGTAAGCACACGGCTGTGTGGAGACACCAGAAACAACACTGAGGCACTACCATCATTCTCCCATACAGCTATTAAATACTATGCTTGTTCACAGCAGGTGTCTTAGCAGGTTCGTCTAAGGCAGAATCTCACTGCCTGACAGAGCTTTTCTCCACACAGTCATCTGTTTCTACACAGTGATCCCTATGTAAGGCAACAAAAATGAACCCACAAAACTTCCCACTGATTTTATGATTTTTGTTCCCCAGCTACTCTGTATTTGTGTAGCATATATGGATGAGCGGTTCTGGGTCTCTTCTCTCAGGGCAGTAGCTATTTTATCCAGCTAGCTATTCACAGCTAAAACCTGCTCCTGTCTCTCCCCTTGAATGAATCATAGAATCAACCAGGTTGGAAGAGACCTCCAAGGTCATCCAGTCCAACCTAGCACCTAGCCTTGTTCAATTAACTAGACCATGGAACCAAGTGCCTCATCCAGTCTTTTCTGTGCACATTTTAAATCTCATTTTAACAATAAAATGTCCTCACATGTACAAAGCCTGACAGTAGAAGTTAATAAAATCCTTCCTAAGTCCACCTGAACACAGGGCACCCTCAAGAGAAGCTTTAAGTTTACCAAGATGAATCATAGAATCAACCAAGTTGGAAGAGACCTCCAAGATCAGCCACTCCAACCTAGCACCCAGCCCTAGCCACTCAACTAGACCATGGCACTAAGTGCCTCATCCAGTCTTTTCTTGAACACCTCCTAGACACAAAATTTACCCTTTCTAATTGCATGGTTTCAAAAGTGTTAAATCTTATCTGCAAATATCCCTATATTTTTAAACAAAATGATTGCAAGACCAAGCTCTTATCTTGTAGTTAGACAAAAGTTTTCCAACATTTCTTACTGCTGAGAGTTACTTCTAGTCCACTACCACTGACTAAAGCTCATGTGAAGGACTGTATTAAAAGACAACTAGCTTTTTATAAAGACAAATGGTAGAATTTTATGCTACATCAAGAATTCATAATTAGAATCACAGAATCATAGAATCAGCCAGGTTGGAAGAGACCTCCAACATCATCCAGTCCAACCTAGCACCCAGCCCTATCCACTCAACTAGACCATGGCACCAAGTGCCTCAGCCAGGCTTTTCTTGAACACCTCCAGGGATGGTACCTCCACCACCTCCCTGGGCAGCCCATTCCAATGGCAAATCACTCTCTCTGGCAACAACTTCCTCCTAACATCCAGCCTAGACTGCACATCTTCCAGAACTGCACATTTAGGAAAAAAATCTACCACCAGTAACTTTCTTCTTGGTTTTCTTCTCAAGAAATCAATCCATAGCCCATTATTAAATGGTCTAAATTAATGGGTTTCTATATTACAGCCCCTGTTATTTCACTTACTGCATCAAAAGCAATTTATTTCACAGTTGTGCTTGGCTGACACTAAAAGAAATATACTTCAACTGAAAAGGGTCAGTATAATTTAAAATGCCACAAGACACTGCTAGCAAGCTTGAAACCGTTTCTCAACGCAGAAAGTTTCATTTTCATTCATATGTCTAAATCACCTCTGTAAAGAAAAGAAGTTCCCAAACAGACACTTCCTCTCTACAGTTCCTTCTTTTCTCCTTTAGAAATAAACAAAAAATAGTTGTTTTTTTTTAATAAAAACAGGATAACAGCCTCTCAGTAGCACACCACCAAGAGCACAAGGAGCCCCTTACTGGGTTCACAGGTCTCTCGACAAGCTGGTTTGGAGGCACTGGAAGACAGGGAAGTGAATTCTTGTCATTTGTGTGGATTTGACACCCTTTGCACCCCGTGGCATGTAACCTTTGCAATTATTTTCTTGCTAGCAAATACCCTCGTTCACATGCTTAATTTACAGGCACTGTGACAAAGCTTGAAAAGCTACAGAGAGGAGCCTGTTGAATAGAGCTTCTGGAGGAGGGGACGGAAATAACAGCTCAAAGCAACAGACATAGCAAACGAACATGCGTGGATAACATAACCACCATCCCCGAGGCCAATGTCAGGCAACATTCTGCCTTCAGCAGGCAACATGCAAGCTCTGGTGCCTTCAAAATACAGTTCTCATGGAAGTTTTTCCTATGAGGGTCATTTTCTGGTCAGAAAGACAGACTTCACTAAAAACGAACCAAGTCATCACATCCTCGGGAAACCACTTTCGTTAGCTCCAAAATTATCTAATGCAGCACACACAGCATGCACAAAGAGGAGAAAAATAACCAGATCCTTCTCAACTTGCTTTTAACTTGAAATTGAGTCTGGTTGGAAGAGCAAGTTAAACATTAATTTTTTGACAGTGGTCAGTCTTGGGTATCACAAGTTGCAACTGTAGTTTCACAATCGCATTTTGCTGCTTCTCTCCCCAGCTGCAGTACAAAACTGAATTAACACCAAAATAGCCAGCAACTGGAGGACTGCAGAAGTGACTTGATACAAAGCCCATTAACAAAAAAAAAGGCAAGATAGCTTTCACCTCACCTGTCAGCTTTAATAATTCTTTCAAAGATGCCATGAAGATTACAAGTAGTTCTGGGGGAACAGTGAATGGCAAAACAATATATGCAGCCACAAAGTATATTAACGTTTTCTTCTTCTCACAGTATCACAGTACCACCAGGGTTGGAAGAGACCTCACAGATCATCAAGTCCAACCCTTTACCACACAGCTCAAGGCCAGACCATGGCACCAAGAGCCACGTCCAATCCTGCCTTGAACAGCTCCAGGGATGGCGACTCCACCACCTCCCCGGGCAGCCCATTCCAGTATCCAATCACTCTCTCAACAGCAGACAACAATGTGAATCAGCCAAGCACACCCCCTCCTTCCAATTCAGAAACCCAGTCTTGTGTGGGTTGACATTTATGTTGAACCCACTTAAGGAGTCAAACCACTACCACGCAAGAAGGTAAGCGAGGCAAATGCGGAAGGAGCTTGCACACAAAGCGATGAGACCGTTGGTACACTAACGGTAACCGCTCAAGAAACGCAAAGTATTCACCCCAAAATAAATACTTGGTGTATTCACACAGAAATGCTGCTGATGAGTTAAATATAGGGCGTTCTAGAAATAGACTAAAAAGTCTAATTATGGAAGCAGACAGTGACATCCAATCCATCTCAAAACAACCCTTTCCCACAGTTTCCAACTTAGGTATTTAGTATTCCTATTCCTAGAAAATTCTTAACTAGAATGTTTTTTTCCCCCACTACAGGAAAATTTTCTACATGCAAGTTTAAGAATTGCAGGTTCTTTCCAGGCTAACAATAATGTCTATCATTTTCACATCTGAACCTAGTAACAAGTCACAGGTGACCCAAGAGGGCTGATCTCATTAAGGGCAAATAAATGACATGAGCTGTAGCCATTTCATTCATCACTAAAGAGCTGGTGGGTAGTTCAAGCCTAAAGCACATCAAGGTAGGAATGCATACATTTAGTCCCTATCTAATGTGACCCTTTTAGCACAAAGGCTGACACGGCCGGAAGGCTTGCCACAAAACAGACCTATATTAAAGAATAAATGGCTTCTACCTCTACACAGATTAGCCCTGTCAGGTCAGGAGAGTGAGACTGTCTAGTGCCCTCCACATGGCTGCTGCACACTTTTGATAAGCAAAAGACTTCAAATTTCAGTATGTATAGTCTCTGTCAGCTACTTTATTCGTGAAAGAACATCTAAGTAAGATTTAAGAAAGCAATATTTAAGGAAGACTTAAGGAAGTAAATAATCTCTAAAGCACACTAATGGCATTAAAAGGATAAGCACAGTAAATTACTGTGGTATGGCAGCAAAGTTTCAGCGCTTAAAGATCAGAGCATAACCAAGGCTGGAAACATGAACTTCACCTCCTGCCACTCCTGCGCTGAATCACTTCGGCAGGGGAAAGTCCTTGCTGCTCCTTGCACGCCCAACAAAACTCCAGCAAGTTAACAAAATCGTCAGTGAAAACAAGAAATCTGCAAGCAAAAGCTGAGAAGCTTTTGCTAACGCTTGTAAGAAGTGAAAATTGGTTTGGAGATCAAAGTTTCTCCTCTGATACAGAGGGAAATGCTGCATTTTTCTTACAAAGTCTATCAGCTCGCCACACACAGCCCTAGTGTCATCCCCTCCCTTGAATATAGCTGTGCTGAAAACAAACAGAAGGTACACTTAGACACCTCGGTTTTGGGGGGTTTGTACACAGAAACGTCCAAAGACTAACACACACCACTGAAGTAGGAGTTTGCAGCACTACTGAAACACCAGACTATACCAGGCCAACAACATTCTTCAGATCTGAACATTTACTACTTCTTTGTTTCTCATTTGAGTGCCAAGATCACAGACTTGGCAATTCTAACATTTAATGGATGAAAAAAAAACAACAAAGCAGCAGATCAGAAAACAAGTATTTTTGCAAAAGCATGAGTCTGGAAATAAGATTCAAGCTAAATGGCATCTAATGATCCCACTCCTCTGGCTCATCTCTCAACAACCACAAACTCAATTCAAACCAAAAGATCCCTGCCTTAGGGTGAGGGTGGGGGAAAGCAAAGATTTGTTGTTGCTGTTGTTGGAGACAAATACAGGCTTCACCTATAAAAATCAACCAAAAATAACGTCATTCTCATCCACTTCTCTGCCTTCTAGAAGATCTGTCCAAGCTGTCATCTGTAAGGCTTGGAGTGCTTTCAAATAACTTTTTCCTAGCCCCACCACTGCACCCCGGGTGCCTTGGTAGCCCCGGCATAGCTCTTGCACAACAGCAAGAGAGCCTAAACATGGCAGCTTTGCCTTCAAAGAGGAACTGCTCCTCCATAAGCCCTGCTCAAGAGAAAACAGCAGCTATTTATCCTTTAGCACACAAAAAGTGTTCTGCCCAAGATAAGCAGCTGCAGCTTGAGAGTCAACTTAGGACCTAACTCAAGTTTTTAAGGCTTGACGTCTCAACAGGGGCAGGCAGAGCAGCAAGAAGGGGAGGAAAGAGTAAAGAAAGAGAGGCTTGTACTCTGCCAGCTGCAAACATGGCAGGTAGTTGTTCCCTCAGCCCTAAGACTGGAAAATAAAACTCATGACAAAGAAAAGGAATATGCAACTCCCTTAAAGAATTCTTCACTAAGACTCCTATCACTAACTCAAACCACTTTTTTCCAGGTAGTTCCTCTGTACTTTTATTATTCCCTCTGCATATTCCTCAACACGAAACAACGCACCAAATAGATCTCCCAAACACTTGAAAAAAAAATGTTGGTTTTTGAAAGAAAAAATGCAAAACAGAAAGTCAAAAGATGGTCAAAACGCACCGTACTTTAAGATGCAGATGGAACACACAAATGAACACTGGAAAGGTTGAAGACAAGAGACAGCTTCATCCAAAACATGACCATTTACTTAATGGTTGCCTCCCTCTCTCTCCCTCCCCTGCAACCAAACGCAGTATTAAGCAAGACTCCATTATACTCCATAGAGTAAACGAAAGTGGAAAACACTCCCCTGTGCACAACAGTTTGAGCTCGCTGTCATTTCATTTTATTAAGGTGTTCAACTTTTTTTTTTGCCTCAAATGAAAGACTGAAATACAAGTTCCAAAGTTACATACTCGGACAAAACTTCTCAAGGTTTTAGTTTGTGTTTCTCTTCAACTAACTTCTCAAAACATTGTGCTAGACTTCAGAAGTATATAATTAGAAGAATTAAGGTGGTTTTCAGTCATTGAAAGTTTAAAATGTAATTTGACACACACCACAATTACCTTCAGGATTTTCTTCTCCCATTACAGCCACCACTAAAGCCCATTTTATAATTGGTCTGTCCCTCTGCCCTGTACACCGCTCCCATCACTGCCGTTTCTTAATCATTTGCAGGAAAAGGTGAGTCCCTGCCCATTCATTCCACACAAAACAAGTCAGCTCCGTCTATTTTGAAATGACACTGCGGCAGCTACGGCTGGAGGAGTTTGTTTCAGCAGGAACAAAGCCACAGTTTAAGGTCAGGGGCGCAGAAAGCGATCCATCTTTGCAACGACAAACCTGCCATTTTAAAGCCGCTCGGGACCGCACCGGGGCCACCGCAGCGGCACAGCGAAGGTGCTCCAAGCCGCAGGGCTGACTGTGGCAGCCCAAATTGGTTTGGATCCTGCTCGCTACATGCCAACCAGGTCCGGCTAAATAAATAAATTAATTCGGAGCAAATTAAATTCGTTTATCATAGTCAGCTGAGAGGTGGCTGAAGGGGTCAGGTCAGCAGCCTGCCTGACACCTCCACATGCTTCGGAGGCGACGAAATTATAAAGCGCAGATAAACTACAAAACGCAGCAAACTTACACACTGTATGAAGTGTGCTGCTGGGAGAAGCAGAGCGGCGCCCGCAGTGCCCTTTGCCCAGAGCGACACGCTCACAGCTCCGGGCAGCCCAGGGCGCTGCTGCCCCGAGACGCCGCTTTCCCTCTCCACTCAACTCTGATCCTTCGTTTCTTCCAAGCGCGCCCCAGTCCTGCACTTCACCAGAAGTTACCTTTTCTCCTCCCAACCTTCCCCTGACGGCAGAGCGGAGCGGCTCCAGGCGCGGTCGGCACGTCGAAGCGGCAGAGGCCAGCAGCCCCAGGCAAGCCGCGTCCCCCCGGCCCGGCCGCCCGCCCGCACCCTTTCCTCCCCGGGACTACGCAGCGACTCACCGCGGGGCCCCCGGCGCCACCCCAGCCGCCCTGCAGCTTCGTGCAGCTAAAATGGCTCCTGTGGAGGGGGGGAAGTGGTGCTCGGGCCCCGGCCGGTGAGTCACCGCGGGGCCGGGCGGCTCGGCTCGACACGCCCCGGGCGGCGGCCAGCGCCCCGCCGGGCCGGGCCCGGCCCGCAGGTGGCGGCGGCCGCGTTCCCTCCCCGGGCTGTGCTGACAGGGTGCCCGGGGGATGGGGCAGCTCGGCGGCCTAAGCGGGGCTGGCCGGCTTCGCGTCCCGCTTCGCCTTCCCTCGTGTGCCGAGCGTGGGCAAGCGTGGCTGACTCTCCCAGCTTCCCGCGGCGGTGGGCTCACGACAGCAGCCCCACCGGAGACTGCAGCAGCCCGCGTCAGAGCGCCCACATCTAGGAGCCCCACTCCACTTTCTAAGTAACAAATGAACACGTTTCTGTGGAGTATCTGGTATTTTCTACCAACACCCTCTTGTTCTTGCTAAGCAAACAAAACAAAACAAAAAGTAAAGCTTAGGAGGGCCAAAATTGCCTAGGAAAGTTTGGTTACCATGCACTCAACACATTTCACTTGGGAGACAGGGGTCTCAAGGACGTCCAGTAAAGGTTCCACATGCTCCTTATATTCGGCAACTGTTGTGCCTAATAAACAGGCTAAAAGCCACCTGGCACACAGACGAAGCCCTTCCTATGGGCTCTACCAATTCTCCGGGCACATCAAAAAAGCCTGACACAATGTAATCTTCCATGGTGTCGAAGGTGAGGACAGAATTACTTCCACCGTGTTTTAGTGGGAAGGGTATGTACAGGCTCTGTTCACAGGCTGGCACATGCATTAGTTTTCCACTAACTCCCAGAAGGATGGAGTCCAAAGCAGCAGAACGGCCATAAGGGAAGATACAGCACAAAAACCCAATGCATGCAGACAAGAGGTTGCAACTGGAGGGCAGGGAGCTGAGAGGCAAAAGAAAGCAACTGAAGCAACCATGCAAGGAACAGGAAGATGCAAGTCAAAACCTGACACCATTTCTAACAAACAAATGTCAATAACTCCAGATACTATTTACAGTATCACCAAGGTTGGAAGAGACCTCATAGATCATCAAGTCCAACCCTTTACCACAGAGCTCAAGGCCAGACCATGGCACCAAGTGCCACGTCCAACCCTGCCTTGAACAGCTCCAGGGACGGCGACTCCACCACCTCCCCGGGCAGCCCATTCCAGTGTCCAATGACTCTCTCAGTGAAGAACTTTCTCCTCACCTCCAGCCTAAATCTCCCCTGGCACAGCCTGAGGCTGTGTCCTCTCGTTCTGGTGCTGGCCACCTGAGAGAAGAGAGCAACCTCCTCCTGGCCACAACCACCCCTTAGGTAGTTGTAGACAGCAATAAGGTCTCCCCTGAGCCTCCTCTTCTCCAGGCTAACCAATCCCAGCTCCCTCAGCCTCTCCTCGTAGGGCTGTGCTCAAGGCCTCTCCCCAGCCTCGTCGCCCTTCTCTGGACACGCTCAAGCATCTCAATGTCCCTCCTAAACTGGGGGGCCCAGAACTGAACACAGCACTCAAGGTGAGGTCTAACCAGTGCAGAGTACAGGGGCAGAATGACCTCCCTGCTCCTGCTGACCACACCACTCCTGGTGCAGGCCAGGATGCCACTGGCTCTCCTGGCCACCTGGGCATTTAAGTGTAGCTGTTGTTAATCCTCCTAGTAATAATTAAACAGGAGTCCCGAAAGTGATGTGCTGAGCAAAAATCATTGTTCTATGGACATTAATGTCTCCAACTACGTGTTATGTTTAGTAATATAGAGTAAAAAATTGGTTTTATTTCCAAGTAATTCAGTTCCTGTGATACCTGCATGGTGCTCAAAGGCAAAACTGGCTCCCAGTTAATTGTTGAAAGAGCAGGTATTCAGGTACAATACTATTAGATGTATTCTATCAGGTTCTTTTGAAGCCTGCTTTAGCAGAAGATCTGAAAAAGCAGCAGCATGTTTTTCATGACTTACTGAGTAAACTTATCAAGTCGCTAACAAAGTATCTTTGCTACACCTCTTTTCAAAACACATCCTCATTTGTATTTCTCGGATGAAAAACAGACCACGTGAAGGAAGCACAGCAGTGTTATTTTAGTCACTATATATTTTCCACCTCTCACAACTGATACATTTCACTTCTCTCCAACAACCTAATTCTAATCCTATCTTCTATCTACAAGTATTTGTTTCCTGTGCTGCAAAACCCTTTGGAAATCATGGGGCTTTAAGGGAAGAAATCTGACCCAGGTGCACAGGGGTTACAAGGAAACTGTAACATAGGGACAATAATATTTTAACTATTAAAGTCTAACAGTTATATTTTACAGGGGGGAAAAAAACAACACAGTCTTACATGGACAATCAGCTACATTGAAAATCACTTCATAGTGATGTGTGATCACAAGCTTTACAAAATATGGAAGCAGTAGTTGTTTAAAGGCATATGTAAAATGTAAACATACGTAGCAAGACAGACTGCAGGTGGATGTTCATCCCTTGAACTCTATCAGGTTTCTTGCTGATTATGATTTCCTTGCCCACTGCTGGGACAAGCTTCTCTATGAAATTTAGATCATTGGTTGCCCAAAAGACATAGCTAGACACTGACCAACAGCATTGTTTAAGCCAATTTAAACAGCTTTAGCCCTCTGCTCTATCCTGGCTGCCTGCTCCTTGCACCAAGATTTCCCGCACGGTGTCCCAGTGCAAATACTTGCGCAGCCTCACAGCGCAACAGAGAGTGAAACCTACTAGCTCAAATTAAGGCTGAAGAAAGAAATAAATAATGCATGATACATTTTTCTTGCTGCTATTGGCTTTGGTTCCCCAAGAAACACATGCCAAATCACTCCCTGAGTGGAGCAGTGCACTTGAGAGGGCACAAGCAGGCTAGGATGGCAGAGACCTGGATGCAGCTCCCGCTTTTAATGGCCAAAGAAGCCATTTCTCATTTCACTATCCCTCCTCAATTGACTTTGAAAGCTACAGATCTACAAGTTCAGACAATGCAGTGGGATGGGATGCTTCCCTGAGAGGTACAAGAGGGGATCACTGCAGCCTGCCATTCTGAGGGACAGCATGAGGCTCTGAGGCCACGCAAGGACAGACCAGAGAGATGGGCTCTGGATGTATGCTGCCACTGAAAGACAGATACATTCTAGTCTCATAAAAATGGGCCAAAAAGGGTTGGGAGGGAGCAAAAACTTTATATTCAAAAGCTCTTTGTCTTTTATTTTCCTGCTACATTATACAAGATAGATAGATAGATAGATATATGTGTGTGTGTATATGTGGATACACAAACACATCAGAAGCCTAGCAAGATCCCATTTATGTGGGAACCTGTGGTGCAATTCCTAGAGCAGTCTCAGAACCTCTAACTCATTTCCACTGCTGCAGAAGGAAATCTTGCTCTCAGCTCAGGCTCATACCATCAACTCACACAGGTTCAGGGCCCCTCATCAAACTCTGGCTCAAGAGTGGATAAAAATCTAACTGAAGGAACTTCTATTTCCTATCTAGTTTTGTAAGATCCCAGAATCTCAAGATTTGCAACATATTTAATCTCAGGCACCCCTGAGGAAAGGAACCAGGGAAGAACACCTGAGCAAAGGACACACCCAAAATCACACAGTCTATCTATGGAAGGACAACAGTTGAACCAGCCTTCACCCAAGTCTTGAGTAAACATCCAAACTCCTGCACCTTTTTTCCTCCTTGTGCACAACACCAAGAATCAGTAGTAGCACTGCCACAACATTTTAACATAATATGTATCTGCTGTGGTGGTGATGTCCCAGCACTCTGGATTTATAGATTGGCATCTCACACTGTGGTAGGTGCCACATAAAACACAGACTGAAATTATTGTGGGCTTATAATACTGCCAGATGCATAATCACCTAAATATTTACACATGGAGAAACTGCATCAGGAGATCAGAAAGTAATTTACTCTTATCTCCAAAGGAAATCTCTCCTACAGGACACAGGTATAGAAAGTTCTCATCACTGTCTTATTTAGTAATTTAAGCACTAATTCAGACTATATGCTTCATATTTATAAGAGGATAGTTTGCTGTCTACAAACATCTAACATTTTCAGAGATGTCACTGAAAGAAAAAAAAAATCTCAAAGGACAAGTGAGGAACTCAGGGTCTGAGATAGTTGGAGTAGAGCCCATGCAACTAAGCTCTTAATTTGCAGTTTAAAGGTTTGGTTCAGGGATAGTTTTTTTTAGTGCATAGTAAGTTAAGGCTGAAGGTACAGCACAATGAATTTGAGATGAAACTGTCTATTTTTTCAGTGTGCTGGTCTTCTGAACTTTAGATGAACTGTAGGAAAGGAAAGGTGGTAGTAAATGAAGGGCATATGAACAGGCTACTATTCATTTTGAAAGCTGGGAGGGAAGGCATGCCAACCCTCCTGTGTTTCATTAGAATCCTTCAGATAGTAAATGTCATCTTCTTTCAAAATACACAAGACACTCTTTCACAAGTCTGTGGTCAGGAAACTCCCAGTCCTTCTGAATTTATGCCTTGGTAGCCAAAGCAACAAGAGAGGTGTTTGAAATGAAATGGATTCTCAGCTGAGCACCAGACCGCTTTAACCTTACCCATTTTATGCTTCCAAGTTTGCCTCCAGTGTTTCCTAGCGAAGGCAGATGTGGCAAGGTGGCAGCCTTTGCCAGCAGCACAGCAGCATCCCACTCAGCTACAACCCCCTGACCTTGTATAGCCTTGCACAAACTCTTCTTGGATCACAATAAGGTATTCCTAGGTCACATCCCAGAGATGACAAGCCTCTAGGAAAACAGCCACTTCTCCTCACTCCTTAAGTTCCTTCCTTCCTCCTTTTGTTACGGGTTTGCTTCTGCTGAGAAGTAATACTTCTAATTATTTCTGAGAAAGGTTTAAAATGTGGTTATATCCTCCTTTCTCCTGATAAACAAGCTTCTGAGGGAAGGAATTGCAAAAATCCAGGTATTAAATACAACTATAACACAGGATAATCTCTGATCCACTTCGCCAGAAGCTGCAGACTTCAGCTCTTCTCTGGCATTTTTCTAACAACTTGAACTACACTTTTGCCTCCCCATCCTCTTCTCACATCAGTTCTGGTCCATATGGCACCTGCCAAACCTTCTGCTGGTCCCATTAAACACACTACTGTGGCAGGAAGCTGACTGAGGCGTGTGGGCAGCACTGACTGCTCTTGAATCAGCTCAGAAAGGCTGTGATGAGCAGTGCCAGCAAAGGACATAGGACCTTCCTCTGTGGGTGATAATCAACTACCAGACTAGGCCAGCATGAAGGTAAATTTTCACTGTTAAGACTCACATGATTGCAAAACAGCTAGGAAAAGAAACAATCAACAACAACATTCAAGGCACATTACTTGGGAGATGCTACAGGTCAAAAAAAAAAGAGAGAAAATGTACAGAGATGCTGCTTTAAAACCTGAGCTAGCTTGATGTCACACTCCCTCTGCGTGTTACTTGCCCACTTGTTCTGAAAAGTGCACTGGAAGTCACCAGGAGGTGGGACAGAAGTTACACTTTTAAACCCACAGTTTTGAGACAGTAATACAAAGAAATGCAAATCAAGACAGGACAAGTTTATACCCCCTGTTTCTTCTCTTATTGTACTTTAATCCCACCCAAAAATCACAAAACAGAAAGAATTAAACCATGATCTGCAAATGCTACAAAATACATGCATGGTAACCTGTTTTTTCTCAGGCAACAGGTGAAATCATTGTGCCTGACCTAACATTATCACTAACCACAATGAATCATAGAATCAACCAGGTTGGAAGAGACCTCCAAGATCATCCAGTCCAACCTAGCACCCAGCCCTATACCTAGGGACATTGTAGCCAGGGACATTGTAGCCAGGTGGGGGGTGGCCTCTTCTCCCAGGCAACCAGCAATAGAACAAGGGGACACAGTCTCAAGTTGTGCCAGGATAGGTATAGGCTGGATATTAGGAAGAAGTTCTTCACAGAGAGAGTGATTTCCCATTGGAATGGGCTGCCCAGGGAGGTGGTGGAGTCACCATCCCTGGAGGTGTTGAAGAAAAGCCTGGCTGAGGCACTTAGTGCCATGGTCTGGTTGACTGGCTAGGGCTGGGTGCTAGGTTGGACTGGATGATCTTGGAGGTCTCTTCCAACCTGCTTGATTCTGTGATTCTAAGGTAAGCTTCAGATTCCTCCCCATTATTACGCTCCTCCAGAGGTGTGTTGCTTTCACAGGATGGTTAGATTTGCTATGGAGCTCGCTCTGAAACTGTTAAAGATGTTACTACATCAACAGTGGTAATCTTAGCCTTTGCTCTTTTCTTTTTTTTTACACACACACACACACACAAATAAATTCAGAACTATTTGTAAACATGTTGTTCTGTGGGTTTTTGGTTTAGTTTTGATGTCAGAATGTTGTAATCCCTGATGTAAACCAGAAATTAAACAATCAGGCAAATGAATGGATAGAAATATATATACCAAGTAAAACTATGTTGCAAATACAAACAAAAGGGACATAAAAGCAAGCACTGGGTAGGTTTTATAGAGTCAAGCAGCGAGTTTTTAACTGGGACACTGTAGTTGGCTGAGGAATCCTCATTAAAAAGCTATAACTGTATTTTTCCTCTTATTCTCTGAGTCACTCGCTACATTTTTGGATGTTGCAACACATTCATGAATAATAAACACATACTGAGAAGAAGAAAAAAAGCCAACCCAGTGTTCACACTGGATTTTTTTTTTTATGTCTATATTTATTGGGATAAAAATGAAGCTGAGATCTCCAGAAGTTTCTGTGCAAGGAATTCCATGAATCACAGACAAAGTACTTGTTACAGACAGAAGCAAGCACACAGATAGGCACATAAGTTACAGCGCAGCAGCGTAATTATTGCTCTTCTTGTTTGGCCTTTATACAGAGTGAGAGGATGGGGGAGGGATCATAATGTTCTCCATCAAACCCTCTCCTCAGGGAGAACAGCCAGACACCGCCCTTTGCTAGACAGCTCTGGACTCAGAGCTGCACTTCTGCAGCTGCCTGCCTTTTTTTGTTGTTGTTGCTGTTGTTGCTTTTTCAGGTTTGGGTTTTTTTTAAGGATAGAGCCAGGCTGTGGAGACTGCGCAGTCTCAAGGAGTCAGCCATCCTACAGGAAATTAATGTTGATATCTGGAAGAAGCACCAGGGAATTATTTATTCACATTTGTGGTTTAGACAATAACCAAAAACATCCAGCATATGGACACATCGAGGTGGTTGGTAGAAGGTTTTGCAGTGCTCCAGACAAATGTGAAACTGTTTGCTTGTCTTTGAATATTTGTCATCCTTTCGGTCTTCTCACTCTAAGCAGGTCATATTGGCTACCTTGCACACTTTTCACAGTATCACCAAGGTTGGAAGGGACCTCACAGATCATCAAGTCCAACCCTTTACCACAGAGCTCAAGGCTAGACCATGGCACCAAGTGCCACGTCCAATCCTGCCTTGAACAGCTCCAGGGACGGCGACTCCACCACCTCCCCGGGCAGCCCATTCCAGTGTCCAATGACTCTCTCAGGGAAGAACTTTCTCCTCACCTCGAGCCGAAATTTCCCCTGGCGCAGCCTGAGGCTGTGTCCTCTTGTTCTGGTGCTGGCCACCTGAGAGAAGAGAGCAACCTCCTCCTGGCCACAACCTCCCCTCAGGTAGTTGTAGACAGCAATAAGGTCTCCCCTGAGCCTCCTCTTCTCCAGGCTAACCAATCCCAGCTCCCTCAGCCTCTCCTCGTAGGGCTGTGCTCAAGGCCTCTCCCCAGCCTCGTCGCCCTTCTCTGGACACGCTCAAGCATCTCAATGTCCCTCCTAAACTGGGGGGCCCAGAACTGAACACAGCACTCAAGGTGTGGTCTAACCAGTGCAGAGTACAGGGGCAGAATGATCTCCCTGCTCCTGCTGACCACACCATTCCTGATGCAGGCCAGGATGCCATTGGCTCTCTTGGCCACCTGGGCACACTGCTGGCTCGTGTTCAGGCGAGTATCAATCAGCACCCCCAGATCCCTCTCTGTCTGGCTGCTCTTCAGCCACTCTGACCCCAGCCTGTATCTCTGCATGGGGTTGTTGTGGCCAAAGTGCAGCACCCTGCACTTGGAGCTATTGAAGCCATCCCCTTGGACTCTGCCCATCTGTGCAGGCAGTCAAGGTCCTGCTGCAGAGCCCTTCTGCCCTCCAACCCAGCCACATCTGCCCCCAGCTTGGTGTCATCTGCACACTTGCTGATGACTGACTCGATGCCCTCATCCAGATCATCTATGAAGATGTTAAAGAGGATGGGGCCCAGCACTGATCCCTGAGGGACACCACTAGTGACAGCTGCCAGCTGGATGTGGCACCATTCACCACCACTCTCTGGGTCCGGCCCTCCAGCCAGTTCCTAACCCAGCACAGAGTGTTGCTATCCAAGCCATGGGCTGACAGCTTAGCCAGCAGTTTGCTATGGGGGACAGTGTCAAAGGCCTTTTGCTGAATCCCTCTACAGATGCAGGCCAAATTTAGGGAACTAAAGAAAATTCAGATAAACATATTTCTTAGAAAAACACTGAGCTAGAGTTCCACAAATATTTTAGATGCTTATGAGAATGCAACAGTGTATTTCTACACTACTTAAGATGTGAATGCAAAGGAAAGGAAAGTGTGTTTATTACTGCTCTTCCAGTTGCCCTAATTAATGGAAAACAATAAAATTGCCAACTTGGAAAGGCAGTAGAAAAACAACCAAGTTGTGGAAAAAGAAAAGTAAGCTCATGTCAATGATTCATTTTCCATCACAACTCATTCGGATACAGAAATGGTTGTTAAAGAACAGTTAGGTAGAAAGACAACTCAATGACTTGATTGTTCAGGAAACAATCAATACTTTTAGTAACAGCTTTACCAATCCAAATACATGCTACATTAACCACTTTGTGAATTCATAAATCATGGAGAAGAGAGGTGAAAATAAAGACTGCAGGACACAAAAAGGAGGAGTGCCAGGGAGCTTAGCACTGCAGGGAAGGTGAACTGGCCACTGGAAAGCAAACATTTTGATCTCTCAGCTACATTTCAAGTTGCACAAAGAACTGTCTTGCATCTCTACACTGATCTGTGGCCAGGTGAACAGTCCTAACAGCAAATCCCGTAAGACTACAATCCTGTGGATCGTGGCAAGAATGCAGACTGTCACCTCTATTACTGTTGCCCATAAAAACAAGGTACAGCAGTCAGACATATGGTAGAAGATACTACTGCACATACACATAGAGGCTCAGTTTGAGAGGGTTACTGCTACTATGCTCTCTCTTCACAGAGTGATTTGCCATTGCAATGGGCTGCCCAGAGAGGTGGTGGAGTTGCCATCCCTGGAGGTGTTCAAAACAAGACTGGATGGGGCACTTAGTTGATTGGATAGGGCTGGGTTATAGGCTGGAATGGATGATCTTGGAAGTCTCTTCCAACCTGGTTGAGTCTATGATGTGTTTTCCAAAAGCCTCCCAGGAAACATCTTTCTTGACTCTGTGGTTTAGGGAGCCCTGAAAACAAAACAGGAGCTAAAGGTGAAAAGAGTAAGAGGACATTATGGCAGGCATGGTTTCACAGATGTGATTCTTCACTCATTTAATGGAGGGAGCTCAATATTCTCCTCAAGTAATGTGCAATAAAGCCTCAGTGTTCTCAATGCTCCATTCAAAGTAACATATATACATATTATTTTAATCTAATGTTGCAAATTCAGCATTTCAGTACCTACATTTATTTAATCTTAGAACCCACTTTGTCCTGCCTTTACTGTGGGTCCACAAGCTTTAAAGATACTTGTGCTCTGCAGAATATTCTACTAGCCAGAAAGGAATGACTTCTATCCACCTCTACCATCAAGCAAGAGACCTAAATTTGAGGGCAGAGTGCTCATTTTCTAAGATGGTAGCCTGAAGTCAGGGTGTTTTACCCACTGCTTCTCTGTAACCAGTTTTATTACTCCAATCTTCACTTGTAATGCTCCCCCTTTTTAGCAAGGCACATTAGACAAGTTTTCCAGCTTTGCATATGAGACAAAAATACACTTCTTATGACTGTTGTCACAGAAATCTTCCTGCATTTCAACCACTACTGAAAAGCAACATTAAGCTAATTTTAATACTCATCATAATTAAAACAGCCTTTCTTAAGAGAGTAGTCAATGACCCCACTCAGAAAGGATAAGGAATAATGAAAATTATGCTTTTCTTTCCTTATTAACTGCCTCCACTCTTGGGCCTCTTGAGCCCTTGATGCTTTACATAAGCTAGGAGTAGCTTACTCTTGCTTCTCGCTATGAGAAAATGAACTCCCCTACCCAGAACAAGTATCCTTTAATAACTTCATTGCTAATCCTTAACTGCATGAAGCAGGATGCTGCTTTCCCAGAAGATCTCAAATAATCCATGCAACAGTCGTGGTTCCAAGTGATTCCAACAAGTTTACATATATTATTTCTACTTGTTTCTGAAATTATACTAATTTCCCTTCACTCTAGTCAAGAAAATTACATTATCCAGTGAAAATTTCAGAAGTTACAGAAAGATATCATTTGGGCATCTTTCCAGCAGAAGTCAGACCTGGAGGTGCAGGAATTACTCACCAAAATTATAGAGCAAGTTGGAAAATTCACTTGTCACTAAATGACAACTGGCAACACCAGACAGCAAACAGGAAAGGTGCCTCCTGTGTTATCAGGAGATGCACATTTGCATTTTTGAAGTGAAGTGGCAGCTAAATACCATATCAGGAGGGAAACGGGGAGGAGGGAACACCATGCTTTGGACACAAATCCACGAGAAACCTGACTCTTTACTTACAACATCCAGTAGCCAATTTATGTTTATAGGCAGAAAAGAGCAGGCTAAAGATCTGCAGGCCAAAGTTAACACAGCAAAGACCTTTTAATATCCATAGACAGAATAAAACAGAAGAATTGAGAAAATAGCATATAATCATTGACTAGTTATGCCACCTTATGGATTGTTTCCTTCCACACTTATGTATTCTGCAAAATTTGGGGCAGGGGGGAGGAAGGTGGTATAAATATGAGGTATAAATACATGGCCTTATCCTTTCTTGCTCTAGTTAACTAAAGAAAATTATAATTAGAGTCTTACTCCTTTGCCCATCAGCCTTCCACTTTGTAGAATGCCATTATTGGTGTAACTACATCAGTCTTAAAAAAGGGAATGACATTTACTAACATGAGGTCATTCCTTTTAACCCTATACCCCAAATGGTAGAAACATGCTGACAAGTCAGTTCTCACAATGGGATTTGGATGTCAGTATTTCTGGATCAGAAGTTTTGATTTTATGCAAATGTCAGTCCAAGAGACACATGAAAGAACAAAACCAAAACAAAGTAATAACTGAAGAAAAATGCCCTAAAGATTATTTAAACATGCAATCACAAAGCAAAGAAATAAGCAGAACATAACTAAGGTAGACACAGATGCACCATTATAAATTGGTCAATGTTTTGACTTCCAAGTATCAAGACAGATGCACCTTTATAAATTGGTCAATGTTTTGACTTCCAAGTATCAAGACAGATGCACCTTTATAAATTGGTCAATGTTTTGACTTCCAAGTATCAAGACTTGTCAAAAAATCATGATGTTCATACAGAGTATACATAATTATAGTGTATATATACATACACCATATGGCTGTATATAGTGTGTGGCTATACATACACTATACAGCTTGTGGTATGCTGGGAAGTCATATTGAAATAAAAAAATGCAAAGGTATTATGAGATCTGACTGACTTGGAGTCAGTTAATCCAAAATACCACAGTTGGGAAACTTTTGCTTGTGTATTACACTCCTTACACTTTTTGGTGCACTCAGTTTTGGCTTTGTTATGAAGCTTCTTTCTGACACACCACCCAAGATCATAGAATCATAAAATGGTTTGGGTTGCAAAGGACCTTCAAAGATCATCTAGCCTAGCCCACAGCCATGGGCAGTGACATCTTGCCTTAGATCATGTTGCTCAAAGACTCATCCAACCCGACTTCACATGCTTGTTGAGCCACACCATCTCTCTGAGCTGCGTGAAATACAGCTCTGCTAGCTGGGATTGTACAAGCCCTGAGATGTCCTCTACTATCCAAAGTCTTGAAATCCTTTGAAGAAATCCCAAATATCACTAGTGAGAGAAAATGGAGCTAGTGGCAGGATACTTTTTCATATACTTTTTTTTTCCTACCCATATTCCTGATGTTGTCTTGTCTCAGTTTTCCCATAACTTTCCCCTTAGGTCTGATTACTGGCATCAATCCCAAACTAACAACATCTGATTCCCTATAGAGTTGCTCAAGGATTTCTGTACCATCCCTCCCTGTTTGTAAAGCACAGCAAAGTAAGCTTAGACTGCCTAAAAGGAATTGTGTGATTCTTCAGCTTAAGCTTTTAGTCAGGGCCAAGTAGGAAAGCTCTGATGTTTCACTGATGGCTACGGCTCATTTAGAAAACCTGATCACTAATTAGGTGGAAAAAACTGCCAGTCTACACTTCATGCTCTTAATCTCACCAAAACAGCATCACACTAGCACAGTGTTTGGAATAGGAAGGTAAAGAAATCTCTGCTGTAACTACAGATGACTGCTCTTAAACTTTATTTGGTAGATGCATTCAGCTTTGAGTCCATTTTCCTCACATTTAGCAAAAGCTAACACTTTGCTCTTAGAAAGGACACAAACCAATCCTTCAGTAAACAAATGTCCATGCACTTAACTGGAGAAGGGGAATTTGAATTTCTCACTAAGTGTAAGGAATTCAATTCAGCATTCTTCTGTAAGAACTGATAAGAGTGAGAGTTGCTCTGTAGTAGTTTAAGTTATCTACCAGCAGGACTATTTGCAGTTTCTTGCATTGCTACATTGGCACACATCCTTACAATTAGATGGAGAAAATTACTTTGGACCTACCTTCTTTTTCATTCCCTTGCTAACTTGTTTTACCTCATTTTCTTTAACTTCCCTATTATTTAGGCATATGAATGAACATTCAAAATACATTTTGTTAATAAAGACAGAAGGATTTGATTGCAGAGACTCCACAGAGCAAAAGCATGGAAGCATCTGTTTTTAAAACAGCTGCCATAATCCACGTACAGTTGTCACATCCTCTGCTGCTTATCTGGAACTGGTAAGTAATTTATTTTTCTGGCATATAGAACAAGTAATCCAAAGAAAGAATTTTCCTCAGAATGCCAAAAAAATGCCTTTAAGAAACTCTATTTCTGTTTGTCTTCAGTTCACCAAGAAAAATAAAAGACATTACTTAGAAACCTGACTGGATAAGAAAGAAAAAGCACACACAAAAAAAGTACCAATGACAGTTTGCATAAAGCCATCTTCTCACACCAGTCCTCCAATTTCTTTCACACAGCAACCAAATTCAGTGGTTTTCCTAATGCTTCCCATTTAGAACAGCTTCCTTTGCTAAAAGGCAGCCATTCTGCAAATATGAACACTGTGCTATGCAGAAGAGCCACAATTATGCATTTTCTCCCTTAAACCACACATGCACAAATATTTGTGCCTATTGAAACACCTACAACAGTACTGCTCAGTCTGATGATACAGAATGGAAACTTAAATTTGAAGATGTAACAGATCCTTCTCCACCTTCCCCCCCAAAAAAAAAGAGGGGGGAAGATGAGTTGATATGGTTGTCTACATGCTGTAAACCAGAAGCTGCAAAGAACTATGTAGTCTGTAACTATATTTAATGAAGCTATGTCTTGACATCCATCTAAAACAAGAAAGGGGAGAATGAATGCTCCCTACAGGTTTAAAGAATTCAGGAGAAGTAGGTAACACTCTCAACGGTATTGAGGCAGAGACATAAGACTTGAAAACTAGTCTGAGTCTTAAAGTTCATAAAGTACACAGTACAGACCACTAATTCTAGGCAATAAAGGCAATAAACACTTTAACTCCTTTTTTTCTTCAGGAAAACATGAAATGAGTAGTTTTCTTTCACTAATGCACACAGCCATGAGCAAATAATTAAACAAAGCACCAAACAAAAACCCCACACCTAATTAGTAAAAAAAAAAAGGGACTTTTATAGTAAAAGCCCCATGTATGACTTGACCTTCCAAGCTGCTAGTCACACAGCAATGATAAAACACCCTACCATTTCTGATGCAGCTTTTCTTTCAGAGGAACAAAACTCATTGTCTACAAAAGTTACCAAATTGGTTTTCTCACATAAAGCATTTGGAGTCCTCTAAGCAAACAATATCCTGAAAATGTGCTGTGACTGCTCATCTATCTGACCTCTGTTTTAGACTGCCCTAGAAAGTACATTCAGAGGCAAAGCAAGTAGCCCAATCAGACGTCAGGTAATCTATTTCATAGAGTCATAGAATCAACCAGATTGGAAGAGACCTCCAAGATCAGCCACTCCAACCTAGCACCAGCCCTAGCCACTCAACCAGACCATGGCACTAAGTGCCTCAGCCAGGCTTTTCTTCAATGCCTTCAGGGATGGTGACTCCACCACCTCCCTGGGCAGCCCATTCCAATGCCAATCACTCTCTCTGCCAACAACTTCCTCCTAACACCCAGCCTAGACTTCCCCCACCACAACTTGAGATTGTGTCCCCTTGTTCTGTTGCTGGTTGTCTGGCAGAAGAGACCAACCCCACCTGGCTACAGCCTCCCTGCAGGTAGTTGTAGACAGCAATGAGGTCCCCCCTGAGCCTCCTCTTCTCTAGGCTAAACAACCCCAGCTCCCTCAACCTCTCCTCATAGGGTTTGTGTTCCAGGCCCTTCACCAGCCCTTCTCTGGACACCTTCCAGCACCTTAACATCTCTCTTGAATTGAGGAGCCCAGAACTGGACGCAGGACTCAAGGTGTGGCCTGACCAGTGCTGAGTACAGGGGCAGAATAACCTCCCTTGTCCTGCTGGCCACACTGTTCCTGATCCAGGCCAGGATGCCATTGGCTCTGCTGGCCACGTAGGCACACTGCTGCCTCATCTTCAGCCTACTATCCACCAGTACCCCCAGGTCCCTTTCCTCCTGGCTGCTCTCCAGCCACTCAGTCCCCAGCCTGTAGTGCTGCTTGGGGTTGTTGTGGCCGAAGTGCAGAATTATTTGCAATAATTCATCTCAAATGAGGTATATGACACAATCACCTCCTCTACAAATAATACAATAATGACTAAAGTATACCAGCAAATCTGATTACAAGGACATGAAAACTATTTAACATCAATAGACGTGTCCCAGAAATTTTTCACCAACAGTCATTTGCCAAGAATATGAAAGTGTATTTCTGGCTCTTGTCAACTTGACTGTAGCATGTTTATGGTCAGAAGCCAGTTCATTTATTCACTAAAATATTACACTGGTAAAGGTTGAAAAGTTTTACTACTCTGTAATACTAACGTTTGAAAATAGAATTTGAAAAAGCCTTAATAAAAATGTTACCAATCTGTTAAGTCATAAAATGTGTTCAATTAGGAAAGCCTAAAAAAGGTTCTTTCAGATAACATAAGATGAAGGTTTCACTTGAAAATGTGTCCAGTGAAAGGGAGCTGGACAGGGGCCAGAGATAACCAAATACATGAGAAAAAATTCTGCACTACTTCAGTGGCAGTAAATAGGTGCTGGGGAACCTATTCCCTGCACATAATTACATGTGGATAAAATTCCCCTCTTCCAGAATGAAATATAAAAGCAAGATGCTGGTATAAGTCAGCCAGTATAAGGCTGGAGGAAGGTTTACAGTTCAAATAGACTGCAGACACATCTCATTTCCCTCATCTCCACTAATAAAGAACTAATTTCCTCAATTCACCTCTCAGCAGTTTCTGAATACAGTTACCTTAGTTTTGCCACCTAGGCTCCCCAGTCATTTTTACTGAAATAAATCTGTTTAAACTGTATCAGTTGACAAAAACTATTCTAGCAGAAATGGAAGAGTTCCCACAATAAGCTGGCTGGGGCAAGGTGGGGGACAGCAAATGAGTGACAAACTGCTTGAGGATGACTGATGGAAAGAAGGTAGCCAGAATCACAGTAGCCATGGGCACAGAGACCAAGCAGACTGTACCACTAACATGCACTCTGCAGCCCTGTTTCTCCTTGGGATGTCTGTTCAAACCTGCACTTTCAGTCATAGTATGGAAAAGCCAAGGGCTTTTCCTGCACAAGAGAGGGCCTCCTTTCAGGCTCCACATTTTACTAAGAAGACAACTATCTGTAGTTGGGATCTAGATCCATTAAATGTTAGCCATTTTATTATATAGTGCTGTCTGGCACATGTGAGGGGACACATATTGGGAGAGCAAGAAAAAGCACTGTGCAAGAGCTGCCCGAAGGTGCATCTGTTCAGAGGAAACACTGATAGAGCCAAGCACTGAACTTTCTTCTGAAGCTTGGCAGCAGCTGAATTTCTGATGCATTCATCAGCAACTCAGTAAGGAGAATGGGAAGAAGTAGGTGCAGGGTCCAAGCCAAGAAGATGCTGAAGCTCCCTGTCTACCACTGTCATATCACTCATCAGCCATCACAGATGGCTGCAGGAAGACAAGAAATAGTCTTCCTTAGGCTTGAGGAGAAACATTTTAACGCATGAATTCAGTTCTCTCTATTTTAGTTACTCAGCACATTTTTGGTGTTTAATTCAGGTGACCTTTTCCCAAAACAGTGAAGTTTCTGAAACTGCAAAGGGCTATATCCTTTTCCTAGAGACACACTGTTCCCTAGGTCACAAAGTATTATGAAACACTCCACTAGTGTTCCTGAGGCAGTATATAAACACTAAGCACTGTTGTCATCCCTTTTCTGACTAGTCTTGTTGTCCTTCTACCCACATCACCACTTTCCTTGCCATTCATTAAAAAATAAAAAAGCCTATGCCACATAGCATAGCCTCTTCAACAGTTTGAACTAGTGACAAAGAACACTCTAAAAGTTCCCTTCAAAAGAAAAGTATCTGCTGTATTTCTCTTGATCAAAGCCAGACTTTGATCAACAAAACCCCTCAGTTTCGTTCCTCATTTAACTGCCTCTTAATGAAATTAAAAAGCAGACAACAAGTGCCAGGATGCTGTTCAATACCTCCTTGTCTGAATAAGGTTTCTGAAGGCCTGCACCAAGTTGCAGAATCCCACCACTTTTCCAGCACCAGTTCCACTTCTCAAACACCAGCTCATTAATAAACACAAGCACACCTTGAAAGCATGTGATAGCCACTTAAAAGTTTGAGCTGCTGGAAATGACACAATGACAGTGTTTCTCTTAACAGTAGCAGCACAATCATAGAATCAACCAGGTTGGAGTTAAAACAGAAGTTACAACAGCAGATATGACTTGAGCCAGGACTTAAGAAAGTCTACCTGAATAAATGACACATGAACAAATCACAATACAAGGTCAAGCAAATTAAAGCATCCCATTAAATTTCACTGATGCCTGTATGACCAGGTACTTCAGACACTGGAACTGCTTAATGCCATTGCTGTATTAATGATGGAAAACAAACTGGAACCAATGCACTGCCTAGAGTCTGTGGGTCAATCTGAAATAGTACATTATAATGAACAAGGAAAAAAACTTATTTCTGAAATAGTAGATTATAATGGACAAGGAAAAAAACTATTTCCATACATATAGACAAATAAGGAAATTACTTCTGCTGAGCAGGCAAAATTACAACTTCACTGGCCACAGATTTGCTGGATTAGGGACTATGTGTGAAGTTTTCACACACAGCAGGCACATCATTAAATAAAAACACCTTACTTTGGACTATCCTGCTATTTGGCACTGGTGAAGGGGGAAACCAAACCTGGCAGAGAACACAGTCCTACTACTATTTGTAGCCTTTGTTAATTTGGTTATGTGGGTGCACAATTATCCTACACAAACAAAATGTGTGCTGTTGGATGTACAGTCAGTCAGTTACATATCTCTGCTGCTCTACTTAACAATATTATGTTCAAATTTCATATGCCCCCAAAATGAACACAGATCAATGCAAAATTCTGTAAAATTTAATCTCAGCCTGAAACAGTTTCACTTCACAGCCAGCAAAGGAATAAAACTCACTAAATATGACAAACACAGTAAAACATCATAAGGTGGCAAACTACAGTCCATAACTATACTTTCAAAACAGACATCATGTGGTGATACTCATTATCATCTCCATATCAAGCCAGGTTTTATCCAACGACTGAACACTGAGATAAAAAATTGACCATTGATTCTTTAATTTTACCATTTTACCATTGATTCTTTAATTTTACCATTTTACCATTGATTCTTTAATTTTACCATTTTCAAATAAGAAATTTCTTAATTAGAGCTCTTAAAAACTGAAAACATCCAATCTCATTTGTACTTCATCAGTGAGGTGGTTCCTGCATCTCCCAGAAATCAATAGTGCATTATCTTTAGCTCCAACAAATGCAGCAACAGGCATGGGCCAAGCCATAGAAGACTGTATTGTCATAATCTTCTCAAACATGCACATCTTAATAAGGCACCTGAGGAAAGTGTTTTTAGAAATGATGAGAGGAGTATTTTAGTGCTTAATTATTTCCAAGTAAGTGGAAATACTTATACTCATGTTTTCAAGAAGTCTAGATGCTGATTTACAAGAACTAAAGCTCCTCAAGTTTCAGTTCTTCTCAACAGGAAATGTCCCCTTGTATAGCAAATGCAATTTGTTACCTTAAAACATGCACAAGAGTGAATGAAAAATTTCAGATCAAAACTACTGTGTGAAATATCAAACATCACACTCTGGCAATCTTTTGTGTGTGATGTACTCTAGAGTGTCACAATATCACCAAGGTTGGAAGAGACCTCATAGATCATCAAGTCCAACCCTTTACCACAGAGCTCAAGGCTAGACCATGGCACCAAGTGCCACGTCCAATCCTGCCTTGAACAGCTCCAGGGACGGCGACTCCACCACCTCCCTGGGCAGCCCATTCCAGTGTCCAATGACTCTCTCAGGGAAGAACTTTCTCCTCACCTCCAGCCTAAATCTCCCCTGGCATAGCTTGAGGCTGTGTCCTCTCGTTCTGGTGCTGGCCACCTGAGAGAAGAGAGCAACCTCCTCCTGGCTACAACCACCCCTCAGGTAGTTGTAGACAGCAATAAGGTCACCCCTGAGCCTCCTCTTCTCCAGGCTAAACAATCCCAGCTCCCTCAGCCTCTCCTCATACTTTACCACTTAAAGTATATTTATTCTAGCTCAGTTACCAGAGAGGAAAAAGTGTTTCTGTTTTTATTAAAGCATCTGTTACAGGAAACAGAACAAACTACAGAATTTATAAAACATCATCTCATAACTCTCTAGGCTCAAGTGCAATTCCCAGCCCAAATTAAGCATTGTGAAGCTGCCTGTAAAGGAGTTCTGCTGAAGTAATGCTTCAGCTTGATTCAAGCAGTCAGTCGTGCGTTTCAGGTCACAAAATTGTTTCACCACTGTAACTTCCGTTGTTTTCCTGACTGCTGGGGGTGCTACACTGCCAAGCCACATGCAGATGTTCCTACATACCCATTCTCTGGTGACATTTGACTGCAGGAGAGGTATGCCCAAAGGACACAGAAGTGGTTGAGGAAACAGTGGGCGTGCAGGTACAGCCAGCCCTCAGCAGCTGCCTCCTGAGTGAAATCCTTGCCTATCTAATGGCAGGGAAAATACCTTAATGCCTAAAAACAGTTATCAGTATGCCCCTCTGGGGAGGGACTACTTACAAGGACTACTTACGAGGGGCAATGGGTTTAAGCTGGAAGAGGGAAGACTGAAACTAGATGTTAGAAAGAAGTTCTTTACAATGAGGGTGGTGAAACACTTGAACAGATTGCCCAGGGAGGTTCTGGATGCTTCCTCCCTGGAGGTATTCAAGGCTAGGCTGGATGATGCCTTGAGTCACCTGCTCTAGTGGGAGGTGCCCCTGCCTATGGCAGGGGATTGGAACTAGAGGATCATTGAGGTCCCTTCCTACCTAACCATCCTATGATTCTACAAGCAAAGAAAGACAATACACCAACCTGGAAATTTGAGAAGACTCTACTGACAGAGAGCAGGAAGTGAGGAAGGTGAGTTTCCAGCCACCATCAGATGTTGATCTGGGGGAAAGTACAGAATAATTAATCATAGTCATATAAGTCAAATTAGGCAGACACACACAAAAAAGTGGTATTCTTGACCAAACAAAACCCCAGCAATGTTCTGCAGTGTGATGTTTTATTACAACCTTGTCCAAAGTATCAACATATGCTAAAATCACTGAAAGTACTACAGATAATCTTGTTTCCTCAATCTAGGGAAGAATGCAAGTGAACAGAGCCCAGTCCTTCTCCCTTCTACACACACTGGAAACGTCCTCTACCAAACCAGGCCCAAGCATATCTTTTAGAAGGAAAACTAACCTCACTTTAAACACTCCTACCAACAGCAAATCCAATCCAAGCTTTATTGATACTTATTATCACAGTATCACAGTATCACCAAGGTTGGAAGAGACCTCAGATCATCAAGTCCAACCCTTTACCACAGAGCTCAAGGCTACACCATGGCACCAAGTGCCACGTCCAATCCTGCCTTGAACAGCTCCAGGGACGGCGACTCCACCACCTCCCCGGGCAGCCCATTCCAGTGTCCAATGACTCTCTCAGTGAAGAACTTTCTCCTCACCTCAAGCCTAAATTTCCCCTGGCGCAGCCTGAGGCTGTGTCCTCTTGTTCTGGTGCTGGCCACCTGAGAGAAGAAAGCAACCTCCTCCTGGCCACAACCACCCCTTAGGTAGTTGTAGACAGCAATAAGGTCACCCCTGAGCCTCCTCTTCTCCAGGCTAACCAATCCCAGCTCCCTCAGCCTCTCCTCGTAGGGCTGTGCTCAAGGCCTCTCACCAGCCTCATTGCCCTTCTCTGGACAAGCTCAAGCATCTCAGTGTCCCTCCTAAACTGGGGGGCCCAGAACTGGACACAGTACTCAAGGTGTGGTCTAACCAGTGCAGAGTACAGGGGCAGAATGACCTCCTTGCTCCTGCCGACCACACCATTCCTGATGCAGGCCAGCATGCCACTGGCTCTCTTGGCCACCAGGGCACACTGCTGGCTCATGTTCAGCTGGGTATTGATCCTAACTCCATCTCCTGGACACTGGGTATCTGCAGGGCAAAGTAAATACCATGTGTTTTCTTTATACATGCATACAACATATGGGCATCATTTCCCCTCATTCTTTTCTGAGCTGAATCAACCCTGTACACTCCACATAGCGAAGCTTACCTTCCAAACCCTGGATCACTTTTGTCTCTTAGCAATATTTCACATCTTTCCTCACATGTGAGCAGCAAAACCAGACACAGAATTCCCATGATCTTATTAATGCCACATACTTTCCTATTCCTGTGTGATATTTACATTGCTACACAGCCAAAGATCACACTTCAGTCACGGTGCTACGATGAAAACTCCTGTTGAGAAGATCCTCCACACAAATTCTTAAACCTTCTTTCAAATTACCAGTTAGAAGACAACCTCCTACCCTGCTGGTGTAACTGCATTCCTGGTGCCTTTGTATATGGCTCCATGAGTAATGCTGGATTCTGACTGTTTAGTAAATTGATTGGGAGCATACTGTACTAGTAACTTGTTCTGCAAGCACACAAACCTGCAAGTAATCTACTGGTAACAAGGAGATATCATCACAAAGACTGTGAATATAACATTAAACAGCCTTACACCAAGATCCAGCCCCCGGGGGACCACACAAGAAACAGCTGCACTCCCATAAAAGAATGGCATGCCTCAGTTCCTCTCCAAACCGAGAAAGATTTATGAAGCAACTCTGCCAATGTTTGTGGTATTTACTCCACAGTGACTGCATGGCACAATTGTTTTAAACTCACACTTCACTGCAGAGTTAATAGATATATCAGAGATACAATGTAGGGTGAGTCTGCTACAATAGAACAGTTGATGAATAGCTTAGGAATTTGGGAGATGTGGTTTTTCATAATTCAAAATGCTGGGAAGCAATTTGCTCTAGTTCTACTGTGAATTGGTCTTTAACAATTGTTAAGACATTCTGAAAGATTCAGAACAAGTAAGCCCTGGCTTGTCACTAATTTCAGAGGCTCCTTTTCAAAAGTTTTCATTTTTTTAGCCAGGAAAACAATGAATAATATCACAGTATCACCAAGGTTGGAAGAGACTTCATAGATCATCAAGTCCAACCCTTTACCACACAGCTCAAGGCTAGACCAGGGCACCAAGTGCCACGTCCAATCCTGCCTTGAACAGCTCCAGGGACGGCGACTCCACCACCTCCCCGGGCAGCCCATTCCAGTGTCCAATGACTCTCTCAGTGAAGAACTTTCTCCTCACCTCCAGCCTAAATTTCCCCTGGCGTAGCTTGAGGCTGTGTCCTCTTGTTCTGATGCTGGCCACCTGAGAGAAGAGAGCAACCTCCTCCTGGCCACAACCTCCCCTCAGGTAGTTGTAGACAGCAATAAGGTCTCCCCTGAGCCTCCTCTTCTCCAGGCTAACCAATCCCAGCTCCCTCAGCCTCTCCTCATAGGGCTGTGCTCAAGGCCTCTCCCCAGCCTCGTTGCCCTTCTCTGGACACGCTCAAGCATCTCAATGTCCCTCCTAAACTGGGGGGCCCAGAACTGAACACAGGACTCAAGGTGTGGTCTAACCAGTGCAGAATACAGGGGCAGAATGACCTCCCTGCTCCTGCTGACCACACCATTCCTGATGCAGGCCAGGATGCCACTGGCTCTCTTGGCCACCTGGGCACACTGCTGGCTCATGTTCAGGTGGGTATCAATCAGCACCCCCAGATCCCTCTCTGTCTGGCTGCTCTCCAGCCACTCCGACCCCAGCCTGTATCTCTCCATGGGGTTGCTGTGGCCAAAGTGCAGCACCCTGCACTTGGAGCTATTGAATGCCATCCCCTTGGACTCTGCCCATCTGTCCAGGCGGTCAAGGTCCCGCTGCAGAGCCCTTCTGCCCTCCAATCCAGCCACATCTGCCCCCAGCTTGGTATCATCATGAATAACATGAGTAAGGAAAATCACTCATACAACTTACCAAAGAATTGTAGATTCAATTCTTTAGGAAAAAAAAAAAGACATCAAAACCAACTGGCTGCCAGTTGATTGACCAGGTAAACTATTAACTAATATTATAATTCCATAAACATGTACACAGTATTGATGAAGCTTGTAGCATTGCCTATTGGGCAGTTGCTGAATGCTTCCAATGCAAGATGTGCTTCCAGCTGTTTGTAACTCGTCCAGACTTTGACTGTTTGGGTTGAAGTTTTCTGAGTTGAATGTCTGCCTCGGGATAAATTTTGTTCCATGTGTTGTAGGGGTTGCCTCTGAGCTAGGGCATACCATGATTACAAGTCAAACAAAATAAAATACTTTGCTGCTTCCAGAATGAGATCAAGGAAAATATGCTCTTTAAATGTTGAACAGAAATCTCTGGCAAATCTGAAAGGCTTCAGTGCCCTTCCAGCTCGGGGTGACAGATGTGAAATTTGACATGATGGCTGGAACTGCTACATTGGAGATGTCCCTTTGCTTCCCCCATGAAAAATCCACTTGCATTTGGTCAAACATTTGAAGACAAATTGTACTTCGTGCATTGTAAGTATGTATTTGCTAGGCCATATCTACATTCTTCTTAGTGCTGATTAAACATCAGAGACCATCCCTATCACATTAAGCAATTTGTCCCCTCATCACCTATTCAGGACAGTGCTGCAGCTGAAAGAACCATGCTCCAAGCCAGAGAATGGCAAGAGGCTCCACAGTTCCTACTTAAGGGCTGGTGGAGGCCAAAGTACTTGGGACATGAGCATGAGTCTTGCTTCTTCTTGCCCTTTCCCTGATCAATCCTAGCAGCCTTTGCAGGAGCACAGACCACAGCCATGGCCTACCATCACTGATTATGCTCTACAGAGAGCTCAAACAATAGAGTCCCAGGCACTACATGAGGAACTCAGCAGATGAAGGGTGGTGACATGAGTATGCTGATCTAGACTATCTGCTTTTTGGGTCCTTTCCCAAGGGAAATAAACCCTAGGAAATTACACACAAAAAGCAGTACTAAAACTGTAATTAAGAAGGCAGAAATTGTCAGGGTTGGAAGAGACCTCAAAGATCATTCAGTTGTTAGCTAGGAATTATTAGAACTAAGTGGCCTATGGCAATTTAACCATCTCTTAGAGCTCATATGCATGGAGGTTAATCACTAATTGCAACTGACCTGGTCACATTTTTTCCCCACAGAAGTTTTGTCAGGATTAACATAAAAATTCCTCTTTTTGCCCTTGTTTTCTGGAGCATCACTAAATATTTCCAAAGCACAGAGGAATTGTTTATGTTCTCTCAGGTTCTTCTACAGTTCTCATTACAGCAGTCATCTGCAGGATAAAGGATACTGTTACCCACATGGTTTTTAAAGATGAGAAACTACAACACAAAAATATTAAAGCAGAAAGGTAAGGACACCGAGTGCAATTCTGACACTCAAGACTTATACTTTTAACATGCTCAGAACCCTCTGTGTATTGAGTGAAAGAATGTTCATTGACTTTTATCTGGATGGGCAAACTCAGCATAACTTCAGTTCATACAATGTATAACATAAATTCAGCAAAGCAGATCCCAGCAACTCAGGTCAGGCACCCAGAAAACCCAGCAGCCCATGTGCTAAAACCTTTATGTTTACATGGAAATCCTACAGCAAAGGTAGGGGTTGCAAAATCCAATTCTCCAGCCATCCCAACTGTGAAACTACCTCTCCTTCCAAATAGAATCACCAGCCTCATTCATGTTACCAGCCATCCCAACTGTGAAACCACCTCTCCTTCCAAATAGAATCACCAGCCTCATTCATGTTACCAGCCATCCCAACTGTGAAACTACCTCTCCTTCCAAATAGAATCACCAGCCTCATTCATGTTACCAGCCATCCCAACTGTGAAACCACCTCTCCTTCCAAATAGAATCACCAGCCTCATTCATGTTACCAGCCATCCCAACTGTGAAACCACCTCTCCTTCCAAATAGAATCACCAGCCTCATTCATGTTACCAGCCATCCCAACTGTGAAACCACCTCTCCTTCCAAATAGAATCACCAGCCTCATTCATGTTACCAGCCATCCCAACTGTGAAACCACCTCTCCTTCCAAATAGAATCACCAGCCTCATTCATGTTACCAGCCATCCCAACTGTGAAACCACCTCTCCTTCCAAATAGAATCACCAGCCTCATTCATGTTACCAGCCATCCCAACTGTGAAACTACCTCTCCTTCCAAATAGAATCACCAGCCTCATTCATGTTACCAGCCATCCCAACTGTGAAACTACCTCTCCTTCCAAATAGAATCACCAGCCTCATTCATGTTACCAGCCATCCCAACTGTGAAACCACCTCTCCTTCCAAATAGAATCACCAGCCTCATTCATGTTACCAGCCATCCCAACTGTGAAACTACCTCTTCTTCCAAATATAACCATCAGCCTCATTCATGTTACCAGCCATCCCAACTGTGAAACTACCTCTCCTTCCAAATAGAATCACCAGCCTCATTCATGTTACCAGCCATCCCAACTGTGAAACCACCTCTCCTTCCAAATAGAATCACCAGCCTCATTCATGTTACCAGCCATCCCAACTGTGAAACTACCTCTCCTTCCAAATAGAATCACCAGCCTCATTCATGTTACCAGCCATCCCAACTGTGAAACCACCTCTCCTTCCAAATAGAATCACCAGCCTCATTCATGTTACCAGCCATCCCAACTGTGAAACCACCTCTCCTTCCAAATAGAATCACCAGCCTCATTCATGTTACCAGCCATCCCAACTGTGAAACCACCTCTCCTTCCAAATAGAATCACCAGCCTCATTCATGTTACCAGCCATCCCAACTGTGAAACCACCTCTCCTTCCAAATAGAATCACCAGCCTCATTCATGTTACCAGCCATCCCAACTGTGAAACCACCTCTCCTTCCAAATAGAATCACCAGCCTCATTCATGTTACCAGCCATCCCAACTGTGAAACTACCTCTCCTTCCAAATAGAATCACCAGCCTCATTCATGTTACCAGCCATCCCAACTGTGAAACCACCTCTCCTTCCAAATAGAATCACCAGCCTCATTCATGTTACCAGCCATCCCAACTGTGAAACCACCTCTCCTTCCAAATAGAATCACCAGCCTCATTCATGTTACCAGCCATCCCAACTGTGAAACTACCTCTCCTTCCAAATAGAATCACCAGCCTCATTCATGTTACCAGCCATCCCAACTGTGAAACTACCTCTTCTTCCAAATATAACCATCAGCCTCATTCATGTTACCAGCCATCCCAACTGTGAAACTACCTCTCCTTCCAAATATAACCATCAGCCTCATTCATGTTACCAGCCATCCCAACTGTGAAACTACCCCTCCTCCAAATACAATCACCAGCCTCATTCACGTTATCTCTTCTCACTGCTGGTCAACTGTGAAGCTGCTACACCTTGGAAAAATGTATCTCTGTTTCATCCTCCAAGCTGGCCGGGAAGGGCAGTGGGAAACCACGTCAGGATGCCGGGGCCCAGGGTGAGGAGATGAGCCTGGCATTTTTACAACGCCGGAGCACTTCGCTGTGCAAACTTACTAATGGGGTCGGGCTAAGGCTAGGTGGGGCCGAGAGGTAGTAAATGTATAGAATATAGACTCTATAGAGACCAGCTATATCCACTGGGTGGCAGGCATGTTTCATGGGATCCACTTGTCTATATAGAGGTACAGAAATGGGACAGCTTAAATACTGTGCATTTTCCCTGTCTCAGAAGCAGCAACTGAACAGTTAAAAAAATTAAAACCAAAACAAAACAAAATCAGAGCAAAGTTAACATACTCTGCTTTCATTTCAACACCTGCTTCTTGTCTGAGGCCAAGAAGTGTTCAAACTGTCCCGGCATTCCAGTCAGAGTTCTGCAGATACACAAGTGCCCCATGTCACTTCTGTAGGTGGGTGCCCTAAGGCAAGGTGACAAGGACTTTACAAGAGTCTTCACCGTATCACAGTATCACCAAGGTTGGAAGAGACCTCAGATCATCAAGTCCAACCCTTTACCACAGAGCTCAAGGCTAGACCATGGCACCAAGTGCCACGTCCAATCCTGCCTTGAACAGCTCCAGGGACGGCGACTCCACCACCTCCCCGGGCAGCCCATTCCAGTGTCCAATGACTCTCTCAGTGAAGAACTTTCTCCTCACCTCCAGCCTAAATTTCCCCTGATGTAGCTTGAGAGCTTCAGAGACCCTCTGCTAAGCTACTCAAAGCACAGACAGCAATGCCTGCAGAGGCCAAGCCCTTTAACTCCTCCCCAGTGTAACGAATTTGGGGAACCAATTTTTGTGGACTAGCAGCTCTAAATGTGTACAGATGCATAAGCAGCCAATATCTCCAATAGATTTCCACATCACATCTAAGCAGAACCCCATGCAGAGATACAGGCTGGGGTCGGAGTGGCTGGAGAGCAGCCAGAGAGGGATCTGGGGGTGCTGATTGATACCCACCTGAACATGAGCCAGCAGTGTGCCCAGGTGGCCAAGAGAGCCAGTGGCATCCTGGCCTGCATCAGGAATGGGGTGGCCAGCAGGAGCAGGGAGGTCATTCTGCCCCTGTATTCTGCACTGGTTAGACCACACCTTGAGTGCTGTGTTCAGTTCTGGGCCCCCCAGTTTAGGAGGGACATTGAGATGCTTGACCATGTCCAGAGAAGGGCGACGAGGCTGGGGAGAGGCCTTGAGCACAGCCCTACGAGGAGAGGCTGAGGGAGCTGGGATTGGTTAGCCTGGAGAAGAGGAGGCTCAGGGCAGACCTTATTGCTGTCTACAACTACCTGAGGGGTGGTTGTGGCCAGGAGGAGGTTGCTCTCTTCTCTCAGGTGGCCAGCACCAGAACAAGAGGACACAGCCTCAGGCTGTGCCAGGGGAAATTTAGGCTGGAGGTGAGGAGAAAGTTCTTCCCTGAGAGAGTCATTGGACACTGGAATGGGCTGCCCGGGGAGGTGGTGGAGTCGCCGTCCCTGGAGCTGTTCAAGGCAGGACTGGACGTGGCACTTGGTGCCATGGTCTAGCCTTGAGCTCTGTGGTAAAGGGTTGGACTTGATGATCTGTGAGGTCTCTTCCAGCCCTGATGATACTGTGATACTTCTGGAGAAGAGGCAGTCAACCAAATTTCAACCCAGTGCCTATTTTTATAAGCAAGTCGTAAAGCACATTAAAACTACCCTTCAGATGGAAATGCTGACAAATGCATTAGCTGCTGCAGTTAGCTATGGCAGCCTGACCACAAGTCCTCCTTCAAGAACAAACTTACTTCCCCTCCTCCTTTACAAGGCAGCCCGATAGCAAGCTGAGACAGGGGGGTACATAAAAATACTTCTGTCTTACCACTTTATGAATTTAAGCAACTCTTACTCCACTTATTTCCCACACGGTGAATGAACCACCCCCTAGTTTTGCCATAAACAACCAGAGGGCCTCTTAAACCCATGACTCACTCCACAGGCTTCTCCTCCACCCTCGTGCGTGACTATAGCGAAAAGGTTGCCAGCTGTAGTCGGTGAATTAATACTATTTTTCTGGCGACACGGCCGGGAAATAAGTTACAGCGCTGGAAGAGACGGGGGATGCGGAACGCAAACCCGGCATGAGTTTTGTTTGGCGGCGGCGGGGGGAGCTGAGGAGCGCTTCTGAGGCGTCACCAGAGTCGGCCACCCAGAGGCACGAACACGCCCGGGTGGCAACACAGCCCGTCCGGAGCCGACGTGTCGCGTCCGTCCCCACCGCGGCCGCTCCGGGGCGGCGCCGGACCGCGGCCCCCTCCCCCGCCGCCTCGGGCACACACGCACGCGCCGCGGCCTCCCCGCGCCGGGGCGCGCGCGCCACCCTGCCCGGCAGCGCGGAGCCGCCGCTGCCCCTCGGCGGCCGGGCAAGGGCAGGGCTGCAGCGGCTGGGGCAGGAGAAGGAAAAGGAGGCGCAGTCGGCACGCAGCTACCCACCCCAACACACGCGCTGCCTGAACTCTTCAGAAAGTTGGCAGGGGTGCCAGGCGGGACAGGGCGCCACCGGCCGTGGCCAGAGGGCGCGCACCGCCCCCGACTCGCACCAGAGCCCACCGCCGCCTCCCCGGCTCCTCAGCCTTTCCACCCCCCGCTGCTTACCCCCGCACCTCCCGTCTCCCACAGCCGCAGCGGGGCAGTAAGAGCCCGGCACGAAGTGCTGCTGGCGGCGGGGCTCGAACCCGTAGCTAAAGTCTCGTCCCCCGTGAGCCTCCCCGTCCCCCCGAGCGCGGGGCTCGCCGCAACCTGTAGCGGGCGGGTAGCACTTACGAAGCGGCAGCTTCGTCTCCGAGCGGCTCCCCACAGAGCGCTTGTCTCTCCTGGGGGCGGGAGAGGAGGAGCGGGTGAGGGCAGGAGGTGGGGAAGGGCGGGGGAGAAGAGCGCGGATTGAGCCCTCCCGGCTCCCGTCGCCACGCTCACTGCCTCCGCCCCGGCCCGCCCCAGCGGTGCGGCGCGGCGCGGCTACTGGCGAGCAGAGGGGATCGGCGCGGTACGGTGCGGCGGCACTGCCGGGGAAGCGGCGATGTGAGTGCTAGGGGCCGGGAGGGAGCGGGCAGTGGCGGCCACGCTCCGCGCACAGCCCCCTGTCCTGGGGGCCGGGGGCGGGCGGGGACGGCACGCAACGCGGGATGGGGATGCCGGCGGCCGGGCAGGCCCGTCCCCCGTGCCCTCGGGTCATGGGAAGGCCTTAGGGTAGTTAAGCTGAGACTGCCCTAGTTGAGGTTAGCGACCCCCGCCTCGCTGACCGCATTATCTCCTTCTAGTTCGGGTCTCTCTGTTCCTGTCCGTGCGCCCCCGCCTCTCCAAGTTGTTTGTTTCTGCTGCGCTTTAGGCTCCTTATCTCTCCTGGACACGCAGCGAGGGCTGCGGGGCAGTAAAGTAAGTGTCGGCTCTTCCGCACACTCTGCCCCTCAAGCTGCGGCCTGCTTGGCGCCTCTGGTTCTGGGCGAAGCGGTGAAGAAAGCCTCTGTGATCTGCTTTTGCTGGCCATCGCTACCGCTTTTTAAGCGTTTCATTACAAAGAAATTGTATTAATGCATGACTATATTTAAGGGAGTGGGGGGTGGTATCAAATTAGGATATCGGGCCTTTATGAAATGGAAATGTCGTGTCGGTAACGTTTGCTCGTTTCTGTTACTTTGCGAGATACTCTAAAGCCTGTACTAAAAATAAACATAATGATCTTATGTTGATCAGAACATTTTTTGAGGTCTTCGTGTGAGGATGGTTAGGTTGTGTCAGTTTGTCTTGCAAATTGATGCTGCGTACAGCTGTGCTCTTGATTCTAGTTATTGCTAAAATTATACCTGAACAGTTTCCTGACCCAATTTATGTTGCTGGTTTTTTTCTTCTCTTCTAACTCTTATCTTACTCTCCCTGACATAGCCCATATCCTTCTGAAGCATCTACAGCAGCCGACCTCTGCTTTCAGCAGATATCCTGGACTTCAGATGTTTAACTTTTAGAGGATGAGTCAGGCGGCTTGCTTTAGATATTCTGTTTAAGGGAGAAACACATACCCATGGAGTTTAATTTGCTGCTTAGATACCTATGTAGGATGGAAAGAGTGGCGTTTTGGAGGTCAGTCTCCATCTATTGACATGAAGAAACTGGGCAACTCAGTATCTCACTTTTTAGGCAGCTTAAATTAGGGGAGAGTAAGTCCTTTGGAGGTCCGTCCGTGCAGAAGGCTGCCTGCCTGCCCTGATAGTTGTGTGTTGTTAAAAATACTACATTTCAATGTGTATAATTTATAAAAGAGGTCTGGCAAAGCAAACAATCATCAGCACCAATACAGTTCAAACTGAACAGCTTTGGGATACTCTGTTTTCTTTTCAGCTTGTCTTACACAATATTATTTACATGTTGTTCCAAAGGGAAGTAAGTTAGAGTTTACAGAAGGGCTGCAAAAAACATAATCAACTTGAAGGCCAAAAGAATGAATCTCATGAGAGGGCTGTCCTGTTTTATGTGGATGAAAACTCCCAGCTAGTGCTAGTCTGCAAAAGCCCACGTACAGATGTATATTCTGTACCATATCAGAAAGCCACTGAGCTAAGGTTAGGTAGAGGAACAACCCTATGTACTTGGTGTGTCAGGGATGATGTTTTCTTGAGTCTTTAAATACCATTTAAAAATAATTAAGGATGTGTATCAAGAGTTTTAAGGGTAGGATTAGCACACTATGAATGAGTGGAGTTGATATGAATTATTTGAGAGTGGGGGTCATTAGGGCCATGGCACTGGGACCTACTTCACAGTGGCAGAAAATCTTTTCCTTTCTGCCACCTTCCTTGACCATTTTAGCATGGCATTCTTAGGTCTTACCAATCCCAGGGCATTTGAGTTAGACTTAGTTGTTCTAGAATGGCTTCCCATGTGGAAGAGGGTCTATTGTGAAATGTGATATTTAACAGAACTATTACTTTTCTTCAGACATACACAGTATTCCCAGATATAATTTATTGCTGTTTCTGAGTACCGTGTGCTGTTGAGTGACTGTCACAGAGCAGCTGTAATAACTACTCTGAATTAATTTCCTTGTGTAGTCAAGAACTTGTATCTTTATGTTGCTTCACACACCTGTATTCAAGAAGGTGGCACATGCCTAAGCCATTCAGTGCTCAGACTTACAGAAAGCTGTAAGATATTAACTTTGTGCAAAGTCCTGAGATTGTAGACATCACAACCAAAGAAACCTGCTGGATATATGTATGATGTTTTTTACCCCCTACAGGCTTTTATAATTTGGACAGATATGTCTCTGATAGAAAGCCCTCAGCATCCCTGCCAAATTTGAAGTCTGATGTTTTAGAGCATTCAAAGTAAATGCTTCCAGATTTTGTTTACAGAGCCAAATTGGTTTTTTTTTCTCTTGTGTTCAGAATCACCTGAACACTTTTTTTCCTTCTCAATCCCTTTTTAATTTCATCCAGCATGTTGTAGGAACAAAGCCCTCTAGCCCAGTCTGTAAGTAAAGTTTGGGAAAGCTGTTTGGGAAGCTATTTCGCTTCCCTGTGTAAGGCAAATGCTTGCGTCACCTGTTAAAACATTAATAATACTGTAAGTTGTGAGGAGAATCAATCTGGGGGCTCTGGACCCCAGTACTGGTGGATTACTCAGCAAGTTACTTTGTAAATGTTATCCACACAACCTGCCCCCTTTGTGTGTTCTGGAACATGTGGTTTATGTGCTGGAATGCATAACGCAGTCCTTGCACGTAGGAGGTGTGGTTCTCATAGCTAAAGAAGTTAATTATGCAAAATAAAATACCAGAGTTTCAGAGATTTCTGTCTGAGTTTCAGCATTTTCTTTTGAAATGATGCATGTGGCAGGTGCTGTTAAAGCAGAATTGCTGCTTTCCCATCTTCTCACTCCCTCTGAGGTTTTACATTAATTGCAGAAATTTGGAAATGGTTTATGTGTTACTCTGTTTGCACTCTAGAGCTGTTTGCAGCAAGGACTTGGCCATTTCATTGAAGTTTCAGCTTGAGGTTCACTCCCTCTTTTTCCCACCTCCCCATTTAGCCCTCTGAACTGGTGTACATTCTGCCCCTGAATAGTTTGACCAGTAAAAGATGAAAGAAAGTCATTGTTCTTTATAAGATACAAATTTCTCACAAGTTAGTACAGGATTTCCCACTTGAGCTGAAAGTTTGCAGCAGTTTGTTCAGCAGTTGCTCGGTACCCATCTGCACCAGCGTTGCTCTATTCCTTGTGTGCCCAGTAATGGAAAGCCACCATGCTCACTTGCTCAGCCAGCTCTGCAAATTGAGGTTCGAAGCAGACCTTGTCAGAGTCCTTTGCAGTAAAGCTTGCACAGTTCTCTGGGTCCACTTCACCAAGCTCACGTTTGGGAGCCACACCTGGGTAAATGCGTGCAGCGCTGAACCTCAACCTTCTAAACGTGGACAAGCCACACTTGATGCACTCTGATCTGTCTCTTCATTTTAGTGAAAGGAAGAAAGATAGTTGTGATGATGGCTATCTAGTCAACTTTCGGTCCTTAGCAGGTTGGCCCATCTGTAAAGCTGGAAATGAGTCAACCTGAACTTTACTGATGTAATTGCAGGCAGAAGATGAAGAGTCTTAAGAGATCTACTGTTTTGACTGTAATGACTTTTAAAAATAACTGTATTTCTCTTGTCTTGTGCATGATTATTCAATATAACAAACCCGTGTACCACTTTAACAGCATCCACTCTCAGGCTTGTATTTGGCAGACTGTTAATCTGCCATAAAAGAATTACTTCAACATAGTCATCAGTATGGATTAACTTTCTGGTTTGTGGTGGAACCTGTAAAGCATTTGCAGCATCTCAGTGAAGTGGGGTCTGGCATTTGATGCTACATATTTCCAAACACTCCTCTTCGGTTTGCTGTCATTGAAGTACTGTTGATGTTTTGCAGACTACACTGTTAGAATGACAGATGGTACTTGATGGTTATTTCAGATGAACTTGGCTCTTTTTTTGTGTGGTACAAACTCAAGTGGGACATCTTTAAGATAATTATTCATCATATAGTGCTCATACTCAGCAGAATTAGGACCATCATTTATATAATTAACTTTATTAATCATGAAATTCAGGATTTGAGGTTCCCAGGTCTTCAGTGCAGAGTATCATTTGCATTTAGTTTATATATAACTACAGATCACCAGCTTCAATCTTTATCAAAATCAATAGGAAATGAAGACAGAAGGCTTCTGTTTTCAAGACTTGGATTTATATTTAAGCCCCAGGGTACCCTCTGGTTCTCCAATACAATTACATTACATGTAGCAACAGTGGTTTGCAACAGGTGTGATGTCCAGTAGCATTTAAGAAAGCACTTAGTGCAAAATACAGTTGTGAGAATACAGCTTGTCACACTTTGAGGTCTTGACTTGCATCAGTGCAGCTGTACAGTCTGAAAACTATCACACTTGATTGTGTTGAAGAGAAATAGCCAGCTCTGTCTGTTAGGTTATGCTTGGAAATGCACAGATGTTCTTCCATATCCAAAACGTGTAGTGAAGTTTCTTTTACAATTGATATGTTTTCTGTCAGAATTGATCCATTGCCTTAGGAAGGTTAACCCAGCTTTTAGCTGGAAACTCATCTTAAGTGATGTTGAAGGATTGAGAGAGAATTGAGGAACTATAGCTCAAACAGGGAAGAGGGCCTGGAGGTATTTTTGAACTCTACATTTCTCCCTCCCACTCAGATGGATGTTTTTCTAGCCAGTGTTTGATTTCCCAGGCCTTGGCCCTGGTACATTTTGATATATAAATCACTAAAAGCTTTTAATTAACTGTGTGACTAAGTAATCACCCAGTTTCAAAGGACACCATTTAAGCATGAGCAGATTTCTGCTTACATCAAGGCAAGCCTAGCTGCTTCTTTCTGGCTTTCCAGAAAATTGTTTGGAAAGTTGCACATTGCTAACAGAGTGTTGCTTATAGGTTGATGTGTTTTTTGCAGAGCACATCTTTCATATTCATACATCTAAATAATCATAACCTCTTAGTAATTGTATCAACACTGTTAATCTGGTGCTGTCACGAATGAAAGGTTTGGATTTGCTGAATAAAAATGTCAGGAAGCATTTTCTTGTAGCTGTACATTGGTGTTGATATGAAAAGCAAAGACAGGGTTTTTTTGGTTGTGGGTTGTTTTGGGGTTTTTTTACTGATCTTTTCTAACATTTTCAGTGTAATCCTGAATTGGTTTTGTTTTTTCCCCTCATTTTTGGTTTATTTTTTCATTTTAACTTAAGACATAGAAGTCTGTTGCTGGAATGTATTCTGCCGAAGCAAAACAGTGCATCTGTTGCTGCAAATAAAAAGAAATGGAAATGTATTTCTGCACAAACCTCATCTGGCATTAGAAAGCAGGTTTTTTAAAGAAGAAACATCCATTGGAGGAGTTCTTTTGTTGCTAAATGCTTTTATGTACTAAATTCTGAGCTCTGTTTTCCCCTAGTTTCATCACATATACAAAACTTATCTAAATTGCCTGGTTCAGAAATACTCATGTTTTTACACTGAAACATCCAAACAATTTACTGCTGTGTTTGTGACCCCATAGGTCAGAATCTACTTTAGGTTTCCCTGCAGTCATTCATGCAGACTGTGACATTAAATCTGAAGTTTTACACTTATAAACACTTATTGTATGAAGTTTTATGAAAAAAGTCTCACTTTCTGACAGTTATGTATCCAACTGAAGTATCTAGAGCTGCTTCTTTATCTCTGACTTGCTTTTTTTAGTGTGTTTCTGGTTCTTACAGCATCACCTGCATTGTAAAAAAATTACCTTCCTCAAGGGCCAGGAGGGCACAGTGCCAATATTGAGCTGTGCTTGAAGAGGCATAGTCATAGAATAATAGAATCAACCAGGTTGGAAGAGACCTCCAAGGTCATCCAGTCCAACCTAGCACCCAGCCCTAGCCAGTCGATATAGCTACTCTTGCTTGCTCCCCATACTTTGTTTAAGATAAAGAAAAATTCCTAGCACTCAGTCACTGGAAGAAGACTAAGTTTAGTTTCTATAGATAGATAGATAGATAGATAGATATAAATACCCTGTGGCTTTGATTATTGTTTCACATTCTGTATCTGTTCTGTGTTTTTCTCCCCAGGGCTGATTACTGGAAATCTCAGCCAAAAAAATTCTGCGACTACTGCAAGTGCTGGATAGCAGACAACAGACCTGTACGGTGCTCTACCATGCTGTGGCAATGATTTTGGGATATTAGGAATTTGACTTAACCTGCTTTTAACATCACTTCCAATACTAATCTATTGATGCATGCCATTTGCTTTTCAAAAACACCTTTGTATATTGTGTGACAGCCAGATACCTGCGTGGAAGATGATGTGTGCTGTTCTGCATAGCAGTGTAGATAAGAGCTGAGATATCTGACACTGCTTTTTCTAGTTCTTAACATTTGATCTGTTTTGGAGCTTTGCCTGTGCTGTTTATAGCTTTCATATGCAAGGATAAAGCACAATCTGGCATACAGCAGTGGTAGGCCTGGTACAGACAGCGCACTCTAAGGATTTGAAACAGGTTCCTTTGTTTTCACACAGCCCACAGAAACATTACTGGGTTACAGAAAGGTGTTTCTGACTTGCAGATGCCTTTTACAGGCTACTAGACCCATTCTTACTTGAAAAAAAGTTTTGCATTCCTGACTTGATGCCAGGGGTTCTCCGGGAGCTGAGCTTCATCTGGCTTAAAATTAGATACCTGCAGTTTAGAAGGATAAGTGGTCAGTGAAGAGAAATACATGTTAAAGAGGAGGCATTTATAAAGTCTGTCTTTAAATTGGATGAATCAACCCCTGGATGTACATCCTCTGCTCGCTGGTTCATGCAAGAAATTCTGGAGTTAATAGGTCAGGCTTAGGCACCTAACATCTGAACACCTAAGTGAGCTCAGATGTGTTTTGTGAAAACCACATGAGGACTTTAGTACCTTTAGAGCTTCTGCACTCCTTCCAGTTCCTACTGGCTTCTGTCTTTCTGGAAGCTTTTTTTTGCTTGCAGACTGTAGTCCTTAGCTACCCAGCTCTCCCACTTTGCTTTTTCCTCTCTTGCAGATATGTGGACCTGCATACTAGTTAATGGGATATTTGTGGAGCATAGCATAATCTAGCTATGCTAATATTTAGAACGTTAAATAAGCCATATGGTTTTAAAGTTTTCATTAAAATGGAAGGTAAAAAAAACAAAACCAAGGGATGATACTTGCAAGGATAGCATGTCCAAAATTCCTGTTGCTTGTCTAATATATGCTAGGCAGTATTACTTGAAAAAAAATTAAATCTTATAAATACAGATATTTTATTATAGCATTTTGGAGTGTTACTGATTTTTTTTATCATTTCTATGTTGAATGTTTCTCAGTGTTTCTGAGTTTTGCAGCCAGAGTGCTTGTTGTGTTTTCAGAACAGGTTACATTTAAGCTTGTTGACTGAGTTTAGTCTAAGAAAATTTTAACTAACTAAATTCAAATCAATTTAAATTGTATAATGCATAAGTATTTTTCTCTCTCTTTTTCCCCCCTGTTTTGAAGAGCATTGATTTTCACGAAAGAGGAAAAAATCATAAAGAAAATGTGGCAAAAAGAATTAGTGAGGTAACTCAGATCTCTTATTTATGCAACTGCTTCTTTTTAATCTCTTTCGCTTGTTTAACTTATTCTCATGGTTTATCTGTTTTGTTTCAGATTAAAAAGAAAAGCTTGGAAAAAGCAAAAGAAGAAGAAAACATGTCCAAAGAATTTGCAGCAATGGAGGAGGCTGCAATGAAAGCGTATCAAGAGGATTTGAAAAGGCTTGGAATTAAGCCAGGTAGTTCATATAGCTGCCAAAGGAAAGACAGAATTGAAAGAATATTGCATTTAATTATTTTTTTCTTAAATTAGATTTTGGGAATGGGAAAGGAGTGTTTGCTACTTTATAGGGGAAAAAAACCTAGAGAAGTCTGCAAATTGCCAGGAGTGGAAGTTGCTGCACAGAATGTTTTTAGCTGCAGTATCCTCTGTTCCTTGGAACAATCTGTTTTGGAGTAGAAAAATTAAACAATGTGATAAGAAAATTACAAAAAAGGCAGCTGTTGGTGCTTTGAATCATCAGTGTAGCTTCCCTTAGTTATTTAATGTTTCAGTTTTGCTAGTTGGAGACAAAAGTGTCTATTGAGTAAGAGAGGTTGGGTTCCCACTGCTGTCAAACAGTGGAGATGAGAATCTCCTACTCAGCTTGCAGTTCAAAAGTACCTTTGTTCCATCCATGTGAAGACACATTATCTTTTAGAAACATTTGTAGTTTCAAGCTCCTGTAAAAGCTATCTTTTTTGTAACTCTGCTTCTTTTTTTGTTGTTGAGTTAGAGCTCGTTGGTCCTTGCATTTCTTCCCTTTCTCTAACTCATCTTTTGATATTTGGACTGTCTTAGTAGTATGGACTACTCTGTAGTATTGCTACAATGCCAGATTCATGGAATATCCTGTTTTAAGTTTACCTTCTATGTGTGTAATACTTAAGGGTGGAAGTAGTCATAAGAAGAGAATTTCCTATTTGCTGTTGCTGAGAAGTGACTGCTATTTAAGCTCAGGTTATTGCTCTTTCTTTAAAAGGGACTTTTGTTTCCTTTAAGATGAAGTAGGTCCCAGTTCAATGCAGACTAAAGCACAGAGTAACACAGAGGAGGCTAAAGAAAAGAAAGAGAAGAAAGAGAAGAAGGAAAAGAAAGAAAAGAAAAAAAAGACCCCTCAAGACACCTCAGTGCCAGCAAAATCGGAAACAAAGGAATGGGTGCAAGGACTTTCTCCTGAAGGCTATACCTATTACTACAACACAAGAACAGGAGGTAAAAACTAGTGAGGAGCAAATGCAGATAAGCTATTGGATATAAGCAGGAAAAGACTACATGCATTCCTTGACTCTTCTGCTCCCTCAGTAGTAAGATGATAATTAAAATATTAACCATTTGCATGGCATTTCTGGTCTTTAACATTCCATACACTGTTTGTTAATAATGGAAGAATGCACTAGTTTCAGAGTTTCTGGAAATGTTTAGCCTTTCACAGGTTAAGTATGCAAAGATAGCTATATCCTTCCCAAAGAAGCTTTATGACCATGAGTGTGAAATAAATTAGTAAATGAGAGCAGTTATGGATTGCTATCTGATTGTTTTAAAAGCTGTATCTGACTGACTGCCTTTGGTTAAAGGGCTCTTTGTTACAATCTACTCCCAAGTGTAAAAGGAACCCTCTTTTATGATTAAGGAGAATATAATAAAATCTTTCTTAGAAATTTAAGGATTGACATTAATATTTACTGTATTTAATTTCCAAAAGGGTAAATATCTTCTGTGTTCAGTCTCTTCTTGCTTATGCTACCATTTAAAAAAGAAAGCCCATCTTTTTTAATACAAAAATTTCCAGTATCAGCCCTAGTTGTAGCAGAGCCTGGGACACTATCATAACTACCAACTGCAGTCATGATTCTTTAGTTTATTGTTCATACCATAGTTTGATCAAGGGTTATTTATATTCCCATATAAATATATTCCTAAGTTGTGCCTATATTACTTCTTTACCTGTGTGCACACATTTATATTCCTATATAAATATATTTATATTCCTAAGTTGTGCCTATATTACTTCTTTGTCTGTGTGCACACATTTATATTTCTATATAAATATATTTATATTCCTAAGTTGTGCCTATATTACTTCTTTATCTGTGTGCACACATTTATATTCCTATATAAATATATTTATATTCCTAAGTTGTGCCTATATTACTTCTTTGTCTGTGTGCACACATCAAAGTCATACCCTTTGGGCTTTTTTTTATTCTCATGATAACTAAACAGGATTGAATGATAGGTGAAATTTGTTTTTTTGTTTTTTAAGAATCACAGTGGGAGAAACCTAAAGACTTCCAAGGCAACTCTCCAAACTCACAAACGGTAATCAAATACTCTTATTCATACTTTTTTTTCCATCCTTGTAAACAATCACCAAAAATAAGCTAAGCAATTTACAAGTCTTCTGATTGTGAAAGATAAGTTGCTTGCTCTTAGTAAACTTAGGAAAATGTAATTGTGGATATACAGAGTGGTTTAGGACATACTTGAAAGAGCAATTGTAATGGTGGCTGATCTTACACATTTGAAATAGTTAAGAGTCCTTTACCTCAGGGAAGTATTGTGATTGTATTATCAGATGGTTTTTGTTTGTTTTTAGATGTCTGTATTTTCATAGAATCAACCAGTTTGGAAGAGATCTCCAAGATCATCCACTCCAACCTATCTCCCAGCCCTATCCACTCAACTAGACCATGGCACTAAGTGCCTCAGCCAGGCTTTTCTTGAACACCTCCAGGGATGGTGTCTCCACCACCTCCCTGGGCAGCCCATTCCAATGGGAAATCACTCTCTCTGTGAAGAACTTCCTCCTAACATCCAGTGTTTGCTTTAGGATACAGTTATATGGTCATTTGTCTCTTTCCTGGTTTTCTTACAGTCTTAGAATATATCTTGCAAGCAACCTTTTAGTTTATTACTTTCCTTTTTCTCAGGCACAGAACTATGCATAAAGACAGAAAGATTTAATTGTATTATTACAAGCTTTCCCCTCATACTTACCACTCCAGGATTTTTGCACTTCACAACATGAACAGGATTTTTACAACACTCATGTGAAGTGCTACTAAGTTTCCCCTTTTGAAGATAGATATCTTCTGTACAGTATGATTTATGTTAGACATCAAAATAGCCTGGGGTTTCCAGAGTGCTTGACGTTCTGCAGCTCTATACTGTTGCATCTCAGGAGATAACCTATGCTTGGTACTGATTTGCTTCCAGTCAGAGGAGGAAATAGTTATAATTGTGTGTATTTTTGGGAAGTTGAATCAATTCACAAAGTGTGCATGAAGTCTTGTCTGTGTTTCACCTCTTGTTGATGCCATGTTTTATCTAAAAAATAACAGGCTTTCTCCATGCACTGTTCATTCCCAAGAGACTGCACACTTCATGTCAAAGCTACCCATCACACACCACTCTGGCTTTCTGATTCCTTTATCCTGTGGTTTTGAACAACTTCCTAACCAGCACTTGGGCTTTATCTTTTTGGTTATTGTAAAGCCATGCCCTATTTATAAATCAGTCCTACTATAGTCTTCCAATGAAAGAAGTGGTCTTGTGACTAATCTTCTGTGGTACTTGATGAATATTTGCCCTGCCAATGCAGTAGTTCAGGGGAGTGAAAAGATCAGAGTTTAGGTTAGAGCTTTGTAGGCTTCTTTTCTTGGCATCAGCTCCCTGGGTAATGGGAAAAATGCCAATGCAAGGAGAGCAGATGGGAGGAGAGAAAGAGCTCCCTTCTTGGCAACAGTTTGAAGTTAGCTCATCTCAGCTATATCACAAACACACACCTTCAGCCTTGGCTATCTCTCTAATGCCACATGGCTGTATTTTCTATTCCTCCCTCACCCTTGTCTTGAGTTATTTTTGCTATTGCTACAAACATGCGTTTGATTGCTCTCTTATTTAGTCTGACCTAAAGATATTTGGAACATTCCAGATCAACAAGAACTCAGTGCTCAGAAATTAAAGGATGTGCTTGCAATATGTAGTACAAGTGAGATTTCAAGACCCTCCTGGTTTTACACCAGATTATTTTGCTGGCCAGACTTTGTAAGAGATGGAGAGAGCAGAGAAATTATAAGGCATGTTGGTCTTCAACTTCACAGTATCACAGTATCGTCAAGGTTGGAAGAGACCTCACAGATCATCAAGTCCAACCCTTTACCACAGAGCTCAAGGCTAGACCATGGCACCAAGTGCCATGTCCAATCCTGCCTTGAACAGCCCCAGGGACGGTGACTCCACCACCTCCCCAGGCAGCCCATCCAGTTAGGTTGACATTCTGCTTGTTAGCATTTATGTAGTAGGATGCTCAGTGTGCCTACTGTCACATAGCTGCTGAAAACCTCTAAGAAGCAGATCTGAAACACTTGGGATCTATCTAACAAAAAAGATAGGTTGTATTTAAGACTGTTTTTGTTGTCCTCTCTACTTACATCAAATTTCCCCATTGCTGCTTTTGTTGAAAGTAGCACACAAACTTTTGAGAACAAAACCTTGAGGAAACTTGCTCACTGAACCTTTCTTGCCTTTGCCTGCTCTGAACCTGGCAGCACAGTTTTTTCCTGTTTAAGGTGGGAGCAAGAGCTTAAACTCCTGTTTTCACTGTGTTTGGTTTATAAAAAACAAAACAAAGCAACCAACAAAGTTCTAGCAGAATATTAAGCAAATATATAGGTGTGTGTGTGCAAAAGCCTCTATAGGTGTCTGCATCTGTGTGCATGCACTTATAGGTACTTATTAAAGCAACAATAATGTATGTTGAAGCTGCATAGATATTCTGCCTAATACAGTGGATCAGGCAGTGTTAGTACTTAAGGAGCAGTGAAGTAGTTGTGTGGATAAGTGTTGACAAAAGTCAGATCCTTAAGAAGGTGCTAAGTCATGCATAATGACTGATTATCCAGCTGTGGCTGATTTGGCATAACATGTTTAATTACACATCCACAAAGACATTCTGCCACATCACATGTGTTTATTAATCAGCAGGGGAAAACAGTGCATTGTTGGAATTGGTGCTTTAATTGAGAAGTATAATAACTTTGTTTCTGCAGAGTTTGATTCTTGAGCTGTTTTCGGTGAAGATGAATTTTGAGATACATTTTAGAAGGTTTTGGTTGGTTGTTTATGTTCTGTTTGTGATCATATTTGTTGTTGTTTGTTTTCTGTAGCCCTCACAAAATCCTGAGCATTCCAGAGAAGTTCTTTTTTGTTGGTCTGTACTAAAGACAATGATGACACAAACAGGAAATTACAACCTCGGGGGTGAATACTTTGGGAAATAAAAAAGCATGTAAAATAATAGTCTGTATAATAACCTGAACTGTGTGACAGCACTTTTTGTACTGCCTCATACCCATTATTCACTGTTTGGAACAAAATCATGTATGTGTATTTGCAATATTTTAAGTTAAGCAATTCAATCTTACTTGAGTCAAAGGGAGTACTTTATAAACAACTTCAGGAATTCAAGCTTTAAAACAGTAGAGTTAATCACAGACTCAGAAGTTGAATAGTCTTATAAGTGATGCTTTGATTGATCCTTAAAACATTTTTAATTAGCTTCTCTATCTTTTTCTTAGGGAGCAGAGTGGGTAGAAGGTGCCACTGAAGATGGTCATACCTACTACTATAACACACAGACAGGAGGTAAGGAGTTTTCCAGTTAAGCTCTGTTTCAGAAGGAAGGGTTTTCAGAGAAGCATTTTGTTTCACCAATAACTGCCTCTTAGGGCATTACTAGGTTTTGTATTTTTTTAAGCTGCTACCTCAGTTGAAATACATTTCTTTGCTTAAGTCAGTGCTGGGTTTATAGCTGTATTGTCAGTGTGTATGCATTTGTGCTTCACAGCCCTTTTCAGACATTCAACTTAAAACTCTAAACTAGGGCTTCTTCCTTTCTATGTATAGTTTCAAAAACAAAAAGAGGCAGGATTTTCTTTTGACAAGTGTGTAGGACTGAATGAGGATCTCCTAAACTTTCCCTCTTGCTGACAGAGCATTTATAAGAGTCCAGAATTTTACCTCCTACTTATTTTCCCCATTTTTTCCCCTACATGGGGAACTTTTTGATAAATATCTTTCCTGATCTGAATCATTTGAAGGTCAGTGGTGTCTTTCTGGCAAGCAAGTGATTTTATGCTGGCTGTGAATGTTCCTTCTGCTATTGGATATCAAGTGGTCCTCCTAATGATGCCAAGACTAGGAAAAAAGCCCAAAAGTTTTCAGTTTTCAGTCATGCCATTGCCCTGCCCAAGTGATTTTCAATTTCTTCTAAAAGGGAATGGATATGCTAGTTTGAAGCTAGCTAGAATGTTTTGGTGAGAAGAAGTAGATTACAGGCTGTGGAAGGAAAACAATGGTGATGTCTACCTCCCTCATAGGCTTGCTGAGATGTATAGGAACAAGAAATAAAAAACATAGATAACCACTCTCACTGGGGCTGCTGGCTGAGCTGCATCTTACTCTCTAACCTCACCCTCCATTGTGGACTAATCCACTTTGCTTCCTAACCCCCTGGCCAAACCTCCATTCTTTCTAACTATGTTTATTAAAACAAAGGCAAATTCTGTGCTGTATTTTTGTTTAAGGCAGCACTGCTTCTGAAAGGTAGTGTTGTCAATGCAATAACAGACCAGAATAAGAAACTATTTGAAATAATGGGGACAGAGTGGCTGGAGAGCACCCAGGAAGAAAGGGACCTGGGGGGTACTGGTAGATAGTAGCTGAAGATGACCCAGCAGTGTGCCTAGGTGGCCAAGAGAGCCAATGGCATCCTGGCCTGGATCAGGAACAGTGTGGCCAGTAGGACAAGGGAGGTTATTCTGCCCCTGTACTCAGCACTGGGCAGGCCACACCTTGAGTGCTGTGTCCAGTTCTGGGCCACTCAATTCAAGAGAGATGTTGAGGTGCTGGAGCATGTCCAGAGAAGGGCAACAAAGCTGGTGAGGGGCCTGGAACACAAATCCTATGAGGAGAGGCTGAAGGAGCTGGGGGTGTGCAGTCTGGAGAAGAGGAGGCTCAGGGGGGACCTCGTTGCTGTCTACAACTACCTGAAGGGAGGTTGTAGCCAGGTGGGGTTGGTCTCTTCTCCCAGGCAACCAGCAATAGAACAAGGGGACACAGTCTCAAGTTGTGCTGCAGGAGGTCTAGGCTGGATGTTAGGAGGAAGTTGTTGTCAGAGAGAGTGATTGGCATTGGAATGGGCTGCCCAGGGAGGTGGTGGAGTCACCGTGCCTGGAGATGATGAAGAAAAGCCTGGATGAGGCATTTAGTGCCATGGTCTGGTTGAGTGGCTAGAGCTGGGTGCTAGGTTGGACTGGCTGATCTTGGAGTTCTCTTCCAACCTGGTTGACTCTATGATTCTATGTGGTTGTTTACATATCTTGGACAGTGTCCACATGGGAGAAACCAGATGGTTTTGTTTCATCTTCAAATGAGAAGAGTCAACGTCACTCATCTGAATCAGACTCAGAAGGTAGTGAAAACGAAGCACAGAGTTCAGAAACAAATTTCAAGGTGAGTTTTAAGACTTATTTTATGTTCAGTAATAATTTTCTAGAATGAGGCAATTAATCTTCTATTCCTTGGCATAGGCTGTACTTAGTGCAATGAGGTTTTAACCATGTGACTGAAAGTAAAAGTTTGCACCTGTTTGCATAGTAAAATGAATTTTTATTCAATTATTTGGCCCATTAGTGGCACTGTTCCAGAACAGAAAGCATTGATCCTTCCTTCAACCAACCAGGAGTAGGTTGAATTCTGCAAGAAATGTGATGTGCTCTGAGAAAGGTCACTGTCATCTCTCTGATATAATCCATTGGATTTCCATGTGAGGTACATGGTTTGGATTTTCATGTGAAGATGACTTCAAACCTTCATTGGTAAATGTGGCTGCTGAGAGACCTTCAGGAAATGCTTTTGAGTGAAGACAGCATGGTTGTAGTTGAGCTCTGTGGTAAAGGGTTGGACTTGATGATCTGTGAGGTCTCTTCCAACCCTGATGATACTGTGATACTGTGTGAAACACATTGGCAGCACATAGCACAACATCTGTACCAGTTGTATTTTATTTTCTCTTCATATTTAAAACATAAAGAGTGTGGTTATAGCTCTGCTTGGGTCAGGTGGGTTTTAGGGAACTGGTAATTCAGAACAGGCAGAGATAGCTTAACTGTTTATTTACAGGCAGGAATTAATTGTAAAACAAGTATTTTTCTATCACTGTGCATCATTATAAACTGCTACCTGGAATCAGCTGTAAAGTGTGTGTATCTTAAGTTCATATTAGCTACTCTTTGCTAACTTCAGACTTGATAGGTGGGATTTTTCCAGCCTTGACTTTTTATTATATTGAAGATTTATTTATTTTCCAACTCTGTGTGTGATGAAAACTCAAGGATTAAAAATTAAGAGATTTTATGACAATATGAGTTTATATTGTTTTAAGTTACTCTTGGTTGAAAAGTGTGAATAGTAAATAAAAGATGTAAAATAAAGCTACATTGTGTTTTTATTTAGGCATTTTTGCTTAAGGTGGGTTTTTTCCTCTTTAGAGGAAAGGAGATAATGGTGAAGGATCAGAGGAAAGCAAAAAATCTACCAAAGCTAAAAGGTTAAGTCCTTATGGGAAATGGCGAGAAGTAAAGGCAGAAGGAACTGCTGATAAAGAGGAGACTACATCAGCTTCTCCAGAAACCTCCAGTGATGCACCTAATGAGAGCAAGCCTCTTGGAAAATGGAAAGCAATTGGTGAAACAGAAGAAGAACCACCATGGTGAGTATCTTTTTACCATAGTTATTTGCAGAATATTTGTTTTCAAGAGCCGAAGCTCTTTCTTCTGAACTCTGTCAGAATTAGCACAGTGGTGACTGAAAATGTAGCTCAGATACAATCCTTTCCACAGTGATTATTTGAAGTAATAGCTTTCCATGGCAGATAATAGTGGTGTTTTGATTCTAGTGTAGAAGTTCACCATGAGTACAAAGTAAGTTAAAGTGATTTCAAGACTCATTATGATTCATCATATTTCTCAGAGGTCAAGTATTGACTGTTTTAATGCAATTACTCTAAACTTAAGTTCCTTAACATAGTTTCCTTCAAGAAGCTGGTTCAGCTGCCTGAGAAGCTCCAGTGGCTCATTTTTAAACTGATTTCAGCTTTGGATACCAGCACAGGTCGCTTTCTCAGGGCCTCCAGCTTTCATGCTAAATTCTGTTTCTTTTTTTATTAGCTGAGCTAACTCTGCCTGGAGTTTAGGATCTCTCTTGACCTTCTACAATGACTAACAACTTTATCTCGATTGTACTGCTTCCAGTTCCTTCCCTGTGGGATTGGTAGTTGTGAACATTAATGAATATGTTTTTTTTTAGACTTCTGTTTTAGGTTCCTAGCAGTTTCTGATTTAGTTGAGTTACTGCCACAAGCAGTGGACTTTTCCTTGCTTTGTGATGGTGTGCTAACTAACTGTCCACTTGAGGGACACAGCCTGAAAGACACCTCATATTTTTTGTCTTACTTTCAACCAGTACTTCAGTAAAAGACTTCTGATTCAACTTCTTTTCTCGTTAGCTAATTTCCTTCATATCAAAAAATGTAAAACAAAACAAAACCAAAGTCCACTACAGTCTTTTCTGTGACCACTATGGGTAAGTCCTAGAGACCCTTAAATGTAGTGGAAGACTCTGTAATGATCATAGAATCAACCAGGTTGGAAGAGACCTCCAAGATCATCCAGTCCAACCTAGCACCCAGCTCTAGCCAGTCATCTAGACTGTGGCACTAAATGCCTCATCCAGTCTTCTCTTTAACACCTCAAGGGATGGTGCCTCCACCACCTCCCTGGGCAGTCTATTCCAATGCCAATCACTCTCTCTGTCAAGAACTTTATGGAGATGAAAGACAAAACAGATCATCTAGTTATGCCAATTTTAAATCTGGAAGCTGTTTCTCTCTCCCATGTCCAACTGATGTACTGCAGGTATTTTCATGACATGCATCTCATCAGGGGGTTTGGTGTGTGTTGTTCTGCTGCATAACGCCTGAGGTGGCTCGGATTCATTTCTGAAGCATGCTAATTCTTGTTGTAAGGCCCTCTCAGAGTCTAGAGAAATTAGATTGCAGAGAATGAGAACACTTTTTTTCCATCATACTCACTGTGTTCTCCAGCACTATAGTTCTAAAGTATCAGCAGATAGAATTTTGCCACTGTTCAAACTAAATTAAGCAGTGATGTGCTTAATTAAGAGATCATAATGTTCACATAACATCTCCTGCATTGGAGCAGCTAACCACTCCTTGACTTCAGAGCTGATTTTTTTTGTTGTCATGTTTTTGGCTAGCTCTGTCCAACAAAAAACACTCTCAGCTCCTGAACTTTGCATACCAGTCTGTCCTTTAATACACAGGCTTCAGACACAGATGTAAATAAGACAAATGCAGTTGTTTATCATTTACTTTAAACTGAGACTAGGAATAGCACTGACCACTTTCAGGAGGCTTACATTTTCAGAGTGCTGCAATAGTCATCTTTTCTTGACTTGCAACCATTCTTGTGGCTCCTGTTTGGGTGCTCGAGCTGATCCATGTCTTCTTTGAAGCACAGGATCTGAAACTAGGTGTAGTACATGAGCTTACATCAGACTCACACTCAGTAGTACTACCGAAAGATCTCTTGTATGCATTGGCCAGGAACACAAAGTGTATCTCTTTGCAGCAACTCTGTGCTGCTGTGATTCTGGGTGGAGCTCTGAATCACAATTTTCTGTGAACACTTTGCTGTTCTCCATCATATAAACATATGATATGGAGGTGTCCAAGAAAAGACTGGATGAGGCACTTAGCGCCATGATCTAGTTGATTGGTTGGACTGGATGATCTTGGAGGTCTCTTCCAACCTGGTTGATTCTATGACACAGGTTATTTTTGTACAGCACAGTGTTTTGCTGCTGACCTTTTAAAACCAATTGGTCTTTTTTGGAGGGTGTCTTTGATTACATAGCAAGAAGAAGTTCTTCTCCATGAGGTTGATGAGGCACTGAAATAGGTTGCCCAGAGAAGCTGTGAAGGCTGCACCCCTGGAAGTGTTCAAAGCCAGACTGAATGAGGCTTCAAGCAACCTGGTGTAGTAGGAGGTCCATTGCATGCCCATGGTAGGGGGGGTTGGGACAATATTTAATGTCCCTTCCAAACAAAACTTATGATTCTATGATCTGTTCAGAGTAGTGTCAGCAATAGAACAAGGGGACACAGTCTCAAGTTGTACCGGGGGAAGTCTAGGCTGGATGTTAGGAGGAAGTTGTTGGCAGAGAGAGTGATTGGCATTGGAATGGGCTGCCCAGGGAGGTGGTGGAGTCACCATCCCTGGAGGTGATGAAGAAAAGCCTGGCTGAGGCACTTAGTGCCATGGTCTAGTTGATTGGACAGGGCTGGGTGCTAGGTTGGAGTGGCTGATCTTGGAGGTCTCTTCCAACCTGGTTGATTCTATGATTCTATGTTGTTTTCTCCAAGTGGTTTAACCCTTTTATGTTTTTCTCTGCCAGTGAAAGTGTGGACCTGGAGCTTCCTAGTACAGAGAGTGACACTCTGCCACCTCCAGTGCTAGATATTCCAGAAGAAGAAACAGTGATCTTTAAGGAGAAGACTGTCAGCTCCCTTGGAGACCTGACTGAAGGGGTGCCAACATTTAAAAAGCGGAAATTTGAAAACGGAAAATCCAGAAACTTAAGACCAAGACTAAGTGATCAGTAACACCTCCAAAAACTCCTTTTAGGTTCTGTCTAAGCTAGAGTGAATCAGACATTCAATATTTTAAACAGGCTTTTATAGAGAAAATATTGACTAGAAATTAAGGATTTGTAGGTATTAAAAATAAGTAAGTTGTAATATTTTTTTATTTTGATGTGGTTGGGTTTTTGGAATGGAAGTTTGTGTTGTGTCACTCATGCAGTATTGTAAATATGTTTAATTTTTTATCTATGCCATCCATCTACGTTTGATTTGCTGTGTCTATACTGTTTTAAGTACACTGCATAAGGTCTTTCCCTAAGCTTCATTTGCTGTGTCTATACTGTTTTAAGTACACTGCATAAGGTCTTTCCCTAAGCTTCATTTGCTGTGTCTATACTGTTTTAAGTACACTGCATAAGGTCTTTCCCTAAGCTTCATTTGCTGTGTCTATACTGTTTTAAGTACACTGCATAAGGTCTTTCCCTAAGCTTCATTTGCTCTGTCTATACTGTTGTAAGTACACTGCATAAAGTCTTTGACTGGATTTGATTTGCTGTGTCTATACTGTTTTAAGTACACTGCATAAGGCTTTTGACTAAGTTTGATTTGCTCTGTCTATATTATTGCAAATACATTGCATAAGGTCTTTCCCTAAGCTTCATTTGCTGTGTCTATACTGTTTTAAGTACACTGCATAAGGCTTTTGACTAAGCTTCATTTGCTGCCTATACTGTTTTAAGTACACTGCATAAGGCTTTTGACTAAGCTTGATTTGCTGTGTCTATACTGTTTTAAGTACACTGCATAAGGCTTTTGACTAAGCTTGATTTGCTGTGTCTATACTGTTGTTAAGTACACTGCATAAAGTCTTTGACTGAATTTGATTTGCTCTGTCTATACTGTTTTAAGTACACTGCATAAGGCTTTTGACTAAGCTTCATTTGCTGTGTCTATCCTGTTGTAAGTACACTGCATAAGGCTTTTGACTAAGTTTGATTTGCTCTGTCTATACTGTTTTAAGTACACTGCATAAGGCTTTTGACTAAGTTTGATTTGCTCTGTCTATACTGTTTTAAGTACACTGCATAAGGTCTTTGACTGAATTTGATTTGCTGTGTCTATACTGTTGTAAGTACACTGCATAAGGCTTTTGACTAAGCTTCATTTGCTGTGTCTATCCTGTTGTAAGTACACTGCATAAGGTCTTTGACTGAATTTGATTTGCTGTGTCTATACTGTTGTAAGTACACTGCATAAGCTTTTGACTAAGCTTGATTTGCTCTGTCTATCCTGTTGTAAGTACACTGCATAAGGCTTTTGACTAAGTTTGATTTGCTGTGTCTATACTGTTTTAAGTACACTGCATAAGGCTTTTGACTAAGCTTGATTTGCTGTGTCTATCCTGTTGTCAGTACACTGCATAAGGTCTTTGACTAAGCTTGATTTGCTCTGTCTATACTGTTGTAAGTACACTGCATAAGGTTTTTTACTCCTTTTCTAAGTATGCAAGAAAGCAGTAAGCCTTAATCTGGTAAAAAAAAAAAAGTTGCAGATGTTTTATTTTTACAGATGAAATGGATCAGAGGCACACACTGTAGAGTAAAATCATTCCTTGAGATTGTTTATGTGGAGTAGTTTCCCAACTAATGAGTAAAAATACTGTGCTTACTAACCTATGGCTAATCACTTGCAAAAGGGTAGGTGGTGAGACTGCCAACATTTCAAACAGATGATTTGAAAGCTGTTTTTAGAGGAGTTAGTCACAACGGTGCCACTCATCCCAATTGACAGTCTGAGAAATTATTTCTGTACTTGTATGACAAATGTATTAAACCTCTGCAGAGGATTTAAACCTGGTGAAGTTTAGCTTTAATGATAGCAACAGAGCCAGCCCTGTTGGAATAGGTATTTTCGTGGTGTCTTCCTACTTTGCTTTACTGTTGTCTCTGATTGCATTTTTTTCTCACTTTACACATCAGGGTCTCTTCTTACGGTCTTGTTTTCTTCTTGTCTCTTTTGATGTAAAGAACCAGGGTTATTTCCCTGATATTTCACGACCAAAGACCTGGCCCTGCTGCAGCATACATCACCCTTTTTGAGGTTGATCAGTTTTGTCTGCTGATGTATTGTGTCGTTGGCAAGTGTTTGCTAAACTGAGAGGGGCTAAATCCATTGAAGCTCCATTGTTCTAAGAACAAAAGATGGCCAAGCAGAGCTGATGGCAGTATTGTCCAAGATGGCTTGGACGTTTTCTTAAGGATTGTAAGTTTGATTTCTTCACACAGTGGATAGGTCTACATTTAGCATCATCAAGATTTGTCGGCTGTGCAAGAATCTAGCTACGCTGATTGCTTCTCACAGTATCAAACAGTAGACCACAGCAGTTCAAATTATTAAGCCAACAAAAAACACATCTCTTGTTCCTAAAGCTGTGTTTTGTTCAGGAGATACTCAGTCAAAAGCAGAGGATGCAGCTTAAAGAGTTGTCAGTCCAGCTACAGCGAAATAGAGTTTGTAACTGCTGAGCCTGAACTGCATTGAGAAAACAACTCTCAGTCTGCCAGAGCAGCAGAGAAAGGAGTGCAAGACAGAGACTCCTGTTTATCATGGATTACAAAGGAAGCTGCAGCCCTTTTTTGTGTTCTGTGACATTTTCTGTGTATAGGCTCGAGTTAAGCATCACATTTAATCCCACATGTTTCCCTGACTTTATCAGACTCTTTTTTCTGATGTCTTGAGAACATTGGAAGCTTCCTGTAGTACCTAGCCTTAGATGGTCACTTAGAAATGCAGAATGGAGGCTGGATGCTCTCACAGTCATAGATGCAGGAATATACAGCATAGTCCACATCAAAGACCACATCTGCAAGGCTAGCACAGTCAGGTGTCTTTAAAGCCGATTTTGGGTTTACTCTTCCTTGAATGCTACACCAGCAGGTAGGAACCTGCTTTAACTTGCAGCCTCTCTGTGTCTGTGACCAATTTACACTAATTGCCTCACAATTTACACAAGTGTTTGCCCTTCTGCTAAGGAGCTTTTTTCCCCTCTCCAAACCACCACGTCTTTTTGGATTCACATAGAGCATCCCTGTGTGACAAAACCTTCAGTGCTCCAGCAGCACTTATCTTCATGCATTCACAGAATGTTAGAGGTTGGAAGGAACCTCCAGAGATCATTCCAGACAGAGTTTGCCTAGAGTCTGTGTTCAAGGAAGATTAAGGCCACGTGTGATGTCACTAATACTTCCTTAGCATATTGCAAGTAACTCTTGATGCATCCCTAAACCACGTTTGCCTTTCACATGACTGCATCGTGCTGTCTGCTGTGGGTGCCCTGTGATTTACCATTACAAGCAGCTCTTTCTACTCCTTTGGCATTGCCAACTGCCGAGTTAACAGCTGACCCCTTCCTTTCAAGCACAGTTGGTTTTTTTTTCCCCTGCAAATCAGTTTTGTAGTGCTGTGCTCCTCCTGCTTCTCTGTCCCTCCAAGCCTGAAGTACATGCATTTGTGTGTGATCTCTCTGAAATGATTTTGTTGTTTGTTAGTACAATTCTGTACAGTAGTATAGAGGTTTTGTAGGCTCCACTATGGTGATTATCCTCTGAGGACAAGATCTTTCTGCTTTTTAGTGAGGTTCCCCAAATAGTAGCATCTTTCCTTAGAAGTATTTGGTCACATCAGAGCGGTCAGCTCATTTTAAGATAGCTGTAAATAAGTTGCTCAAGCAGATGTTTAAAAACATCTGAACATAGAAGTGTTCAAAACTTACTTCTTTGAGGAGCTGCTGTTAGTTGTAACTTGAGCCAAAGGTCTTTGTCAAGGTCTGGGTTAAACAGACAAACCGAAGTGCTAGGAAAAATGACTTAACACTCCTTTTGTTCACTGCTAGTTGCACTTGCTTTAAGCTGATGTGACCTCTGAAGGCTGCAGTTCACCAAGACATGCAGCACTTCGCTCCCCACTACCTCTGAAAGTCAGTTTGGGAAGAGACTGCTTTATTCTTTATCCTTAAGGATGAACTATAATAAGGGCCAATTGGATCAAATTTGAGACATCCAAGACACTGTTTAATTTTGCACTGTGCTGTCATTCAATTTCCCTATAGCATATCTAAACTAAATGTGTTCTCTTCTGTACAAAAATACTGCCTCCTGGGAGATTTAAGGCAGACACTGCTTTTCTAGGACATTTGTTCTGCACAGACCTTTCTCCCTTCTGTGCTGTCTTCCTGTAAAATCTTCTACCTTTGGAATTTGCCATAGGAGTCCTGTAGGTATTACTCATCAGTTAATCCTTTCTTGGGCTACACTGGCTTTTGACAGAGGAATGTTGCTTTTGCTGTTTCAGAAGAGCAGTGTTTCCAAGAGAAGAGTCTTTTGTTTTCTGACTAATCCATTTTCCATCATGCAGCATGTTTTTATCTGCTTGCCTGCTTTTAGTGCAAGCTCCTTGACTGAGAACTACATCTGTGGCTTTGTAGGCTGCCATGGACATGATTAGCAATATAGTAAGGAGGGGGAAATCATTGCAGTTTCTGGTGATGGTTTCTTCTGGGTGGTTTTAAGCAAGTTCACTGCTCTGTATTTTTCTTTCCTTGTCTCATCTTTCACCAGTCTGCTCTGCTTAGAAAACCATCTTTGCAGTACAGGATGCTTACCTTTGGGGGCTGTGTTTTTACAGTAGGGCCTGCCTCGAGTTTGATGCTTTTAGAAGCCAATGTACTGCACATACTAATAAAGAAAATGATTTTGCTGGGCATCTGTTATGCCAGGAGGTGTTCAGAGACTTGCTCAAGGACACAGGTTATAGGACAATCCTTGCATCTATTTAGGCTAAACTAGATATTAACCCTTCACCTGGGAGCTTGCAGATTGAAATCCAGACTCTCCTAATAGGGTGAAGCTTGCCTTTTGTTTGACCCTAGTAGACAAAACCTGTGCTGCAGCATCATCCAGTTCCCAGTGTTCAGCTTTTGAAGGTGTAAGGGCTGATTTGAGTTAAATTCACTAACCTGTGCATGTATAAAAACATTTCTCCCTTCCCTGCCCTGTAAAAAAGACACAATTTTATTGCAGGATTTGGCATCTCAGAAAAGGAGTAAAAAACTCTTTTGTGCTGCTTGGTTTCCTGATTTGCCTTTTCTTGGTACTTTTCATATTGCCATCTTCCTCAAAGTGTCTTCCTGCAGTATTCCTACATATGCAAAGCTCCCTGTCACTGTTGTGCCGCCTTTCTGGCGTCCACTGTCACCTTACCTGCTGCTCTGCTGAGACCATTAGAAAGCTTCACGTTGGCTAACGTAGGCCACCCTGTCTCCAGCTTCCAGCTTATGCCAAGTGCTTCTGCTGCCTGTTTGCATCATGCTCTGAAAAAGTACAACCCTACCCACTTCCAAACAACACACAAGCTATTCCAAGACTGCTTCCACGTGCTCTTTTGATTTCTTTAGGGAGATTTCATTCCATTCCTCCTACGAGGTTTGCAGTCCTTGAATCTTCATGCTAGTTGATAGAAAAATCTGTCTGTACACCTTCTGCTACCTGCTGTGGAAGCCCTTTAGTTCTGGATTGTCAGCTGTACCTCTCCAGTCTCTCTTGTATCTACCTCTTAAGTCCTCTTACCTTCTACCTGCTCAGATATTTAACTTAAAAACTGTGTTAACTGTTTGTGTGATTAACGACTTTAGCTGTGTGAAGAAAAGCCTGGCTAAAGCACTCAGTGCCATGGTCTAGATGACTGGACAGGGCTGGGTGCTAGGTTGGACTGGATGATCTTGGAGGTCTCTTCCAACCTGCTTGATTCTGTGATATATCTTGAATAAAAGTTCTGTACAAAGCAAGTGTGGCAAACAGTAATCTGAAGAAGGCTAAGTTTGCCCTAGAGGATTCCCAAAGTGTTGTCAGCAAATGCAGGTTTGATTTCACTTGTGAAGTAACAAGAGGCTATGTTAAAACCCAGCAAGACAGTGTTATTACAGACCGTGGGCTGAAGCCAGTGGATTTTAATGTCTTGCTTAAGTGAAGATAACAGTGACAAACAGTGGGTGATTGAAAGGCGCTTGGTTTAGTTTAGAAGCATTGTCTGCAAAGTTAAAACAGCTGGTTTCTTTTTAACAGCTTCTCAGTTGCAATTACAAACCATTGCAAGCTCTTCAAGTGGAGTTTGTATGAAAACACTGAATAAAGCTTTCATTTGAACAGTCTGTATTACCTTTGTTCATCCCTTCAAGGGGTTTAGGACAACCTGCTTGATTTGTGGATGCATGTTCTTAAAAATAGGAGCTAGGGTAAATGAAAACACAAACACATGTAAATATGGAAATGCTTCTTGAAAGGAATACATTTGTTTTGTGGTCACCAATGCAGTGTCTGGATGGCTCATTGAGCACTGGAAATCATTTTATTCTGTGCATCAGTTAAAACTAACAATTTTAGCACAGGTCATTTGTTACTCCTGAAACTCTGCTCAGGAGTTCAGGTAAGGTTTGTTGTAGTTACTATTTCTCAACGCTCAGAAGAGAGCTGAATCTATAAACCTGCTGATGATAGCAGATTGTGATTCAATAGTCTTTGTATTTGCAGAGGAATGATGCACAATGCCCCAAGAGCTAAAGACAGGCAGCTTTAAATGGTGGGGAATGCAGGGCCATTATTTCATAAAATCACTGACAAAAGCTTTTTGTCATCGTGCTCTTTTGCCAACTTCTTTTTACAGAAAGCAGCAAACCAATGCAGCTGTACTAAGCAGATACAAGAAAATAAAGTACAATGCAGGCAAAGAGGCCTGCCAGACTGAAATGTATTTTGTCACTAACAGCATTTGGCTCTTTTCTTCCTGCAGCTTTCTCCTTCAAGTGAATAATTCATTTGTAATTCCAGGATTTCTAAGATGTTCCCCTGTATGTTCTGTTGATGATTAAAGAAATGAAGGCAATAAATAAGAAGGCTGTTCTATTGTGGAGTGTAAGCACCTATCTTTCCAGCTACAACACTGCATCCATGTGTGAAGTCTCTGTTAGGCACACTGCTGATCACGAGGGGAAGCTAGGCAGGCAGGGGTGGTCCTATATATTGTTGGTTGTAAGACCAGCTGACAGTGAAAGAGGAAGCTGCAGGAGAAGGCTGTTTCTACCAGAAGAGCCTACTCTTGCTCTGCTTTCCCAGTTCATGCCTGTTCACACACCATGAACTGCGCAGGGGTGAGAACGTGAGCCCAAATCCTGCAGAAGCTGAGTGCACTCTGTAGCTACTTAGGTTGCCCTGAAGGACAGACAGACATGCACTCCCAAAGACATCAAGGCAGAAACTGAATTCCAGAGCTACCCAAATTGCTCAAATGCATCTACTCTATGAACTCATTTTTCCTGCCAAGAAGCAGAGAGCTGCTTGTTATCACTGCTGGAGTCCTTCCAGAATCGCATCAACTTAAGCTGAAACTGTAACACATACTTCTACATGCCACTGCAGCATGTGGTCCAGACCCACCCTAGTCTGACCTAAGAAAGCTGACAGGCTTTTACAGTTCTTGCCCCCTTTCACTCCAAAAGACAAAGCAGCATAACACAGTGATTTTTAAGGGACTACATTTAGGAAGCTGGCACAATCAGTACATAAAAATCAGCACTATTCATGAGGCCAGATGATAGGTTATGTCTGAGGAGCCTAGGTTCTTTGGCTTGGAGGAACATCTCCAACCTCCCCAACCAAAATTTGCACTAAGTGGTATTTCTTTGCCTCCATCACCCTGATTTCCAGCTGCAGTATGTTCAAGAGGAGGACAGGCCTAGTAAAGCTATGCAGCCAAGGCAGAAGGTACATGCCATACTCCAAGCTTGCTCTTTTCTGCTGAGGCTGCTAGCAGAATCCAACCCATCTGCACCAAAAAATAAAGACCAGTAGTATCACACAGTGAAACAGAGGCAGAGGTTTTAATCACCCATCATCTAGCAAGCTACCATACACAACAGTTCTGCTCTCACTCTAGGCAAGGTCTTCAGCCTCCTCCTCCTTCTAAAGCCTGCAGGTTTTCTAGATATTCAGTGACAGCCTCTACCTCTGCAAACTCCAGCAGTCTGTTGATGAGCTTATCCAGTGCTTCTTTCCCACTCAGAATTTCCTGTGAATAAAACAAAAAGAGACAGAAAGCATCACTGTTATTCTGAAATGCAGACTACTCAGATGAGGAACTCCTGGCAGGCACTTTGCCTGGAGTCTTACACTGGTGCATGCACTCACTCATTTCTGTGGCATCCCCCTGAGAAAGAAGCATGGCGTGGTGCACAGCAGCAGGATTGCTGCTGGCTGGCTGCCTGTGAAAAGCACACCGACTCTGGCAGCAACAAAAGGAGCTACTGGAGCCTTCCTCCCATGTTTTGCACGAAGGTTTTACAAGAACAATCAAGGACTGAAGAACCTAATTCAAATCCTGTTGCCCGTGCCAAGAACGAGTTTGTTTCACAATCAAGTCTCAACTTACTTTTGTTAAGCAATTTATGATTCCAGTTTCACTCCAGTAAGGAGCAAGTTCCCAATATTGTTACTGAAAAGCTCAACTAACAAAAGTCAGTTTTATGCATTTGTGGAACTTCACATTCTCCTCCACACTAGGATCTGTCTCCCTATTCCTCACCCCAGTTATGTATGACCTATTCCATATGCAGCATGTCCCATGTTCTCAGACGTTACCCAGGACATCCATGGCTACAGTTTGAACAGTGTTGCTCCTTATGCAGCAGCACTGAGAGCAAACTGGATATTGAAGAGTTGCCCTAAGTTTTGTCCTAAAATTCACAGAATGTTAGGGCTTGGAAAGGAACTCCAGAGATCATCAAATCTGACCCCCAAAGCAGGATCACCTAGGGCAGGTCACACAAGAACACATCCAGGCAGGTTTCTGAAGTTTCCAGAGAAGGAGACGCCACAACTTCTCTGGGCAGCCTGCTCCAGTGCTCTGCCATCCCTGCAGTAAAGAAGTATCTCCCTGTGTTGAGGTAGAGCCTCCAGTGTGTTGCATTGTACCTGTTGTTCCTTGTTCTGTCACTGGACATCACTGAAAAGAGCCTGGCACCTTCATCTTGACACCCACCCTTCAGATATTTATAGCCATTGATAAAATCCCCTCTCAGCCTTCTCTTCTCAAAATGCTTTCATACATTTAATACAGAAAAAATACATCATTAGCTATGCTTTTCCCTATAAATTGAAACAAATGATAAAAAAAAAATCAAAATATTCAAGCCATATGTAGATTTACTCAGAAATGATGCCTCAGGTCAGGTAATCCCAAAAGGAAAGGATTCAGTTACAGTATAACTGTGACCTGTGAGACAATCACAAAAGAAAAGTTTTTCTCCTTCTTCCCTGTGGCATTAAGAATGGTTTAACAAAACAGCACAGTCCTGCATGTCAGATTTCTCTTTTGGATGTACCAAGCTTCAGTAATCTCAAATGTCACTTGCCCAGTTTGGGACTGTGACTGAGAGACTTCCAGACTTCACTGAGGACTAAATGCTTGATCATTTTTTCATTCACATAGCAGGAGAAAAACACACAGAGAACGAGGCCAGCAAGTTATATCCTGTTCCAGTCATCTTTAACATTGCCCTAAAATAAGGCAGGAAAGAAAATTTAAGGTTTCTAAGTCACAGGATCACAGGATGTCAGGGGTTGGAAGGGACCCAAGGAGATCATCGAGTCCACCCCCCCTGCCAGAGCAGGACAATACTATCTAACACAGAGCACAGAGGAACACATCCAGACCCCACAACCTCTCTGAGAAGCCTATTCCAGTGCTCTGTGACCCTTACAGTAAAGAAGTTCCCCCTTGTGTTGAGGCAGAACCTTTTTTGCTGCAATTTACACCCGTTGCTCCTTGTCCTATCCCAGGGAGCAGTGAGCAGAGCCTGTCCCCTGCTCCTGGCAGCCTTCAGATACTTATAAACATTGATCAAATCCCCTCTCAGTCTTTTTTTCTCCAGACTAAAAAGCCCCAGGTCCCTCAGCCTCTCCTCATAAGCCATGCCCTCCAGTCCCCTAATCATCCTCCTAGCCCTCCACTGGACTCTCTCCAGCAGATCCCTGTCCCTCTTTAACTGGGGAGCCCAAAACTGAACACAGTATTCAAGATGAGGTCTCACCAGGACAGAGCAGAGGGGAAGCAGAACTTCCCTTGATCTGCTGGACACACTCTTCCTAATACACCCCAGGATCCCATTGGCCTTCTTGGCCACAAGGGCACATTATTGTGCAATGCTATTCTGTCACAGCACAACTGGCTTGCTGATTTCCTCCTAGATGTTGAATTGCTTTCACTACATTAACTTCTTCTTATGGTAAGCATCTAACTCTAAATGCTCTCCCAAGCAGCCCTTACCTTGATGTTGCGTGCATCATACGAGATCCTGTGGTCAGTAACTCTGTCCTGGGTGAAGTTGTAAGTTCGAATTCTCTCTGACTGGGCTCTTGTTCCCAACTGCAGCAAAGCAGCAAAAACTCAAATTAGACTATATTGTGCTTTAATAAATAAATAGAATTCTATTCTAAAGCAACACTTCCAGATAAAAATGCGAATGGATCTTCCTGTTCTAACTACAAAGCTCATGGTCACTGGTTTAGTGTAGAGTGTTGGGATTGTTTTTAACCTTGGGGCATTACTAAACTGTATTATTTGTGATTCTGCATCACAGGCCAAGTTTTTGCATCCTCCAGTACATTTCTGTCCCTCTTCTGTAGGTGGAAAAAAAATGACATGACTCTCCAAAGTCATCTAAGACAAGAGGTAATAACATCTATATCAATTCCTAGTACAAAAATGTTAAAGTGTTTTTTTGGGAGGTTGTAGCTACCATCAAAAATAAAGGAAGTAGGGACCATTAAATACAAGAAACAGCAAAATCAGCATGTGGCAAAGCAGTTCTACTGATACCTGCTTGCCAGAAACTAGCACCTTGCAGGGTTCTCTTACACGGATGACAGTGAGACTGCAACGAGTCGCCCTCTAGCGGTCAAGAACAAGAATGCAGGCGATTGTGAAAGCAGCATTGTTGTGCGGTTAAATTAAGCCTTCAGCAAACAGGAGAGTCAAATGTTACAAAGAGCTCAGAGAAATGAAGGTCTCCTCCAGTAGGCTTTTCTGAAAACTTCACTCGCAGCCAACATTTGTACTTTGCCGAATAAATTAAATTAAATAAGGCATTTGTTGAATCAATTCTGAATCATTAGGAAAGGTTTTTGTCCCAGGTTAGAGGCACGACCTACCCAGAACCCACAGACTCAATCTCCTTTTGGAGGATGGTGTCTCTGTGGTCTTCTTAAGGGACCACAGCTCAAACCACCACACTTTTGCTTGATTTTCTGCAGTATTCATCTAAGTCCTTTACACAGCTCTGAAGGCTATCTAGCTAAAACTGACAACAAAAGAGAAGTGGCTCCACCACTTACAACAAGCAGGGCAATAATCTGCAGGAACAAGACACTTAAATGCAGCCTGAAATCAGTGATTCATTTGCTAACCTGGGGGTTTTAGAGTACTGAATCCTTCTGTAATTCTGAAGTATTTTAGTTCCCATTGATCACTGTTGTAGAATCATAGAATGAACCAGGTTGGAAGAGACCTCCAAGATCATCCAGTCCAACCTAGCACCCAGCCCTAGCCACTCAACTAGACCATGGCACTAAGTGCCTCAGACAGGCTTTGCTTGAACACCTCCAGGGACGGTGACTCCACCACCACCCTGGGCAGCCCATTCCAATGCCAATCACTCTCTCCGGGAAGAACTTCCTCCTAACATCCAGCCTAGACCTCCCCTGGCACAACTTGAGACTGTGTCCCCTTGTTCTATTGCTGGTTGCCTGGCAGAAGAGGCCAACCCCCACCTGGCTACAGCCTCCCTTCAGGTAGTTGTAGACAGTAATAAGATCACCCCTGAGCCTCCTCTTCTCCAGGCTAGTTTGCATCATAAAAGGAAAAACACTCCAAGAATGAGAAAAGAAGGACAGCACGTTTCAAGAGAGAGGCACATTTTGAAGAGTAATTTGAAGCAACTCTTCTCTGGAAGCTGTTTCTTGCTTAAAAGGTTACACATTCAATAAACTGCTAACTATGCAGTGGCAAGATTGTTCCCATACTTGATTCTTTCAAAAGGTCTCTGTGGGGTCCTATCAAATACTCTGGCTTAGAAATAGGCTAAAATACAATTTTGACAACTTCTGGTCCTTTTTTTTTGGAAAATAGCTTTTTATTGATGTTCTACTTGTCTAACTCTAGTCTTAAGATGGGGATTCAGTGCATGACATCGAATGTTGCAATTAGGCTGACTCCAGCTAGTCTTTTGATGCTTCTTTCCAGCTACAGTTGATGTATCTTTTTCATTGCTTGGTAAGTCCGAGCTTGGTAACACTGAGCTGGGATAAGTGAAAATCAGATTGGCATTTTAAAATGTAAGATCTCCCTTTGTAAGCACACCTGGTTAGACACACACACACTCATGTGCTCTGTTACTGTCACTCAAAACGACTGGAAGCAAGTCTACAACGTAGCACCCTTCTCCAAATTTCAGCAACCACAAGTTCTCACCTGCAGCTTTCTGGCACTCTGCTCTTGACTTAGTTGTTTTTCAATGATCTGCTGGTACAGCTTAGCTTTCAGTGTCCGCAGAGCTATTTCCTTATTCAGCTGCTGTGATCGCTCCTGCTGGCACTCAACTGCTAGTCCTTTACAGAGGAATTCAAGAGAGCTCAGACCAAAAGCCCATTATAACAAAGAACAAAAGAAGCTAAATTAATTCTAACACATTAGACAAACGAAACCTTCTAGAGTGCTGGTTTGTAGGGCCTTTCAGCTGTAGGATAAAAAAAGTCATTTTAAGACATTGGCCAGAGCCATTAGTATGTTTTTAAACTCTTTGTTCAGTGCTACAGAAAAGTCAAGGACACTTTAAAATTCCCTGAAGCAAACAAGTTTCTGACATTGCCACCAGACACTGGGTTCGCTCCAATTAGCTACCACATGTTAAAACACATAATTTGCAGGGTTTGAAGAAGCATGTTTAAAACACTCTAACACAAGTTTTTGAAGTCTTAGTCTAGACAAGCTCTTAAGAGACCAGTCAATTCATTATTCTAGCAGAGAAGGGTGTCTAAACAATACTGGCAAGCCTTGAACTTATTTATAAATAATGAAATAAAGTTTTAAAAGAGGTCTTCGAAATAAATTTAGCACTTATTTTTACTTCTCATTTGATTTCTGAAGTAAAAAAAGGAAATGGCTGGGTTTGGGTCATTGCAGGAATTTCCTGTACCTGAAGAGTTTCCATATCTGGACAGACAGAAGACCCCTGAATTTCAACAAAAAAACAAATGCTGAGAAAGACAGAGTGCTCCAAACTATACCCTCTCTTCAAATCAATACAGATTTCCCTTCCTGATCAACATGTGATAGCAGTATCTAGCACTGAATAAAAATCTCCAAGCTTCTTTTTCTCTCAGTCATCTAATTACACAGACTCCAGCTAGGCAAAGCACACCCTTGGTTGTCAATGGCCATTACACCTGGAGGTATAGAGCACACAGCACAAATTATTTGCATCTTCCATCTCACTCCTGTCATTCTCCATTTGTTCTTTCATCCTTCAAAAATTGTGTATTCATTAAACACTCCCTCTGAAGACAAAACTGGTGTAATAGCAACCTGCTGACCATTGTGCCAGTGATACGCATCCCTTTTTCTCACACAGGGCAGAATATGAGGGAGCTGTGTCTTCTCTTTCAGCTCAACCCTGCAAGCTCACTCTAAAACCCACATCTTTTCTCTTCAGGACACAAATGTTGTGTGATTATAAGCACAAAATCTGGCCAGACTTACCTGTGGGAAGATGTACAATTCTCACAGCACTATCAGTCTTGTTAACGTGCTGCCCTCCTGCTCCTTTGGCCCTGAAGGTATCTATGCGTAAATCTTTGTGATCCACTTTAACATCAACCTAGAACCAAAATAAATTACCAATTTTTCTCTCATTTTAAAAATATGTGAATGTCAGTGATACTCAATGTAAAAAAAAACCCCAAATAATTAATCACTACTGAGTAACAGCTATAATTATTGTACTTTCAAAAAACATAAGGTCAAATATCTCTACAACACAAAGTGACGCCTTAAATAGTTCACTTATTTTTTCAACCTCTTACTCCAGGTCCTTTGGCAAAACAAGGAAAGTGAGGGGGAGAGTGAGTTTGTGTCTGACTAACAAATATATAATCAAAAATCACTTCTAAATAGCTGTGCAAAGATCTTATTTATGAGTCAAGCCCACACAATTCCAGCAACTGTGCTCAAAATTATCAAAGTGAGAGAAAAATGAGCAAATGTAGATCCACTGGAAATATGAGTCCTGAATCATGACCTGGACCATAGTCTGAGCTCAGTGTATGGGAAAGGAACATTGAGATCTCATCAGTGTTGCAAGGAAAGCATTACAGGGAAGCAGGAGAACGTGCAGGGAAAGCCTACAAGATTTGGCTTTATTTGGCTTGTGTGTAAATTGCTGGTTAAAGCGAGAATCATAGAATCAACCAGGTTGGAAGAGACCTCCAAGATCATCCAGTCCAACCTAGCACCCAGCCCTAGCCACTCAACCAGACCACGGCACTAAGTGCCTCAGACAGGCTTTCCTTCAACACCTCCAGGGACGGTGTCTCCACCACCTCCCTGGGCAGCCCATTCCAATGCCAATCACTCTCTCTGACAACAACTTCCTCCTAACATCCAGCCTAGACTTTCCCCAGCACAACTTGAGACTGTGTCTCCTTGATCTGTTGCTGGTTGCCTGGGAGAAGAGACCAACCCCCACCTGGCTAGGTGGTATCCCCAAGATCTCGGAGAGACTAGCCAACACATGCACTTACTCAAATTCAAAGCAGACTGTCCTTAATTTAACAGAGAAGGACACCAATAATTTCAACAAAACAACAATTAAAAATCAAAAGGAGCTGCAGAATCACATTACTATGCAACACTGATTGTTTTCTTGGATATATTAGCCGTCTTAACACATTACATAATTTAACATTGGCTTACTCACAGCATTCAGCTTTGTGAATACTGTGGTCAGCAGGAGCAGGGAGGTCATTCTGCCCCTGTACTCTGCACTGCTTAGACCTCACCTTGAGTACTGTGTTCAGTTCTGGGCCACCCAGTTTAGGAGGGACATTGAGATGCTTGAGCATGTCCAGAGAAGGGCGACGAGGCTGGGGAGAGGCCTTGAGCACAGCCCTACGAGGAGAGGCTGAGGGAGCTGGGATTGGTTAGCCTGGAGAAGAGGAGGCTCAGGGGAGACCTTATTGCTGTCTACAACTACCTGAGGGGTGGTTGTGGCCAGGAAGAGGTTGCTCTCTTCTCTCAGGTGGCCAGCACCAGAACAAGAGGACACAGCCTCAAGCTACGTCAGGGGAAATTTAGGCTGGAGGTGAGGAGAAAGTTCTTCACTGAGAGAGTCATTGGACACTGGAATGGGCTGCCCGGGGAGGTGGTGGAGTCGCCGTCCCTGGAGCTGTTCAAGGCAGGATTGGACGTGGCACTTGGTGCCATGGTCTAGCCTTGAGCTCTGTGGTAAAGGGTTGGACTTGATGATCTGTGAGGTCTCTTCCAACCTTGGTGATACTGTGATACTGTGTTGGGGCTGGAATACTCATTGAAACAATCACTGCTTCACATGCATTTCAGGCAATGGTAAATCTCTGCAAAGTCGTTTCTGATGACTCATTTAAACATGTAAGATACAGAGCCAAGGACTATCACCTCCCAGTGTTAAGAGAACTTGTGGCTCATTTGTTGGGACTTGCTTAAGAATTGATATTTGACTATTAATAAGCCCCCAAACAGTAACAGTAACATGGGTTTAAGTAACACCTACTGCAATGTCAAAATGGATGAGCAAGGATACATCATCTTACTACCCTGATTTACAGTTAGTTACCTCCTCTGGCTGAGGGAGGACAATAACTGACATTGTCCCTGTGTGAATACGCTGCATTCTCGATGACAGGCCTGTCTCAGGGATTCGCTGGACTCGATGAGTCCCTCCTTCATATTTCAGATGCCTGAAGACATCCTCTCCTGAAATATGAGCAGCAGCATGATGTAACCCACCTAGAAAGACAAATAATACGTGACAGACACAGCACAGAAGCACTGACTTTAATTTAACTGCCTTGGGGGAACATCTGAGGAGCTACTGTACCTATTTCAGCTGGTGTATAGTTCACAACATCAAAGGTCCAGCGTTTATAGTCTGCATAATTCTGGTACATCTCAAACATTTCTTTGGTGAACTGTTGGCAGATGTCTCCTAAAAACATAAACAGCAGTTCATAAAATGTCAACCACCAGTAAAAACAGTCAGTCATTAGACAGATTAAACACTCTTCTTTATAAAGTATACCATTAAAGCATAAAAAAAGGCATTAAGAATAACCCATAAGAGGTTTAATGAAGTTGGATGGAGGTTTGAAATAATCTTTACTATGGGGACTTTGCTGACCTCCAGTTGTTCTGCCAGCTGTCACTTCTAATACAACGTGACTTCTATCATATTTTTCCTTTGGCACTAGAAGCTGGAAAAGCTGAAAAGGAAGAAGAAAAAAAAAGACTGTCATTATCTCCTTCATGACTCTCTATCTCCTCTTAATCTAATTTACAGCCAGATTTCACAATTGTCATAGCCTGAGCTCACACAACTGATATCTTTTGGCAAACTAGGAAGTAGGACTAGAAACAGTCCAGTGGCCACTGCAATTCAGTGCAGTCAGTGTGGAAATGGGATATTCCATCCATGGGAAAGCTAGCTGAAAATTCAGTCCTACAAAGTCAGGTGCCAGGCAACAGAGTCCAGCCCAAACTACCTCTGAATACAAAGTTATTACCCACAACCCAACCAATCTTTACATTAATCTTATTTTCCAGAAAGTCTCATTTCATATTGTTTCAATCTGAACACAGAAATGAGCTCAAAGATAGAGCTCTCCACTGAATTGTTTCAGCTTCTCTGCTTAAAATTAATTTCCCTGCTCATGGGGTGCTGTAAGCTGAAAAGAAAATGAAAGACTGCAATTTCCCATCAGAAATCTTTCAAGAATGCATGTTCTACTGCCACAAACAGTTACAGGGATGTCATATCAGGTCTCAATAGCACAGGCTCACTACTTTAAATCTCCTCCAACCTCTGTAGGCAGACAAGCAAGCAAACGAAAATGACTAAAACAATAAGCTTCTAAGACACAATTGTCAGTAAGAAGCTTCCTAATAATTCAAGTTGCCATTTCTTTTCAGGGAGATTACAGAAGCTGAACTTCTGTTTCATTAAACACAAGTGTCAAAGTATCAAAGTCTATTGGTAACATCACAAAGGAATGCCTTTCTGACATCTGTTTTTACAAAGCTTCATAATTTTACCTCGGGCTCACCTTTCTGCACAACATGTTGACTTTTTTATCCAGGGTTTCCTTCTCTTCTAATGCAAGCTCTAGAAGTTGTTTCTCATCTCTGCTGTCTAGCTCTAAATTCCAACAAGAGGAACAGATGTTAGCCAATCTCACCCAGCCTAGAGCAAATCATAATACAGGGATCTAAAGACAAGTACTGCAACACATAAAAACCTCTTGGCTGTATTCTGTCAGCAAGAAACATCAACAGCAGCTCAAGCCAGGATCCATATTGCCATCTAAGTGATCCTATTTCTCAGATGTGCTGGAAGTAGCAGCAGATAATGTACCTCTCATTCCCTACTTTATGGCTCAAAGCCTGAATCTGCTGGTCCAATCTGACAGCTACTTTGGGTTATGCTGATGGTTATGTCACGCAGATTGACACAACATTCCAGGGGTGAATCCACAAACAGATTTGACAAAGCATGTTGGAAACATGCCTGCAAACAGAAGTGCCTCCATTTCCCTTGTTACAACTTTTCACACAGAAAAACTGTTACTTAAACTTGCCCAGAAACACCCAGATATCCAACAGTACGGATGCAACTCATCAAAGTGAGCACTACAAATAATGGTCTGATAATAATGATGAGGTTTCTAATCTGCCTTCTGCTATTCAAAGAGATCACCGAGATGTGGCTGCAAGGCATCAGGGTGTGGGTGACCTGACTTGGACCCTGCTTCACTTTAGAAGATTCCCTTCCCTCGTTTTTCAGCATGTGAGACCACAATCTGGAGTAGTGTCCAGTTTTAAGTTCACCAGTACAAGGCATGGAAATACTGGACTGAGTATTTTACTCCCTGGTTACTCTCTTATTCCTGAATTGTATCAAAGACAGTGGCAACTTCATAGTTTTTTTTACCCAAACTTATACTGTATCCAAGCATGGGAAAGCTGAAGCTTCTTAGGCAACCATCAACTTTGATTCCTTGAAGGAGTCCTCACATATTTCCAAAGAAGAGTGAGCTTTTGCCATTTGAATTGGAAGATGACTATTCAGGGCCTATTTCATGCAAATTGTTCAGTTAAGTATCAACGAACAAGCTAGATGTAATCTCACTGTAAATAACACAAGTGAAGTCTTCATCTATCTCATGCTTGCTAAATTCTTTTTTCTTCAGTTACAGTACTCTCAGTTCCATATAAAAAAAAATTAAACAAACATTTCCAAACTATTTCAGCTAGACAGAAAGGCCTGTGATCCCAGATGAGCCCTACTCTCCCAAACTGGCTGGCTGAAGACTTTAAACTGAAGTGAAGCAAGAAGAAAAATGTAAATATGCGGCTGGATGCAGAAAGCCCTCCAACATGTAACCTCCCAGACACAGGCAGCACCAGAGTGTGTTACAGGACTGGCTTCATTTAGTCAAGAGTTCTCTCCTAAGGCTGGGCAATGAAGTTTATCACAAGCAAATCAAGTTTTTGGAACAAGTAGATGTGTTCTCCTTACCTCTGCACATAGCTTCTAACTCCTGAACTTCTCTTTCAGCCTCTTTGACTTCTTGAAATGCAACAGCAATGGGGGACAGATCAGCACATCTTCTCCTTAGGGTTCTTTGCTCAAAGTCATTTGAGTCAGCTCTTAACAGATGACTAATCTGCTGGTATTCCTTGTTTAGAGTCTCCAGATACTTCTGCACAGCCTCATGTTGCCACAAAGCTTGAGAATCCTGATGCTTTCTCCTGTGCTGACTGTTAAAAGACAGAGTGAATCTAGCTGTGTCCAATAATGATTTTGGCCTCCAAAATCCACAGTTGTGCAATCTCACCACATAACCTATCTTCTTTGCAACGACAGGGAAAAGACAGCTGTGAAGTTGACTGTGACAGTAGCAATTGCCAAGCAGGCTCTTGAAAAGACAGACACTTCGGAAAGGTTTCATTTTGTTTCTTATTTTTCCACCACCTGAAATTAAAAGTAAATAGTACATGGACCAGTGCTATTGTCTAGAAAAAAAGAGAGCATTCTATTAAACAAAAGCCCCACCAGACAACAGCCAAAGAAACACAAGAACTGTATCAAGCTCAAATCCTGGGTTTGATTACACCAACACTCCAAATGTCACAGATAAAACTATTCCTGTTTTAGTCCCAGTTTAAATCAGAAACTCTAATCAGCATAGCTGTACTGAATGAGGGTTGGGAATGGTCCCCTCCTTCACTTGATTGAACAGTTTATTTATGCCACAGAGAAGATACTGTAGATGCTAGTTTATAGACAACAGCTTCATTTTGCTATATCTCACTGGAAAAATCCAACCATTGCACAAAAGAAAAATGTTGCTGAGAGAAGACAAATCTATACTAGAGAAGAGCCTGGCTCCATCCTCTTGGCACTCACTCTTTACATATTTATACACATTACTGAGGTCACCTCTCAACCTCCTCTTCTCCCAGCTTAAGTGCCCCAGCTGCCTCAGTCTCTCCTCATGAAGATGCTCCACTACTTTAATCATTTCTGTGGCTCTACACTGGACTCTTTCAAGCAGTTACCTGTTCTTCTTGAACTGAGAGGCCTAGAACTGGACACAACATTCCAGATGTGGCCTTACCAGGGTAGAGCAGAGAGGGAGGACCTACTAACCACAGCCCTTCGTAATACATCCCAGAATGGCATTGGCCTTCTTGGCTGCAAGAGCACTTCCATCTACTAGGACACTGAGGTCCTTTTCCCCTTCACTGCTCTCCAACAGGTCAGTCCCCAACCTACACTGATGCCTGGGGTTGTTCTTTCCCAGGTGCAAGACTTGCCCTTGTTGAATTTCATTCAATTTCTCCCTGGCCAACATTCCAGCCAGTCCAAGTCTCACTGAATGGCAGCACAATCCTCTGGTGTGACAGCTACTCCTCCCAGTTTGGTGTCCTCAGCAAACCTGCTGACAGTGCACTCTGTTTCCTCATCCAGGTTAATGAATATATTAACTAGTACTGGTCCCAGTACGGACCTCTGAGCAACTCCATTAAATACAGGTCTTCCAACTAGATTCCATCCCACTGACCACAACTCACAGCACACAGGAACCCCTTAGCAGCTCTAGCAAAGGTAATTTCACCTTCATCTTATACCATCAACATTGCAAACTATGTTATGGATTCTTACTGTGCTTTAAAAATCTGTATAGTGGTGCAAGGGTCTACCAAGAGGACTAAACTGAAATCATTCTAAATTGAAAGTAGTCTAGGACTACTCACAGAGAAAAGGTTTAACAAGTAAAGGAGTACTCCTTAGTGTTTGTGCCAGTGCTACAATCCTATCAGTCTACTTGTTTTTTGTTTTTAAAGTGGTTTCAGATGAAATAAGAGCATGAAAGTTTTGCAACAGCATCTCCTTGAGACATACACTTGCTTTCTAACACAATTATTTCTCACTCATCAGTGCCAAGATCTTCTGTACATCTTCAGGCATTTCATGAACAAATTACTATGGCATTCTAACTTCTCTGCTCATCCATTATCCTCACCTATTTGACTTTCACCTGTTTGTCCACATAGCAGAAAGAGCAGTAAGCTGTGAACCCAGATTCAATTTATGTTGCTTGCCTTGGTGGCTGTTTCACTACCTGCAGAAGGAGGAAAGAACCTTTATTCTACTTCTGCGCCTTCCCCAGATTCTTCAGCCAGCAGGTGCCATTGAACCCACCATGGGAATTTCAGGACTGCTTTAATTCACAGAAAGCCAATGATATCCTTCACAGATTGCTCTAGTGACTTAAAATCAGCTGCAGCACAGGGATCACGTTCCCTTTACCAGGCTCACAGCAAATCTAACTCACCATCTACAATTAGTTCCAAAATTCCCAGTTTTGCTGATGAAACTGGAATTGGTCCAGGTCAGCATGGTCCATTTTTGTTTGATCAAGTACTAACTGTAAGTAACTAATGTTTAAAATACTAATGTTATATTATATTTCATGTATTATACCAATTATAACCACCTGATTTTTTACTGGTGTAGTTAAGAAGCAGTGTACTTAAATAATAACAGACTTACTGTATTTTTCTGCCTCTCAGAAATAAAATTCTTTGGTTTAAATGCCTAAAAACCCCTAAGTGTTGGACTGACACAGAGCTTCAAAGAAATCAGAAACTTCAAAATAACTTTGCCATGTTAAACAAACAAAAAAATACTTCCTTTTCAGATATTCTTCTGCATTATCTTTGTGCAGACACACAACTTTTAGAGAGCTATAAGCAGTAGACGACCTATTAGCTGCTCTCCAAACCCAACCTTAGCAATATTTTAATGTGGCAAAATTACTCCATGCACGTTACAAATTAAAACAAGCAAGGAAAAGTGACAACTGCAATTATCTTATTAAAACTAAATAAAAAAAATCCCAGACAGGAAGGATCTATCAATATTGTGAATACTTTTCTAACAACCAAAGATGCTGTGAACTGCGTGCAACTGAGTTCCGATAGGAACGTGTTGGTACAGGGAAGTAGGAGCTATATCAATGCACGCAGCGGCTGCCTCTGACAGCACCTTTATTACATCTCTGTCCCCCAAGGAAACCCCTCGAAAGCTGTGAGCTCTGGCAGCCCTCTCCTGCAAAGGTTAGGAGTGGAGAGGGAAGGCAGGGCTGCAGAGCAGCGAGGAGCAGATGAAGGTCGTGCAGCACGGAAGGGCAGCTGCGAGGGGCGCAGGGAGCTACAATCCCTAACACGCATCAAGCAGCTTTGGCACTCACCGCCCACACGCGTTGGCTCCAGAAAGATCCTGCCGCAAAAGCGGAGGCCATAGCAGACGGGAAGTAGAGCGGAAAACTGCCGGTCCCAGCATGCCTGCTGGAACCGCGACTCCCGGCATGCTGCGGCCCGGCCCGGGCGGAGCCGCCGTGCTCGCCGCGCCGCGGGCAGCTGGCGGAGGAGGGGGCCGGGGCGCTACCCGCACCGAAGCCCGGCGAACATCGCTGGAGCACTTGCGACTGCGAAGGCAGACGTTGCTTTACTCAGTGCAACGCAGTCCCCGAACTCAAAGCCGGGACCTTAAAAGCAGGTCTTAATTGGCAGTGCGTTGCGCACAGCTGCGTGGTAACAGGCTTTAGAACTCCGGCAACGCTTGACGGCGAGAGAAACACCACGTGGGAATAATCAGGCTAATTACTAGCTTCTTAACTTGTTGAGTTACATACGCTTGTGTTTTTCCAACAACACAGTTTCAAGCCTGGTTATGAAAAGATTGACTTCACAGAAGCCTGCATAAAACTGTAAAGTTCCACTTTACATCAAAGCTCACTATTCAGTATCACACAAAACTCTCAGGCCTCCCAACCAGGCAGCAGACCATGCAGAAACTAGATGGCCAAGACAAGGGTTGAACTATGTACTGTCAGCAGGGCTGCCAACTACAAGACCTAATCCATGTGTCTCATATTCAAAACACACAAGGAACTCTTTCCCCATATTTACTGTATGCTTTGAGAATGCAATATGGGGATTGTTTACAAAGGATGAGAAGTGCCATTGCTGTATGTGCTTCCACCCCCTTTATGGTTTGCTTAGATGCCTTTAAAGCCTGTGTGACCCAGGCAGCTGCCATTGGAGATGGTAAGGATCAGGGATTTACATGGCAGAGGATGCTTGGAACAGGGTGTCACTGTCTTCCTCACCCACCACGGCAGCCCTGGGGGTCTTCAAGAAAAGACTGGATGAGGCAGTTAGTGCCATGGTCTAGTTGATTGGATAGGGCTGGGTGCTAGGTTGGACTGGATGATCTTGGAGGTCTCTTCCAACCTGGTTGATTCTATGATTCTATGATCTGGTGCAGAAGGAAAGAGTGACAGTGGAAATACTGCTGGGCTTCAGGGCTTTGGGACAGACGTGGCAGTCCCGTGCCTTAAAATCTGACAACCCTAAACTGCCAATTGCTTTAGAAACTGGAGGCAAAGAAATAGCTCACCAGAGAAAATAGGCTTCAGGCTTTACAATGTGCTTGGCTTCAAGGCAGGTTCATGCCCACACGGAGGCCATTTTTTGCTCTGGGGGCCCTAACTGGGTTCAATGATCTGCAAGCATCATACTACGACTTCTGCAGATAACAGCTAACGATGACAGGCCACAGAATAAAATGAAGGAGGTGACAAAATCACAAGCTTGTTATAATATATATATCACTTTAATGTTTCTCTCCTCTTTCAATCCAGTTTTGTCAACAGACTTTTAAATTCTGTTTGAAGGAAAAACTGGTGATAGACTCATACACGTCTTGAATACAGTCCCATTTATTAATAAACCCTGTAGAAAGATTTGTTCTGCTCAGCACAGACTAAATAAATAGGGATTAAATAAAAAGAAGTTTTCTTGACTGTGCTCCCAAACATCACTTTCAACTAAAGCTCTGCCTTTCCCCTAAAGTTGAGTCCTTTGTTTATTCACTCCCAGTTTGTCTACAAACATTCCTTTTATTGCCTCCTTGCTTTCATTTTCTTGCTGCTTTTAACAGAGATTTGTAATGCAGACATATGTCTAAATGGAAATTGACCCCGTCTCTTACTTGGAATTTGCCTACTTTCAGACAGCATTCTTTCCAGTGTTTTGACTAGCAGGAAAGAGAGACCTTTAGCTGACAAGCACAGCCTTACTGCTTCAGACCAAAGGTGTACCTAGCAGAATATTTGCCCGACCATCTCGGAGATGCATCTGTTTATCACTCAACCCAGAGGCATAAAGTCAAGGCTTTGGCTAGTTATAGAAAGTGCTGAATACATGCTCTGTTACAGGCTCTGCAAATGATGTAGCAGGGCAAAGTCAAGTTGGCCATCCTTGTCAACAGTATTCCTGCTTTGAAAAACACCAGATATAGGAGCACTATACCATATAACATAAAGAGCAGTGAATTGGGTACAGCATGTACTAGTGTATTGCTAACAGTGATTCAAGTGACTGATGACATTACAAGCATGGCAGAACAAAAAGGTGAGATATAAACATAGTATTCTTTCTACAAAGAAAGGTATTGCACACTATTCATCTAAACAAGATTAAGCAACACCAAAAAGAACCACCATCCACCCGAACAGTGTCCACAAACTGATACTCAGCTGAGAAGAACTAGGAAAGCATGTGTTCTATTTTTTAAAGTATTTTCCTCACTTTTGCTATTTTCATCTTAGGAGGCTTCTTAAACCTACCAACTTCTTTTAGCTGTCTGCAGGTTAGGCTGTCACCCAGATTACTCTCTTCCAAGAAACTGTACAAGCTCTTTTTTCCTCCTTTAGTCTTAAAGGAAAGTAGCTATCATGTCCATGAGCTTCAGCAAGACTTGCGACGAGGCAAAGACACACTGCTTGCACCCCAGTCACAGTCCCCTACTTTATGTGTAACTAAGCAACACAAGCATGCAGTTTCTCTACTTTGCTCTTGTTACATACTCTTCTCCATATACTTCCTTTAATGTGGGTATCTATCATGTGCATCACCTGGGACAGCAGGTGGATAACCACATTATTACAAAATCAACATTTTAAAACATACCAAAACGTGACTAATATTTCTAAAGAGCACTTACACAGGCATTTTAATTGAAGCCAATTCTATTTTTCCTGTAAGATGGGCTTTTTAATTGGTTGTAACTTTGACACTTTAACCATTTCCCTTCTGAGTAAACGATCCAGTATCACACAGTGTCACAGTATCATCTGGGTTGGAAGAGTCCTCACAGATCATTAAGTCCAACCCTTTACCACAGAGCTCAAGGCTAGACCATGGCACCAAGTGCCACGTCCAATCCTGCCTTGAACAGCTCCAGGGACGGCGACTCCACCACCTCCCCGGGCAGCCCATTCCAGTGTCCAATGACTCTCTCAGTGAAGAACTTTCTCCTCACCTCCAGCCTAAATTTCCCCTGGCGTAGACTGAGGCTGTGTCCCCTTGTTCTGGTGCTGGCCGCCTGAGAGAAGAGAGCAACCTCCTCCTGGCCACAACCACCCCTCTGGTAGTTGTAGACAGCAATAAGGTCACCCCTGAGCCTCCTCTTCTCCAGGCTAACCAATCCCAGCTCCCTCAGCCTCTCCTCGTAGGGCTGTGCTCAAGGCCTCTCCCCAGCCTCGTCGCCCTTCTCTGGACACGCTCAAGCATCTCAATGTCCCTCCTAAACTGGGGGGCCCAGAACTGAACACAGTATTCAAGGTGTGGTCTAACCAGTGCAGAGTACAGGGGCAGAATGACCTCCCTGCTCCTGCTGATCACACCATTCCTGATGCAGACCAGGATGCCACTGGCTCTCTTGGCCACCTGGGCACTCTGCTGGCTCATGTTCAGGCGGGTATCAATCAGCACCCCCAGATCCCTCTCTGGCTGCTCTCAGCCACTCCCACCCCAGCCTGTATCTCTGCATGGGGTTGCTGTGGCCAAAGTGCAGCACGCGGCACTGTGGTGCCAGGCCATGTGGGTTTAGTATTTCTGGTTAGGTTGGGTTGGTTTTGTTGTTTGTTGGTTGGGGATTTTGTGTGTCTGTGGTTTCTTTTCTTAAATCAAGATTCATTTACGAATGACTTCCTGGGAGTAACTAGACCCCCCAAAAAATTTGTTTCAAAAGACATCAAACTCAAATCTTGATGGCTTGCCATGAATAAATGCTTACTCTTCCAAGCATGCACGATAGTGCTGGAAGTTCTACACAACCAGCGGCTGAAAAATGCACTAATGCAATAGACAACATCGCTGCTTGCTAAAGCCTGACTGCTGCGTTTGCTGTTGCTTCCTTAAATACCAGCCAGGGCACCGCAAGCATGCAGCTTCTCAAAGGTCTGCAGTGTACAGAGACTTTGCTCCCTCCCAGCCATACCTCCCAGGCTTTTGGGCAGTCTGGCTTTCCAAAATACCAACTGGAACGGCAGCCACTAAAATTAGGTTACTAGGGGGCAAAGCGAAACACGACAGCGAGCAAAGCAGACTTTCTGCCCTGCCAGCCGTGGGAGAGGCCGAACGCTGCGGCAAGCCCCGCACCCCGTTTCCACAGCTCTCGCCTTAGGAACAGCCACGATTTGGATCTCGGGCGAGTGAGAGTTGTCATTTAGTTCACAACTTCCACAGACTGGAGTCCTCTTCCCCCTCCTCTCCTCGGGGCGTTGCCGAGGGCTCCCCTCCTCAGGGCCGCCCACCGCCAGCCTCGCTGCCGGCAGGTAATTCCCCTCAGGGCCGTCGAGAGGGGGCGAGATACAACTGACAAGCAACGCAGCCTGCCCTCAGAGCGGAGAAAAGGGAGGGGGGCTAGAACGGATGGACTCTCCAGACAGCCACGGAAAGTCCTCTGGCACCCAGACTCGACGTGAAGAGAAAGCCCGCCTGAGCGAGAAACGGCAGCGACGAGCCGAGGGGGGAGCGGGGAGCACCCGGCAGCAGCGCGCCTGCGCGGAGGGGACCCCGGCTGCCATTTTGCAGCGTCAGCCGGGCGGCGAGGCCTCCCCGGCAGCTGCGCAGAGGGGCCGGGGGAGCCGGCGGGGAGGGCGGTGCAGGCCAATGAGTTAAAGAGTCGCCGCCGCCGCTCGGGCAAGAGTCGCGCCACAACCACCCCGCCGAGTTTGGGGTTTTCCTTTCCTCTTTATTCCCTTCTCCTCTCCCTCATACCGACAGCCGCCCGGTCGCACTTCCCAGGCCGCCCCCACCCCCGCCAGCCTCCCTCCCGCCAGCCGTGCCTGTCCTGGGGCCGCCCGCACCATGCCGTCTGTGCCGCTGCCGCCCAAGGAGAGCAACCTCTTCAAGCGGATCCTGGTGAGCCACCGGCCCCGTTCCTCTCTCTTTTCCTTCCGCTGCCGTTTCTTCCTCTTCTTTTCTTTTGCACACTGGCCTCGCTCGCTTCTCTCCGACTGGGGTTACTACAGCAGGTTACTTAGCCCGATGCTGGAGTTGGCTCCGGCTGAGTGAAAAACCATATAGTGGCCGCGCTCGTCCTGGGGGGAGCTGCGGTTGCCGCTGCCGCCTCCTCGTCTCGGTTCGTTCCCGTTTCCTTCCTTTGTCTGGGGCCCGCCAAGCAGGCCGGGCGAGCCCCTCTCTCTCGCGTTGGGGGCCGGGAAGGGTCGGTGTCGCCCCCGGCCGGGCGAGGGCGGGAAGGGGAGTGAGCCACTCGCCGTTGTGCTGCCCGCCGCGGTTCTGCTTCGTCGTCGCCTGCGACGCTAACTGCGGCGAGCTCCGGCTGTGGGGCTCGGCAGCGCGGCTCGTCCTTTCGGTCCCTCCCGCTACAAGCGGGCGGCGGCCCTGCCGGCGGAGGCGGGCTGTTGCCCGCGCCCTAACCCGTCCTAAGGACGGCTGGAAACGGCAGCTCGGGGAGGGGGCTTGTCATCCCACCTCTGCCCGCCGTACAGCGAGGGGTCTGTTTTAGGGCTTGGCGTGCTGCTCTCTGCAGTCGCCTGCTGCTCCTGTCACCGCGTTCAGGAAGAGCTCGAAGCGCGGCGTAAGCGCAGCCGGGGATTGCGTTAAGTTGATCTCCATGGGTACTTGATTTTCGACAAGCACGTCAATTTCCCTACAGCCACTAGAGTACAGCTAGTTCGTCTAGCGATCTTCAGTATAGCTGAAAACAGACGTTGGACTCTGTGTCCTTTGGAAGCATTCTTTCAACTTTTATGTTTTGGGCTACTTTGACGACTATTTTCTGGACTGCTTCAGGTTTGTGAGACTTGCTGATGCAAAGGGCAGCTAATGCTTGTGAGACAGCTTTATAGGAAGAGCTCACTAAGCTTATATTCAAACAGTAGATTTTATAGTGCAAGTTACTTATGAAAAGAAGCTCTTGCCTGAGTAAAGTTGAGGCATTTTGTGCCAGTTTGCTACTCCTCAGGCAGAGGAAGCTGCAGCACAGAGGCAATCTGTTGACAGATAAGGATTTCTTCAGTTGTAGTAGCATTTGTTAGGCTAGTTTAAAAGTCTGTGGTTGAGAGGTGACCATTTTGGCTTCAGGAAGCTGAGCTCCGAAAAACAGTGTGTGTAAGCCTGTGTACTTTTATGTAGGTGGTGCTTTTCAGCAGGTGCTTCAGAGCTGTTTGTTTTCGCCTGCTTTGAGTAGTGTGTAGATTTTAAAAGACTTTGTGCTTCTTAATGGTGATTTGTTGCTTACTCCATGCCTATGGTATGCATGTTAGTAAGTCTTTCTAGCACTCCTCTTTCCCTCTGCTAAAAATAAATGACTAATATTAGAACAGTTAAGTGATTATTCTTACTAGTAGCGAACAAGTTCACAGTAGCACTTAGTTCTGAAGTTTGTTTTTCAACTGAAACAGTGAGGACTTTCTCTGGAGAATGTGTTTTAGACAATTTTTTGATACCACGCAGAACATAAGTGCTTAGGTAGGGAAAAAAGATGCATAAAATTAATTGAAGCTGATGGGGAAATGTACTTGCTTTCTAAGCCTAATTGGTGCTGTGTAGTGGCTAATCACAACTGCTGAAGTGTTAATCACAAACTTGCTTGTTGGCTTGTCACTTCCTGGGTTGATACTTATTGGAACTTCTTATTGCTCTTTGTATCTAGATATAACTTTATTCTGTGCTCTTTTCCTAGAATGCTAATGTCTAAGTAGTGCAAACTGAACCTTTTGGTTGCCTGACATGATTCAGAATATTTTAGTGTTGTAATACAGAGTATAGTTCTGAAGGCTTTTTTAACTGAAGCAGCCTTTGCTTACTTGGGTGCTGCCAGAATACTTGAAATTACTAGGGACACTATGGGCATGTTAAAAATTGGTGAGGGGATTATGTATAAGGCTGTATAATAGGACCTTACGTGCATGTAGTGATTTAATCACTTGGAACAGACGTGAGGGAACTACTCGTGTTAAGACTAAGTATTCTTACACTCTGTGGAGAATTAGCAGTTACGAAATGGGAAGCTCATCTGGCCATTATGAGAATTGTTCAGAAGTCAATGACTGTGTGAGAGTAATGTGTAAGACTTAATCAACGGTTGGAACAAGACGCCCTCTTACATGAGCAAACCAAACTCACACAACTGCCCAAACTAGTGTAACCTCATGAAATGCAGTGTAAGCTGTGAAATCTGATCAAGAAGCTGTTAAGTCACATCACTTTTTGTGCCCATGTGTTTGGCAGTACTCAAGCTGATTTAAACCCAGCTGTGATGTCATTAGGGAACTAACATGAGTTGCAGCACAGGCAATAGTTCTGGTTTCTTAGTACTACTGTGAAGTAATGCTAGATCTCATTTTTCTCACTGTCCTGACTTCTAGGTCTGTTTTGTTTAAGCTGTATTTCTACAGGGCCTAAGCAACTTCAGCCTCTTTCACTTCAGTCTCACAGAAGGCATGGGGGAAGTGTTTGAAAGCTTCCTGGCTCCCCCTGTATGGAAGGAGAGAAGAATACAGGAATGCTGTGTTTCTTGCCACTTAAACTGAGTCTTCCATCATGTGACCTTTAAGTGAATGGGGCAGATGCAGTCTAAAATAATACACACGTGGTCACTTAAACATGCTTCTTGTTAACACTGAATGCACATAACCAACTTCAGTGTTTACTTCTAGGAAACTTGAGCAGATCTTTTATTCTGTGTATTTAAAACAGTTGTAAGCTTCCCTCCAGGCTATTGTTCATTTAAAGTAACTTTGATTTTTTTTTTTTTTTAAACTATATCTATTTAGTGTAGACCTAGTACACTCTGTAAGATGGATTGCTCCTAAGATTTGAGACTTCAGGGTGTTTTTGAGGTTCTTTTCAAACATTTCTGTACAGTAGTTGAAAGCTGGTGAATTCTGGGTAAAGAAAAATGTTTTGCCACTGTTCATAGAATCAACCAGGTTGGAAGAGACCTCCAAGATCCTATCACCCAGCTCTATCCAGTCAACTAGACCATGGCACCAATTGCCTCATCCAGTCTTTTCTTGAATACCTTCAGGGATGGTGACTCCTACAAGTCTCCATTTCAATACTGTGTTGCTGCTTCCCCTGAGCCCCTATTCTCCCTCCTGAATCTACTCGGACAAATGCAAGTGTTCAATAACCTTCTTGAAGCAGAAAGAGCTTAACAGATGATTCTGAAATTATGAACCATTTGGAGTAGTAGTGACTTGCCTGTTTTCAAGCTGTCCAGCTAGTCTTCATTCTGATAGAAGTGGTTGAGAAGTAGCAGGCTCCAAACAAAGTTCTTAACAAAATGGTAGTTATACTGTGGAACCATTTGGTGTGAGATGTAGTAGCTGTTAAAAATTTTGGGCCCTGTTTGTTAGGGGAGGTAAAGCCCTTTACTTTCTCTGTGTTTAAAGATATACCCTTTGTCTTAGAGGATTGGTGAGGCATAAACAACTAGAAGCTGAAAAAGTAATAGTGATTGGCTTATAAGCCTCTCCCTATGCACCTGACACTTGCATCTTTCTTCTAGTGGTCTGTACTTGGTGAGTCTGATCTCTTTGGCCTGATTGATAAGATCAACATAACTTCTTATCTGAATCACTAAATCTTTTGTGGAAGCTTGATGTGAAGTTCAAGTCTTGCATTTTTAGTTGCCTTTAACTTGCTCTAAGATACCTAAATGAAAGGATAACTTTTTAAAGCCCTGTTATTTGTACATGTGTGTATCAAGTCTCACAAAACAGTGCTCATGCCAACAGGTTGGTTTGCTTAACTGTTCACGAATGCCATTCCACGAGCTTATGGAGCACCCTCTCAGTCTGAGTTGCTAGGCAAATTTTAGTTTCACCTCAGATGAGGCAGATATATCTTGTACACAAAGGGCAGGTTGAAACTGTATGGCTGGGCTACAACCTGTCTAATTTCTGGTGTTGCTGTTATAGAGTTTGTGCTTTGGAGAGGCATGCACATGTTCATTAACAGTAGGGAGCTGTACTAAGAGCAAGCTACAGATGCTAAGTTCTTGTAGACAAGAGCTCTTTCTGCTGCATGCTTTCTTGTTTCTGCTGCTTTGAAGGAAAGGATGTTCTAGAAACTTGAGTTATATTGGGCATATATGCACAGCATGGAATTAGATGAGGTCTTAATTTATGGCATGCTTAAATTAATAACATGCTTTCCCCTTTGAAAGCCATTATTTATAGAGCTGTTAAAGATTTCTCTGGCAACAAATATTGAAACAGCATTCTCTTGCCACATGATGTTCTTTCTGATAATATGTAGAGTAGTGGTTTTATTCTGACAGTAACAAACAGTGATTATAGCTGCTATTGTACAGGGGGGATGCAAGTGGAAATATGGAAATAAATAGAATCACTTCAGTTGAAAAAGACCTTTAAGATAATCTGATGCAACATTGCTAAGTCTACCACTAAATTATGTGACAAGGTACCATGTCTTTTAAATGCTGCCCCACCTCAGATATTTCTTCAACCATGTCCCTGGGCAGACTTTTCAATCCTTAGTAACCCTTTTGGTGAAGAAATTTTTCCTGATATCCAATCTAAACCTTTTCTGCAGCTCAAGACCTTTCCTCCGGTCCTATCAGTTCTTAATTGGCAGAAGAGACCAGCACCTCTGCAACCTCCTTAGTTGTGGAGAGTGATAAGGTCTGCCCTCAAACTCCTCTACTCCAGACTAAACCTCAATTTCTTCAGTTGCTTCTCATGAGACTTGTTTTCCAGGCCCACTGCCAGCTTTGTTACCCTTCTCTGGACCTGCTCCAGCAACTTACTGCTGCTCTTGAACTCATGGGCCCAAAACTGAACAAAGTATTAGCTGTGGGCTTGCCAGGGCCAAGTGCAGGAGCATAATCATTTCTTGACTGCTGGCCACACTATTCCTGATACAGGCTAGGATGATATTGGCTTTCTTGGCTACCTGGGCACATTGCTGGCTCATATTTGTTGCCTGTTGACCAATACCCTCAGGTCCTTTCCTTCTGGGCAGCTTTCCAGAGACTCTTCCCATTGCCTGTAGCTTTCTGTGGGATTGCTGTGACCCAATTGCAGGATCAAGCATTTGATCCTGCTGAATCTTACACCACTGACCTCAATGTATTGATCCAGCCGGTCCAAATTCCTCTGTAAAGTTTCTTTACCTCCAGGCAGATCAACATTCCTGCCTAACTTGGTGCTATCTGCAAAATTACTGAGGGTGCATTCTTTCTTCTCATATAGGTCATTGATAGAGATATTAAAGAGCTCAAGCCCTACTACTTAGCCCTGGGGAACACCTGTTTGACTGGCCAGCAACTGGATTTAACTATTCATTGCAGTTCTTTGGGCTTAGCTATCCTGCCAGTTTTTTACCCAGTGTGGAGTATGCTTGTCCAAGCTATGAGCAGAAACAGTGTCAAAGGTTTTACAGAAGTCTAGGACAATTTTGTACTTTGAGTTGTTACTGTGGTCTTAGCACAGTTATACATTGTCACCTCCCCAGATCTCAGGAAGAACTGTGTAGCTTCTGCATTTTGGCAACTGGAGCAAGTAAGGTTGGGGCTAGGCTGGTGAGCTTAACTACTGTTATTAGCAGAGAGGCGGGTTGGTGGCCACACATGCAAAATACCAGTAAGGTTTTGGGAGCAAAGATAGGAGTGTTAATGCCCTGCAAGGGTTGTCCTGCAACTAGAAATCTAATGTGCTGTGAGAGCAGGAAAGCAGTAATTAACTTCTTCCTTAGCCTGCATGAGCTGAAGCCACTTCCAGCTAATACTTTTTTTGTGGTTGCTCAAACTTAAGTGAACTGCAGTCAGGATGAAGGGAGGATTGTTGTTTGGGAAACCTCATGCAGAGGTCTGTAGTCTTCCTGAAACTTGATAATTTTATGATAGAAGGAGCATTTCCACTGCAGATGCTGACCTATTTTGGAACTTAATTGGATGTCATTAAAACAATATGGTGTCAGACCTTGCTATCAAACTGCTGAATAATTTGGTAATTATTATTTGTTAGCATAGGAACATCATACACTGACTTCTTCCTAAAATCTTGCTAAAGTTCTTGTGCAACTAATTTGCTCAACTGCTGTGAGAAACCTAGATTATCTGTTAGAAAGAGATGTAATTGATTTATAGATGGGCAGTAAAACAAGGAAGACTTTAAAAAACCCTGAATCTTAAATGTCAGTTAAGCATAGTGACAGTGTGCTGATATTATTGTATTGATTGTACCTGGTTTGATTCATAAATATGTATTAATAATGTGAATGGCCCCTGAATACATCAGATAACTCCAAGGAATAGCTGCTGGTCAGAATCACAGTGATAAATTCTGAGGGTTCTTTATTATTGAACTTGATCACCATTATGGCTTGGGCAGATTTCCAGCACAACTGGCTGTTAGCTTTCTTTCCGTAGGGCTTGGTGTATAAGCCCTGCTCATTTTACTAGACTCAGACATTGCACATTTAGTTAATGAGTTCCTTCCTTACCTGGCACCCTTATCAGCATTACACAGTAGACACTGTTTTGAAAATTGAAGATGCAAGCATTGAGAAACTAAGATTGAACTTTGTTTAACTGAATTCTAGGTGTTGCACCAAAATCTTAGCAATGAGGGAAGACACTATTTGGCAAGAAGAAGAAGCTGTCAGGTGCTGAGAGGTCTTCAAGCTGGGTTATGTGGATGTACAGTGAATTTAAATTGCATTCTTCTAATAAAGCTTTAAGCTGTTTTTTTTATTTAACTACTTAAAGCATTCAAACTGATATAATTCTTTCTTGTGGGTGCTTCTGATGGTACAGTGTGTTTTTGATGAGGCTGCCTATTGGTGTGTAGACTTGTATTAATAGAGCATGAGCTGTATGAGCAGAATCTGAGAATAGTGTTAAATTGTTAGCAGTCCTTTGGATGTACTTTGACAAGTAATTGTCAAGAGACAGCAAAATTAACTTTCAGATTTCAGTGTTAAAGGAAAATGTGGTGAATCATAAAATTGTTTGGATTGGAAGGGGTCTTGAAAAGTCATCTAGTCCAGCACCCATTAGAGGTAGGGACATTTTCAACTAGATCAAGTTGCTCAGAGCCTTTTCCAACCTGACCTTGAGTGTTTTCAGGGATGGAGCATCTGCTACCTCTTTGGGCAGCCTCTGACAGTTTTTCACCACCTTGATCAAGCTCTTAGATCTCGCTGAAATCTACCCTTGCTTATATAAATCTTTACCACTTCTGCTTTCACAGCAGGCCCTACTGAAATGTCTGTCCTCATCTTTCTTGTAAGCCCTTTTTACACGTGCTCATCGTGAGACTGCTTAGTGTCTCATTTGGGTTAAGCTTCATTGTTCCAGCTCTGTTGCAGTCACAGACCCTCCTAAACAACTTCCTTACACTATTTAGGTTGATCAAGGAAGCCTGGTTCCTATGCTTAACACTATGGTTAGGTTCAATGTGTACTACATTTTATTTGCCTTTTGCATGTAAATGGTTTATGAAATAAAGTCATGTCTCTTGTGTACATTCATAGGCTAGGGACTGCTAATGATGAAGGGAACTGGTTACTGCAACTGCAGTCTTTGAACAGCCAGTAGAGATTTTTTTTGTTGGATGCCTTCACAGAAGTTGAGTGTTACTGTCTGAGGGCAGTAATGAGATGTTTCTCTACCATGAAGTTGCCCATCTGCATTTTCTCAACACAAGACTTGTTTTAAGTGGCAAATCCTTTGTCTAGGGAGACAGTCTGTAAAAATGTTACCTTATTAACCTAATGCTGCGAATAGTTAGCAATAGTAAGGCAAATTAAACTGGTGAAAGGCCTGGAACACAAGCCCTATGATGAGAGGCTGAGGGAGCTGGGGTTGTTTAGCCTGGAGAAGAGGAGACTCAGGGGGGACCTCATTGCTGTCTACAACTACCTGAAGGGAGGCTGTAGCCAGGTGGGGTTGGTCTCTTCTCCCAGGCAACCAGCAATAGAACAAGGGGACACAGTCTCAAGTTGTGCTGGGAAAAGTCTAGGCTGGATGTTAGGAGGAAGTTCTTCCCGGAGAGAGTGATTGGCATTGGAATAGGCTGCCCAGGGAGGTGGTGGAGTCACCATCCCTGGAGGTGTTCAAGAGAAGCCTGGATGAGGCACTTAGTGCCATGGTCTAGTTGAGTGGCTAGGGCTGGGTGCTAGGTTGGACTGTCTGATCTTGGAGGTCTCTTCCAACCTGGTTGATTCTATGAAATACTAATGAAATAATTTCAGCAATGTGTTCTAATCAGTCTGAAACATAAGAATACATATGAACACTTCAGGTTTCAACTATGAAATTCCAAACTTGACTACATAATGAGGTGGTGTCAAACCTGTCTCATGTAATCAAGATACAAGTTGAGCACGATGTGCTGGTTCAGTGTTTGGATAGGCAGAAGTTAAAAAGCAGTCCATTGTGAAATTTGGATGCCTTAAAACCCCAGGCTTGTCCATGTAAGTAAATCTGTAAGCCTTTCTGTGTATATATATATAATGTGTTAATGAGTCAGGTAATTTGGACTGCTGAGCAAAGCCCTTATATGTTGACAGACATTTAAGATGATATATTGGTGTAAATGTGTAACTGTTTACAAATGCATGTATGTGTATTTGGAGGGAGTGGGGCTGGGGAGTCACCTTTGGATTAACCAGTACAACTTGTCCTGTAGCTGGTGGAATTGTGTAAAGTTGCATTTCATAGAACTATTAGAATGCTTTCTGTTTGAAAGCGTCTTAAAGATCATCTAGTTACACCCCTCTACCACTGATGACAATACCTCCTACTAGACCAGGTTACTCAAAACCCCATCCAACCTGACTTGGAATGCTTCCAGAATTGGAGCTCCCACAGTTTCTCTCGGCCTCCCCACCTTCATTGTGAAGAATTTTTTCCTAATGTCTACCCTGAACCTAGCTTATTCCAGTTTGAAGCCATTAACTGAGGATGCATGTTGTCTCCTTCTCTGGGTCATTGATAAAGATACTGGAGAACAGACACAAATACTGAGCTCTGGGAACATGCTGCCAAATTTTGTACTGATTGATTGTTTCTGTAGACAGCCTTCATTAGTAACTACCATCTGAGCAAGAAATGGAAGTGTCTGGTTTTGGTCTAACCTATTCGTTGACAAGCATGCTGGTTGTCTGTCAGCAAGCCAAACAACTTCAGGTGTTGAGCTTGTGCTTCTGTCTTGGTGCAGAGCATTAACTTCTCTTTCATCCATCTGGCCTTTGGAAAATGTTACCTTGTTTGTCCTCCAAAAAGTCTCATATGTCTATAATCTAAGCTCAGTTCTTATTCTAGGTCTGAGACTGAACTCTGCAAGATAAAAATGTCATAACAAGTATAGTAGATGTGATTTCCTCAAGTAGTTGATCTATTTTAAGTGCACAGTTGACTCAAATGGCTTCTGTTCTACCATTAAGCATTGCAGCATATTTGGAGTTTCACTTCAGTTCACAAGAGTTGTAGAATCATGGCTGAATGTGCACTATTCTGTTACTTCCTTGGCTGTACCTGAATAAATTTAGAAAGTTGTCCTGATTTTTGGCTGGGGTTATTTTTCCTTCCAGAATTTGATGTCCCTCTCTGATTTGTATTTAGAATGAGAATAGTCTTTTAATATGTTGTTTCAGTTGTTGCTAAGGAGTGCTTATTCTAACTCAGTGACTCTTCAGCTTCTCTTAAGGCCCTGCCAGTGGAGGCTGGAGGTGTACAAGAAGTTGGGAGGGGATATAGCAAGAACAACTGACCCAAACATATGGAAGGGATATTCTGTATGATATGATGTCATGCCCAGTATGAACACTGTGAGGGATTGGCTGGGAGTCAGTCAGTGGGTGGTGAGCAACTGAATTGTGCATCACTTGTTCTATTTCATTATTGTTACTCTCCCTTCCTTTGCTGTCTTACTAAACTTACCTCAACCAAAGTGTGTTACTTTTTTCTTTCCCCTCTGCAACTGTTCTTCCCTATCTGTGTGGTGGTTTGAGGCTGATTGGAATATTCTACTGAGAGAAATTAAATCCTTATCTGTGAGAGGAAAGAAAGGAAAAAAACCCCAACAGTAACCTGTTTCCCTCATTTTTCTGTTGAGAAGTGCAACTGGTCAAAATATAGATAAGGCACTCCTCATACATTACTCATCTCTCAGTTCTGTTCCTTCTTTCTGGGAGTCTGGTCTCTGTGGTTGCCTCTGCCTTAACTCTTTAATCGAGCCTAACTCTTTTCCCTCTAACCTTCTTGTTGTCTTTTTGACATCTCACCTCAAATCTCTCCAGATTTGCCACATGAGATATACGTGAGTTGATCTGGTTATTTCTGAAGGGAGGAAAAGGGGAGGTGAGAGGAGGTTTGGGTCAGGAGCCTCCTGGGAACTCTCATGTTTCTGGGAGGGGTACTGTGTTTCTGTATTACTTTTAACTTATATACACAATATTTACAGTTATGTGCATATGCTTATAAACTGTCCTAACCTGTAAATATAGCTTTCTTCCTTAACTTCCAGCTGGCTGAGTCTAGTCTGGGTGATTTCATAAATGTGGGGGAGTGGGTAACTCCCAAACTGTCTCACTGTCCCATGGAGTCAAGTGAACTAGAAAGTGGCTGCTGGGTGCTTAACTGATAGCTAGAGCTAAATCATGCCAGGAGTGTATTTAATGCATTGTTTGGTATTTTCTTAGTCTTTCTTTCTTAACATAGCTAAATATAAATTGAAAAGGATAAAAAACCCAAACACACACAAAAAAACCCCAACCAACAAACAAAACCATTGGGTGTAAAAGAATTTAAGCTTCTCCTAGAGGAGACTTCCAAATCTTGCTGCAACCTAGGTTATTTCAGGTAAAGGTATGGAAGCTAGGTGTCTGTTTAAAAATTCTCAACTCTTTTTGTTGCAGTTCTTTAAATGTTAATTGCCATAGTATTAACTCTTTGATAAGAACTCCCTGGCTCTCTTGCCAGAAGTCAGCCAGGTGGAGCAACTTGATCAAAGATCAAGTTTTGCTGTCCTTTGTTTTGTGGGGTAATTTAGGTGACTTGCAAAGCTTTCCTACTGACTCCATTCTATGATTTGGTTATCACTTAACCATGGTTAACTGCAAATGTCTTGATTTTTTTTTTTTTTTTTAGGCAGCAAGGATATAAAAACTATCTGCAGTTATGCCTCTTCCCATAGACCTTTTGTGGTGGATTGGGAACTTCCTCCCCTCCACTATTGAAATTTACCAGACTAGCTCAGACGGTTGGGAAGTAAATGAAGCTATATTTACAGCACAGCAGAATTTACAAGCATATATATGTAATATATTTCAAGTATGTACAAATTAGTAATGAAATCTAAACTCCCTTCCAGACAAAGAAAAACAGCCCCCAAAGGCTCAAAGCTACCCCTTCTTGATCTCTCTTCCCAGACAGAAACCAAAACAATGAGTCAACACAACTTGTTAGTGGAGAGATAGCACAGTGGAGTTAAGAGGAAGTGAACAGATTGAATGACACAGACCAAAGTTGTTTTCATTTTGGCTTTTTATCCCTCCCAGCAAACCAATGAATGATGCAGACTTCATCATTAGTTGCTTTTTACAACCAATGATCTGATTTCTTCGATTAAAATATTACAGTAATCCTCAAACCCGCACACCCTGTTTTGTGTGCTAGTTCGAAGCAAGCTAGAATGTTTTGTTGAGAAGAACTAGATTGCAGGCTGTGAAAGGAAAACAATGGTGACATCTACTTCACTCATAGGCTTTCTGATAGATACAAGAAGAAGAATCAAAACATAGATAAGGCACTCAGCTTCTCCTGCTGGGGAGCTCTGAGATGCATCTCTCTCTCTAACCTCACCCTCCGTTTTTCTGATTAATCCACTTTGCTTCCTAACCTTCTTTCTTTCTTGGGTCTGGGGTAAGGTTGAGAGGGGGAGGGAGAAGGTGAAGGGGCAGTTGGGAGCCCCTTCTGGGGACTCAGGTTTCTGGGAGGGCTGTTGTGTTTCTGCATTACCTTTTACTTTGTATATTTGTATATATACTGTAAATATCTGCTTGTGTATTGTGCTCAGCTGTAACTAATAAGCTTCAGTCAATTTCCAGAGCTGGCTGAGTCTAGTCTGGGTGATTTCCAAAGTGTGGGGATGCAGTTAACAACCAAACTATCACATTTTGGAGGAGGACCCTTCTTTTGGCACCTTAGCCACAAATGAGCATAGGTGCATTTCTGCACTGCTTGTACCCACAGAAGCAATGTGATGATTTATTGTGACTGCAGAGGATTTACTACACTCTACCTTCACTTGACACAGATTTTACCCCTATCCTGAAAGACTGATGGAGTGGGAGTCACCTATGAGAAACAGTCTAAGTACTCAAACATATAACTGAAATTACACAGTCCTGAGAATAGCTGTTGAAATTACAACAGGAAAACACATCTTGTTAACTAAAAATGCTGCCAAGTTAAACCTGGCTTGTTTTTTGTTGTTTTTTTTTCTTCAAGTTAAGAAGCTTAAATGTCATGGTTACTGACACAAGCTTGCCTTTAACTGACTTTGTTTTGTAGTGATCAGTAATTGCTTTTGAATTGTGAAGACTTTATGACTTTATTAACATCAGATAATATCATCTTCAAAAGAAAAAAGGGACCCAAGTTTTGGGTTTTTTGGAGTTTGGGGCTTTTGTGGGTTGTTTTGTTTGGTCATTATTTCCACAGTTAAACAGTATCACTTGCCCCTTTCCTTAGTGGTTAAATAAATGGTACCCTAATTAAATCTAGAATTATCCTTTAGTCATACTATTCCAGCTAGAAATTGTGTGGGTTTTAATACCCAGCTAAATTCTCCCTCCCTGAATACTCATATAGAGATTTTTGAGATTACAGTGGGTCTGTTCTACTTCATGATGTTTTTTTTCTTCCTCCCCAAACTCTACATGGGCAAGAAGGAAATTATTCTGTTTGAGATTCTTTCTTGAAGGTCACTAGGTCAGGGAAAAGGAATGCTGAAAAATGTTGAAACTCTTCAAGATAAACTTTTCCCAAAAGTTCTATCCAACAAGATTTCCAACTTGGTGCTCTATTTTAAGAGTTTCTGAACTGAAGTAGACATTCCTACTTGCCTTTCCTATTTCTGTTGAAAAGGAATTACTAACTTCTTACAAAAAGGAGACTGTATGTAAATGAAGGCAGGTACTGTTCTGAGTGCTGAAAAGCAATGTAATATGAATAGTCATATTCACCTAGAGCTCATTAGTGATCTGATTGCCTCACTGAGAGAACTCCTATGTTTGTAACAGTATGTTAAGGTGCTGTGTTTTTACATGCATTTCAGTGATTGAATTTCATCTTTTTTTTTCCAGAAATGTTACGAACAGAAACAGTACAAAAATGGACTCAAGTTCTGCAAGATGATTCTCTCTAACCCAAAATTTGCTGAACATGGAGGTAACTGCAGATTCAGAAGATAGTGTTTTGATTTCTTTCCTTCTGTCATTACTTTATATGTGTAATCAGTCTATTCCATACTGCTAGGAAAGCAAGGTGCCTGTGATCACTATGGGTCAGTCCTAATGACTAAAAAATTACTCTAGATTTTTCAGTCATTGTGCATTTAGACCAAATTTCTACCCTCATCTCAGTCAAAAACTCCACTGTGGTAGGATGCTGAGGATAAAAATACGTGGTTGAAGCACGCTTGAGTGAAGCTTCCAAGCAAGTTGCCTTTCTAGGTTTTGGGGTCAGAACAGTCGTATGATGTTGTTTTGTATTCTTATTTATTAGCAACTCCAGCCTCCTTTTTTGTTAGTATTACATGAAGATAGCTAGCCAACAAATTAAAAACTTTGCCTTTTTTTTTGGTGAAATTCATAGTCTTAAACTTTCGTGCTGCATATAATTACTCGCTTGAAGGAAATGAAGTTAAGTGTAGTATTGCTGCTAAGATTCAGAGCTTAAGGCAGAATCTGCAGACCTTGTTCTGATAAATATTGTAGGAAACAGGACAGCAAGCTGTTGCTACTATTTACATTGATCAGAACTTAATCCTTTATAAGATACTGTACTGCATAGTAGACTGCCTGTTATGTGGTATAGCTCATCTTTCTTTCTGATAGTATTTTTTTTCCTTGTCTGTCTGCTGTTGAAGCAACACAACACATGAGTGTGCATGTACTGTGTTCCTAAAGTTATTTTCCTGTTTGACACTGCCAGGTGTTGACAAAATGTTCAACTAATCCTTCTCATGCTTCCTTCAGTCTTCTGTTACTTCCCTAGAGATAAAAATACAGGTTCCTTGTTGCTTCAACACTGGAGGGGCTTGTCCTGCTCTGACCTAATGCATTTGTCTACTAGAACTTGTGGTGTTTTTAACATCTTGGTGAACATCTGTCTATTCAGCTCTTGCTAGCTCAAACTTTTCCAGGACAGCTAGCTGATTTGCAGTTTTCATGGTACTTGGGCTTTGAGCCAGTAATGGCTTTCAAGCTTCGGAGCAGAGCCTGGAACAATCAGCTGAAGCAGAACTAAGTCAATTAAATGATCTGACGTGAAGCTGCTCTTATGTCATGTGTAGCATCAGAGACAAGGAATTTAAAAACTTAGGGAGAAGGTGATGATCAGATGGATTGCTGTGGCAGGACAGTTATTTCCCTACTGTGGAAACACAGGAGTATCTTGTCCTCCTTCCCACAATGGGCATGTTCTTTTTCAGGCTTCCTAATATTAATGGGAAGATGTTGTCATAACTTTCTCTGTTATTACAGTGTGGAGGTTGGACAATTAAGAAACCTCTCCTTTTGGTCAGCATTCATTTCAGGTGTGCTTTTGCAGGAAAATGGTCTTAAAGAAGTCAGTCAGTGAAACTTTGAATTGCTGTTATAGCTGACCTTGAGATGATGAACTGTTGCCGTTAATACTGGGGAAAGAGTTGCAATTGGAATAAAACGGGTCCAATTTTCTGTTAGGGACCACAACTAAGTCACCTTTTGTTTAGAGGGGATGAGTCTGGTACAGCTACAGCTTTCAGTCATAGTGTGTGCATTACATGCAGCTTGTTTCACACAGCATCACTGAAGAATGAGGGAAGAGGGGGAGCTGTATCATGCAGTTATATTTGGAATCTTGTGCCTCTCAGATTGCTAACTAAAATGCTACTATGAGGTCACTTACCCCTGAAATACTGTAGCAGATCTGTTTTTCTAGGTGCAACATAATCTTGCTTTCATCTTATGCCTACCTGTGACTTCTAAAACAGACTTTAAGGTCTCTAAAATTTGTTTTCTGTGATTTGACTGGCTTTAAGGGAATTAAGAATGGCTTTTATAAGTGCATGTTGTCTGTGTTAGTAACATCTGTATGATTCTGCAATGGTCTTTTTAAGACCAGTTTCGGGAAAGGGAATGCTTATATTTAACTGTCTCCAGCTGTGCAAGGTTGCAATCCTGGTCTAATGTATCGTTTAATGGGGAACTTGACTTTGTAACAATGTCAGAGAATATTCTGTGTTGTGAAACTGGCATAAGGGAAATCAGAAATAGAAGTATTTGCTGTTTCCTGCAGAAACGCTGGCCATGAAAGGACTGACCTTGAACTGCTTAGGGAAGAAGGAAGAAGCATATGAATTTGTTCGTAAAGGACTTCGTAATGATGTGAAGAGTCACGTCTGTATCCTTCATGAAACAAGACCTGATCTTTGTGCTAGGAGTTCTCACTTCAATGTCTGTGATTTTGTTGCTGTGTCAGCACCTACTTTGGGAGTACATAATAGGGCCTATATTTAAAAAGTCCTGAGATATGTACAGTGATTATTAATTGGTAACCAAATACTTGGAATAAGGTTTTGTTTTCTTTTGTGTGGTTTTGCAGAACCCTTAAAAATGCCTTTTACATTTATCTCTTAAGAAAAGACCATCTGTGATATTTACATTCTGCAGAGAATAAGTATGGCTTGTAAAATCTGTCCTTTTCTAAAACTCTCTTAAAGGGGTATAAGAAATCAATCTAGATGTGCTCTAAATATCTATTTTGCTATTAAATTTTAGATAATGGTTTAAGTCTTCTGGCTTGACAACTGCTCTTCTGTTGTAAGCCTGTCTTTCAAAATTTTATACCTGTGAAATACTACTCAGGAGCTTTGGGAGTAGCTGCCTTCTGTTTAAGGCACAGGCAGGTGGCCACTTCAGATTTACACAATGCCTTACTTGTTCTGCCTGCATTTGAGCTGCGTTTTACAAGGCAAATTTCCTGTTAGATATTACTATTTTTTTTTTCTTTAAATTATCATTGTCAGGGGAAACACTTTCTGATGGTCATGTAGTTAAGACAAAGGGATGGCTGTTTGCACCCTTCCTTTACTAAATATCTAGGGAGCTTGAGGTTGACCTAAGTGTATGCAGATATCTGAGTTACTAGAAGTATGCCATAGAACAATCAAAGATCATTTTTACCTTCTTAATCTTGTAAACTGAACACCCGAGGAATACCAAAGCAACTTTAATCTGTGTAAGAAGTCTTAACTCTAAAGCACAATTTTGGGGGATTCTGATTCCTGAACAAAATTCCAGAGTGGCATTTATCATCATTTCTAATTCTTGTTTTCAGTTAATGCTGGCTCTCTTAAAACTGTCTAGGAGAGAAATAATGAAGGGAATTGTGCTTTTCCAGGTCTAACTTGTGGGGTGTACATTAAAGGGGCCTTTCTGGACACAGATTAAAAAAATCTATAACTAAAAAAAGTTTTAGTGTTTTTGTCACTGTTTTACTGACTATCTAAAGTTTACCTTAAGGCAGAAACAGGTTTTGTTTGCTGAATTCAGAGAAAGCATTAGCTGGTCCAGATCTCGTTAGACACAAATGGTTTTTTAGGTGCATCCATAGCTTTGACAGAGCAAAAAGTTCTGACTTCGTGCATTAAAGTGTTACAGCTCTACAGAAGATCTCTTCATTTGTTTCTGCAGTAAGCACAAGCTAGCTGATATTGAATTCCAGAGTTGCCATCAGCTTTGTCACAGTAATTTCAGTTGTCATCACTTGGTAAAGGCTAGAATAATAGCAAACCTCTTTTACTGTTGCCACAGTTGAGGTGATCCTGAGGTATTTATGTCACTACCCAAAGTTGATGTTTGGGCTCCAATAGTTAGAGAGAGTCAAGACTATGAGGAAATATATTCTGATAACTGAGAAACAGATAGGAGGCTAAGCTTTTTTAATAGAACTTCCTTCTACACCCTTTGCAGAAGCTTGTGGCTGGGCATGAAGTTCTGATGAAAGCTTATAGGCCTATTGATCACAGAATCACAGTTTGTCAAACAGTGTGTGTTGGGGGGTGGTGGTGTTCCAAGTGGTCTAACATAAGATTTTAAAATGAGATTTTATTGCTTATTTGGAAACATTTAGTACTTCAATGTCAGTAATGTCTGGCTGCAGTAATTCAGCTTGACTTTTATATCGATACTGATGTTCAGGGAGGTTATCAAGTTCTTTGGTCTGTAGCACAAATGCATTGCAGTTATGTAGTGAAGACTGTGAACATAACTTCCTTAACATATGTTAGGTTGGCATGTCTATGGTCTTCTGCAACGTTCTGATAAGAAGTACGATGAAGCCATCAAGTGTTACCGGAATGCACTCAAACTGGATAAAGATAATCTACAGATACTTAGAGATCTCTCTCTGTTGCAGATTCAGATGAGAGATTTAGAAGGGTATAGAGTAAGTATTCTTTTTGCATCCCCATTTATTGCCTTCTGCATTGTGGTGGTGTTTCATTAAGCCTTTTATTGCTGGTAATTCTGTAGTTACCTTTTCTGTTGCAAAAGTGGTTTAAACTTTTGTGTCAGTGTGAAGATGTAGAGCAGAGTTCTGTATAAAGTTTGGAACAGAACTATAAATACACTTATGATTTGAGTTGGATCACTTTGTAAAACTGCATTTCAACTTTTCACTATAATAATGAAGATATAGCTAAGACTTGAAGCTTAGCAAGTGAAGTAGTTCTTACTGTGTTATTGTGACATACTGCAGATGGTGTTTCCAGTAGGTATGCTGAAGGTAACGTTTGAGTATGTGAGAAACTTGCCACATGACTGATTTCTGGACTAAATACTGATTTTTAACATCCTTAGAATTTAAAATGTTGGTGTAAGTGGCTTCAGAATGGCTGAACTGATTTAGTTAAGGAAGGGATAAGTCCTACTCTTCTTCCATCCCCTATTTTGTGTGAAGTAAAGGGCTGCATTAGGGATTTCAGCATTAGTTGATATTCTTCACTAAGGACATTGAATTTCCTAATGCAAGAAAAGGGAGTAACTGCCTTAGTTAATGTGATTGGATTCCAAAAGAGTGTTTGATAAGTACTGCAGCAGCATGAGTGACTTTGCACCTGGGCATGATGAGGCTGGCACTGCTTTAAGAGTGACAGTGAGCTCATGCTTTCTAGTGGAAACCCCACTCAGATTTCAGAGCTGTATTTCTATGTTCCAACAAATCTTATGCTTTGTATCATGGCTCCTTGTCATGGGTGTGGCTGACAGTTAATTTTCACATGAAACTGGAAGGTAAAACAACCAGGACAGATGACCTCAACTAATCAACTGTATATTCGATGCCATATGATGTCATGTCCTGTAGATAACAGGGGAAGTTGGCTGTCAGAGAGGAGGGTTTGAGGCTTGGGGACAAGCTCTGTGCTGGGTTCTGGGTGGTGAGCAATTGCATTGTGCGTCATTTGTTCCAAACATTCTTTTACTAGTAGTATTATTATTACTACACCTTTCTCTGTATTATTCTATTAAACTGTATTTATCTAAACCTCTGTCTTTTCTTCCAATTCTCTTGCCCACTCACTGTAAGGGTGAGGGGAAGAGTGAGCCACATGCTGCTCTATTGCTGCCTGAGCCTAAACCATAAGAATCCTAGATACAGAACTTAGCCTCCAGATTCAAGGGAAATGTGCTGCTTCTCCCTGTGATTATTAGAATCTTTAAAAGTGGCTTAGAGCTTTTAAAAGATCTTTGAAAAATATTAATTTGTATTGATAAGTCATGATAAAGGTGTAGTGACTCTTACAGATCTCTTTTTTCTTTTACTGAAGGAGACAAGGTACCAGCTTCTTCAGCTGCGCCCCACACAACGGGCTTCCTGGATAGGATATGCCATTGCATACCACTTACTGAAAGACTATGATATGGCCTTAAAACTACTTGAAGAATTTAGAAAAACTCAACAGGTAAGACTTTCTATTCTGGAAAAAGAACATTTCCTGAGTAAGAAGCAGAATCTGAGAAAATAGTTCTTTGTGATTAGGAAGAAATCAGAACCAGTTAAGAATTAGGAAGGAATTTCTTTGTGGCACTTTATGCTTTGAGCTTTTCAGGAGCTGAACAGCTGATAATTACACAGGAATACTTCTTTCCCTTCACAGACTATTATAGTTGAGAATATAAGGCCAGTCTGCTGTGGAGTAACTGAGTAAGACTGCATATTTAGGTTTGTAGTTAAAACCTGTAATAGTCTTGTCCACAGTAAGTAAAACTTCAGAAATTATTTAATGTTAGACATACTCATTTGGCCTGCCACGCCTGGAATGCCATTGCATCTCTACAGAGAATGTGAATAGAAACTTTCATGGCTTTGTATGCATCTGTATCAGTGCTTAGTATCAAAATAACATAAAGTGCAGCTGGAAATTCTTTAAGATTTGGTGGCACTGGTTCTTGGGAATAAACAAAGTGGTAGAGTGCTGAAATCATTGAAAATAGACTTTTGAGAGAGGCCATTCCATTGTTCTGCTAGTGATAAAGCAAAACTATAAAGGCAAGATCAACAGAGTGGATATCTTCATGATTCTGTAATGTGGACAGAAAAATCCTATTTGTAGATGTTGTCTAGGAAGATATGCTGGAAGTATAATGTGTAGATAGTAAGATACCCCTGAGCTAGAGATAGCAATTTAAAACCAAAACCCTATCAAAAAACCAACCACACACATCAAACCAAACACAAAAATCCCACAACAACATAAAAGCCACCCCAACAAACTCTCACATCCTCTCTGAGAACTTACACAGCTGAAATGCTACTAATTGTTAGGAAAGAAATCAGTAATTGCTAGGAGGGACCAGCGTTTGTCTTTTGGTCATGTATTGTGGTTAAACAAAGGATATTGTGAGCCAGGTGTATATAACATTATATTTGACAAGAGCTGTAATTTCAGGGTTGAATAAAGCCTGAAAAGACTACATTTAAAAGAAAATTAGGTCATCTTTTATGAGTATTTGACAGCCAAAAAGTCATGGCTCTCGAGTGAGTCAGCAGAGCCGAATCTGAATTTGGTGTTGAAATGAGTTTGAATTAATATGTAACAGATGGAAAAAACTGCAAGTGAAGTGTGAGAAATTGAGGTTCTTTCAAGAACTAAGGCAGCTTAGCAGTGGTGTTAGCCCCTTGGAGAGAATGGAATTGATGCTGTTGCTGTTGTCCTTTCTAAAAGGTTGCATGTAAATAATGCCTGTTTGAGGGCATTTGTGATGATGTGTTCTTCAGCTTTGTGACTAAGCCAGATTTAAATACCAGCTGCCATAGGTGAACATAATTGAGTCTGTGCAAGTTATCACAAGTTTAAATCTTAGCCTAAACTGGAGAAATCATTCAGAAGATCCCAAGCTCTGATGCTATTTTTAAGTAAAACTGAAAATACCTGCAAAACTTCTATAAGGAGGAAATTCAACTTGAGTGATGAGCTGTTCAAGTGTTGATTTGAATGTCAGTCACAGGCAAATGGTGAAAGAGATAGTTAAGCATTAAATAACAGAAATACATGAGATTTGTAGAGCAACATGAGATTGTATAGAATTGGTTGTCAAGTCTTTCCTCTTTTTTGAGGTTGGTAGAGAACTGAGTCATTCTGTTGTCTCTTCCAAAACACTAAAAATAAGGACGATCAACCACATTAGCTTCATTTTTCTTTGCAAGCAGAGTGGTTTGTACTTTACTGTGCTAGCACCCTGGGGAGTGCAGGCCTATGTATAGCTCCAACCACTAGAAGAGGGAATCAACATGTGCTGGGTCTCAGGCAGTCAGGAAAGCCCAGGCAAGTTCACAGTTCAATTTTGCTATGCTTTGGTTCCTCCATAAAATGTCCCAAACATGCTCTTATTGCAGCCTCTGGATATTTATAGTCCTAGTCTGCTCATCTTTCAGGAGGTGCACTCTTTACTTCATAGGTCTCTCCTTTTGCCCTGTACTTTGTATGCACTCCACCTCAATAGATGAGTTTTTGTGACTGACTTGATAGAATATTGTGTGTGACTGTGATAAGCTTTGATGTTTTCCAAGCCTTGAAGGAAGGACTGAAAAACTGAAGAGTTTCCAAATCACAAATGAATGGGAATGTTCAACAAACAGATGTTTTTGAGGAGTCTTATGGCAATCTGTATTAGGCCTGATACTGTTTACCATTACTGTGACTAAGTAAATGTTACATGTTGTGTAAAATGCTACTTTGGTAGTAATTGGTAAATAATAATGTAGGCTGAATGTAGTCATTTACTCGGATTGCTCAGTACATTCAGATGTGAACAGCCAAAAGCAAGCAGTAAAACCAAGAAAATGATCAAGGAATTGTAGTGCTGGCAGATGAGTATGTGAAGATGCAGTACTACAGAATAATGGAGCTAAGCTAGCTACAAACTTTCACCAAAACCAGCAGTCTGGCTTTTCCCTGTGTGTTCCCAGCGCTTCCTTATGCAGCACTGGTGGACTCGTGGAGGGGCTGGTTCAGGAAGCCATAGTGACAAGGAAAAAGAAGCAAAATCCTTTGAAGGATTGATTGGCTGAGCTGAACAACTGGGAGATGAGAGGGGAAAGAGGAAGGGGAATAATAGAGGGAAGCAAACTGCCTTTGTTGATTCAGGCTGCAGTTAGGTTGACTTAGCTTCTTGTGAAGTCGTCCCCCAGGGCTGACTTTACAGGTAAAAAGTAAACCCCACTCTTATTTCTGAGAAGCAAAAAGTCTCTCTTTTTTTCAAAGAAACTAAGACTTACTGGTGACTATTTTTCAGAAAGTTATGGAAATTAAGATAACAATATGGGAAGACAAGAAAAGTAGGGGAAATACTGTGTAGTGCAAGTTTTTTCCCTGCTTAAACAAAAAGAAAGGTGTTTGCATACTTCAGAGACTGGTTCTTGGGAAGAGTAATAGGACAATTATTTAGCAGGGTCAAAATGAAGGAGCAAATACTGGGAGGAAATTGAGCAGTAAATTAAAATGGTAAAACATTGCCACTGACAGTTTTATTCTAATGACTGTGTTATCATTTGGAATGGTAACTCCTTTTGCACAGTGTATCCAGATAAACATTACCTATCATCTGGAAGCTGTAAGTCAGTGAGATGCACAATATTTCAGTGAAAACCATGTTGTAAGGCTTAATGTAGATGTTGCTGTAGGAAATGTAATAGCCTGTCCAAGTTAAATCAAATAATTGAAGAGTCACTTCACAACTTGAACATTGGGAACCAAGGTGTAAAACAAATATGCAGTTGGGTTTACTGTTATGTCCCATTTTTCCTTCTTTTCCAGACTAAATTTTTTATCCTTAATTTTTATTCTTAATATCTGCATCAGGCCCACAATTACAGATATGGACAGAAACCTCTGGAATTTTGGGGGTCTACTCTTAGGTATGTTTTGGCTGAATCTTGTCACATTATTTCAGTGACAGTTATGTTAGGGCATCTGTGGTTGTGAAGTTGAGTGGTTTTTTTGTCTAAGAGAGGAAGAAGTTTATTTTGAAACCGTAGAATTGACTTCAAGAGTAAGCTAGACATCTTGTATGTAAGAACAGTAAGTCTTCTGAAGTAAAAGAGGAATAAAGATGTGTTGTGCAGCAATAAAAATTGCACAGAAAACTTGTTACAGAAAATCTTAGCATTTATACTATTTAATCAGATTATTCAGGTTCAGTACAGGGGGTTGCAATCCAGTTGTCTTCTGATGAGTTCCATGTTAAAATCATGGGATTTTGAAGTCTCTTTAACTTTTAAACCTTCTAAAAATCTTGGGAGGTGTTTTTTTTATGGAATAATGCTAAGTGCTCAGACAGGTTGGAAGTAAGACACAGCTGTACCTTACAGCAAAGCTAAATTTACAAGCATACATACACAGTATATTTGCATGTATTTACAATTACATTAAAATTTAGACATCTTCCCCCCCACCCCAGACTAAGTCCAGAAGAGGCCAATGCCATCCTCTCTCTCCCCAGCTAGGAAACAAGCAGCAAAGCTCACCTGTTACCTGGTCAGTCAAGGTTAGTGGAAGAGACTAGGGTGAAGTGAAGAGATCCAGTGCCCAAGAGCCAAGAAGAAAGAATTGTTTATATATTGGCTTTTTAGACCTCTTGGCAAACCAATGAGTGATTTAGACTTTATCAATGTTCTTCTACAACCAGTGATCTAATATAGTTAGATTCTGCACTGAACTTTCAGGAAAGTACTGTTTTTTTCTTATTGGAATATTCCAATAAGCCTTAAACCACTACAGTGAAGTATCTTGTGTAGTAGGGATTTTATCTGGGTTTTTTTTTTGACACTAATTTTTGAGTCTGGCATAGCTAGGAGAGCTACAAAAAGGTTAATTGATAATGTATTTTTTTAGTAAGGATTTTGGGGTTAATCATGTTTGGAGGACCTAGAACCATTTCATGATGTGCCAAAAGGCTATACTACTTCTTGGATTTGGATGTGTATTGTGTTGGAGAGGGTATTTTTATGTGGAAGTGAAGAAGCAAGAACAAAGTTGGTGCTCTGCAGCTTCAGTTCTGTGCTATTGCAGTATGAGCAGAAAGACATGCTCAAGCACTTAATCCTTGTTGCATGTGTCATTTCTGTGAAGCAGTTAAATGTTTTCGAGGTAATGATTTTTATTGATGACTTAAAGTTTAGTGTGGATAAAAAATGCACCAAAGTGCAACCAAATGGAGCTGCAGATGAAGTAGAAACACATAAAATTTCATGCTACCTGCTGACTTCAATATGTGCAGGATCTGATCTTATTCCCTTAGCTGTCATTTGCTGTATGTCAGCAGTTACTAAAATGTCTTTGAATGTTGATACTTGCAGTGTATTTTACTTGGGGACATGAAGAATAGTTACTGTTTGGTGACCAGTGTGACTTTGAAGTGTTGCTTGCTCAAGAATAAACAATGCTTTGTCATTGAAAAGAAGTCAGGAGCACTCACCAAGTTAAACTCCCTCTTACCTGTTTTTGTTAAAATGAAATCATGTTAGACTGTATCTATTCTGTGATTTCTATTGGTAGGCAGTATATTTCACATAGCTGTAGTATAGATCTGGGTATTGTTTGTGTTCTTCTGCAGTTGGTCTCTGAAATCCTTGCAGTTTATACATAAGTGAAGTAACTTCTGTGTATTAGTGAAGAACATTTAGTATTAAATAATTATGTAGCTCTGACAAGATTTCTTTATTGCTTAAACACACTTCAGGGAACTGTCCCTAGAAGGGAATACTTTTAAAATGCCACCCCATTTCATTGGCCCATGTATCCCTGGAAAGTGCATGACCCACTAGTTTACTTGTAGCCTGTAGACAAAGTCCTAAGTATGCTACTGGCAGCAGACCTCTAGGTAAACTTAGATGCTTGAAAAGAACTCTTTGTGTGCTTGTGCACTGTACTTCCTGAAGCACTGAAATTTAGTACCTAGAACACTTGGTTAGAGAAAAACAGTGTAAGCTTTCTGTCTGCAAAGTTGTCAAGCTATAGCCAGTATTTGGATGATTCATTACTCTTGGAAATAATCTTGCCCAGAATTTTTGGAGTAGTTGAATATTGTGATATCTCAGCAATCTGCCCTGGAACATAAATCATAATGGAGTACATGAATCTTTCAGAAGGAGATGATTACTGTGATGTTTGCAGGTCATATTGAACTGTATGCTGTTAATTGGCTCACCGTGGTGATGGAGAAAAGAGAAATATGGGGATTTTTTCTGCTGTTCTCTTAAAGGATATCCTAAAGGAATCTGATTTGACTGGAAATGATGGGTGTTTCACAATTGGAGTGTTTGGATAGGTATAGAAATACACCAGATCTATATTCTGTAGACTTTTTTGCTTTCTGTAATACTGCATATAATTGAGGTACAGGTAAATGTTAACTAATGTATTCCTTTTTTTTTTCCTCTCTAGATTCCACCCAATAAAATAGATTATGAATATAGTGAATTGATTTTATATCAAAATCAAGTGATGAGAGAGGCAGATCTATTTCAGGAGTCTTTAGAACATATAGAGACGTATGAAAAGCAAATATGTGATAAACTAATAGTAGAAGAAATTAAAGGTAAGTCGTTCTTCTTCCCTTGGCCAGGTCTGTTCTAAATGTTTGGTACTGGCTTTCAGATATGAGGAAGCAGTAAAAGACAAAGCATGACATCTGTTAATTGATTTGAAACCATTACTACAGGGAAACTGGTTACACTGTATTTACTACTTTCTGTGCTCAAGTAACTCACCTTGCTGAAGTGGATATAGGATGCAGGTAGTTTAACTTGCGTTGAACAGGAACAGAGGAAATCAGAGGTATTACTAGTGCATACTAGAGTAGCTGTGAATTGGAGCTAGTTTTAACCCAGTTTTGATATCAAACTATCTCTTGTGAAATAGTTTGTATTGCAAACACTTTTTTTAGGTGAAAATCCTGCTTCCTTTTTAAGCTTTCTAATGGACTTACTTGTATTGGCTACCGAAGTTGACGTTTTTGGTTTAAAACCCGGTTCTTTTGGGGACTTGAAGCACTCATACTGAGTTCTGAATATGCAAAATTACATAGTGTAAAGTTGTAGAATCACACAGTTGTTTGAAAGGACCTATAAGATCATGGAGTCCAAACATCAATCTAACACCACCATGTCCACTAAAGCATGTCCCAAAATACCATGTCTACATGGCTTTTGAGCATCTCCAAGAATAGTGACTCTGCATTCCTGGGCAGCTTGTTCCAATGCCAGAGTGGTTAAGAAATGCTTCCTAATATCTAATCTAACCCCTCTGGTACAATTTCAGGCCATTTCTTCTTCTTTTACTACTTGATACTAGGAAGAAGAGGTCACCCACCTCATTATAATCTCCTTTCAGTTAGCTGTAAGGAGCAATGAGGTCCTCCTTCAGCCTCCCCTTCTTCAGACTAAATAACCCCAGTTTACTCAGCTGCTCCTCCTAAGACTTGGTCTCCAGGCCCTTCACCACTTTTGTTGCCATTCTTTGGACCCACTCCAACAAACTGATCTTGAAGTTAGGGGCCCAAAACTGAACACAGTATTTGACATGTGGGCTCCAGTGCTGAGTGCAAGGGCATGATCACTTTCCTACTCCTGCTGGCAGCACTATTTCTAATACAGGCTAAGGTGCTGTTGTCCTTCTTTGTAGAGGGAGTAAGAGGAGGAAAAAAAGGCAACCAACCCAGATCTCCAAGTAATGCGAAGGCAGTCACTTTGTCTCCCACAAGCAGACTGATGCTCAGCTGTTCTCCAAGCAATGGCCACCAGCCCAAATGCTTCTGAGTTCTTATCACTAAGCATGTCATTACAAAGTCTGAGTATCCCTTTTGAGTTTGGATCAGCTGTTTGTGAAGTGTCCACTCTATGTCAGTTCTGGCCTGCTTGCTGGCTGATAGAGTGGGGATGAAAAGAGAAAGCATTGATGCTGTACAAATACTGCTTAGGAGCAGTGAAAACACTTGATGTTTTCTGTGTTCAGATGTGCATTTCAAAGAAGTATGGGCTGCTGTAAAGAAAATTAAATGTGTGCAGGCCAGGTTTGCTTAGTAGCAAACCAGTGTCCTTTAACTGATACAAACTGATTAGTTGATGTGAAAACTACACGTGTAGTTAAGTAAACTGCCTAGCAAGAAGCAATATAGTCATGTGTTTGAGTTTAGGAAGAATTGTTTGTTTTTTCATCATCCACTTAGCTCTTTCAAACACTCAGCTGCAGCCATTGAAATCTTCATAAATGCTAAATGCTCCAAACTATTGACCTCTGTGTGGTAGCTTCAGGTTGCACTTGTACTACACAGTAAATACCTTTGGAAAAACAAAACCTCTTTTTAAATAGCTACATATGGTTAAGCCCAACTTTATGTACGTAGTTCTGTAAACTTTAGTCCCAAGCCATCAGTAATTTTTTTTCCTCACAAGTAATAGTTCTTTACTGTGGTGTTTTCAGGAGAGATGTTGTTGAAGTTGGGAAGGCTGAAAGAAGCTGGTGAAGTATACAAAGAGTTAATTGAGCGCAATGCAGAGAACTGGTATTATTATGAAGGCTTGGAAAAGGCACTGCAACCTAGTAAGTTAAGATGCACAGATAAACACACATACAGAATGTACTTAGAACTCCTGTTTGATACATTACTGGTTTAAGTTCAGAAACTTGACTTTTCAGGAAGTTCCTTCTAGTCTTGAATATGAAATATCACTGAAAAACTCACATGCATGAAAATACCAATACCATGTCTTTCCCTTCCTGATGTTAAAGGTGCATTTGCTAGCATGATTGCATAAAGACTGTTGCCTTACCACACATGAAGGTGAAAACAAATAGCAGTTCATTCCTATCTAGCAGCCTGCTGTCATGCACCACAGAAATTGGCTCAGATGTTACTACTTTCTTTAGCATGCACAGGGATACTCAATATTTATATCAGATCGCCTTTTAAATCTGAAAAATTTAAACCGACTGTTCTTTGGAGGAGAAAGTGATAAATGTGTTTAAAATATTTGTTCTAATGCTTATTCCCATTATGCTGTGTTTTTTTCCTTTCCAGGAAAGTAAATAGTTTTTTTTTTTGTTGTTTTCAATTACAGTATTGCAACAAGTTATGCTGAAATAAATGTTTTGTAGTAGTAACTATCCCAAGTGTTTACTTCTGCACAAGAGCAGTTTGCTTATTTCACGGCTGACTAATTAGTGGGAGTTGCTCTGATGACATCATAAATCATAAGCTCACAAGACTATAATTATATAATTCATAGCACTTGTAGCTGAAGTGTATTTATCAACCAGCTTTCTTCTACAAAGTTCTACAACTGGGTTTCTTAAGGCCTGGGAATACAGTTTGTGATTGGGAATTGAAAATTGCATTTGTTGCAATTATACAGAGCAGTGTTGTCCTTTTGACAAGGCTTGGTTTCACAGTTGTCTCACAAAACAAATTACCCAAGAGTTCTGTGTTGTTCTGTTAAATGTTTATGACAGTATGTGGTTCTTGAGGAAAACCCATCCAGTAGTTTATTTGATATAGTGAAATCCTGTGTAGATTAAAACTGTACTAATTTATAAAACTAATAATGCTACTTTATTTTTTAGGTGGTCTTAGGACTATTTCCTCCCCCATGGTAAGTTCTGGAGCTCCAACTTGTGACTTCAATTAGGGCTTTTATATGCTTTAGTTCCAATCCAAACATTATTTTGGTATAACTTTTAGAACTCTGCATCTCTTGGAGCCACTGGGTAACATATTTTCCCCCCTCCCCCAACATTTGAGCTCAGTGACAAAAGTTGTTTTCCTTCTGAGAGGAAAACATATATTTATTAAATGTATTGTCATAGTCCTGATCTTTACCTTCAATTCTATTTAAATTACTTCATGAATTTAACAATATTTAAAAGCAAAATCTATTTTAATAGTGCAAAAGCAGAATTTCAAAACAACAGATTAGCTTTATTTAAGTTCTAACCACATTGGAGCTCCAAAGCATATTATGGGGGAAAGGGGAGGAGTGGGAAGAAAGTCTTTAAGTAGTTTATTTTTGTTAAACTTTAAGGTACTAATAGTTCTGGTGCTCAGTGTCTAGACTGGCAGTATTGTGCATTGGTTTTGCTGCTACCAGATGGACCTATAAAAAAAGGCTGGTTGTATAGTATATTGTTTGTAGATCTTACATTTAGAAGTGCAGTATATTTCTGAGAATTCTCTAAGTATGTCTGAAATGGATGTTGAGTAAGAAAGAAACAGTTCACTGAAGCTGCGAATGTCAAACTATTATGAATAGGTCTGCATGTAACTGAGAGTAACCAAACTCTAGTACTGTCTGACTGTATTTGCAAGGTAATTGTCCTTTTTGCAGTTCATTTTTACAGTGATTAATGCTGGTAGCTGCATATTTGTACATGTAGCATGTTTGTTTTCAGTACAGTTTTACGTGGTAATGGTTGTCATTTAACAGGAAAAAATAGCACCATATGTTTGAAATGTTTCAAATGCAAACTGTACAAGTAGTCTAGCTAAAGTTCATCACTTAAACATTTAGAATAACTTTTTTTAAATGTTACTTACATCTATTATATTTACTGATAATAGGCACTTTAGAAGAGAGGCTTCAGATTTATGAAGAAGTTAGTAAAAGACATCCCAGAGCAGTTTCACCTAGAAGATTACCTTTAAACTTTGTTTCAGGTAACAAGATGCATATCTGTTCCATAATAGTTCTTGTTCTTTTTCCTTAAGTTTTCATCAGGCTGTTGAAAGTATATTTAATACCTATTTGTACATTTAATATCTATTCATACTTGTACACATCAGATGCATTTCTCTTGCAATAGACAATTATTTGTCTTTTGGGAGTCGATAGAAAAAGTTAACACACTCAAACGGGGTGATATGAACTATGTAATGTTTGTATTGGTAAAGCCTAAGCTACAGAATAGTTGTAGGAATTCTTGTGTGTAATCTTCTGCATTATGTAGGTTACAAATCAGAAGTTAAATGCTTTGAGGGTATTGTACACTTGAATTAAAGCTGGTATCTGTTAAAATATAAACACTGAAAGTTGGTGTAAATAATGCATATAACTATCACAATAGCATGGGACTGAACTGTTGAATAATTTTGTACTGTGTAGTTCTGCTACTGTACAGAAGAGTATCTTGAGTGTAAAACACTGTTGTAGAAACATTAGAACTTAAAGCTATGAGAGAAGCTGGTGGTGTGCTGGTAACTTATTACAAATAGGAACAAAAGATTTTATAGCTAAGTTCTTTCACTGACTGTCCTTCCAAAATCTTTTCTTGATATATGACACACAGCCTCAGTTGTGGAGGTAATATGTATGTACTACTTAAATTTAGAAAGCTCTGACCTTCCAAAGGAGGAGGCTAAATGAAATGGTAAACCCTATGAAAATAGGCAGTTCTTATGTAGCTAACTGCTGTAATTCCAGTGGAAAACTTTGGGAAATAATTATCACATACATAGATATCACAAGTCATGAGATTTTGAAGTTCAGCTGCACATACCCAACGTATTTATTCATGCTTTTGATGTTGTGAGGTTCAACTCATTTACTGAGCACTGCATTTGTTGTACCTTTAAACACTGCAGACACATAGCTGGTAAACTTATGGATTATTGAGTCTGTGCATACTCTTCTCCTGTATAAAATCACAAGAGTTTAACTGCTTCAGAAGAGATTTAGCCCTGAAGTTGATACTTCTGCCTTATGTAATCCCAGATATTTCTGTTTCTTTGAAATCACAAGGGCAAATGTCAAGGCAGTTGAGCTAGATTTGAGTGACAAGTAATATTTTTTTCTCCTGTAATGAAATTGTGATAATGAATAGCAAACAATGTATAATATCTTTATTAGTGGTATATCTTGCTGTTGACTTGTTTTCATTATATGCTCTGCATGAGGTTACCTTATATCTGACAGTTCATTTAAATGGAAGTGTCTTTGGTAACAAGGGTTAGTTGTTCCTGCAATAGCAATGGTGTCAGTGAAAGCAAAATTCATTATTAGATCAATCAAGAAAAATCTCTCAAGTAGGCTAGTTCCTACAGCATTTCATAAGCTTTCCTAACTTGTTTTTGCTAGTTTAAGTTTGTATCAGATATGGATGTGTAAGACTAGTTTTGATACCCTGAAATTTCATTAGATTAAAATCATTAAATGATTTCTTGTGTTTAAGTACAGCAGATGCAAATTCCTGTTGTCAAGAGTTAATAGTGAGAATATTAAGATTTAGAAGTGCACTCGTTTGGAGAAGTACTTGTAAATTTCAGAGGGATATGAGTGCTTCTTCCATAGTGGTCACTGACTAGTTGCTTGCAACCAACATGATCAATTACAAGGTGGCTTTAAAAGGACAGTCATTCCTAGACATTGCCATGCATTGCTTCTTAGTAACTTTGTATTTGATTAAAAAAGCTACTTGATCCAGCAGGAAACTACTTTTATGGAGGAAAGCTGTTAACAGTTAATTTTCAGACTGATCAAGGGTGAGAGGTTGGGGTCTAGCCATTCAGTTTTGGATTTGGGTTAGTTGCTGTGGGTTCAGTGTTCCTGTGGTCAGGTCTGTTCTGTGCCTCAGACTAAATTTTGAGCTTGGCTTCATATTATAGCTGTGTGCCTGGCTGTATATTTTGTGTTACTCAGAGTTTGTTTTAAAGGTGTTCTGCCTTTTATAAGTAAAGATGTACTTAATGGACCCTTGAATCTTGCTCTACTAAATTCTGAATTACAGTTCTTCCATTACAAGTACAAATTAGAGTAATTAAACAGAAGAAACTGGGGTAATGTTTTTTTATTTGTCATGTAGGGGAGTTTCTTGCAGTGCTAGAAAAGGAGTTTTAATCAGTCTGTAATAAAACATGTGCTTATGGCCCAGTCTACCCACAGGGAGTAGGAGTTTCTCTATATAATGGTTTGCTTTAGTACAGCGAGGCAATAACCTGAGTTACTTAATGCTGACTACAGTGAGTGTAGGACAACTAAGAACTGGTGGAAGTACATAAGAATGTTACATACAAAGCAGTAGTATCTGAATATCTATAAACAATCTTAACTGAATTTGTAATGTGCTCTTAATGAATAGGTTTATTTCATCAGTTTTATGGGTGTATGTTAGCATTATTTGAAGTGTAATACTTCCATGTTTAGAGACTTGGAGTCCCCAGCAAGAGTAGGCAGTTACACATAGCAACTTCATTCCTATGTGAGGAAACCCAGATGAGCTGAAACAACTGAAGAAAACCACTTTACAGGATGGGTATAAAAATGAGACAGCTGTTTTCCTAACTGGATATCTTCTTACATTCTCTTTAAATTCCTGTTGGGTTTTTTTGCTTGTACTTCCATCTGGAAATATTTCTCAGACAGGTGGCGTTCTGCAAGTACTGTGATTGTTATCAGAGAACTTCATTAAATCAGACTTTTGGCTTTCTGATGCTATATTTTTATAAAGATGGGTCTGATATATTAACCTTTCAAAAGTAAATCTTCTGTTTCTGTTTCCAGAAACAATCGTTATAAGTGGAACTTATGTCCTACTCATAAAAAAGACTAAAAGAGAGGTAGTGGGTTCATTTCATCTATCCTTCTCCCTCAAAGCAGGATAACTTCATAGATGCACTATTCTAATACACATTGCTCTAACTTAAAAGCATCCAGTGATGGAGCTCTTACAAGATCTCCCATGTAGCCTGTTCCAGTGCTTAGCTATGCCTACCATTATATTTTTTTTCCAGTGTTTAGCTGGAAATAGCTCTTGATTACATCCTCTGTAGCCAGCACTTAATACTCTATCTTTTTAATAGACCTTAGGGTTTTAAGAACCATTACTATGCCTTTGTCAACAGTCTCCTAAACATTAGCAAACAGTGTTTGATCTTTAACTGGAGCGTATTTGCATCTTATTCTTAAATAATAGGAAAAAGGAAACCCATAATTGCAGTTTCTCAGTTACTCTATCCAGAATTACACATCAATTAGTGCTTATTTATATAACACTTGCAATCACTGATATGTAATCAAATACACTTTTGTTTCTAGGTGAAAAATTTAGAGAACTAATGGATAAGTTCCTGAGGGTTAACTTCAGTAAAGGCTGCCCACCCTTGTTTACCACTTTGAAATCTTTATATTACAATCCAGAAAAGGTAAAATTTAGTATTTATTTGGTTTTAATGAAGCCTTCTATATTGAATTTCTAATAGACTATCTGATTGTTTTTATGTAGATTTTCCTGTAACTTAACTGTTGAACATTTCTCCTTAATGTGGTTATTTGTCCTTTGTGAATCAGCACATAATGCTTAATACCTATGAAACCTTCATAAACAGTTGACATCATAGTATTTGAAGTTGAATTGGTGCAAAATGCACTGCAGTCCTTGGGGGAAAAAAATTAAAACTAACCAGGAGCTTTATTTTTATGTACTACTTAGTGTTGGGATTCTTTCAACTTATGGTTTATGATGTCACCAGAAGTCAGTGATATTAAAATATCACACAGATAGCTACTGCTGTGTGTACATTTCTGAGTTGCATGAATACAGTAGCATTTACCACAAAGGCTTGTTTCTTATTTCAGTCTTCAGCTAAAACCTTACTGTTCAGTTTTTACACTTCTACAAACTCTCATTTTTGTCTAAATCGTGTTGTGGTAGGACTGTTGTTTCAGATGTACTTCTTTGGTCTGAGTTTGTCAGCTAAAATGAAAAAGTTTCAAAATGAAGCATGTTACTAAAATGTGTGCAGAAGAAAATAAAGACCTGTCTATTCAGATGTTGCTATCCTTTTGCTACAAGCAAAAAAAGCTGGGTGTTCTGTCAATTGCTAGCTAAGAAGAGATTTTTTTGGTAGCTGGGAAAAATCTAAATACATCATGCAGCTCATCAAACAGTAGTGGCTATTTCTTTATTTGAAGTAAACTTACTATTCTTTCTGAAAGTTGCTTTACTAGTTTCCTTAATGTAGTGTATTTCAATACACTTCTGTTGGGAGAATGCCATCTCTACTGTCTCTATGGCTGACAATTCCAGTAAATTCTGCATCATTGTAGTACAAGCTTTTCTACAGTGCCTGTTGCTAGTGCTCACTTCATATAAACTACTGAAAGTTGATACACTATCTAGATAGAAGTACAGTCAGTGCTGTGGAAGCTTTACCTCTGCCATTTGAAGATGAAAATCTAGAAGTTAAATTTATTTAGTGTATGAAAAAATAGGACTTAATTGTTTTTGAGATGATGGGTAAACAAGGACTGAAATAGGAACTATCATGTTTGAGGGAAGACTTAACCAGGAAGAAGGTGCCTTGCTGCTAGTTATCTTCATAGTATCAAATCAGTGTCTCATGATTATATTTCTCAGTAAGTACTCCTTAACATGTTTAAGAACACCATTTACACCTGTGCGAGGAGGTAAAGAGGAGCTTATTATAGACAAGAAATACTGATATTCCCTCTGTTTGGACAAGGCAGGGGGGAAAGTAGTTGTGTAAAGGGCAAATGTCCGTGTAATGTGTTTAGGAAAATGTTATCTGCTGTCAGTACTTCATACTAAAGGTTTAAAATAAAAAATGGTGGCATTTTTGTATTTAAAACCAGTTTATTAACATTACGATTTAGAGTAAATGTCTAGAGTAAAATTTAGCTTCAGATGTACAGAGCTGAAAAGCTTTAGGACTTGACCAGATGAAAGAGAAGGTTGTTCAGGTAGATTTTTAGAAATAATTTTCAATATTTATACTGCTTAGACTCCAGATACCAAGGTTGGAAGCAATGCATTGTATTCCAGTCACAGACACTGTTGTGGTAAAGATCTAAATTAGCCTTGCTGCTCATTTGGAAGTAACATCAGAAAAGATGTAGAGAATTCTGAGTGTTTTTCTTTTTGTTCTGTTTATTCAGGGAGTTCAGCCATGGTTTGATCATCTGATGATTAACCAGCAGTGCTTTAGTGTTTTAACATTTACTTGATCAAAGATGTTAAGGAGTTTAAAAGGTTAATTGTTCAACAAATTGAATACATCAAAAATACACTAGAGAATTAACTTCTTTGAGTTACACTTGGTTTTATTTTGAGAATTGTTTGACAAAATCCTTCTCTGGTACTGCCTTTGCATATTTGCTACCCTCTAAATTTAGGAGGATTAGGTGTCTGAATTTGTACTGTTTGAAATCTTTTGAGAGGTCACTGAGGATCAATAAGCTGTGTCTAAAGGATCTGGATGACGAGGAATGTAGTCTTTGTCTTTTGACACTTCTTAGCTTATGGTAAAGGTTATATTGTGCTCCTGTGTATTGCACTGAACACTATTTGAAAGCAGTATTTGATTAAAAAGGTATAGTTCATCACAGTATTACCAAGGTTGGAAAAGACCTCATAGATCATCAAGTCCAATCTGTTACCACAGAGCTCAAGGCTAGACCATGGCACCAAGTGCCACGTCCAATCCTGCCTTGAACAGCTCCAGGGACGGCGACTCCACCACCTCCCCAGGCAGCCCATTCCAGTGTCCAATGACTCTCTCAGTGAAGAACTTTCTCCTCACCTCAAGCCTCAATTTCCCCTGGCGTAGCTTGAGGCTGTGTCCTCTTGTTCTGGTGCTGGCCACCTGAGAGAAGAGAGCAACCTCCTCCTGGCCACAGCCACCCTTCAGGTAGTTGTAGAGAGCAATAAGATCTCCCCTGAGCCTCCTTTTCTCCAGGCTAAACAATCGCAGCTCCCTCAGCCTCTCAGTTGTCCTTAGTTCTCTCCTTCTTCTGGCTGTTTCAGGGTAGATGAGTTGGTTTAGGCAGATGTATGTTCAGGTTTCAAAAATTTTCAGTTTGGTTGCTTGTCTCCCAGATACTCTGAATTTTTTGTCATGGTCAAGGAATAGCATTTAAGTACTAGATTCAGGCATGTGAATTTAGGTCAGTCAAATCAGAATTTTTCAGCTTCCCCCACCATATGTGGTTTCCTGCATGTTATCAGTGGATCAAGTATCGAGACTCCCTTTGACTGCTCTGGGCAGATCTGTTTTGATTGTAGTGGGGGCACAGGCGTCTAAATTGCTTACTTAACTACAGATGTCTGAGCTCTGAGTCCTGTGTCCCATCCATTTCACTGAGTTTTGCTGGGAACTGTTTGTACTTGTTCTCAGGGTATCTGTTGCACAAGTATTTCATATCTATGAAACTAGCATTGAGCAAGCTTTACCAGTTACTTCTAGAGAAAAGTAATGAACATCTCTCCAAGAGTTTTAATTGTCTGCACTTTTGCTTTCCTAAACTGATCTACTGTAGCTCTTTCAACAGGTTCTTGTCATTCTCTGCTGTGGCCAGGTTGTTCATCCATGCACTTGGAATGACCAGACTAGCTCAGATGGTTGGGAGTTAAAATGAGGCTATATTTACAGCACACCACATCTTTAGAAGTACATGTACACAATAATATAGAAATTCAAAAGTTCTCTTGCCTGCCTTCCTTCCTTCTTGGAATTGTTTACATGCTTCCACAAATATTAAGTAGACAAAGGTGTGGAGCACCACTTCACTGAAGATACTTTGTAAGGAGGGAAAATGTTTTTAATCTTTCACACTTAACCTAGAACTATTGTTTCATATCATGTGGGTGAAGTCACAGAAGGTTGCTGTTAGTGGGAAAGATACAGTACGATAATGTAAAGCAAATTGCTTTGTGGAAGAAAAGTTTACTGCTGGAAGATACTTCAAGTAATCAGAGGTATGACAATCTGAAATCTTTTCAATCAGGAAGGATTATATACAGCTTTTTGTTTGTGCTATGCAAAATAACTACTTCTGAGGTAAAGCCTTCCCTAATAACAAAGGAGATTTTAGCTTGTTAAAGATTTATGTAATATCTTTTCTTTAAGTCTGGAGCAAAAAAAAAGTGTATATTTACCTCATGTTCAGTTTGATATGTGGAGATTTATATTTGACTTTACAGTCACACTGGAAAGTGCTTACAATTTGCTAACTAATTCTAACTGGGATGCCTTAGAAGGTAACAGAGCTGTTATCATGAAACCTGAGATCAGTTTCATCAAGCTGAGCAATTTTGTTTGTTACCTTCTAGGAGTGAGTTTTTAACCCACTGTGCATTCTTGATGATACTTGTGTCTATTCCCTTACACATCTGAAAGCACATTAATGTTACATATCAAGAATAAGCAGATGGTATCAGTTATTGATGACTTCATTGACAACTTCCATTGTTGTGCTAAAAAAGATTAAAAAAACCCAAACACAAAGAAAAAAAGGGGAGGAGGGGAAAAGAACAAACCAGAAAACACCAAACCGAAGAAGCAAAAAAAAAACCCAACCTCAAATCTCTTCATAAAGCACAATCAAGAGAAATTTAAAGCACTTCCATTACAATAATTTCTGGTTATCTTTCCTAATGAGATTCTCATTTCAAATCCAACACTTGTAGGGTAAGTCTTCTTAATGCCTTCTGATGGTTGCTGATAAAAGTAGTGAGCTTAGTGTACCAAGCCAATAGAGAACATACACAACTTATGTGATTTTTTTGGTGTGCCTATGGGTGTCCCTTTTAGTGTTTTTAAAATACATCTCAGTAGAGGTGGACTAGGTCAGAATTTTCAACAGATGACATGTGCATGTGGGTGTGGAGTGCATCCCTGACTGTTGAGGGAGCTGGACCATGTCACTGTGCTGCTGCTCAACTTTTTGAAAGGCCATTGTTGTGGGTGGAGTTTCCTCAGGACTGGAGCAAAGCAAAAGTCACACCTGTTTTCAAGGAGTGTAAAATGGAGAATGAGGAGCTATGGGACAGTCAGCTTCATCTCAATCTTTGTGAAGCTGAAACCATTGCTGAAGACGCAAAGGGACAAAGTGTGGGTATGAGTAAGCTGATTTATGAAGGGCAGATCATGCCTAACTTGATAGTCTTCTATGATGAAATGCCTTTCGCAGTGGATGAAGGGCAAGCAGTTGATCATTTATCTGGCCTTTAGCAGTGATTTTTGACATTGTTTCATAACAGAGACAAACTATTGAAGTGATGCACAAGAGGATTGTGCTGGACTGAAAGGAAGTTGAACAAGAATACCAGGTCCTGTACCTTGGGAGGAATAACCTTATCCTGAAGTGCAGGCTAGGGCCTGACCAGCTTGAAAGCAGCTTTGCAGGAAAGGATCTTGGGAGTTCTGGTAGACATCAAACTGAGCATGAGCCATCTGTGTACTCTGACAAAGTGAACACCATCTTGGGCTGCATGCAAGGTTGAGGGAAATGAGCCTGCTCAGCCCTGGTGAGAAACAGTGCTGAATCTGCTTCTGGGATCCCCTGTGCAAGAGGCATGTGGGCATACTGAAAAGGATTCAGAGAAAAGCCATGAAGTTGGTTAAGGGACTGGAGTTTGTAGCATATAAAGAGCTAGGGTGGTTTGGTCTGGAGAAAAGAAGGCTCAAGTGGGATCTTAAAGGTACAAACTTCTGAAGGTAAGAGTGAAAAAAAACCAACCTGATACTTCTTGTGAACAAACAAGATATGTGCAAAGCTTAGAATACAAGGCAGCACTACAGCCAAAAAGAACACATTCAGACAGGTAGAGGAGTTTTTGTACTTGGAGATAGTCAATATGACTGGATGGGGCCAAAAGTAATCTTTTTCAGCTGATTCTGCTCTGTAGAGCAACGTTGGACTAGGCAGTCTGTAGAGATCTCTTCCAGCTTTAATGATGCTCTGGCAGTATCCCAAATTTCACCTTCGAGTCTAGGATCTGCTTATAGTCATTGACTTGCTAGTAAGCTAGATGTGTAACTAATACTTCAGTACTGGGACAAGTGCCTTTTATGCAAGATCCAATAGCAAACAGTGCAGAAACAATAAAACCAGACACACCTATAGACATGAGTGCCCATTGAGATCCCTAATCTGGGTGCTGTGATTTGTGATTTTTTTGATATCAGGTTACTAGCACAGTCGTCTTAATCAGTTCCTGGAATTTCTTGTTTCTCCCTTCTTGGACTATTCACAAAGGGGGAAAAAGGCCCTTGTCACAGAATCTGCCTTTTAAATTGTCTTAAAACATTGGTGATAACTGCAGACTTGCCTTAACTGCATGTTAAATGTGAGTATGTACATGGTTCATTGCATGTGAAATGAAGCATCTTGTACATACTGCTTCAGGGTAGGCATTTGCCAACAGAGCAAGTTGTTTGTTCAGCAGTGAAATGAGGTTACCCTGAGGGTGCTATCTATAAATATGAAAGAATCTAATCCTACTTTCAGTACAGTTCTCCATCTATGTTTCTTGATTTTGAAGCTCTCAAACTGACAAGCATTCTGTCTTTCTATTTCTACAGTGTTCCACAGTTCAAATTCCAATAGTGCTACTATTTGATGTGTCATCAGCAATCATCTGCTTGTAGTCTTAGAGAACTGTGCAAAGAATACTTTAAGCTTCAGAAATCATCAATCACTTGGCCAGGCTGTTCATATAGTTGTTCACTGAAGCAAAGTTTGCTCTCATCTAGTATTGTGAAGGCAAATTGGAGGATGAGATGTTGATAGAATTCTAGTGAAGTTTTAATTGCCTTAAGATCATGTTCCTTCTTCCTAGACAGTTTGTTCCAGTGAACCTGCTGATGTTCTTAATGTTTTACAGCATTGATTATTGGGGTGACACTATGGAGTGGTCGAAGTGTGCTGTACTCCTAATCTTGACTTCCTTTGTTAATGCAGAAGTGTTGGGCGATGTTTAGTGGAGCTGTTAGTCTTTAATGCTTGATGAATAATAGAATGGTATGGGTTGGAAAGGACCTCCAAATGTCATCTAGTCCAACCCTCCAAGTGCTGTATGTAAAGCTTTAAATGAGGTGCTGTGTTCTGTAAATCACTGCTTCAATTCTTAATCACTATTACTTAGGCTCCCTATTCCAGGTACCGATTGTCCTCCCGTTTTCTACAGTGACAAATGTAGTGGCAAACCTGCAAAACAAATGTGCTTTGTGAGAGTTGGTAACACAAGTCCCATGATCTGTCATCTTCAACTGGAAATTTTAATTCATGTGAATTCTGAGCCAGAGAGGCTTGGGACCTTTATATACTGTGTTGAAGGTGAGAATGCCAGGAACAGAAGTTGTGGAACTCCAGCAGGTGATGCTTGGGGAACTGAGTCATAGCATGGAATTTCAAAATGTATTATTTAACAGCTCTGACTCCCAAACACATTGCCAATTGTCCAACTCACCTTTGTCCTTCAGTTGTTACTTCTGCTGAGGGAATAGTGCACATATTTGAGTACCAGCTTCTGGATTTGTATGGCTTTAAATTTGTACTCATTTTCTTGTTTTCCTTATGTGCTGTTAGACTAAAAGGGCAACAGCTTAACAAACCATTTTTGCAGTGGCAACGTGTAAAACAATGGTTGGACTAAGTGTGGAAATTAACTCTAGTTGTCCTCATCTGAAAAATCTATCCAACTAATTTAGAGAGTACTCTTGTGCTGAGAGGTGCTTGTGTATAGCAGGACCAATGTTGATGAGTGTACTTTGAGTAATTGTAGTTATTTTCACTTGAGAACATTAAAACATACCCTTCTCATACTGCCTTTGGAGGTTTATTCACTTGGCTTTCTTGAGCTTGCCATAAAGTACTAAACTTCTCCATTAATTCATGTGGTGGCAACTTGCATTTTAAAGTTAATGTGTTGGTTTTGTTGCCTCTTTTTAGCCACAGGCTCAGTAGTAAGAGTTGTAGGTTACCAGCTGAGTTAATTTTCAACAAATTATATGTATGATAATAAAGGAAACTGTAGTTAAAAAAGGCAGCTTAGTCCTACATAAGAGGATTTGTGGGTTAGTGGACTTCTGTGTCTTTTAACAAGTTACCTTGCTTTCCACTAAAACTTTGAAATGTTATCTGATGCCTCTAGAAGTGAATGCCTTTAAACATGTCTTGAAAGGTGAATATGTTGGGACTTTTACGTATGGGCCATACTTCCAGACTAGTATGAAGCTCACTTTCATGATTTGTGGAGCCTTTTGGAGTAACCATATCCAGCCACAATTCAAAACCCTGAAATCTGTTTTATGTACATGCTAAGACATACAGGGCATTTACAAGGAAGATGAACACACTACTATCTGTGTACATATAAAATGCTTTGAAATGGGTGTCTTAATCCTTTACTCTGGTGTAAAAGACTTCTTGCTACAGGACTCTTCCATCATGCTACAAGTGGTTTTACAGTGTGCTTAGTGCTTTAGTTTCTGGAGATTTACAAGATAGGTATCAGAAAAGTAGCCATTCTGTAGTTTTCTGTTGTGCTAAAGCTTTAGTTTTTAGAGTCTGCTTATTTATTTCAATGTCTCTAATTTTCTTTTAAAGTAGCAAGTATAATTTGCAGGTTTACCTATCTATCAAGATATGTTTATCTTGTATAAAATTCTTAGTTGGTACAATACATGTACTGTTGAGAAGGAATATGTCTTTTTGACGTAGTCAAGAAGCACAAACTTGTGTTTAGGATTGCCACTGCATTACTATGAATGGTCACACAATGGCTGAAGCTGTGGGTCTTGGCTTAAGTGCAGTGGTTCTGCTGGAGACAAGTAACTTGAAGTATAAGCAATTGCATGGACATCATAACTTCCACGTTCTGTTAACTGCTGTCCAGATGTATTAGAAGTAACTGAACAGCTTTATTCCTAGAAGAGAGGGGTTGGATCTTAAAGTGCTTCTCCCACCTTCCTCAAGAAATGTTCTCTTTGTACTTGAGCAATATTCAGAAATACTCTTTGGTTACCCATACGTGCTGGTTTCTGTATCAATGAGATAACCCAAAGAGCGAAGATCTTTGATTAGTCAACATCAAGGTTTGCGTCGATTGTGTTGCAGGTCCGTTGGTTGAGTCCGTTGAAGTTCGACATTAGTGCCTATGTGTCCTTTTTCTGAGTTACTAAAAACATGGAGACTGTGAGGAAATACTGGATGAGAGCAAAGGTCTGGCTGGAAGAAACACCAGAAACAACAGTCTCACAAAAAGGTGTAAGACTGTCTACACAGGAAGGTAGGCTGTCTCCAGTGAAGATCTAACTTTAACCATTTCAGGAAAGAAGGAAGTGGAAAGCTGAAGAGATTTAAAGCAAGTAGTTAGATGCAGTCTGTGAAATATTGGTGGACTATGTAAGGAAGTGAATAACATCAGTTCCTCTAGGAACCTCTCAAAAGGATAAGCTCTGGAAGATCCTTTCATTCATATTAATTCTGTCAGTTCAGCTTTTTAAAGTAGTTCCAGGAGGTGAAATCTAGTAAGTAGGCTTGCTAAGGATGTTTAGTTATGATGACCTCAAGTGACACCTTAAGAGCATTGCTTTGCTCTGAAATTGCATTCCTGTGAATGTCTGAGAACTGTCAGTAAAAACTTATGCTGTTGTTGTTAACTTTTGTCTCAACTGCTTTGACTGGATCATTGGAAGTAATACTAAACCAGAAAAGTCAAGTGCTCTAATGAGGAATTGAGTGTGTTTATAAACTGTAGTACAAGATGCATGTTTTTGTTTGGCAGTGTTCTCATATACTGTGGCTTGTCACATCTCATGCTGGTAGTCTTGATATGGTACTATAAAGACATGAGAGGAATGAACTATACTTAATGCATTTAAAACTGGCAGTTACATGTCAAATTCTCTGGGCATTGATTATATAGCCCACAAGTTAGGCTTTTATCCTCAGAACCATACTGTGATCTCAGTTGATGTGAGGTTCTCAGCACGTTAGAAAACCTGGATCTGGATGTTTTAAGGTGGTATGAAAATGGAAGAATTTGTTCTGTGGCTGACAGTACTACTGCAATACACTGCATTTCTTTCCCATTTTGTTCACTCTGCTGAGTGTTAAGGAAGGATGTTGAAGCTCTTTAGCATAAAATGTATTACAAATTACTTAGTATTGTGTTTCTTGTTATCTGTGTTTTTGTTGTTTTAGAGGAGCTCCTCCAATTTGTATCTTACAACCTGTTGTCTCTTTGTCTTTGATGTAATTCAGGTACTTGACTGCTGTTAGAATAGTAAGTCTAAGCTAGTTAGCCATCTCTTAATTTTACTGGTTTTCTTCTGTATCACACTTTGCAAGAAAATTTCAGCTGTCTTACAAGATATTTGCAGCTAAGTGTAGATTAACTTGATGGGGTGAATTTGAGATCCTCACTCCTCCATATGAAGTACCCTCTTAACACAACTTCATCATTTATGGCTGTTTCATGAGGTTCTACTGTGTCTGTAACAGTATGTCCAGAGGAATATAATCACAGTATCACCAAGGTTGGAAGAGACCTCATAGATCATCAAGTCCAACCCTTTACCACAGAGCTCAAGGCTAGACCATGGCACCAAGTGCCATGTCCAATCCTGCCTTGAACAGCTCCAGGGACGGCGACTCCACCACCTCCCCGGGCAGCCCATTCCAGTGTCCAATGACTCTCTCAGTGAAGAACTTTCTCCTCACCTCCAGCCTAAATTTCCCCTGGCGCAGCTTGAGGCTGTGTCCTCTCATTCTGGTGCTGGCTACCTGAGAGAAGAAAGCAACCTCCTCCTGGCCACAGCCACCCCTCAGGTAGTTGTGTAGACAGCAATAAGGTCTCCCCTGAGCCTCCTCTTCTCCAGGCTAACCAATCCCAGCTCCCTCAGCCTCTCCTCGTAGGGCTTGTGCTATCCCATTTATAGTCTGTTTATCCTTTTGAGTTAATTCCTAGATAAAAAGTATCTACTAATTTAACTGAAATGCTTTTTTTCCTAGAGGTGACTCTGTGCAATTGGAAGTAACAGATAATTGGGTAGACTTCTCTAAATGACAGACTTCAGTAGCAGGATATCATGTTAAATTTCTGTAGCTTGTTTTGAAAACTTAGTGAAGGATATGTGTTGGGAAGAAAAAGTGGAAAATCAACTTGAAAATTAAGACTTTAATAGTGTTTTGTGGATTTTAATTTTGTTGCATGCTTTACAACTTGACCATAGAGTTTCTTGGGACAGAAAATATGTTATGACTGTGGTGCTGATGTCCTCCTGATCTCTAGGTTCTTGTGCAAAACTTTTTTTGCCATATTGTGCAGCTTCTTATTGATGGTTTTGTAAACTGCTATCATGGACTGAGTTTAATCTGCTGCTGATACTCAATACCATGCTGCTATCATGCCAGCTTCAAAATGAAAGTGCTGGCTGGAGCAGAGTATCATGGGGCTTGAAGTTCAGATTGTAACATGAGAGGCTTCCTGTTGCAGTTGCTGCTTTCACTTTCTAGTTTTTTGGGGATGTTGGGTTTTTTTTTCATTGCTGGGTAGGCTGTAGGTCAGGGGGTGAGGGGAAGTTGCTGGCCTCTGCTTCTGAATTTCATTGCACTTTTTTTGCCAATAGGCAAAGGTAATTGTGTGTTATGGCATTCACAGTAAAAAATTCTCTCAACCCTGAGGGTTTTTTTTGTGTTACATTCCCTCCAGTTTGTATGGGAGGAGAGAGGCTTGTGAGAGTGGACTGTGTTAACCAGGACAACTGCTAATCTGGTAGTTTTCACTTCCAAAAACATAGCCTATGTAGACACATGATATGAACATAACAGTCAAATTAGTTCATGTTTATGATAAATCTGAGCACAGTACTTTGAAGTGCTCTGTAGCTTAGCTATAGACCATGTATTTGCTGCACCTGTAGCTGATACACACAGTGAAGTTTCAGTTTGAGGCATGTAAGCTTTATATTAAGTAGCTAGATGTGTAGGTGAATTTGATAAATTATTTCAGTAGTTGTATTTTTATCTATTACTGAAGCCTCCAATATTTGAAGACTCCCTTTAAAATAATTGTTTTAACATTCAGCTTGGTCCATTTGAAGCAACTCATGGCTGGCTTTTGTATTTATAGTAATCCTACTTAAAAGTTCATTTGGTTTAACGTGAGCCTGATCTTGCAATACTGTTACACAGTTCTAAAGGAGCTTGTGCAGTTACGCTTTCAGTGTGTAAACACCACACACTAGAGCTTTTCAAAGCAGTGGTGAACTCTTAAATGAAGGTTCTTCTTGTGACTTAATTGCAGTATTTGCAGTTTGCTCTTGGCTGAGGTGACGCATGGAGCTGCTTTCACCTACCTACCTGAAAGTTCTTTCTATAAGAATAACTTGAAAATGCAAAGCCTGTTTGTATATGCAGATGTTTGTGGCAAGAACCTGGGTAATGCAGTCACATACAACTGGAAATGTTGCATGAGTCAGTCAAAATTGCAAAGTGTTTGTCCTCTTGATCAAAATGCTACCTGTACTGTAAACTTTCCCATTATGCTTATGTATATATCATGCCCTAAAAAAGAAATACTACTTTCAGAAAAGCACATGTACAAAATACCATGCTACAAGTTGCTGTTTGGATGACAAAGATAAACTAAGCTTATTTAGATAGAGGAAGCTTTTTTTCATAGTGTTTCTAGTAGCCTGTGTGTTCATTGGTATAGACACTAGCAAAAAGTATTACTTCAGGAGTAGCTGTTATCAGTGCTAGAAGCAGTGGGGACAGGAACAATAACGTTCACTTACACAGCCAGTTAGCATTATCAGTCTCAAACTGCTCCAGGGCAGGCTTAGGCTGGATGTTAGGAAGAAATTCTACCACAGAAAGAGTGATTGCCCATTGGAATGGGCTGTCCAGGGAGGTGATGGAGTCACCATCTCCAGAGGTGTTTAAAAGGAGGATGGATGAGGCACTTAGTGCCATGGTTTAGCTAATTAGAAGGGTTAGGTGATAGGTTGGATTCAGTGATCCTAGAGGTCTTTTCTGACCTGGCTAATTCTGTGATTCTGCAATGTTGAGATGCTAAATGAGTAGGATTTGATGGTGTACACATAGCCAAGTGTTTACAGATTACACACAAGCTTACTGCAGTGCAGTTATACTGTTCTGGAAGACATGGTTCATGCTCTATGCATCTCAAAGCTTTTTGTTTTGAGTATGGTACTAAAGAATGCTTTGTGGCTAGCCAGTCCTTACAAGTTGGTAGCTTTTAGGTGAAAACCCTGCATCTTAGCTGCTTTGCCATCACACAGTGAGAAGTGCTGAAGTTAGTGCCAAACCAGGATGCCATAGCAAGTAGTCAGGTAACTCTTCTCAGAGGCTGTGAAGGTGCCTCTGTGAGCTTAGGGACTCCCAGAACAGAATTACTCAACATTTTAGGTGATGCTTTTGCTTGTGCCATCATGTCAGAGCAATTTGCAGTGCTAAGCTGTTTCTGAAGATTTCCTGCTCTGCCAGGGGAGTTGGGCTTGATGATCTCATTGAGTCCCTTCCAACCCCTAACATCCTGTGATCCTGTAATTCTGGTTGGAAGGATGTGGAGAGCATAGCATCAGAGAGGAAGCAAGGAGTCCTTTACAGTATTCCTGTTCATTATTTTCAGGGTTTAGCCTCCCAGGTTTCAGCTCTGACTCTTTTTTTTTGGTGCATGTATGAATAATTACTGTAGTCTGAGGAATGAATTGATAATGAAGACAGCTCAAGGAGTACTGTTATTGGGTGCTGCCATAAACCCTTTTGAAAATGTCATCAACAGCCTTCAGCAGAACTTCTAGCCAGTGACTGCTCTCTGCTTTGTGGTTTGTTTTTTCTGACCTAATTTACTTGGCACGAAGTTCATAAATGTTTCAAGGGCACATTGATACTATTTCTGCACTTAGTAAGCACTTTCTTATCTCTCTTAGATAACATCTTATCATAGTGAAGACTGCAAGTATTGACATAGTACTCTTATGGACTTTTTTTATTGTTACTTCTCCACTTCCCATGAGGCATTTAGAGTATTGCTTCAGGGTAGGTACTGGATACTTCTTTCTGTCAGGTGGAAAATGCTTCTAATAATTTGGCTGCCAGGACTTCATTCATGTCAGCATGTTTTTTTTTTCTGGATGAAGGAAAACACTTTGCCAGGGATGCTGTTGAAAGGCTTAGTTTGTCATTCAGTCCTTAGGTGTCCCATTTTTTCCCAAAACCTTATAGTTTTGGTGATGTACAGTGGCAACTTCCTTTAGGTATTCTGCAGCAAAATCATTTGCAAATCATTTCTAGATGGATTTCTTCAGTCTTTCCCACAGACATGACATTTCTTACCAATTCTAATGGACTTGTCTTCTGCTGTGCTGGAGAAGTAGTGTGACAAATGCAAGTACTTGCCATTCTCCTAAGTAAGGAGTCCTGTTCTCACTTGGGAACCAGAAAGCTTAGTTTAAGTACTACTACTTCAAATACTGTTGATAGGAAACACTGTAGAAATTGAGTTGTACTTTGAGATAGAAACAAAGGAATTGTTCTATTCAGCTTTGAGACATGCCTTGCTGCTACTAGAAGTGGGATTTTTGCATCTTCAGGACTTGTGTTGTTCAAGGAAGTACTCATCTGATTTGGAGATGTTTGAATTGTTGATGGCAAATCGCAGGGTGCTTTGGAATTGCTTTGTGACCTGGAAGGCTGCTGTTGTCAGCGTTATGCACCTTACCTGAGGGAAGCAAGTTTTCTTCAGGAAATAGGCTACTGTGGAGGATTTTCTGTTAAGAAAGGCTGCTCATGTCCAGGCTTCAAGGACATGTAGCAGAGCCTTTTTCTGAAAGGCACAAACGTGTAGGTGGTTTTTTTTCCTCTCTTAAGTATCCTTCCACCTTAAAATGTGACGTGCAGAAATACTGCTGTTGCAGGTTGGTTTTTGCAGTGCCTCTCCCACTTGAGATCCTCAGAAACAGTTCAGAAATGAAGCTTCCCAGTGGTGAAGATCATTTATATTGACAGTTTGAATTCTAAGAAAAGCAACTGTCTGACTTCTGAGCCAAATTGTCATATTCCAGAATTGAGAACATTTGTCTGTGAATTTGGAACATACTGTTTAATTTCCAGCACATCTTCATCCCACAGGTGATGAGCAAGTTCATGAAATGCATCCCTTTTTCACCTGCTGTTTATTCTTCTACAGTAGGCATTGTTTTGCTGGAACAGTACAAATGCTCTATCAGTGTAGGGGATGATGTTTTTGTGAAATGACTCTCCTATTTTGAAAGAGAGGGAAAAGTTTGACAGCAGCTTATCCTCTGAAGAAAGGGCTATAATTGTCATTAAAATCACCTGTCAGTTGAAGTTTAGAAAGGGAATGCCGTCCCTGGGGCTGTTCAAGGCAAGGTTGGACGTGGCACTTGGTGTCATGGTCTAACCTTGAGCTCTGTGGTAAAGGGTTGGACTTGATGATCTGTGAGGTCTCTTCCAACCCTGATGATACTGTGATATAGCAACTGCTTCTCAAGTGAAGGCAGTGCTTATGTATGACACATCTGATACCTGTGCCAAAATACTGTCAATGTTTGAGCTTTCAGGTTGCTAACTATTGGGAAGCTGCCTGATTGGTAGCACCAGGGCAGTTCTAAACCTTGGTTGTTACTAATCTTTTTTTTTCCTCCAGTTGAAGGTTTTACATTCTGCTTCAGGATTGGATGCCTCAAAAGGACTGTGTGCTTGTGCAAGCCTACATTCGTGTAGGTGAGGAATAAAAAGCACTCGCACTTAGAGTGGGGAAAAAAACTGAGGTCTCATGCTAGACAGCTTTTGAATAAAGAATGATCTTTCTGCATCATCCTTCCCTTACAGTTGTAATGAAACATTTTCTGAGACAGATGAATTGGAATAGGTGAGATTCTTTTGAAATATTAAGGGTTTTTTAAATATTAACCTGCTGAGCAGGTTATTGAGAAGCTAATACCCAGAAGTTTTTTAAGCCTTATTGGGTCATCTGCTGGAAATTGAGGAACTGTTGGTGGTGTTTTTCCTCTCCAGCTCTTTGCAGAAGACTATAAAAGGGATTAACCAGATTGTTGTCTCGGAGAAAAGACTCCAGCTTTGTCCTGGGGACCTCAAACTTGTAGCATCCATTGAAGTGTTTGAAAAACACAAGGTACAGTTTGAGACTGTACTGAAATTTCAGAGTTTTGTAAGCTGGATACAAGTTAGATTGTTTATGAGAAAGCACCATCTTCAAAGACACCAGTTAGTGTTTTGGAATGGGTTCCAATGGACTGAGCAGCTGTTTAAAGGAGAAGAAAAAAGTTATTGTCACAAAAATGACTGAATAATTCAAACTACTCAGGATTGGGGGAAAAAAATCCCACCCACACAATCAACATGCAAATATTTAGCTTCTGGTATGTATGATTATTAGGCATTCCAGAAGGGAACCAAATAGTTTTTAAAGTGTCAGTCTTCTACTGTGTCTTCATTCCCAGAAATGATCCCTTTCATGAATGGTGATGGGCCATTAGTGATTTAAATGTCACTGCACATATTTGTGCCAAGTAGTGTGTAGTCTTGTTCTTGTTCACTGTCTTTTTTATTCCTCTCTTCTGTGTCCTTTTTTTCCTTATTCCTCTCTTCTGTGTCTTTTTTTTTCCTTATTCCTCTCTTCTGTGTCTTTTTTTTTCCTTATTCCTCTCTTCTGTGTCTTTTTTTTTCCTTATTCCTCTCTTCTGTGTCTTTTTTTTTCCTTATTCCTCTCTTCTGTGTCTTTTTTTTTCCTTATTCCTCTCTTCTGTGTCCTTTTTTTTCCTTATTCCTCTCTTCTGTGTCCTTTTTTTTCCTTATTCCTCTCTTCTGTGTCTTTTTTTTTCCTTATTCCTCTCTTCTGTGTCTTTTTTTTTCCTTATTCCTCTCTTCTGTGTCTTTTTTTTTCCTTATTCCTCTCTTCTGTGTCTCTTTTTTCCCTTATTCCTCTCTTCTGTGTCTCTTTTTTCCCTTATTCCTCTCTTCTGTGTCTCTTTTTTCCCTTATTCCTCTCTTCTGTGTCTCTTTTTTCCCTTATTCCTCTCTTCTGTGTCTTTTTTTTTCTTATTCCTCTCTTCTGTGTCTTTTTTTTTCTTATTCCTCTCTTCTGTGTCTTTTTTTTTCCTTATTCCTCTCTTCTGTGTCTTTTTTCCTTATTCCTCTCTCCTGTGTCCTTTTTTTTTCTTATTCCTCTCTTCTGTGTCCTTTTTTTTCTTATTCCTCTCTTCTGTGTCCTTTTTTTTCTTATTCCTCTCTTCTGTGTCCTTTTTTCCTCATTCCTCTCTTCTGTGTCCTTTTTTTCCTCATTCCTCTCTTCTGTGTCCTTTTTTTCCTCATTCCTCTCTTCTGTGTCCTTTTTTTCCTCATTCCTCTCTTCTGTGTCCTTTTTTTCCTCATTCCTCTCTTCTGTGTCCTTTTTTTCCCTCATTCCTCTCTTCTGTGTCCTTTTTTCCCTCATTCCTCTCTTCTGTGTCTTTTTTTTCCCTTATTCCTCTCTTCTGTGTCTTTTTTTTTCCTTATTCCTCTCTTCTGTGTCTTTTTTTTTCCTTATTCCTCTCTTCTGTGTCTTTTTTTTTCCTTATTCCTCTCTCCTGTGTCCTTTTTTTTTCTTATTCCTCTCTCCTGTGTCCTTTTTTTCCTCATTCCTCTCTTCTGTGTCCTTTTTTTCCCTCATTCCTCTCTTCTGTGTCTTTTTTTCCCCTCATTCCTCTCTTCTGTGTCCTTTTTTTCCCTCATTCCTCTCTTCTGTGTCCTTTTTTTCCCTCATTCCTCTCTTCTGTGTCCTTTTTTTCCCTCATTCCTCTCTTCTGTGTCCTTTTTTTCCCTCATTCCTCTCTTCTGTGTCCTTTTTTTCCCTCATTCCTCTCTTCTGTGTCCTTTTTTTCCCTCATTCCTCTCTTCTGTGTCCTTTTTTTCCCTCATTCCTCTCTTCTGTGTCCTTTTTTTCCCTCATTCCTCTCTTCTGTGTCCTTTTTTTCCCTCATTCCTCTCTTCTGTGTCCTTTTTTTCCCTCATTCCTCTCTTCTGTGTCCTTTTTTTTCCCTCATTCCTCTCTTCTGTGTCCTTTTTTTCCCTCATTCCTCTCTTCTGTGTCCTTTTTTTCCCTCATTCCTCTCTTCTGTGTCCTTTTTTTCCCTCATTCCTCTCTTCTGTGTCCTTTTTTTCCCTCATTCCTCTCTTCTGTGTCCTTTTTTTCCCTCATTCCTCTCTTCTGTGTCCTTTTTTTCCCTCATTCCTCTCTTCTGTGTCCTTTTTTTCCCTCATTCCTCTCTTCTGTGTCCTTTTTTTCCCTCATTCCTCTCTTCTGTGTCCTTTTTTTCCCTCATTCCTCTCTTTTGTATCTTCCACTGCTGAAGTTATTCAAGGCAAGATAGTGTACCCCTTGGCCTGTGTCTCAGTAGTGTAGATACTTACTTTGTAACAGTTAAGTCTCTGTAAAAGCACATAGTAGAGCTCATCTTTGTGAAGTATTTCTGGGACTTACCTGGTAATTATTCTGGAGTAACAAATTTTCTGAACTTGAGGTTCCAATCACATCTATTAGCATGTTTTCTTGTTTGGGCAGCTTTTACAGAGATGCACCTTGAAGCTTCGCGTTTCAGTAGCAGTGTTCAGACTTCCTCATTTGGTTCTTTGCCTTTAAGAACAGAGTAGATAATACAGAATGTGTTCTCAGACATTCAAAAGGCAGGGACTCAAAAGGGTGCCAAAAGTTAAACTTAGCTACTGCAGGCAGTTTCAGAAGCAATTCATTTAATCTGTGCACCAAACGTGCTGTTAACTTGTAATTGATGTATAACAGCAACAACTTAGAAAGACATGTACTGAAATGTTGTGATTGACTGATGAATTAACAAAGTGAATCCTTTAAAAAACAACTGTTGTCACAGGTTAAGTCTGATCACTTTATAGTGTGTTACAGTATTTTTCTGATACTGACAGTTGGGTGCCAGATGCAGTTGTCTCACTGAAGAGGGGAATGCAGTATTGGTGTGTTGTAGACTTCTGTTTCAACAGCAACCTTCAACTACCTGAAGGGAGGTTGTAGCCAAGTGTGGGACAGTCTGTTCTCCCAGACAACCAGCCACAGAACAAGGGGACACAGTCTCAATTGTGCTGGGGGAAGTCTAGGCTGGATGTTAGGAGGAAGTTGTTGGCAGAGAGAGTGATTGGCATTGGAATGGGCTGCCCAGGGAGGTGGTGGAGGCACTGTCCCTGGGGGTCTTCAAGAAAAGACTGGCTGAGGCACTTAGTGCCATGGTCTAGTTGATTGGATAGGGCTGGGTGCTAGGTTGGACTGGGTGATCTTGGAGGTCTCTTCCAACCTGCTTGATTCTATGATTATGCTCCTACTGCTTGAGCAGAAGTTAAGAGATGTATGCACTGTATTTATTCCAATATGATTGTATTTTTCAAGTAGTCATTTTAAGACATTGACTCCAAGTTTACTTTTGAAACCAAGTTTTCCAATGAAAGTATCACAGTATCATCAGGGTTGGAAGAGACCTCACAGATCATCAAGTCCAACCCTTTACCACAGAGCTCAAGGCTAGACCATGGCACCAAGTGCCACATCCAACTTTGCCTTGAACAGCCCCAGGGACGGCGACTCCTCTGCACAGGAATAGGGGAAAAGACTGTTTTGGCCTTTGTGGATTCTTAGAGTAGTACAGATTGTCCTGACTTTGATGATGCTTGACAAGAATCTCTATTGGTTTGTGAGCACATGCAGTCTTACTGTTTACATAAAGTATAGGAGCACTTGTCTGTGCTAATGAGGACTGAAGTCTTTCCCCTTCTTGGATTTATGCTTCTTGGCTCAGTGTTCTTTCCTAGTAAAATGAAAGCTGTAGGTGGTGATCTATGGAAAGGTTTGAAGTGTGAATTTCTATTATTTAAGAAGCTGTTGAAACTGGCAGCCCCAGTTCCAGAATTGGCTCTGTTGTTGTCACAACAAAACCTGAAATACACAGATGACTTCAGTTGTGCTTTGCATGCTTTTTTCCATTGGTGGCAAGGGAATAAATGAGTTTTCTGTTTTATTTTCATACAATAATAAAATGTGAAATTAACTCATGGTCAGTATGATTGTATTTCCAGATATCTCAGCTTGATTTTTAGGAATGATCCAATTTGTCTTTATGGTGAATGTTAGAGTGTTTAGAAAGAGTAAAATAGTAGCTTTCTATGATAATGTGACCATGTGAGTGAGTGAGGAACAGCCTGTGGATGTGATCTGTCTGGACTTCTGTGAGGCCTTTGACCCTGTCCTCCACAACATCCTACTTGCTGAGTTGAAGAGATCTGGATTTCATAGGTGGACTGTTCAGTGGATGAGGACTTGGCTGGATGGTCACGTTCAGAGGGTAGTGCTCAATGGCTTGAAGTCCAGATAGAGAACAGTGACAAGTGGAGTCACTCAGACATCTGTACTTATCAGTGCTATAGACAATGGCATCGAGTGCACCATCAGCAAGTCTGCAGATGACACCACACTGAGTGGTATTGTTGATAGACCTGAGGGATGGAATGTCCTCCAGCTTTTCCAGGTCCCTCTGGATAGGTGGGCCCAGGTGAGCCTCTTGAAATTCCACAAGAGAATGGGAGATGAGGTGATAGAAAGCAACCCTGTGGAGAAGGATTTGGAGGTGCTGATGGGCAGAAAGTTGGACATGAGCAGCCAGTGTGTGCTTGCAGCCCAGAAGGCAAATCCTATCCTGGGCTACATCAGAAGATGCATTGCCAGCAGATCCAGAGAGGTGATTTTTCCAGTTTGCTCTGGTGAGACCTCACCAGAGTGCTGCATCCAGATCTGGAGCCCTCAGTATAGGAGGAACATAAAGTTGATGGAGATAGATGGAGGAGGGTCATGAAAATAAGGGAGCTGGAGCACCTCTGCTGCAAAGACAGGCTGAGTGTGCTGAGGTTTTGTTCAGCCTGGAAAAGAGGAGGCTCTAGAGAGACCTAACAGCAACCTTCCAGTACCTGAGGGGAGCCTACAAGAAGAACAGAGAGACACTGTTTACAGAGGCCTGTAGTGATAGGATGAGGGACAGTGGCATCAAACTAGTAAAGAGCAGACTTAGATGTTAGGAACAGGCTCTTTATCATGAACGTAGTGGAACACTGAACAGGGTGCCCAAGAGAGGTGATTAGGATCCCATCCCTGGAGATACTCTAAGTGAGGCTCAAGAGGGCTCTGGGCAGCCTGATGTAGATGAGGATGCCTCTGCTGACTGAAGAGGGGTTTGGACCTTTGGAGGCCCCTTCCAACCCAGACCATGCTATGATTATTGTTTTTATGGTGGCAATGGTGACTCTAGAACACGGGTAATAGATGGTAGTAAATCCAAGTGATTTTACTGCAAACTTTGCAGTTAATACAGACACAGAGATTAAGCTTCCTCTTTACATATAATTTGGTTCCTTTCAGCAGCACATGAACCTGCATTCTTTTTCCTACTTTACTAGCAAGAGACTGAAGTATAAGCATAAAAGGGACAAAAAAGAGTGAGTATTCATGAGGCATTTAACTATTCAGGCATTTGCATCAAGAGTAGCTTCAACAACCCAAGTACTTGGTTTGCATTATTTTTGTAGCTGTTGCTTTCACTGAATACTTGTTTCCAAGTGTATTCTTCCAAGTAGTTTTCTGAATCCCAGTGTGGATTCTTGGACTGTAGAAGCTAAAACCATTGCAGAGTTCTGAATTTGGAAGAACTTGGTATCTTTGAAAACCTGATACACAGTTTGGTTTTTTCTTCCCATCACCTTGGGATTAGAGGATTTGGTTTCACAGTTGCTCTAAGCTCATTGAAAGCCCTGCTGCTAGAAAGAAAGGCTTTCTTAGTGCCCTACTGACCCAGGTCTGTTCACTGCCAGTTCCCTCTGATAATGGGACTAGTAATTCAGCAATTGTACACTGAGGTGAAACAGTGAGTAAATCACTTGCAACCCTTGATGCAGCCAACTAGGTCTGACTCAAAGCAGGCTTTGGTATAGCTTGGAGATGGTGGCACCTTTTGTTTTGCTAGTAAGTGTAATCTTTGTCTGGCCATGGAGCTATGTTACAATGTGAAGTAGTGTAATATACTGCATGTAGTTTTGTATTGGGTATGAGTGTTTATTAAAGAGAAAGATCTTTTTTACTTGTCACACAGTTCACTTACAGTCTAGTATAGCTGGTTGGTCTCAAAGGAGTTTGAATTTACTAAGAGCCAGATGGAAGTAACTTCAAATGTGTAGTGAGAAGCTGCAAGAATAAAAGTCTTGCACATCTACAGTATTTTGTTGTGCTTTTGGAACCAACTTTAACATAGACTCTTCTTTTAACCAATCAAGTTTTTACTGTCTACAGGTTTTAGCTAATCAGTGAGTGTTGACATTTTCCTCCTATGTTTAGTTACATATATCTTTTTTCTCTTTGTAAGTTTCTTCATGGCTTTGAGTACATAGATTTCATTTATTTCTTGACTGTTGCTCTTGTTTCTTTAAGAGATTAGCTACTTGCTGGCATATTTAGAATGCAGCTACAAAACAGGTTGAGCATTTTGTAATTTTAGAAATACTATGTGGCACTTGTGAGCCGTGGACCTGGTGTTGGAATGGTTCATTGTCATGGCATTCACATTTGTAGGTGGTGTAAATGTCAGACTCCTGTAGTGTGAGTTCAAAACAGTATGGGTGAATTTTGGGTCACGTTTACAAGGTCTAATTTCAGAAAGTATTATCCTTAAAGCAGTCATTATATATGTATTTATGTAAAAAGATTCAGGCTGTGTTGTAGGCAGCAATATCTTTTTAACAAGAAAAATAAGTACATCATAGAATCAACCAGGTTGGAAGAGATCTTCAAGATCATCTAGTCCAACCTGTCACCCAGCCATATCCAATCAATTAGACCACAGAATCATAGAATCAACCAGGCTGGAAGAGACCTCCAAGATCATCCAGTCCAACCTGTCACCCAGCCATATACAATCAATTAGACCATAGAATCATAGAATCAACCAGGCTGGAAGAGACCTCCAGGATCATCCAGTCCAACCTAGCACCCAGCCATATCCAATCAATTAGACCATAGAATCAACCAGGCTGGAAGAATCATAGAATCAACCAGGTTGGAAGAGACCTCCAAGATCATCCAGTCCAATCTATCACCCTGCCCTATCCAATCAACTAGACCATGGCACTAAGAGACCTCCCAAGATCATCCAGTCCAACCTAGCACCCAGTCCTAGCCAGTCCATGGCTCTAAGTGCCTCATCCAGTCTTTGCTTGAACACCTCCAGGGACGGTGACTCCACCAGCTCCCTGAAAATGGAGTGAGACACTCTAGTAGAAGTTAACTATCCTTTCATTGTCAAGTTACACCTTCACATACCAGCCTGCCAGAAAACCACTGAAGTCTTTCCTTTGTTATGGAAATTTCATGCAGTGTCTTTTCCAAAGTACCTTTCTTCAGCTGATTTAGTTTGGATACTAAAAAAAGAAAAGAGAAATTCCAAAACAAAACATAAAGGATGCTTATCCAATGTACTTGATTACTTTCTTCTGTTAACTGCAGAGATGACATATTTCCCTGCTGTGATCAAAGGTAGCTTGTAAACTGAGAGTACATCCAGGGCTTTTTCCCAAATTAAGTAATTATTTTAGTAGAGTTTGTCTAATTTTGCCCATAGAGTTTTTCAGTGCATTAATTTATGGGAACATGATAACAAAACATAACTTCAGTTGATTTTTTTTCTCTTTCATTCTTTCTTTCTTTTTGTAATATGCAGGTTTCTACAATCCAAGAACTTGTTATGGGTTATGAAACCTCTTTGAAAACTTGTGACCTTTTTAGTACATATGGTAAGTTTCTTTTGGTCATATTTCATTACTTTGCAATTAGTAGTACTGTTTATGGTTGTTATCAAGAACTGTTGAAGTGCTGATACTTTTTTTTGCAAGAAAATAGTCATAATGCCCTCTAGTAAATGAGTGCATTACAGGAATTGTTTGCTGAACTTGCCAAGCTTTTTGTTTGTCTGTTTTTCAAATGTTGTCTTCAGCCTTACTTGTTGCTGTAACATTTTCCATTTTGTTGCAGAAAACGGAGAGAAAGAGCCCCCAACGACACTGCTTTGGGTTCAGTATTTCCTGGCACAGCACTTTGACAAACTTGGCCAGTGTTCTTTGGCCTTGGATTACATTAATGCTGCAATTGCAAGCACTCCAACATTAATAGAACTGTTCTATTTAAAAGCAAAAATTTACAAGGTAAAAAAATTATTGCAGACTTGTTGAGTTCATACTTCAATATAAAAGCCAAAAAGCAACACCTCAAACTGGTGTGAATTTGTGTATAGTGTTTCAGTTAGCAATGGTTGTGGGCATAGGTTTTCATGCAGGTTTCTTTGTGGGTGCTGTTCTGTCAGGAAGAAAATGAAAAGCCTTTTGTTTAGGGTTTACAAAGCAAGTCACAACAATAAATGGTCATTCTGAAAAAGTCTGGGGACAAAAGGGGAGTGAGCAATAATGCTGCCTGTTGTTACTTGTGAGGTAGAAATAGCAGTAACTATATATAGATTTCAGGAGTTAGCCACTAGCAGGCTTATACTGAAAGTTAACTGTTTAATTTCTCCATGACAGCATGTAGGTAACCTCAAAGAAGCTGCCAAATGGATGGATGAAGCACAGTCTTTGGATACTGCAGACAGATTTATCAATTCTAAGTGTGCTAAATACATGCTGCGAGCAAACATGGTGAAGGATGCTGAGGAGATGTGCTCTAAATTCACAAGAGTAAGTGTATTGCTTAAAGAAGAGAGCTTTTGTTTCCCTCTAACAGTTCATCTTCACTCATGTAACTTTTAACCAAACTTCTAAAACCATATTTTATTAGTGTCTATTTTTAAGGTACTGTCCTTAGAGGTAAACAACTCTATGGAATTGTAGAATACTTTTGGTGGATTTTTGAGACTAATAGATGCAAACTACTTGATGAACAACTATATAGAATTGTAGAATACTTTTGGTGGATTTTTGAGACTAAAAAATGCAAATTACCTGATGAACAACTATATAAAATTGTAGAATACCTTTGATGGATTTTTGAGACTAACAAATGCAAATTACTTGAACAACTATACAGAATTGTAGAATACTTTTGGTGGATTTTTGAGTCTAATAGATTCAAATTACTTGATGAGGAAAACCAACAAAAAATATTCACAAAACTTTTAAATGTTATGCAAATGTTGGTTTCTGCCTCCAAGTTGTTAAAGTAAGAAAATATATATAGAAGCCTGAGTTAATCTTGTTCAGATAATATTTATGTATTTTAAAAGGTAATTTGAATCTATGCCTTTTTTTGGGGGGAGCATAAGATACCAAGTAGTATTTTTCAGGTACTAAATGGTTATATGTATTTTTCTATTGTAATCCAAGTAGTTGAAGAATTTATTGCTTCCTGCTAAATGCCTGAAACTAGCCATAGTTGAACAAAGCAGATGGTAAATCGATGGCAAAAATTGATAATGGCACTTATTTCAGGAAGGAACTTCTGCTATGGAAAATCTAAACGAGATGCAGTGCATGTGGTTCCAGACTGAATGTGCTGCAGCTTATCAAAGACTGGGGAAGTATGGTGATGCCTTGAAAAAATGCCATGAAGTGGAAAGGGTGAGTAGGTGCAAACACTGATTTCTTGCTCGCCATTTCTCATGCACTACTAAAAGTATTTCTTAATGTAATCAGCATAATTTTATTTTCATATAAAGTTTCTTGCATAATGACTTTTAAAAGGTTAATTCTTTATGATTTATTTTAATAAGATACAATCCTTAGCTGTAATGTGAAAAGCAATTATTTGAACTTAAAAGGATTAAATGTAGAATACCATCTCTTAACTGTACAGCTATTTGCACATTAACTTTATATTACCTTTTGCCAGTTGCTCTTTTAATTAAAATTGTGACATTTCATTTGGCTCTTAATGAGTGCCTAAGTTTTTGAACGATCACCTGACTATTTCTGGTAACAAAATCAGTTGTTTTTCTGGGTGTGTTTTTTCTACTGACAGGTGCTTTTAGGCAATGTTACCAGGATATTTTTATGCCTGTTAAATATTGCCTGTAAATAATACCAGTTGTAGTTTTATTCGCTTCCATCTAATTCAAAAGAGACTAAGCAGAGAGAGTGCATAAAAGCTGTGGGGGTTGGGTTTTTTTATTTACTTGTTTTGTTTTTCTTTTTCCTTGAAGCATTTTTTTGAGATAACAGATGATCAATTTGACTTCCACACATACTGCATGAGAAAGATGACTCTTCGTGCCTATGTAGACCTTCTGAGATTAGAAGATGTGCTCAGGAAACATGCCTTCTACTTCAAGGCTGCTAGATCAGCAATTGAAATCTACTTGAAGCTCCATGATAATCCTCTTACCAATGAAAGCAAAGAACAGGAAGTTAATTCAGGTATCTAGACAATAATGAAGGCTTATACGTATATGATACATGTAAAAGTTCTGAGCCCCCCCAGTTTAGGAGGGACATTGAGATGCTTGAGTGTGTCCAGAGAAGGGTGACGAGGCTGGGGAGAGGCCTTGAGCACAGCCCTACGAGGAGAGGCTGAGGGAGCTGGGATTGTTTAGCCTGGAGAAGAGGAGGCTCAGGGGAGACCTTATTGCTGTCTACAACTACCTGAGGGGAGATTGTGGCCAGGAGGAGGTTGCTCTCTTCTCTCAGGTGGCCAGCACCAGAACAAGAGGACACAGCCTCAGGCTGTGCCAGGGGAAATTTAGGCTTGAGGTGAGGAGAAAGTTCTTCACTGAGAGAGTCATTGGACACTGGAATGGGCTGCCTGGGGAGGTGGTGGAGTCGCCGTCCTTGGAGCTGTTCAAGTCAGGATTGGACGTGGCACTTGGTGCCATGGTCTGGCCTTGAGCTCTGTGGTAAAGGGTTGGACTTGAGGATCTGTGAGGTCTTGTCCAACCTTGGTGATACTGTGATACTGTACATGATACACGTAAAAACTTGTACATATATGATACATGTAAAAGCTTATTAGACTAAGTTATGAGTTGTAACATACACAAGTTTTTTTCTTTTTAGTCACAATTCAACTGAGTAGACATCATAGACAATAATCATGTTGCAGCTGTTTTTTACTCTCTGTTGTAAAACTAGTACACGAATTAACCTAGCTTTACAGCTGAAGTACTTGGAAAGGAGTGGCATTTCAGGATATTCAGAGGAAAAGTCAACCTCAGTTCAGCCATTTTATTAATTTAAACAAAAGATAAATGACATTTAAGAGATAAATTATGAGACAGTTGATCTATTTTGTGGGAAAGCACAGTGTATTACCTTTGGTCATTTCTCACCTAACTTCAAGACCAAAGAATCTGTTGCAAAGTGTGTGTTAGCAAAATCAATACATGTGGGAAAGAATTCAAAACCAGAGCTAAATGGAAAGCAGACTTTACTTAGGACACAGTAGTTTGAAAATCAGAGTACAATGACATGAGTTATGGTTTGGTTTGTGGTTTTTTTCCCTTTAAGATAAATAGTTGCTGCTTTTCCTCATGCAGAATTGCAGCTACTGTCAACACATCAGTGGCTGTTGACTCAAGTCGGGGGAAATTGTCTGCCTCTTTGCAAGGGGTAGAATATTTAACACAAAGTGAGGAAGTTAAACTAAACTAAAAGTGCCACTTAATATTGCCAGTACAATCTTGTCTCCCATTCAGAGGTGAATAGTAAGTGTTCCCATATCAAACTTTATAATGAAAGTAGATGCTTAGGCACATTCCACAGCACAGCCCAACTTGAATCTATTTTCTCTCCAATTTGTTTCTGTGTTTAAGTTGTTTTGTGACAGAGAATCTTGATAGCAGTTGTGTTATAGAAACTAAGGTGAGAAAGATTTGTAGTCCTGTTGTTTCATTTGCCTGCTGTGCCATTAGGACTCAGTAGACTTGTCCACAGGGAAATGCACAAATGGGGTGAGAAAAACACTTGGTTCTGCTTGCTTTCTTATCTCAGAATGGTTGCTGTCCTCAGTGGAGAGTTCATGGTTCTGTAGTGCAAAAAATGTGTTAGTCCCTCAGTAACCCTTTCTTCTAGTCTTTAGCACAAATGCTGTTATCAGTGAAAGAACACAATAAACAGTGTGGAAACTACAGTATTATTCTGGCTAAACTGGTCAGGTCAGTAGGACAACAGGCAAGGTGAAAAAGAGGAGTGAATGGCAAGGCTGAAGGCTTCTCATTTCTACATGAACCTGTAGGGAGCAGTGTTTTGTGTTTTGCTTTCCATGTATCTGAACCTTCTTGGTTTATTTAAATGTTCAGTCTGAAAATTTGAATGCAGTAAACAGCCTGAGGAGTCACACACCAGAACATTTTTACCTCTTGCCTGAGACAATACTGTTTTTATCTTCCATTTAGCTATCCCGTGGCATTTGTAGAAAATCACTGCAGTTGTTGTGGCTGTGCATTGTTCAGACACATTCATTTTAATGAAAGATAAGCTTGTTTTAAGGTGGACTGTAAATCAATCTGCATGTTTTTTATCTAGCATTAAGGAAAGCTGAGCTATAGGCAACCTTGGAGCTTAGTATGACTCTTGAAAACCACTGTTTTCTAAGGTAAAAGTTTTCATGGGTGCAACTTTTTGCAGTTAAACTTTTAAATAGTTGAGGTTTCTGTTACAACTATGTAAGAGAAAATGTGCAAAGCCAAATGTTGTGCTAAACTGTAGACAGTAATCCAGTGGTGATGTTGGACTACATAGTGATGATAGTCTGGCAAGTGCTGGTGTTTATGGAAATCTCTGTCCAAGTCTGCCGTTATTATATGGGGGAAGAGACTGTGGCATTTCCAAGTGTTTCATAGAAACAAGGTATTTAACTGTTGTTAATCAAAGTTACCCACTTGTTCCTGTAATCCATAGAAAATCTATCTGCCAAAGAATTGAAGAAAATGCTTAGCAAGCAAAGGAGAGCACAGAAGAAAGCAAAACTTGAAGAGGAAAGAAAACATGCAGAAAGAGAGCGACAACAAAAGAATCAAAAGAAAAAGCGAGATGAAGAGGAGGAGGAAACTAGTGGACCCAGGGAAGAGCTGGTTCCTGAAAAACTGGAAAGGGTTAGCATGGACTTTGATGTTTCATTTGTATAATAATCATTAAAAGCTTGTAATATGGGATTGCTATCAAGTTCTCTCCAAAAAAAATCAGATATTTTCATAAAACTGTTCTTTCCTGCAAAGATACCTTCTTGTGCTCTGTTTACACTGAAGACAAGTATCATTTTCCTCTGAATTCAAGCTCCATGTTAATATTGCTACTCCCTATTAAATTCTTTGACTGTGGAGTAGGTCAGAAAGATGGTTCTTGGCTGAAGAGCTCTGTTTTTCATATAGTGAATAGAAAAAAACCGAACAGAAATATGACTGCTGTTCAGTATATGTGAAAACAAGAGCCAGTATTTCTCTAAGAACTATTTCCTTTATCAGAGACAGAAACTTCAGTAACTTCAGAGGTTTACTATTACAGCACCACAGAGCACAAAGCAGTGCCTGAGATAGTAATGATACTGTCCTTGTCAACATGAAATCATGAGCAAATACTTCTAAATGCTGTGGTCTGCTTTAATTCACCTTTGGTCTCTGATTATTTACATGTCCTGACTTAGGAAAAAAGATGTTCTTGGTGGTTTTATTTGAAGTTTCTTTTGAGCTTTGAATTTCACTGTGATTTTTATTAAAACAGGTAGAGAATCCATTAGAAGAAGCCATTAAGTTCCTTACACCACTTAAGAATCTTATTGGAGATGAAATAGAAACACATTTATTAGCATTTGAAATATACTTTAGAAAAGGTAAAGTACTGCATGATTTTTTTTTTTACTTTGCACAGTTTAAGCTTTTTGCCACAGCCTGTGTTATCTAAATGTATTCTAAAATGGTTTGCATCCTGTCCATAGGGGAAATACCACTTTTGGAACACAAACCCTATGAGGAGAGGCTGAGGGAGCTGGGGTTGTTTAGCCTGGAGAGAAGGCTCAGGGGTGACCTCATTGCTGTCTACAACTACCTGAAGGGACATTGTAGCCAGGTGGGGGTTGGGCTCTTCTGCCAGGCAACCAGCAATAGAACAAGGGGACACAGTCTCAAGTTGTGCCCAAGAATGTATAGGCTGGATGTTAGGAGGAAGTTCTTGACAGAGAGAGTGATTGGATTGGAATGGGCTGCCCAGGGAGGTGGTGGAGGCACCGTCCCTGGAGGTGTTGAAGAAAAGCCTGGATGAGGCACTTAGTGCCATGGTCTAGTTGAGTGGCTAGGGCTGGGTGCTAGGTTGGACTGGATGATCTTGGAGGTCTCTTCCAACCTGGTTGATTCTATCCTTAAACTACGAGCAAACTAAATCATAGTGTATATACTAATGAACGCTGTAGAAAGGTATTTGTAGTGTGATCTTTAGGGGAAAACGAAGCCAAAGAGATAGTAACATCATCTGTGCAGTGTTGTCAGAGTTCAAACAGCAGGTAGTTCTGTTTCATTAAGCAATTTGGATGGGAAAAACAAATCTCTTTTTCAGTTCTCTGTAGCTGTTGATGTTTCTAATGTTTGTACTAGATTTACTAAAGAAAACAGTAGTTGATGGAAAGAGAGAAAAGGTTCCATGTTCTTAATCTTGGTATGTTTTTGTTTTTTCTCCTTCCCACAGGAAAGTTTCTGTTAATGTTACAGTCTGTCAAGAGAGCTTTTGCTATCAACAGTAACAACCCGTGGCTACATGAGTGCTTGATTAAATTCTCTAAAGCTGGTATGTGTGTAGGAAGCACAAGTGTATGGATAAAGATACAGGAAGCTTTATATTGTGCAACAACATAACTGCATGTTTTTTCTGGTGTAGAAATACTCTTGACTGACTTGAATTGAAATAAAAGGTTTGTTTTTCATGGTAATACCCAGGATGAGACATAGGTTGTGCTATGCAGGGTACTGCGTAGGTTATATTATACTCCTTCCATTGATCTACTAGGTGGACCAAATAACTAATTTTGGCTAGATTTCACAGAAGTAGGTGTTCTGAAGACCCTTGACATTCTTAAGTTCTAAGAAAACAAGTGGCAGATACAGGAGAAAGATTCTGACTGAAGCAAAATGTGCACTGTGAACTTCCAGCAGAGTGTACATGACAGCCCTCTTTATGAATGTTTCATCTATCAATGCATCAGTAATGCTTGTGTTGATCTGTTTGGAACTGCAATTTCTGTTTCTTTCTGTGGCCAGACTTTTAAGAATTGGAAATTTCAGCAGTGATGTCTGTAGTTTCACATGGTGTTCTGCAGCTGTTTTAAATGGATTTCTCTTGCTTCTCTCCCTCTTACCTTCCCTCTTCTAGTCTCTGACCATAGTAACCTCCCAGAAATCGTGAGCAAGGTCCTAACTCAAGAAATGCAGAAAATCTTTGTTAATAAAAACTTGGAAAGTTTTAATGAAGAATTTCTCAAACACAATGCTACCTCCATTCAGCACCAGCTGTCAGGTTTGTTTTAACTTTTTTTCATGGTTTTTGAAAAGGAAATTCATTAAAATCCAGAATATTTTTCTACAATCCATAATTCATGCATAAATTCCACTCAGCCAGAAATGTACATGTTTTGATTAGGGTTTTTCCTGCCTTCTTTTACCACATTCACTTTTTTTATTAGATGCATAAAGAACCTGCTTCTTCACTCCAAAAAGTGTGATCAAACCACTACAGATATTCAAGTAAGGAAGCACTGACATCCCTCCTGTTGCAGCTTTCTAATCTGGAAGGACTAGAAATATAGCCAAAGAATATCCCAAGCCTGTTCAATGGAAGCAGTTCTTTATTTTTTCTCTTATGAGCTGGAATGTCTCTCTTAATACTCCCAGCTTTGTCATGTGGCAGCAGCATCAAGAAAATACCATGACAAACCTGTACATTACTTCTGCTTTTCTGCTTCATGGTCACCAACAAAAATGTTGCTCCTGCTTTGTTCACATATGTGTTCTTCCAGTCCTTTAATTATTGGGCATCTAACTGGATGTTTTCTGGGGTCTACTTGGTGGGTCCTCCTTTACTACAGAAAATAGTAGTCATTCTGTCATAGTAGTTGTACAGGCTCAGATTGTTGTACTTCCAAGTTAGGCTTCACACTGTCTGCATCTTTAGTGTCTTTGATCGGAACCTTGGCTAAATCATTGGCAGTTGTGGAACCCACATTAGCAAGATGTCAGGGACTCCTTTGAAGTGTAAAGGCCCCTTAGGGTGATTATTGTGATCCAGCAGTGTATCAATTTGCAGACAGTGGGAACAAATGTGGCATTAGGCTTTTAAAGTGAAATCAGGAGTGAACTCACATCTGGACATGACCTTGACAGCTTTAGGTCTTCACAGATGTGTCAAGTTTTCCATTTATGCCAAAACAGGTTTGAGGTGTTTTGATCTACATTACAATTTGCCATTTCTTGAATTGTTACCTTTAGTGCAAGCTTGGCTTGAAGATGTAGAAGTCTGAAAAACTTAAATTCACAGAATCCCAGTCTTTAGAGTACAAGTGGGTGTTGTTTTGACTTAAAATGATTACTAGTAAAGAAATTATAAATGGAGTTTTAATCCAGTTTCTTTTGTCTCCTTGACTTCAAAAAGTGTGACTAGGCTAAGTCTGAGGATTTTCTGACAATGATGACTCAACCCCAAATACAGGCAATTTAGCAATTCATGTTCTGAAACTTTATGGGCTCAAAAAGCAGTAAGAACTAGGACACTAGGGAAATAAATTTGCTAACTGGGGAGGATAGTTGAGCAAGAGCAAACAATACACTCAGTGTGGGGTTTTAATTTTTCAGTAGAATGATTTCTTAAACCTTCTTGTTCTTTGTTAGTAGATCAGGTAGTGAGCTGTCTGAACTCTGGGCAGGGGGGAAAGTGTATGAAATGCTTACATGTTTATTAAGATGAGACTTTAAGGCAGCAATGCTATGGGGAGAAACATTTTTGCAGATGCTTAAACTAACTTTGACAAACTGCTTGTGGTTCAGGATGCTGTGTAGTTATATTAACGCAGTGTCTTACCTCTCACTAACATTTTACTCCAGGCAAAGCACCAAACTTGAATTACACTTCCCTTGTACCTCAGCTGTTTCACTTCAACTCCAAGTTAGCAGCCTAGTTTGACCTTACCTTCTGCGATGTGGGCATGGGCTGGTCTGAATTTCTTCCAGACTATGTACCACAATCATGTAGTAACTATTGTTCACTTACCTCTAGTCCTTCTCAGAAGAATTCAGAGTACCTCTAAGAACTTGTCTCTTATTCACTCAGCCTTCTGATTTGAAGGTCTTTAGTCACCAACACACTCTTGACTGACAGATCTTGAGTAAAGGGAAAGATTTCATTTTTTGCAGAAGCATATCTGCTGTGTTACCCAATTGTTGGTGCTTCTTATACATTTCAAAATAGCTTTATTTTTGTTTGTTTTAAGTTACAAGTAAGGGAGGAAAATATAGTTTATTAAAACTTGAAAGAAGTCCTGATTCACATTGTCTAAGTTTTGGGGTTCAGTATGTCTGTGTATGTGGTATTGCATTTAGGAACATTATTACTTAAGTGTCATGTTCTTTCTTGCAACAAGGTGCAAAAATGATGTATTTCCTGGACAAATCAAGACAAGAAAAAGCAATTGCTGTTGCTACTAGATTGGATAAAAACATGAGAGACAAAAATGTGAAGGTAAAGGATACAGTATTTAAACAAAAAAAAAAATGTGTGGGTTCTTAATCACTGAATAAACAAGGTTGGAAAAGACCTCTGAGATAGTCCAACCTATCATCTAACCCTTCTAATTCACTAAGCCATGGCATTAAGGGCCTCATCTTGTCTCCTTTTAAACATCTCCAGGGATGGTGACTCCACCTTTCTGGGCAGCCCATTCCAATGCCACTCACTCTTTCTGTGAAGAACTTCCTACTAACACCCTCCCTGTTCCAGCTTGACACTGTGTCCCCTCGTTCTGTCACTGGGTGGCTGGGAGAAATAACCAACCCCCACTTGGCTACAGCTCCCCCTTAGGTAGTTGTACAGAGCAATAAGGTCTGCCTTGAGCCTTCTCTTCTCCAGGCTGAACAGCCCCAGCTCTCTCAGCCTCTCCTTGTAGGGCTGTGCTCCAGTCCCCTCACCAGCCTTGGTGCACTTCTCTGGACACCTTCAACCTCTTTCTTAAACTGAGGGGCCCAGAACTGAACACAGCACTCAAGGTGTGGCCTAACCATTGCTGAGTACAGGGGCAGAAGGACCTCCCTGGTCCTGCTGGCCACACTATTCCTGACACAGGCCAGGATGCTGTTGGCCTTCTTGGCCACCTGGGTGCACTGCTGGCTCATGTTCAGTCAGCTGTCAACCCGGTGCCTCCAGGTCCCACTCTGCCTGGCTGCCCTCCAGCCACTCTGTCCCCAGCCTGTAGTGCTGCATGGAGTTGTTGTGGCCAAAGTGCAAAACCTGGCACTTGGCCTTGTTAAAACTCATGGTGTTGGACTGTGCCCATCTGTCTACATCCCTCTGCAGAGCCCTGCTACCTTCTAACAGCTAAACACTTGTTTCCAACCTGCTGTTGTCTGCAGATTTACTGATGGTGGACTCAATCCCCTCATCATGAACTGTGGGACAATGTGCATGCCTCAGATACATCATGATCAATTAATATCATTTGAAAGACCACCATTCATTTTTCACCCCCCAATTAACTGTAATGCAACCAAATACCCCAAAGAATCTTCATTTGTTTAGGTCAGTATTGTTTAACTGTGAATCTTTGCACTGATAAACCAATTCTAACTCTCTTGTTTTTGTTTCTTTAGACACTAACAAAGGTTTTTGAAGCACTGCTTGATGGCAGTTTTGGAAGCTGCCACACTCAATGTGAAGAATATCAAGCAGCATGTCATAAACTGTTTCCTTTTACATCTGCCTTTATGCCTGCCACGAACGAGGACGATAGCAGCATCACATCTGTGAATCATACAGCCCTCAACCACGATTTCCTGTCCAATGAAATCTGAAGCAGGCTGTGCAAGCCTCTGTGTGTGTATACCTAAATGCACACATGCATACAAAACTCTGACTCATTACATGCTGGCTCGATACAGATCAGGGTTACTTTTCCAGGTTGTATTTTAATATCTTTAACAGGTATAAAACAAAATATTTGGATAGTTATATGAAATGGAGTATGCTATTAGTTATTTTTTTCCCCCCCCAACAAAAACTGCCAATATTTATGTAAACATTATCTTTAATCAGCATTTTCATGTTTATACTTGTACAGTTTTAAGTCTTTTAATAATCCATCAGCCCTCTCACACAAAAAAAAATACAGGTGTTAAAGATGGCTTTGACAGAAATGTTGTTACATATGCAGATAAATGTGATCATATCTTGTTAATAAATTATCATTTGAGTGGTTTTAGCAGATTATGGCTGAACTGCTGCTTGAATTGCCCTCTTTGTCTTTTATTTAGGTTGGCTTTTGTTTGGTTGTGTTTTCTCTGGGTGTTTTGGTTTGGGATTTTTTTAATTCTGTTTTTCTCTTTGCTTTCTTTTGAAGCATAGAAGGTTTGAAAGTTTTTGTCAGATATGTGTCTTATATGGAGCCAGTGTTGATGGATACAATCAGCATGGCTTCACCAAGGGCAAATCCTGTCTGACAAACCTGGTGCCCTTCTGTGAACAGGTCACACCACTAATAGATGAGAGGCCAGCAACTGATGTCATTTACCTGGACCTGAGCAAGGCCTTTGACACTGTCCTGCACCGCATCCTGGTCTCCAAGCTGATGAAACATGGGTTTGATGGGTGGATCACTACATGGATAAAGAACTGGCTTGATGGCTGCACCCAAAGAGCGGCTTTCAATGGGTCCATGTCCAAGTGGAGTCCCTCAGGGATCAGTCCTGGGACCAGTCTTTTTCAACATCTTTGCTGGTGCCATGGACAGTGGCACTGAGTGCACCCTTGGCAGGTTTGCTGATGACACCAAGCTGTGTGGTGCAGCAGACATGCTGGAGGGCAGGGATGCTGTCCAGAAGGACCTGAACAGGCTGCAGAGGTGGGCCCAAGCCAGCCTCATGAGGTTCAGCAAGACCAAGTGCAAGGTCCTGCATCTGGTTGGGGCAACCCCAAGCACGAATACAGGCTGGGCAGTGGCTGGTTGAGAGCAGCACTGAGGAGAGGGACTTGGGGTGGAGGAGAAGCTTAACATCAACCTGCAGTGTGCATTTGCAGCCTCGAGGGCCAACCAGAGCCTGGACTGCATCAGAAGTGTGGCCAGCAGAGCCTCTACTCGGCTCTGGTGAGACCCCACCTGCAGTATTGCATCCAGTTCTGGAGCCCATATTACAAGAAGATGTGGACATGCTAGAGCATGTCCAGAGAAGGGCCACTGGGATGCGCAGAGGGCTGGAGCAGCTCTCCTATGAGGACAGACTGAAAGAGTTGGGGCTGTTCAGTCTGGAGAAGAGGAGGCTCCCAGGTGACCATATTGTGCCCTTTCAATATCTGAAGGGGGCCTACAAAAAAGCTGGGACGGGACTTTTTAGGATATCAGGGAGTGCAGGACTAGGGGGAGTGGAGCAAAGTTGGAGCGGGGTAGGCTCAGGCTGGCCGTGAGGAGGAAGTTGTTCAGCATGAGAGTGGTGAGAGCCTGGAATGGGTTGCGCAGGGAGGTGTTTGAGGCTCCATCCCTGGAGGTGTTTAAGGCCAGGCTGGATGAGGCTCTGGCCAGGCTGATCTAGGGTAGGGTGTCCCTGCCCGTGGCAGTGGAGTTGGAACAAGATGATCCTTGTGCTCCCTTCCAACCCTGACTGATTCTATGAGGTTTATGTTTATACAACAATAACCCAAACCCACCACAACAAACCAAAACCAGACAAATAAAAACAACCACAAAAAAGGCTTTTTTAAAAGTAATCTACCTTGTGTTCCTTTAGCTTTTATTTCCTTAAGGTCATGGTCAGTTTAACATCTTTTAATTTCTAGGATCCTGAAACAATTCCCTGTGAAAACAATAAGAAATTCATACCATTGTCCTTTGTTCCATCTTCTTTCCCTTCCTCTGCTTTCCTTCTGATTTCTCCTCATCTGTTCACCAATTTGAAGAAGCTGCTCCAATTCTGGGCAAATGCAGAAGGTACAGCAATGGGGAATAGAGTTCTGCTCTGTATGATAAAGCAAAATCACTGATAAGTGATTGCCTCCATGAAAAGTCTTAGCTGTCCACTTATAGCTGATACTTCCAGTGCTTCTCATGCCTAAATACTATTGCTTTTGGTGCTGCAAAGCAAGTAGTACTTGAGGGAGCACAAAGAGCCTGACTACAAATCATAGTGAACCCTTTTCTTTGTGTTCTGGTGCATTAACTGTTAAATATACAAGGCATCAAAAAAGGAAGTCTGATTCTAATATACCTACTTAAAGCCTAATATTACTGGACAGAAAGGCTACACATGACAGCTTTACATTCTATAAGGACTGCTATCAAGGCATAACTATACTGTGGCTTGTACAGGAAATCCATTTTCTGGGAACTAATGGACTCATTTCAGTCTCATGTTGTTTTTATTTCACTGCAATGTAAATACTTTCAGTACCATTAACTACCCCCTCAAAGGCAAGTGTCAGTTCATGAAGAGGGGATTTTTATGGAGACAAAACTGTTCTAATGAAAATTCTCCTTTGTGTGTCATCTGTTTAGGTTCAAGGTTGTTGAATGGAAGACTCACTGTAAAATACTGCCAACATATGTTATGCTGTAATAAATTATTTTGTACACACTTGCTTTTGCTTTGGAATTTTTGTGTCTTTGTTGGACGTCAAACTTGGACCCATCCCACTCCTTAGTGTGTTTCCATTTGCTTGCATCACTTACTGGTTTAATATGGACTCTTAAGTATCTAGTGGAAAAAGACCCACCCTGTTGTTTAGCACATTGGGACATAGAATTAACCAGGTTGGAAGAGACCTCCAAGGTCATCCAGTCCAACCTATTGGACAAGGGAGGTTATTCTGCCCCTGTACTCAGCACTGCTCAGGCCACACCTTGAGTGCTGTGTCCAGTTCTGGGCCCCTCAACTCAAGAGAGATGTTGAGGTGCTGGAAGGTGTCCAGAGAAGGGCAACAAAGCTGGTGAGGGGCCTGGAACACAAAGCCTATGAGGAGAGGCTGAGGGAGCTGGGGGTGTTTAGCCTGGAGAAGAGGCTCAGGGGGGACCTCATTGCTGTCTACAACTGCCTGAAGGGAGGTTGTAGCCAGGTGGGGGTTGGGCTCTTCTCCCAGGCAACCAGCAACAGAACAAGGGGACACAGTCTCAAGTTGTGCCAGGAGAAGTCTAGGCTGGATGTTAGGAGGAAGTTCCTGGCAGAGAGAGTGATTGGCATTGGAATGGGCTGCCCAGGGAGGTGGTGGAGTCACCATCCCTGGAGATGTTCAAGCAAAGCCTGGCTGAGGCACTTAGTGCCATGGTCTGGTTGAGTGGCTAGGGCTGGGTGCTAGGTTGGACTGGATGATCTTGGAGGTCTCTTCTAACCTGCTTGATTCTATGATTCTATGACCCACAGTGGAAGGGACAGTTTCTCACAGCTCTTCAGCCCTCCAGACTTCCCAAATAATAAGTACCTCGAGTAGAAAGAGGTGAAGCATGAAGTGTGACGGAAGAGATTCCAGTGTAACGTTTTGGTGCGTGAATTTGCACTTGCTGTTTCAGCAGCAGCAGCAGCAGTTCACGTACTTGAGGCATTGTTTCCCACAGCCGAGCAGCAGGGGTTGAAGCTGTCAGTTCAGGGATTGTCCGCCAGAGGGCAGCCGTGCACTCAGAATGCTTCCATCGCAGGGACGCGCTGCGGTCTTGCTGCTGCTCAGGTGGATCCTGCGCCGGGAGTAAGAAGATGGGGAAACGCCTTCACCTTTTTTTATTTCCAGGCAAAGGAGGGAGCTCGTAGGTGTTTTGTGTTTGCTCAATTGGCTGAATTAGACTTGTGTATAGTGTAACCCAGCTGTCCGCAGTCATTGATTTGGGGGTGTGAAGTTTGAGGGCATAGTTAATTGGACTTACTTCATGCCAGCTGAGAACAGAGAGGCTAGAAATGGCAATCTGAACTCACAGGTGGTGGGGCAGGCCTTTTGGGTAGCCAGGTGGGGGTTGGTCTCTTCTCCCAGACAACCAGCAACAGAACAAGGTCAAGCCTATGAGGAGAGGCTGAGGGAGCTGGGGGTGTGCAGCCTGGAGGAGGCTCAGGGGGGACCTCATTGCTGTCTACAACTACCTGAAGGGAGGCTGTAGCCAGGTGGGGGTTTGGTCTCTTCTGCCAGGCAACCAGCAACAGAACAAGGGGACACAGTCTCAAGTTGTGCCAGGGGAGGTCTAGGCTGGATGTTAGGAGGAAGTTGTTGGCAGAGAGAGTGATTGGCATTGGAATGGGCTGCCCAGGGAGGTGGTGGAGTTGCTATGCCTGGAGGTGTTGAAGCAAAGCCTGGCTGAGGCACTTAGTGCCATGGTCTGGTTGAGTGGCTAGGGCTGGGTGCTAGGTTGGCCTGGATGATGTTGGAGGTCTCTTCCAACCTGCTTGCTTCTATGATTCTATGTGCAAAGTGTCAGTCACCAAGTTTCCTGCCTGACTTTCTTCAGGCTGTTTAACAGAGGCAGAATGTATTTGCCTTACAGATCACCTTTTGCTCCAGTTAATTTATCATGAAGTATGCTGTCTGTTTGCTGCTCAGACTCTGCTGCTTGGAGATATTTCAAGTCTAGACAAAGTGTTTGAGAATGTGCTGTTAACGCTTAAGAGGAGGTATGGGTTTTGAGAGGTTCTTACAGGTATTTTAGGTATGCAGTAAGGTGGGAGAAGGAAATGTGTGGTATTTCCAGGACTGATTTCATATCATAAATGGTGAAACTTAACACAACCTTGGAAGTGAGGACCAGAGCCAGAGCTGTCTTCCCTTCCGCTGTGCAGAGTACCTAGCATAGAGCAGTCTGAGCTGAAGAGAAGAGTTTATGCCACAAGTGATAAACTGTCATAAATTCTACACCTGCCTGAGGCCTGGCTCTGCAAATAGCAGTGCAAAAGATGTCCCAGCATACACAAAAGTCATCAGGCACCAAAGGAGCCTGTCAACTGTCACTGGAGATATTGAATCAAATTTTAGGTAGTCCACATACAAAGAATCATAGAATCAACCAGGATGGAAGAGACCTCCAAGATCAGCCAGTCCAACCTAGTACCCAAAAGAAACTGAGCATAAGAAAGTTGCCTCTGTGTTTGGCTGTTTGTTTTGAGACAAGCTCTCATCAGTGTTACCTGCTTTGATGGAAGCTGTGGCCTTCCTGAGGAATGAGCACCACAGTGGCTGGTGGCCACGCTGGCCCGAGCAGCTTCATGACATTGCTGTCTACAGCTACCTGAAGGGAGGCTGTAGCCAGGTGGGGGTGGCCTCATCTCCCAGGCAACCAGCAACAGAATAGTCTCAAGGTGTGCTGGGGAAGGTCTAGGCTGGATGTTAGGAGGAAGTTCTCCCCAGAGAGAGTGATTGGCATTGGAATGGACTGCCCAGGGAGGTGGTGGAGTCACCGTCCCTGGAGGTGTTCAAGCAAAGCCTGGCTGAGGCACTTAGTGCCATGGTCTAGTTGAGTGGCTAGGGCTGGGGGATAGGTTGGACTGGATGATGTTGAAGGTCTCTTCCAACCTGCTTGATTCTATGATTCTATGATTCTATGACCAGGTACCATGACCCAAACTGACTGCAGAGATGTGACTACATTTTTTTTTCTCAAGAAAAACATAAGCTATTTCTATCTCTGTTGACCACTTCTTTTCCTCTGTTGTCTCCTTCTATGTGCCAAAGGCTTGCAAGCTAATGACATGGAATTCATGCCTGTGTCAACTGCTAGGGTCAGCACAATGCCATGCAAGTATTAAGCTGGCGAGCGCTCTTTGAACTGTGCTTTCAGGAAGATGCATGACCCAAGTAACCCTGGATACTATGGCATAATACACCTATTTTCCAATCCCAGGATAAACCTGGGTGTGCAGAGCTGGGTTTTTAAGTGTCTGCATTTTTCAGTGGTATTTTATGTTCAATTATTCTTTTGCTGCTTTCCTCTTGTGTAAAGACTCTTGCTTTGTATGCAAATCCTCTGCTGGAGAATCACAGCTAGAAAAACAGCACCGAGCTGTATGGAATGAGCAATTCTGAAAGCCTGTTAGTTATGAAATAAGGGTTGGAAACAAACAAAAAAAGGAGCATATGGAAGAAGTTGCTGTCACAGATCCTCCCTCTGGCTGGGAGAATTAGAGCATGGTTTACTTAACTTTCATTTGTGAGAAGACAGGATGCTGCTCTGGCTTGTCACTGAAATTATTTGAGGCTAGGAAAAAGGGAGGGGAAAAAAAATCCAGGGCTTCTAATAATTATTTTTACATCAAAATGCAGTTGTCTCAGGCAGAGGAAAGAGCTGGCTGAGGCACACAGTCACTGACTGTAACACTGGTTCTTTTCTTCCCATCTACACAACCCACTGCGCGCTCGTAACAAGAGAGGCTCCAGTGGACCGAAGCGTGGCTGTTTCCCAACCATAAACATGCAAATCCCCAGCTCTTAAAGGAGGGTGATTTACTGGCTAACCAGAGCTCAAGGATTGCTGCTTTTGTTCCACATTTGTATGGTGGCTGACTCAATGGGGTCCTGGGTTGTGATTGGCACTACTGTGACACGAATCAATGAAGAGCTCCACTTCTGTTCTAACATATGCGGCCGCATGCCTTCAGCAAACAAGTGCTCTTGGCTCCTCCTTTTGCCTCCCACTGCCTTAAAGCTGAGAGACATGGGAGGGTAAGACTTGATTTTTCACTCCCCTTCAGTAGGGTGGATGGGAATGACTGTGTCCAGTTCTGGGCTCCTCAATTCAAGAGAGATGTTGAGGTGCTGGATGATCTTGGAGGTCTCTTCCAACCTGTTTGATTCTATGATTCTATGATTAGAGTCACGGAGTCACGGAATCAAGCAGGTTGGAAGAGACCTCCAAGCTCATCCAGGTCCAACCTGGCACCCAGCCCCGTCCAGTCAACCAGACCACGGCACCAAGTGCCTCAGCCAGGCTTTGCTTGAACACCTCCAGGGATGGTGACTCCACCACCTCCCTGGGCAGCCCATTCCAATGCCAATCACTCTCTCTGACAACAACTTCCTCCTAACATCCAGCCTAGACCTCCCCCAGCTCCCTCAGCCTCTCCTCTCAGGGCTGTGCTCCAGGCCCCTCCCCAGCTTTGGCGCCCTCCTGTGGACACCTTCCAGCACCTCAACATCTCTCTTGAGTTGAGGAACCCACAACTGAACACAGCACTCAAGGTGTGGCCTGAGCAGTGCTGAGCACAGAGGCAGAAGAACCTCTCTTGTCCTGCTGGCCACACTGTTCCTGAGCCAGCCCAGGATGCCATTGGCTCTGCTGCCCACCTGGGCACACTGCAGCCTCATCTTCAGCTCCTATCTACCAGCACTCCCAGCTCCCCTTGTCTCTGCCTGCTCTCAGCCACTCTTTCCTCAGCCTGTAGCACTGTTTGAGGTCATTGTGGCCAAAGTGTAGAACCCTGCACTTAACCTTGTTAAATCTCATCCCATTGGCCTCTGCCCACCCATCCAGCCTGGCAAGCTCCCTTCTTCCCCTCAGTCAGCCTGGCTACAACACCTAACCTATCCACGGCAAGGTCACCTCTCTACCTGATGCTGCTGCCGCCGTAGTGGGATTGGTATGATTTAATGTGCTGGGCTGTGGAGAAGCTCAGTTCTTTATTGTGTGTTCAGTTTTGCTTCAAAATCTTTCACGATTGCTACTCCATCAGGAAATTTGCACTGGTTTAAATGCAAGTGAGAAACAGCAATTCACTCACATAGGCAATTTCACTTGCAGCATGAAGGATAAAATAAGACTGGAGTGTTAACCACTGTCTCATCCTTCAAATGAGCATCCTAAGGGCAGGGTTGTGATGTGTTGAACAGGGAGACAAGTTATATTCATGATGTTTGGTCTATTCCTGCTCTGTGAGTCAAGAAGTTGGCTTTCCCCCAAGTGCCAGTCTGGCTGGCACCTGTGCTATTTCATCCTACACTAGTTTTCATTCTTCTTTTTCACAGCTGTCTAAATGTTGGGCTCCACAGCTAGAAGTTCAGTGATGATGGACTTCTGTTTGCCACCCCCAGGTTTTAGGTGAAGGATCTACTTTACTCACTTGGTACTGTCACCTTCCTAAAGAATTATTATTTTCACAGATCAAAAAATATTAGAAGACTCATGGAAGTTATATATTCAAAGCTCCACGCTCCTTCCATCATCAAGCACCTGTCACTCTGACTCTTGTCAGTGAGAATCCAGGCTTAGGTTTCACAAAGCATCTCCATTTAACTGTGGGAACATGATGCTTACTCAACAGGATTGATATTTTGGGGTATTCTTGATCTTTGAAGTGGTGAAAAGAAATGGTTGATCAGACCAGAATTTCCCAGCCATTTCTGACCTGCAAATTCTCCCCTTCTGCAGCTTCATTGTCTACATGTGTGCATATGGGGTTGCATGCATACTGTCATAGAATCATAGAATCATAGAATCAAGCAGGTTGGAAGAGACCTCCAAGATCAGCCAGTCCAACCTAGCACCCAGCCCTAGCCACTCAACTAGACCACGGCACCAAGTGCCTCAGCCAGGCTTTGCTTGAACACCTCCAGGGACAGTGACTCCATCACCTCCCTGGGCAGCCCATTCCAATGCCAATCACTCTCTCTGACAACAACTTCCTCCTAACATCCAGCCTAGACCTCCCACAGCACAACTTGAGGCTGTGTCCCCTTGTTCTATTGCTGGTTGCCTGGGAGAAGAGACCAACCCCCACCTGGCTACAGCCTCCCTTCAGGTAGTTGTAGACAGCAATGAGGTTCCCCCTGAGCCTCCTCTTCTGTAGGCTGCACCCAGCTCCCTCAGCCTCTCCTCATAGGCTTTGTGTTCCAGGCCCCTCACCAGCTTTGTTGCCCTTCTCTGGACATATTCCATCATCTCAACATCTCTCTTGAATTGAGGAGCCCAGAACTGGACACAGGACTCAGTTCTGGGTACTCAGTTCTGTCAATTTTAACCTGCTCCCAGTAAATTTTAGCCTGCTCCCAGTAAATGTACATATCACAGTATCAGACAGTATCATCAGGTTGGAAGAGACCTCACAGATCCTCAAGTCCAACTCTTTCTTCTTGCCTGACAAGAGTGCTTCAGAGGTTGTTCATGGATCTGCAGGCATCTCTGGGTCATGCTTTGAAAACCAGCAGCACCGGTGCCTGTAGAAAATTTGTGTCCCAAATTACTTCATGTTTCCTGTCAAAAGACAGTACCTTGTGAGCCTTGCAAGTTGGCTATATCAGAGTACCTGCTAATGTTTTAGAAGCCTTTCCCAGAAGCACATTTACTGCCAGGTTTTGTTGATTTAAATAGCTACGTGGCTCACAAGTCTGTGAGCTTAAACACGCAGGAGGAAACCACTGTAAGCGTTGCGTCACCAGCTGAGGATCTGGAGACACTGTGTGTTGCGGAGGGGCAGTAATAATTCGTGGCCGAGTCGAGAATTTATCAAAAATAGATATTTTTTATTTTTACAAAACCCGCCCCCACAACTATATATGCAAAGATTAATTTCGTTTGATAAACAGGTTCAGTTGCATGAGAATTCTACGAGGATACCATTAATAATCTGACTATATATATTTGGAAGTCAGTTTTTGGAAAAGGAGTCTGCTATTAATTAATAGCGGTTTCTTACTAAATTAAGCTAAGCCAAATAACTCACTCAGGCTGGCTCGTGCAGTCGGTCTTCCTCCTCCAGCGGCTACAGGAGTCGTTAAGAGTCGTTAAGGGTCGTTAGGCAGACAAAGGTGTGCCTAACACCAAGGCAAGTCCTTTGGTCTCTCTGCAGTGCAGGCACAGGAGAGTGAGCGAACTCGTCCAGGCACACGCAAAATCCAAAGCGGGAACCCCAAAGGCGGGAAGACCCCCAATATTTATACCCTTCGCTAGACAAAGGGCAGAGTTACCACACTTTAGGCGCGAAAGCGCACGGCCAATCCCAGCCTGGCTCCAGCGCGGGAACTCACGGGGCAGTCCCCGCCCCCTTCACGGCTGCAGGGCAGGCGAGGGGGGGGGAAACCAGGCGGCTTTTCCCCTTCCCCCCCGAAGTCCGGGCAGGAGAGGAATTTAGGGGTACAGGACTCCAGGACATCCCACCCCGGTGGTAATGAGCATCTTTGTCTAGAACTTGAGTGAGAGGTGATCCCCCTTCAATTTAGGAACCTATTAATATATATATATGGCTTAGCCTTTTCCAACATTAACAATAGGTAACACATTAATCGCCCCAACAATATTTAACGATACTTAACAAGGCTTAACAATAGCCCAAACAGTATTAAATAAAGCTACACAGTCAATTTGAAGATTGCTCTGTTCCTGGTAGAGCAACCAAGTTCATGGCAGAGCCTTAGATGCTCTGAGTCCATGGCTGGAGGTCACAGTCCGTGGGTCCGGATGCCATCATCCACTGGCCACCCCGGTGATATGACTCCGTCTCTCGTGTAGCTGGTTCTCCTTTTCCCAGGTGCTGGTCAGGTGGTCAGGAACTGGTCCTCTGCCTCGACCTTAACCTGTAAGGAGACAAAATCTGCCTCGGCCTATAAAGGCCAGGCTTGACAATTAATATTTTGGGACGATCCACCGTGCACTAATCCGGTGGCCTTTTGTACTGGGGCAGGTGGTCAGTGACCACGTGGCTCACCTAGGCAGCAGGTCTTTATTCTGGGGGCTTCTGTAGCTCTCCCCGTGACTGCTGACCATTAAAAGCTGCCGAGCCACTATTACGGTAATTCAGTGTTTTGCCTCCCGTGTGGGAGACGAGAAAGGGTTAACCTTTCTGTCTGGGGACGAGCTGCAGTTCCCAGCGGGGGGGCTGCCGCTTCTGGGCGAGCCGCTCTGGGAACCACCGCTGGGCGAGCCGCTTTTGCTGGCCCTGAGCTTCTCGCGGCTGCCTCTGGATTTTGCAGCCGATTTCTGAAGGCACCGCACTAGATCCTTCAGTTGCCAGTCTGCCAGCTGCCTTAAAACAGTCTTTGGTACCCCTAAAGTCAGGGCTTGTCTATACCAGCTGTTCTTTTCTCTGGGTCTCCAGTCACTCTGTGGGTCTCTGCCCCTTCCCCTCGGGGAGAAGCCTGCAAGAGCCGTCCCCCTGGGGGGGCAGTCCTGCACTGGCCGGACCTGCCTGCGCAGAGTCCTGGGATTTTCTGGGGGAGAAGCACGAGACTGTCTCTCCCCAGCCCCTTTTCCTTCAGGAGACCCAAACCCAAACTGCAGCCCGTGGGCATTCAAGTCAGTTAACAGTTCAGCCCAAGTCATTACGTGCTCTTTAGCACCATCGTTCTCTGCATTTTCTCCAAGCACACGTTCAATTTTCTCAACGTTCTTCATTACTTGGATTTGCAGAGTTGCTGGCAAACCCTTCATAATAGGGTGCAGTCTCTCCGGGTCCACAGGGGCATAAAATGGGCAATCATAATGTCCCTTATCATAGATAGCCTGGACACAGGCAAGTCTGCGGAGAGCAGTGATGAGCTCAGAGGAGCTGGTGACCCGTAGTTCCGTCGGCTCCCCCCGGTAGGCTGGACGGACACTGCTTGCCCAGTAGGCTATCCGAGCGGTGAGGCTGTGTGTCCCCTCGGGTTCACGTGTCAGGAACACATCGTCCCCCCAGTCTCCAGCAGCTTCCTGCGAGTCTAGAAGGACCCGGTCCCCACCGGCTCGGGACACTCGATACACATAGTCAGCGACTGAGTCCCCAGGATCTCTCGCATATTTGACTTGTAAGTCACTGAGCTGTGCATCTGTAAATTGTTTTTTGATCACGGTGGTCCCTGCACCGCCTTTCCTGCCCTTCACGGACTCAGTCCTGATCACAGGCAACACGTGCTTGTGCACCGCGGCGCCCTCCTCACCGGAGCTCTCTTCACCGCTGTCTACGGGGGAGTCCGGTCGGGACCTGCGCTTTCTGCGTGGCTTTGAGGCTTTCTGCCGCGCAGAGGCATGTGCAGAGGAATTCTCTGAGTCTCTGGCAGAGTCTTTTGTGCCTGGTTTCGGGGAACTCCTCTCCCCCAAAGAGCCCCTCGGGGCATTCTCTGCCTTTCTCCCTGATTCCCGCGAATCACTCCATTCAAATTCAGACACGGAGGACCGAAGAGGTGGTGTCTGCAGGCGTTACAAGCCTTTCTTTCATCTGGGCAGTCAGTGCCGCGGTCAGGCTCTTTGTCTGCGCCAGCATGCTTTCCCAGATACTTTGGCATTTAGCTTTTTCGGCTAATAAATCCTTTTCCAAGGCCTGAATTCTTTTTTCATAATTTTCAAATTCGGCCAGAGTCTGGGTCACGACTGACCCCAGAACAACAGAGAAATGCTCCGTTGGAGACTCAGAAATCACAGGGTCTGAGCGCTCAGCTAATTTCTCCAGGATTTTCTCCGGATTTTTACAATTTTTCTGAGCCCAAATTAAATCAAGACCTGTGATTAGGCATCCCTTTTCTTGTAGAAATTCTATGATTGAACTACCCTGCATACACTGCGCCATAATGTTGCGGAGGGGCAGTAATAATTCGTGGCCGAGTCGAGAATTTATCAAAAATAGATATTTTTTATTTTTACAAAACCCGCCCCCACAACTATATATGCAAAGATTAATTTCGTTTGATAAACAGGTTCAGTTGCATGAGAATTCTACGAGGATACCATTAATAATCTGACTATATATATTTGGAAGTCAGTTTTTGGAAAAGGAGTCTGCTATTAATTAATAGCGGTTTCTTACTAAATTAAGCTAAGCCAAATAACTCACTCAGGCTGGCTCGTGCAGTCGGTCTTCCTCCTCCAGCGGCTACAGGAGTCGTTAAGAGTCGTTAAGGGTCGTTAGGCAGACAAAGGTGTGCCTAACACCAAGGCAAGTCCTTTGGTCTCTCTGCAGTGCAGGCACAGGAGAGTGAGCGAACTCGTCCAGGCACACGCAAAATCCAAAGCGGGAACCCCAAAGGCGGGAAGACCCCCAATATTTATACCCTTCGCTAGACAAAGGGCAGAGTTACCACACTTTAGGCGCGAAAGCGCACGGCCAATCCCAGCCTGGCTCCAGCGCGGGAACTCACGGGGCAGTCCCCGCCCCCTTCACGGCTGCAGGGCAGGCGAGGGGGGGGGAAACCAGGCGGCTTTTCCCCTTCCCCCCCGAAGTCCGGGCAGGAGAGGAATTTAGGGGTACAGGACTCCAGGACACTGTGTCAAACAGCCATGAAGAAATTCACTTTAAATACACCCTGGATGGCTGCCTAGAAGATGGGAGGGATTCAGTAGCTGAGGTTTACATTGCAAGTTGCCTTGGATGTTTCCACCCATAAACAAGAGCATCAGTCTGCAGCATTTCAAGGCACCGCTCGCTGAAAGTGACCAGATGCAGGCTGCTGCTGTTGGCATCGATGGCAAAAACGCATCTAATTCAATGGGAGGATGTTGGGGTCCTTCAAGAGCAGCTGTTGAAGTGCATGGCTATGGTGGTCTGTAACAGAGCTGATGTTCTGATAACTGACAACCTTTATTCCCCCTGTTAAAGGTTTATACAGAAAACTAAAATTCACCAGCTGAATCTCAGTTGCTTTCAATGGAATCGCAGGCTGCTGAGGGGAAAAAAGGAGGAAAGGTGAGTATTTTCTGGAATAGACTCATAGAATGGTCTAGGCTGGAAGGGACCTCAAGGATCATCCACCTCCAATCCCCTGCTGGGATCAGCCATCTCCAATCCCATTAGCGCAGGTTGCCCAAGCCCCCATCCAACCTGCCCTTAAGCACCTCCAGGGAGGAAGCACCCACAGCCTCCCTGGGCGACCCATTCCAGTGTCTCACCACCCTCACTGTAAAGAACTTCCTCCTAACATCTAGTCTAAATCTCCTCTCTGCCAGTTTCAACCCATTACCCCTCGTCCTGTCATTATAAGACCTTGTAAATAGTCCCTCTCCAGACCCCCTTCAGAATGGATGTTAAGAGATGTGTCTGTGGAGAAGGAAGCATCACCAAGGGGTTTTAAGCAAAAATAAAACTCCTAAACACATGGCTGTGAAGAAGGGAAGTTTATGGAATCATTTCTTCAGGGTGCCTAGGAGTTCTGCTGAAAATGGTACATTTGAGTGTTAAGTCAGAACTTAAAAAGAAGGCCAGGGATAAACTCTTGTATTACTGCAAGGAAGCAGCTGTTGTCCTCCCCTACATGTCCCTGCTCTGTTCTCCCCTTTTATCAGCTCTGGAGCTCACCTATCTGAGCTGAGCCCATTCAACTCAGTCCAACAGAAAATAGCTCACTTTCTTGCTGGATTAGTTTTCTGTTCTAATATCACAGTACCACAGTATTATCAGGGTGGGAAGAGACCTCACAGATCATCAAGTCCAATGTTGAGCTGGCTCAGCGGAAGACGAGAAAAACCCACTACAAACGACATGCATAGAGTCTAAATCAGGAGTACAACAAGTAGGTGATCAAGGTTTGGTGTACAGATTCACCCCCCAAGATGTGTGCTCCTTTATGATATGTGGTGGGTTGAATTTATCCCCAAACACAATGACCAGAGCAGTTCAGATGGCTTAGAAGCAAAGGAAGCTACGTATTTACAGCAAGCTAAATTTTACAAGCATGTAATACAATGCATATGTACAAGAATATACTGACAAATATTTAGCAGTCAGAAATAACACAAATACCCTCACAGGGATCCCCCTGAATTGTTCCTCAGCCTCCCTGGATGAAGCCCAGAAAGGGCCTAATAGCTAACTTCTTCTCCTCTCCCAAGTGTGAAAACCAAGAAGGCTGCAACTGCTATTTACTCAGCCAAGGTTAGCGCAGAAATCAGTTAGTGTGGAGGAGGGAAGAGTGAGCAGGAGGCAGAAAAGGGAAGGGAAGGAAATAGTTTCTACAGCAGACTAGATATTAGTCCAGAAAATGAATGAAATTATATAGATTTATCTTTATTGTTGTTTTTTTCTGCATCCAAATGGTTTTTTTTTTTAATGTGAATGAAACTATAGTGTTAACCCTCTAACTGCCACATGATGTGACCTACAACCCTGTCCCAGACAGCTGTGAGACTGCTTGGCCATCTTTAGGAGAAATAACAGGAAGGGCACAGGATAACTTCCAGCCTTTGGTTATTTTGCCTGTATTCCTCACAACGTATGGAAGAGGAGGCTCAGGGGGGACCTCATTGCTGTCTGCAACTACCTGAAGGGAGGCTGTAGCCAGGTGGGGGTTGGTCTCTTCTGCCAGGCAACCAGCAATAGAACAAGGGGACACAGTCTCAAGCTGGGCTGGGGAAAGTCTAGGCTGGATGTTAGGAGGAAGTTGTTGGCAGAGAGAGTGATTGGCATTGGAATGGGCTGCCCAGGGAGGTGGTGGAGTTGCCTTCTCTGGAGGTGTTGAAGAAAAGCCTGGCTGAGGCACTTAGTGCCATGGTCTAGTTGAGTGGCTAGGGCTGGGTGCTAGGTTGGAGTGGATGATCTTGGAGGTCTCTTCCAACCTGCTTGATTCTATGATTCTATGCTTTTATTTGGGGGATAATTTCTCAAACCCACCACACTGCCATAGGTCTGTCATCATCCATCCTGTTCATGCTCTTGGTCCCTACTTCTCAACCTCGCTTTCCATCTGTGTCACTACTGTCTTCAAAGAGGATTGTTTGTAGCCATTTTTATCAGCAAAAATGAAAACAGAGGAAGGCCACAAGACAGGAGGAAGCTGCAGAATAAATAACAATTGAACTCCACCATGAGGATTTCTTTTGATCCACTGCAAAAATAAATAAATACCTCCCTATCAGTTGGTAAGGAGAGGTGAACAAATCTGTTAGATACAGACGGTCTATTGTCTAGAGTACTGTTTTTGCCTCATTTTATGTCTTGTAGGAGCAATGACAACATGTCTGAAGTGTCTGCAAGTTTTGGAGAGGGGTTTTTTTTTCCTTCCCTTTCCTTCTCCTCAACTCCTCTACTTTAATATTCTCATCAACACGCAAATGTAATCACAGTTCCTGATGCATATGCATGGCAGAGCACCTGATGCCTGTTTTCTCATTGCTGGCTGTAACTGAATGTGACAGAGTCTGCCCCTGTGGGTATTGAACAGAAAGGGGCAAAGGCAGCATTCAGTAGCTGTGGCACGTATGGACATCAGGTTAACCTGACTTCGGGACAGTGTTACTGTATTTCTCGAAAGAATACGGAAACCCTCACACTGGAAAACGTCCTGGCTGATGGGGCTGGTGTCACGGTGTCCTGTAGCTGAGCAGTTCCCCATGTCACCCCCTGCCCCCTGCTCCTCTCCTCAGGTCACCCTCTCTAAGGAGCCATCCCAGCTGTCCCTGTGGCCATGTTCACAGCTCACTGAAGAGTCGAGCTGAGAAATAAACACTGACAGATGCCACGACAGAGAGACGCCAACACGGTGCGGGGCAGTGGGCGGGCAGCGAGGGCGATGGGGCTCCCAAGCGACGGCTGAGTGACGCCCCGCTGCCAGCCTTCAACCGCGGGCTTAACGCGTAAACCGAGCGGGCGGCCGCCTCGTTGTCCTGCTCCGTACCTACGGCGGCAAGCAGCCACGGGGCTGCGTAAGGATGGTCCAGTCCTGTGTTTCGGTGGGATTCTCTCCTCCGATGTGCTACTGGTGCTCGTTGTGCCCTCCCGCAACAGCCAGCACAAACCCACTGCAGATAGCTCCTTTTGAGCCACAAGTAGCTAGGAGCAGCAAACCGAAGACAGCCAAAACAACACTCGATCGCGTTGTCGGAACGACGGTCAGAGAATGAGGGGCGACACTTCCCACTGCGGTAGCGATGAACTGTGGCAAGGACTCCAACTATCTGCACGGGTCCCGAACACCCTCCGCCCGCAACTCCCTCGCCCCGGCCGGGCGCACCTGCGCCGCCAGCCCGACCCCCCCCGCCGCCGGCACGGCAGGGCAGGGCAGAGCAGGGCAGGGCCAGACCGCGGTGCCACCTCCCGCTCCCGCCCCTCCGCCTCGGCCCCCAGCACGGGCGGGCTATAAGAGGCAGCTGCGCTAGAGCCGGGCTGCTCGTGCTGGCGGTAAGGAGCAGGGGTGGCAGCGGCGGTGGAGCACCTCCACCCGTCGCAGTCGCCATGAAGTCTCCTCAGGCCCAGCGGCCAGCGGGTCAAGGTGGGAGCGGCGGGACCCCGTCCCCTTCTTTCCGCCGGGATGGAGGCGCGGGAGGCAGTCTCCCCTCCCAGCGCAGCGCGGGGGTCCGGGGGCGGGTAGGTGGTGGAGCTTCCCCTCCCAGCGCAGCGCAGCGCGGGGGCCCGGGGGCGGGCGGCAGGGTCTCTCCTCCCTGCGCAGCGTGGGGGTCTGGGGAGGGGGACAGCGCCCGGCCGGGTCCTGACGCTACTGCTGCCCCTGGCCGGCAGCTCTGGGAGAAAACGGCGGCGGAGACCTGGCGGAGGCGCTGGGGGAGTTCGACGCGGTGCTGGCGGAGTTCAACTGCCCTGCCGGCCGGCGCCGCTTCTACTACGGCGAGCACTTGGAGCGCATGAAGCGACGGAGCAGCGCCAGCGTCAGCGACGGCAGCGGCCTCAGCGACTCGGAGAGTGAGTGTCGGTCGGTCCGTCCGCCGGTCCCGGGCGCGGCCGAGCCCGGAGGAGGGGGGTTAAAAGCGATGTTAGATCAGCGCGTCCCTCGCCTTGAGAGGCACGGACCGGTGAGCGAGAAACTCGTCTTTCTTTAGAGCACCTTCGCATCTACTTTTGAAGTTAGAGGTCTTAAAGACACGACCCAGGTGGTCTTATTCTCCCAGTGCCGAAGAGCAGAAAGAGAAGAGAGGGCGAGAGTTGCCGGGGGGAAGCCACATGAAGGCTGGCTTCAGAGCAGACAGGGTAAGAGGAATCGCTGCGGGAGAGGTGAAGTTGCCAGCCGGTTGCTGAAGCACCGAGGCATCTCGGCGTCTTACAAATAAGATGTGCCTTAGGTTAACAGGGACTGAGTGTTGTTTCTGGACAGCTGGAATATTATCTGGGAGAGAGCGAGCTGAAGTGTGCTTCCCACAACAGATGGAAACTCATCCAGGTTTCTGCTTCAGTGTCGTCGCAGTTTCCGAGCTGGTAATTTTAAGCCAACTTGTGCTCAGATGTATTAGATGTAGGCAGATGAAATAGTGTGTGCAGAACGTCGTGTAGGAAGGGTGGACAGCTGATACTGGCTTGTGACCTGCTTTAACCGAGAAAACACAGGACTGGAGCTAAGTTGTTTGCTTGTGGGAGGTGTTTTGGTAGGGGTGTTTTTGTAGCGGGGGGATTTTGTGTGTGTGTTTTGCTGTTTTGTTTGTGGGGTTTTTTCTTCCTGTAGTTAGCTCTGAAAAAGGTTTTACCGGCTTTGAGGTTTTTTTTGCTAGTCAGGGAAAGAAGACTTCTAGATTCAGGGGTGATCTTATTACTGTCTACAACTACCTGAAGGGAGGTTGTAGCCAGGTGGGGGTTGGCCTCTTCTGCCAGGCAACGAGCAATAGAACAAGGGGACACAGTCTCAAGTTGTGCCAGGGTAGGTCTAGGCTGGATGTTAGGAAGAAGTTCTTCACAGAGAGAGTGATTGGCATTGGAATGGGCTGCTCAGGGAGGTGGTGGAGGCACCGTCCCTGGGGGTGTTCAAGCAAAGCCTGGCTGAGGCACTTAGTGCCATGGTCTAGTTGATTGGTTAGGGCTGGGTGCTAGGTTGGAGTGGATGATCTTGGAGGTCTCTTCCAACCTTCTTGATTCTATGATTCGTTGTCTGGGAAGGGAAAGAAATTCCCACTCTCCTAGGGAGCAGTAGATTCAGGGCAACTTCGTCAGAAGAAAGTTCTGCCAAAAATAAACTCTACCCTGTTCTCAGGTTCCTAACTCTACAGAGAGATTTGTAAAGCTACCTGACTTCTAGTTATATGTATAATAAAGTTGCTTCTTAAATTTCTGATGTGCATCTTTATTAGTTCAGGGACTTAGTGAATGGCTCTGTTGACTTAGCACTAAAACATTTGTGTAATCTTCCTAGTACTTGAGTTGTGAGAGCACAGCTTCTCTGTGTTATCAGAACCCTTTATTTCATCAGCATCAGGAGTAGGATTCTTTTCTTTTCATTGATAGGTAATGTTTTACCTGCCCTGAAGTTGTGCCAGGGGAAGTCTAGGCTGGATGTTAGGAGGAAGTTGTTGTCAGAGAGTGATTGGCATTGGAATGGGCTGCCCAGGGAGGTGGTGGAGTCACCATCCCTGGAGGTGTTCAAGCAAAGCCTGGCTGAGGCACTTAGTGCCATGGTCTAGTTGAGTGGCTAGGGCTGGGTGCTAGGTTGGACTGAGTGATCTTGGATGTCTCATCCAATCTGGTTGATTCTGTGATTCTGCACTGGGTGAGATGTTGCCTTGAGTACTGGCCTCAGTTTTGAACCTCTCACTACAAGAAAAATTGTATACCTTGCTTAGCAGTGGCTGTTGTTGTTTTCTGTGTTCAGTGGAGATATGTGGATCAAGATGCTACTCTGCTGTTTCATAATGTAGTGAGTGAATCACTCTTTGTAAGTATCTCCCTCCTTCTGAGGAGGATTTGGGAATGCATGCCAAATTTAGGCTGGACACTAGCCTTTTGGATGCCTGAGGGTGTATCAGGTGAGGTCTGTCTTTACTGAGTCAAGCTGATGAAGTATGTGAGCTGTTACCCATGTAAAGTCTATTATTAACTACAGCATTACAACCCTTGTGTGCAGTCTTCAGTATTGTACTATATTAACTTCTCACATGTTCTTATTATAAATGAGACACTTAAATGATAGGGTGAAATCATACAATCAGCCAGGTTGGAAGAGACCTCCAAGATCATCCAGTCCAACCTAGCACCCAGCCCTAGCCACTCAACCAGACCATGGCATTAAGTGCCTCATCCAGGCTTTTCTTGAACACCTCCAGGGACAGTGACACCACCTCCCTGGGCAGCCCATTGCAATAATCTACTGTTGAGAAAACTATTAAAAGAATCTTCAGCAAACAGTATCAAGATGACTTCTTGCGCTGATAAAACCATCTTGCCCAGGTGGCCAAGAGAGCCAATGGCATCCTGGCCTGCATCAGGAACAGTGTGGCCAGTAGGACAAGGGAGGTTATTCTGCCCCTGTACTCAGCACTGGTCAGGCCACACCTTGAGTGCTGTGTCCAGTTCTGGGCCCCTCAATTCAAGAAGGATGTTGAGGTGCTGGAACATGTCCAGAGAAGGGCAACAAAGCTGGTGAGGGGCCTGGAGCACAAAGCCTCTGAGGAGAGGTTGAGGGAGCTGGGAGTGTGCAGCCTGGAGAAGAGGAGGCTCAGGGGTGATCTTATTACTGTCTACAACTACCTGAAGGGGCATTGTAGCCAGGTGGGGGTTGGTCTCTTCTGCCAGGCAACCAGCAATAGAACAAGGGGACACAGTCTCAAGTTGTGCCAGGGTAGGTCTAGGCTGGATGTTAGGAAGAAGTTCTTCACAGAGAGTGATTGGCATTGGAATGGGCTGCTCAGGGAGGTGGTGGAGTCACCGTCCCTGGGGGTCTTCAAGAAAAGCCTGGCTGAGGCACTTAGTGCCATGGTCTAGTTGACTGGATAGGGCTGGGTGCTAGGTTGGGGTGGATGATCTTGGAGGTCTCTCCCAACCTGGTTGATTCTATGATCTGTAGTTGGTTACACTACCTGCTGTGATTCAGAAACCCTGAATTTTAAACACTGCTGAAAATGGCTCTGTGAAGATTGACAGAAAGGACCTTTGGAAGAGATGATGGTGTCCTCTGGCAGGACAAGAGACCTGGTGAGATACAACATGCTCATGTACGTGGACAGACCAGGACTTCAGGAAGATCTGGAAAAGAAATATCTGGATCACAAATCCACACTGATGAAGGCTGAAGATGTTAATGGGATAGCAGGATAGACAGGGTTTGATAGTGCTATGTGATGTCCCCAGGGATTTTGTGTGAGGAACTTGTCAAGCTTCCAAATCCCATCCTATGCTAAGGTTCCTCCTTAGGCAGAGTATCATGTGAAAGGTAGCTCTGGAGAAATCAGAATCGTGGTCTTGTGGATGCTGATGGTATACTGGACCAGAAGGGTGCTTTGAGAATGACTTAAGCATCTAACAGCATCAGGTGCATGGTGAGGGTGTGTTTAAGGGGGAAACAGAGAAACAGACAATTCTCCTAACTTCTCAGAAAAGGCTCAGTAAAACACTTCTCCCTATCAGTGCAGCCAGCTTCTTATTTTGAAGTTAGAGTTGGACTGGAAACAAAAAAATTCAGATTTATGAAGAGCTCCTTTTATAAAACAGTTTCCAGTATCTGATGCAATCCAGCCACGCTCCCTACATCTATTTTAAGAAGAAATGCAGGGAGTTTCCTACTTACCTGGGCTCTTTCTGTTGACACCCAATTTTTTTCCCTCCCCAGGTTGACCTTCTCATTGGTCTGTTTTTCTGTGCAAGTGCAGTACTTGAATTTGTGACTTTAGCACTCCTGTGGTAATGCTTCCATCAAACACTTGCTTCAGGATCAAGGAGAAACTGGGCTGAATGAGCACATTCTGACAACGTGAATCTGCAGCAATGCAAAAGTTCTTCCCAGAATGTCTGCAGACAGCTTGAAGTGTCTTGCTTGTGAGCACTCTTTGCAAAAATCAGTTGGACTGTTAGGGGAAGTAGTATGTTAAACTGTTGCAGCTGTCTGTTTCAGGACCCCTGAATCAGTCATAAATTCAACTTTGAGAAGCTAGTAACAGATACCAAGTAGTGATAAACAGTGCTGTTAAGTAGGGTGAGAAGAGCCTTTCCTAGGGTTTCTGCTGTGAGGATGAGCCTGTTCAACAAATACCTGAAATATCTTTATCATAGAATGTCAGGGGCTGAAAGGGACCTTGAAAGATCATTTGGTCTATCCCACCTGCCAGAGCAGGATCACCTGGAGCAGATCACACTGGAACGCATCCAGATGGTTCTTGAATATCTCCAGAGGGGGAGACTCCAGAACCTCCCTGAGCAGCCTATTCCAGTGCTCTGTGACCCTCACAGTGGAAAAAATTCCTCCTCAGGTTCACATGGAACCTCCTATGCCTCAGATTCCACCCATTGCCCCTTGTCCTGTTCCTGGGCATCACCAAGAAGAGGCTGGCTCCATCCTCCTGGCACTCACCCCTTACGTATTTATGAACATGAATGAGGTCACCCTTTAGTCTCCTCCTCTCCAAGCTAACAAGCCCCAGCTCCCTCAGTCTCTTATCATAAAGAAGATGTTCAACTTCCTTAATCATTTTTGTGGCTCTGTGCAGGACTCTCTCAAGCTGCTCCCTGTCCTTCTTGAGCTGGGGGGGCCCAGAACTGGACATAATACTCCAGGTGAGGGCTCACCAGGACAGAGTAGAGGGGAAGGAGAGCCTCCCTCGACCTAATACACCCCAGAATGGCATTGGTCCTCTTGGCCACCAGAGCACACTCCTGGCTCATGGCCATCCTTCTGTCCTTCTCTTTGCTGCTCTCCAGCAGGTCAGTCCCCAACCTACGCTGATACATGGGATTGTTCTTTCCCAGGTGCACAACTCTACACTTGCTCCTGTTGAACATCATTAAATTTCTCCCTGCCCAGCACTTCATCCTAAGTCTCTCTGGTGCAGCAGCCACTCCACTCAGCTTGGTATATTCTCAATATGGCAAATCCTGCAAAATACTGCTTTTTTTTAAGCTTAAATTCTCCTCTTGAGGGAGCTAGCTCAAAAAAAACCTAATTAATATTTGGTTCCCCCCACTTGTTGTCCTGGTTCTTGGCTGTGGTTAAGCATTGTACATAGCCCAATGGACTCCAGACCTTACAGTAATAGGAAAGCTTGCATGTGCAGATGTTCACAGTGATCTTAGTACTTGGCCCACAAGTGTTACATTAACCACAACAGCTGACTGGCTCAGTGCTGGAAATCATGATGCAACACATGAGTTGCTCCAGGAGACATTGTGGAGTTGCTGGACTGTGAGGGATGACCAGTTATGTTTCAACTTGACACATTGAACTGAATCAAAGTGTAACAGCCTTGTACTTGAGGTTATTAATCATGGTGAAACTGAAGCTGAGGGATACCACAGAACTCTTGGCTATTTAGAGCATATGTTGGATGTGATAAATTAGGATTTCTGTTAGTGAGTGGTGTCCTGGCAGAAAGCCCTTTGTGCAGGTGGCAGCTATACTGATGAACTCTTAAAGATTCCATTTGCTGCTTCTATGTTAGAATAAGTTTGCAAAGACAGTTGCAGACTTGTCTGTGTAAACTGTATGTCTGTGCAGTGCATTGTGCTAGCATATGGCAATGTCAGGACAGTCTTCCAAGTTTAGACTTAGGGTGAGGAGAAGAAAGTTGGCCTTTGAGAGGTTGTACTTTACTATTACTTGTGCCAAAAAGCTAAGCCAAAATGTGTTGTTGTGCCCTCAGATGTTTCACACTTCTGTCTGTGATCTGTTTCTTGAGACAGGTTCATCTTCCAGCTCCTCTGTTAACAGCAGTGTGAAGTAAATACTATAGCTGTGGTTCTTGCACTTGTATGGCATTGCAGTTTTAGAATGTAAATGCTTTCTGACAAATACTCCATAGCTTTTAAGCACAAGAAAAGACCCTGAGTGCATCTAGAACTCATAATTGTATAATTCCAAGTTGAAGCAGCTGTAGGTTTATGAGGGCGTCGTGCAATATCCATCAGCTCTGAAAGCCTGCTGTAGGGTAAACATCTGTGGTCAACATGCCATGGGTGTCTCCATGTGGTTGTGCTAATGCCTCTGCAGTCTGGAGGTGAAGCATAAGGCACTGTTAGGTTAATACTTCAGTACTCACTTTGAAAAGCCTGCTTACATTTGCAGTCATTGTAGAGGAAGTATAGGAAAAGGCAACAGAAATGATTGAGAACATAAAATAGTTTCTGAATGACTAAAGAGATGGAGAGTCAGCACAAATGAGAGATGACTTGGGTGGAGACAAAGTAGTCTTCCAGAAAATCCTGAGGGATACTAGGAAAGTGGATGCTACCTCACCCACTATGAGGGGGGAAAATGCTTCAAAGAAATAAGAGGAGCTCTGTCTTCTAGTGGTGTGTTGTTAAACTGTAGAATAAGGTCTTTATGCTCTTGTGAATGTTAAAAGTTGTCATACTTAAACTGAAGTCATAGTGGGAGGGACAAGGCCACTGCTGTAGACTAAGATGCTGCTGCTGCCTTAGGAAAGATGTTGACCTGTGTATCACTAGAACTTGGTAGTTTGGCTTCAAACTGTTGTGGCACGGCTGCACTACTCTTCTGTAGGCATCTGCTATAAGAGGGAGAATGTGGGGTGGTAGGTAAGCCTTTGGTCTTAGTAGCAAATACCAGTTTTGCATAGTGAAGGAGGTCACTGTTTCTGCAAGCTTCTAATGGCTTCTTACCAGCAAGAAGGCAATGCAATAATTATAATGAAAAGTGAAGAAAGACTTCCATGGTGAAGTAACTTCTATCATCTTAGATTGCCTTAAATAGTCTGAGAAAAAATATTTTATTGAATTCCTAGTGTATTCAAAAGGGAGAAACAGCAGAAGTCTGTGTACAGAGTCCTCCAATTTCAATTTGGTGAGAAATGTGTGGGTTTGTAAGATTTCCTCTTGCCTCTCCCCTATCACAGAGCTTTAGGGGTTGGAAGGGACCTGCAGAGATGGAGTCCAACCTCCCTGCCAAGGCAGGATTCCCTAGAGTAGTTCACAGAAATGCACCCAGGTGAGTTTTGAAAGTCTCCAGAGAAGAAGACTCCACAACCTCTCTGGGAAGCCTATTCCAGTGCTCTGTCACCATCACTGTAAGGAAGTTTCTGCTCATGTTGAGGTGAAACCTTCTGTGTTCCAGCTTGTAGCTGTTGCTCCTTGTCTTATTGCTGCTGACCAGCGCAAAGAGATTGTCCCTATCCACTTGACACCCACCCCTCAGATATTTGTATACATTGATCACATCTCCTCTCAGTCTTCTCCAGACTCAACAGCCCCAAGTGCATTTGTTTTTAGTACACTTTAGAAAGGGAACATTAGGAAAGAAGAAGGCTGTAGTCAGAAACACTGCCTAACAGGTAGTAAGTGCGGTGGGATGGGGGAAGGTAAGCTTCATGTATATCAGGAAGGCAGATAACTTCCTTGTAACTGATTTGAGATAATACTAAATAATGAAGCCTAGACATGGAGATGATGAGAAGGTGTGATTTTTATTTTTTCCTCCTTTGGTGTTAGAACAGATGTTTGTTAGCTACATCAAAACTGCTGAAAATAAGACTTGCAGCCAAGTGTAACTGTGCTTGTGTTATCCTTCAGGGCTGGAGCATGCATATGGTGAAACAGGCTCTTTGCATCATGAATATTTCTGTTTCACACACAGTATCACACAGTATCATCAGGGTTGGAAGAGACCTCACAGATCATCAAGTCCAACCCTTTACCACAGAGCTCAAGGCCAGACCATGGCACCAAGTGCCACGTCCAATCCTGCCTTGAACTGCCCCAGGGACGGCGACTCCACCACCTCCCCGGGCAGCCCATTCTCACTGCTGCTATCAGCATTATAAATTTCTGGGTTTGCTTTTTCTTTAATTTCAGCAAGTGTGCTATATTCTGACAGGGAATAAGTTGTGCAGTCTGCTCATTAAATGCTGAACTATTAATTTGTAAATTCATGGCTTGTCATAGAATCAAGCAGGTTGGAAGAGACCTCCAAGATCATCCACTCCAACCTAGCACCCAGCCCTAGCCACTCAACTAGACCATGGCACTAAGTGCCTCAGCCAGGCTTTTCTTCAACACCTCCAGGGATGGTAACTCCACCACCTCCCTGAGCAGCCCATTCTAATGCCAATCACTCTCTCTGCCAACAACTTCCTCCAAACACCCAGCCTAGACTTTCCCCAGCACAACTTGAGACTATGTCCCCTTGTTCTGTTGCTGGTTGCTTGGCAGAAGAGACCAACTCCACCTGGCTACAGCCTCCCTTCAGGTAGTTGTAGACACCAATGAGGTCCCCCCTGAGCCTCCTCTTCTCCAGGCTAAACACCCCCAGCTCCCTCAGCCTCTCCTCACAGGCTTTGTGTTCCAGGCCCCTCACCAGCTTTGTTGCCCTTCTCTGGACACCTTCCAGCACCTCAACATCTCTCTTGAATTGAGTGGCCCAGAACTGGACACAGCACTCAAGGTGTGGCCTGACCAAGTGCTGAGTACAGGGGCAGAATAACCTCCCTTGTCCTACTGGCCACACTGTTCCTGATGCAGGCCAGGATGCCATTGGCTCTCTTGGCCACCTGGGCACACTGCTGGCTCAGGTTCAGCTACTATCTACCAGTACCCCCAGGTCCCTTTATTCCTGGCTGCTCTCCAGCCACTCAGTCCCCAGCCTGTAGTGCTGCTTGGGGTTGTTGTGGCCAAAGTGCAGAACCCTGCACTTGGCCTTGTTCAATCTCATCCCATTGGCCTCTGCCCAGTGGAAATATAAAGCTCCTCTCTGAAAATTTAACAGGATGTGATTTATTTTTGCCTCTAAAACTTTCCTCACTGAAAACTGCAGTAAAAGCATTTCAAACTTCACTGCTCTTTAGAATTGTATCCTGTGCTGTGGTACTAGAAAGAGCATAATGCTAAAGAAGTCAGGCAGATAAACTATTTTGTTGCCTGTTTTAAAACCAGAAGTTTGAGGTTTTCCTCTTCCAGTTAATTACTGCCCAGAGCCTTTCAATTGCTATATTTACATGGCATTTCCGTGGTTTTTCTACATGGCTTAATACTGGAACAGCAAAGGTCAATACTAACTACTTTGCCAAAGTACAGTACACCCCATGTTTATTCCAACCCCCTAATTTCAGCTATTGGCATAGTTTAACTCATGTAAGTAAATTCCATAGCTCAAATCTCAGCTTTTGTTACAGTTGGGTGTTTTTAAGGAGGCAGTGTTACAGTGTGTTTCTAAAACATTTCATATATGCATGCAAGCATCAAAAAATCCAAGTGAGAAATAAGTAATGTGTGATAGATAAACTCAAATTGCAGCGAGAGAAACGGAGTTGAATGAGTCGAGACAACAGCGGTGAGAGATTTTTGGCGTCAGCCTCTGGTTATTGGTTTGCAGAGGATGTTGTGTTTGTGTGGCAGTGGAAATCTTCCAGGGGCCATTATTAGAGGTGAATGAGCAAATCTTGGCTGTGGCAGCTGGTAGAGAGCTAGGAGCGGGTGTGGAGCTGTTGGAAGGTAGGAGAGCCCTGCAGAGGGACCTGGCCAGGCTGGATGGGTGGGCAGAGGCCAATGGGATGAGACTGAACAAGGCCAAGTGCAGGGTTCTGCACTTTGGCCACAACAACCCCAAGCAGCGCTACAGGCTGGGGACAGAGTGGCTGGAGAGCAGTCAGGAGGAAAGGGACCTGGGGGTACTGATAGACAGTAAGCTGAAGATGAGGCAGCAGTGTGCCCAGGTGGCCAAGAGAGCCAATGGCATCCTGGCCTGGATCAGGAGCAGTGTGGCCAGTAGGACAAGGGAGGTTATTCTGCCCCTGTACTCAGCACTGCTCAGGCCACACCTTGACTGCTGTGTCCAGTTCTGGGCTCCTCAATTCAAGAGAGATGTTGAGGTGCTGGAAGGTGTCCAGAGAAGGGCAACAAAGCTGGTGAGAGGCCTGGAGCACAAAGCCTATGAGGAGAGGCTGAGGGAGCTGGGGGTGTTTAGCCTGGAGAAGAGGAGGCTCAGGGGTGATCTTATTACTGTCTACAACTACCTGAAGGGAGGCTGTAGCCAGGTGGGGGTTGGTCTCTTCTGCCAGGCAACCAGCAATAGAACAAGGGGACACAGTCTCAAGTTGTGCCAGAGTAGGTATAGGCTGGATGTTAGGAAGAAGTTCTTCACAGAGAGAGTGATTGGCATTGGAATGGGCTGCCCAGGGAGGTGGTGGAGTTGTCATCTCTAGAGGTGTTGAAGCAAAGCCTGGCTGAGGCACTTAGTGCCATGGTCTAGTTGAGTGGCTAGGGCTGGGTGCTAGGTTGGACTGGATGATCTTGGAGGTCTCTTCCAACCTGGTTGATTCTATGATTCTATGACTGAAGTGTCCTTTCCCCAGAGCTTTCTGCCCTACATCCATACTTTGCTGAAGCATATATTTTTGTGTGATAGATATCACTGCTATGTTTTCTTCCCCATTGCTTTCAGCAGTTATAGTGACCTTGATGGTGAAGTCAGTGCATTCCTCCTATCACCAAAATATCTTCTGCTTGCTGTAATGTACAAGCCAAAGCCTGTAGCTAAAGCACAACTTTGCTTTCTGAGAAAGAGGAATGCTGATATTTTCCTGAAACTATTACTGTTACAGCCCATCAGAGGACAATGTTGACTTGTGGAAACAGTTCACCTCTTGAAACTGGCAGAAAAAAAACATTCAGATATTTAAAGCAACAGTCTTGTGTTATTTTCTCTTTACCAGGAGTAAATATTTCCTTGCATAAAGAGCCAGCATGCAATGGCATTTTTTTGGTTTCAAAACATTGCAGGGTGAGCAGGCAGTGCTTTCAGATGCTTGTAGAAAGGAATATGAAGAGAATGGCACAAAGAATCAAAGGTGACTGCTAGCATGGATGTGTACAGAGATATAAATCATTGCAGGGAATAATTTGCAACTGGTTTAAAACTTTGCTGTTTGAAGTTCTCCTCTCAAGCATTCACAAAGGTGTTTATTTCTGCTAAGCTCAAGAGCATTTGGTGTATGAGAGAGATTGATTTGTAATAGAAAGTAGAGCTGGGTGCTAGGTTGGACTGGATGATCTTGGAGGTCTCTTCCAGCCTGGTTGATTCTGTGATTTGGTGTCTATATACTATTGGTGTAGTCTGCACAGTGTGCTCAGTTCTGTAGCCATTGTTCTCTAGATTTTTTTTTTTTCAATTCAGTGGGTTTTAAACCATTCAAACATAAAATAATTTGGAAGTTCTTACTCTGTTCTCTTCAAATAGTCATAGAATCAACCAGGTTGGAAGAGACCTCCAAGATCATCCAGTCCAACCTAGCACCCAGCCCTGTCCAGTCCTGCACTAAGAAACTCAAGCATAAAGGCAAGGTCCTGCAATCAAAAGGAAGTGCAGCATTTCTGACATCCTGATGGTCAGTGTGGTTAAGTCAGGGGCAATGATCTGCTTCACTCAGTCCCAAGAGGATGCACGTAATGCTACACAGTGATAGAATCATAGAATCAACCAGGTTGGAAGAGACCTCCAACATCATCCAGTCCAACCTAGCACCCAGCCCTAGCCACTCAACTAGACCATGGCACTAAGTGCCTCAGCCAGGCTTTTCTTGAACACCCCCAGGAATGGTGACTCCACCACCTCCCTGGGCAGCCCATTCCAATGCCAATCACTCTCTCTGACAACAACTTCCTCCTAACATCCAGCCTAGACTTCCCCCAGCACAACTTGAGACTGTGTCCCCTTGTTCTGTTGCTGGTTGCCTGGGAGAAGAGACCAACCCCATCTGGCTACAACTTCCTGTGAAGTGTTTTGTCTTTGATCTGTTGTCTCAGTATTTCATGTGAGTTGTACCCTTGACTATAGGACGGTTTGCATGAGGTGTCAGAAGTTACTTGGCTTTTGTGGTAGTGCTAGGGGTTTTGTCCTGACAACTGGGGTCTTCCATTCTAAGTTTCTTGGTCAGTAGGGTTTGCATCTTGTCTGGAAAGGAGGTTGGCCTGTAAGTTGGTTTCAGAAGGTAATTTTGCCTTTAACTTGTTACTTTCAATGGATTCATGTATTGTAGGGTACACTGGTGACCCACTGCAAGAGCAGCATCAAACTCCTCAGGTTTGTGGTTTGGTGTGGGGTGGGTTTTTTTTGGGTGTGAGGATGTGTGTGTTTTTCCTTTTTGGAGCTACTTTTGGAAATAGCTTTTCCCAGTTTCTATCTAAAGTTACATCAATCCTGCATTGTGTTCATTAGATCTTTTTTATATCCAAAGTTTCAAGGGGATGGGTTTTGGTCTGCCCAGGTTCAAATAGGAGATACAGAGATGACAATAAAAAGCTACTGAAAAGAATCATCTTCATTCTAAACAAGAAATACCACCTGGTGGCTAACTTCTGTAAGCAGTAGCCTCAGGTGACAGATGTTGCTTACATCACTTCTCATGTTTGTGTGTGGGTAGAATGTGCATTTGCTGAAACAGGATCTGAGCTGATCTGCAGATGTGGAACTGCAGTGGGCCAACCATGCATGAGAAAGAGGAACGTATTCCAAGCTGAAACTTCTCACACAAACCTCTTCAGAGCTGGGCTTGGAAGCTAGCATGGAAGGAACAAATGGACAAATCAGCCTATGGCTGAGGAAGCCTCTTTAACTTTGATGTAACTTTTATTACAGGTGCAGATTCACTCTACAGAAATAGCTTCAGCCTCAGCGATGAGAAGCTTAACTCTCCAACTGCTTCTACTCTGAGCCTGCAGTCTCCATCAGTAACCCCATGTAAAGGTATGCTTCATTTTAATTGTTGGCAGTTCTTCCTAATTCTTGACCATGCAGAATTCACCTGCATGCATTGACACTTAAAATGCAACAGCAGAACTCTCTGTTTCTGGTAGCAAACAGCAATAGGACGCTGCATCTACAGTTCTTTGCAGGTGACCTTTTGGTTTTGTAACACCAAACTCTAGGACATTATTTTTTAGGTGGATAGGAATGATAATACTGCTTAGAGAATATTTCACTTGAGAACCAACTTGTGTCACTTCTTACTGAAGCAACTAAGTAGCTTAAGTTATCCCATCTATATACAGCAATACTTATCCTGAATGCCAGGTTGTGCAGTAGGTGACTCCTCTGAAGCCATATGCTGCCACTTAAGTTAACACAGTTACTTAGATCCATGTAGGCCTTGCACTGCTGATACTTCTTTAGTCCTTTGTAGCTGTGCTGTTTCAAAGTGGCCTCTGTCCTGCCGTTGTGCTTAATTCCCAGGAGCTTATTCTGTTCAGGCTAAGCCTGGTGCAGATATACCAAGAAATGAACAGATCTATACTATGTGATGCTTTCATTACAACTAGTCTTTTCAGATGCATGGTCTAGAACTTCTCATGTTTTCACATCTCTTACACAGTAATCAGTCTCAGAAACTCCAAGTTGAATGTTTTGTCTACTAGGGAGAAATAATGAGTAATGGCTAAAAACAAGAATCAAAAAAGATCAGTTAAGCTGGCAAGAAATACTTACAGGGAACTACACTAAGGGTCAAGATGTTCTTCTTGATAAGATAATTGGGTCTGGCTTGGAAGAGACCACAGAAATAAGGTAGCCACTTGCAGTAAAACTAAACTGAATGGAACCAGTGGTACTCTTCAGCAGTGGAGACTTATGTAGGTGTTTGAACCCAATCTTGCAGTGTATGGACCAAGATCAAAGGATCTGACCTGGCAGCAGGTCAGTGATACTGATATGGTTTAAGATGAATATATTTGGATAGGACTGGGAGCTAACTGGGTGTGCTTTCATTAGGGCCATGGATGCAGTATCTGTATAGATGCAATAAGGAAGGCTCATGTTGTAGCAAGGACACAGATGAGTTGATCTATTGTAGCCAGGTGGGGGGTGGCCTCTTCTGCCAGGCAACCAGCAATAGAACAAGGGGACACAGTCTCAAGTTGTGCCAGGGTAGGTATAGGCTGGATATTAGGAAGAAGTTCTTCACAGAGAGAGTGATTTCCCATTGGAATGGGCTGCTCAGGGAGGTGGTGGAGGCACTGTCCCTGGGGGTCTTCAAGAAAAGACTGGATGAGGCACTTAGTGCCATGGTCTGGTTGACTGGAAAGGGCTGTGTGCTAGGTTGGAGTGGATGATCTTGGAGGTCTCTTCCAACCTGGTTGATTCTATGATTCTATAGCTTCTTTTTTTTTTGTTTCAACCTCTGCTTTAAGGAAACCAAACAGAGGATTTATTTGCTTCTGTCAAATGAAAGATTATAGACCAGAATTCTTATTCAGTCATCTCCTACTTTCAATCAATGCATTTGGGTGTTGCAGTAATCCTCTTGAGCTCTACTGAAAGCAACCTACAGCATGCTTGATACCACTGAAAATTATTTTGGAGATTGTGTGGTTCCAGTGTTTCTTCTGGACATGTCTAAACAGCATTGACTCTTATTTTGCAGCAAAGCTTGGAGACACAAAAGAACTGGAGGACTTCATTGCTGATCTTGACAGGACGCTAGCAAGTAAGCAGGTTTTTACTGGTAGGCTGCATCTCACTTGATACTGTCAGAGAATGATGAAAGTCAATGCACTGGGAGGAGAAGGAAAGGTGGTTAAAGTTTTGTATCACCTGGCCTCTTCTTAATTAGTTCTATGCATCATTATGTGGATAAGAAGGTAAAATAGACCTGTTCTTTGCCTGCATGCTCAAGGCATGTAGTTAAAGTTTAGCTTGTGTGACAAAGGCTGTTCTGCAGTGAACCCCTGTCACCAGCTCTGGGGCAACTGCAGTTCACCCCACCTTGATGTAATACGTCAGGTAAACATCACTTGCATGAGGCACTTAGTGCCATGGACTAAATGATTGGACAGGGCTGGGTGATAGGTTGGAGTGGATGATCTTGGAAGTCTCTTCCAGCCTGGTTGATTCTATGATGTAAATGCTTGAATCTTGGCTGAAAACTGGGAAGCTTTCTTCGTTTTGAAGCTGTGGCTGGAGGAGTGACTGTAAGTGAGGGAAACCCTTTAATTGTAGAGTTTGCTTTAGGAAGGAACTAAGGAACAGAGATCTGTACCTGTTGAATTGGATTAAATATAAAAAATCCTTTTTGTGCTTGGTTTTACCAGCACTGGAGTAGAGATCACTTCAAACTTGAACAAGAAGGTTTCACCTCACACGAGTAGAAACTTCTTTGCAGTGAGGGTGACAGAGCACTGGAAGAGGCTGCTCAGAGAGGTGGTGGAGTCTCCCTGTCTGGAGACTTTCCAAGCCCACCTGGATGCATTCCTGTCACTATCTAGAAATTGCACCTTCCAGTTACAGCACTAGATTCTTCATTATGATTTTTGAAGGAAAAACAGCTCCTACCAAGCTGCCCCCCACAAGTCCCAGTCATGTATCTGCCTATTCTTTCTGCCTTCTTTTTTTCCTGTATCTTTCAGGACATACCAGGTTCATATTGTTTTTTTTAAAATGCAACCTGGCTAAAGAACCCAAACCAACAAATTGTAGGACTAGATCTAAACAGCAGCATGAATAAAACTGCCTCAAACTATCAACTTTCCCATTGGAATGGGCTGCCCAGGGAGGTGGTGGAGGCACTGTCCCTTGAGGTCTTCAAGCAAAGCCTGGATGAGGCACTTAGTGCCATGGTCTAGTTGAGTGGCTAGGGCTGAGTGCTAGGTTGGACTGGATGATCTTGGAGGTGTCTTCCAACCTGGTTGATTCTATGAACTGAGAGTTTCTTAGGTGTTTTCCCTTCCCTGTAACTCCTGAAGCCTTTGCCATCTGCCTTGGACTCAACTGAAGACATCTGCTCTTATGAGAGCAGAGACTTCCCTGTCACTCACCTTGTGTCTTTAATCCTGGCTTTATTTCTCTTACTTAAAATATGTTTCATGACTTTTGCCATGGCAGTATGTTTGAGCTAACTCCATCCTTGCCACTGAAATGTAACTGACTGCCTTTTTTTGTCTGAAACTTGTTGAGTTTCTGAAGGTTTGTGTAGAACAAGGAGACTTCAATAACTATTTACGGCGCTGTATCTTGCACAGCTGTGCTGCTTGAGGGGCTGCCTATAGTGCATAGGTTTCATTATACCCTGCAAGGCACATGAAAGCTGAAGGAAGGGATTGCCACCTGCTCTAGTGAGGTTTGGGCTTTTTTTTTCTTTTTTGCAGAGTCTTTTTTGTTGTTTAATAATCCTAGCAAAGGGATGTCAGCAGCCTTTCCCATACAGTGATCATACCTGGAAATTCTGGTTAGGGGGAAGTCCACCTTTCAAGTGATATTGTGTTGATGTGCTTGAGATTACACAGAGCTCTGTACAGAGGTCTCTCCAAGTTGAATGAGCTCATTAGAATAGTAATTACCTTATTTTTTTTTCTTTACATATAAATATTTTGGCACTGATGTTTACTAGAGGTATAATTTTGGCCTGTCAGGCAGTCTAACTTGCTGTGTTTAGGATGTCTGATATGTTCATGAAGGACAACAAAGCTGGTGAGGGGCCTGGAACACAAAGCCTATGAGGAGAGGCTGAGGGAGCTGGGGGTGTTTAGCCTGGAGAAGAGGAGGCTCAGGGGGGACCTCATTGCTGTCTACAACTGTCTGAAGGGAGGCTGTAGCTAGGTGGGGGTTGGTCTCTTCTGCCAGACAAGCAGCAATAGAACAAGGGGACAGAGTCTCAAGTTGTGTTGGGGGAAGTCTAGGCTGGATGTTAGGATGTTGTTGGCAGAGAGAGTGATTGGCATTGGAATGGGCTGCCCAGGGAGGTGGTGGAGTCACCATCCCTGGAGGTGTTCAGGAAAAGAAAGGATAAGGCACTTAGTGGCATGGTCTAGTTGAGTGGCTAGGGCTGGGTGCTAGGTTGGACTGGATGATCTTGGAGGTCTCTTCCAACCTGGTTGATTCTATGGTCTAGTTGATTGGATAGGGCTGGGTGCTAGGTTGGACTGGATGATCTTGGAGGTCTCTTCCAACCTGGTTGATTCTATGGTCTAGTTGATTGGATAGGGCTGGGTGCTAGGTTGGACTGGATGATCTTGGAGGTCTTTTCCAGCCTGGTTGATTCTATGACACATGCAGTCTTAATATAGAATTTAATGATCTTTCTTGTTTGTTTTATTCCCAGATATGTGAAATGAATCTTTGGTATTATGCTTGCCTATGAATGTCTTCTGAAGGATAAGTGACATCAGTCACTGAGAACTGCTGCCATTGTCTGATAACTCTGCTTCCCAACATGCTCACCTTCTGAACATAACCTCTGTGAACTCCAAGTATTTAACTGGCAACATAATTTTTGTTGTTCTGCAGCAGTTGGAATAAGAACTGAAGCATTGCAGCTGTATTTTGCTTTAAAATATAGCTCAGATTTTAATTTAAAGTTGCTTTTATGAAAATATATTTGTAATTTTATATAGTTGAGAACTTTTAATGCTTTTTTTTCCCCCCCATTGTAGAATATTTTTGTATGCAAATAAACCCTAAACTGGAATCCAGGTGTCTGAAAGCTTCATGTAGACATGGGAACTCTGAAATGTAAGTATGAATTAAGCTCTCACTGGAAACATCCAGCTTGATAATAATCTGATAGGGTTGTGTGTCCTGCTGGGCAAAATATATGCTGGCTCCATGTGGAATTCCATATTTTTCTTTTCAACTCAATTAAATAAGACAATTTTGTACCATGTAAAATTACTACAGTCAGGAAAACAATAAAATTGGTCAAACTTACTCAGGTTTGCTTTAATGCAGGTGAAGTACTGACTTGGTAAAGAACTGAACAATGCCAGCTCTCTCAAACTCAATGTAACAGCTACCTTTAAAACAACATAAAGTACTAGTTGGGAGGTCAGACATCTGGGCCCATGGGTTTAAAAATATGGAGATACTGTGGCACCAAGAAAATACTTAAGTGTCTGGATCTTTCTGATACCAGACCCTTGGGTCCAAAGCAGTCTACCACTCTAAAATGCCTTCCTGGCTGTCAGTGTTGTGCTGAAAAAGTGGAAGGTGAACCTGTATTTTTATGAGGAACCTGATTCTTTCCATATGCATTAAGCACTGGTGATGTCATTATGTGAGCTTTCCTCCAGTTGCTGCAGGCATTACACTTGGATCTGCTGTCAGAGCTGCTCATGCAATCGCTCTTTAATCTGTTCAGCCCAAGCGAGCTGGGCTTAGTTTGAACTGCAGGACTTGGATTGAAGCAGGCCAGCCAGCAGTTGGGTGAGTGGTTCAGATGTTGTACTCCCTTGGTCTGTTGTCTTTAAGCGTGTCTGGATCTGGAGAAGGATGTGCCTGTTGCAGCTACTAGCCAGTTGCTTGGGGGCCTTAAAGGATGGATGGGATCTGCCTTCTGTGTATTTGCTAATGGAAGCACCATAAGGATGCAAATCCATCTTCCTGATATAGATTTCCTAAACATTGACCAGAACATCTGGTTCTTATTAAACACACCATATGCTTTTTCTAGTTGCATTAATAATTGGTAAGAAGGTGAAATTCTGAACTGGGTACTTTTTAATCAGCCTGAAACAGCTTCGAGGTGGTTAGGTTACATTTCCTTCTTTCAGGCAGAGGGGTAGTGTAAAAGGAGAGGGATATTTCTCTGGAGAGGAAAAATTCCCTCTCAGCATTTCCTGCTGCAGATTCAGTTGGTAAATTATGGTTCCTTAGCAATGGGGTTAATTGATTTAGGAGAGAAGCTTCATTTTGCTGTAGGTTCACTATAAAATATGTGAAGGAAAGCGATGTGGTTCAGATCTGGGGGTGTGTTGTGCTTCTGCGTGCACTGGGACCTTCCTGGAAGCTCCTGCCCTCACTTTGAGTGGCAAGATAGGCAAAGCCAGAGCAGTGTGGAAAATCACTGCTCCTAAACCATGAGCACACAGGAACAAATCCTCTTTTTGGCTTCATCTGTGAAACTGAGAAGTGAGCCTGCCCTTTCTCCCCAGTGCCAGGTCCAGAGGGATGTGTCACCTTGCAAAACCGATGAGGGGAGTTTCCTGGGCAGGTGTAGGACTTGCTGTTAGAGGGGGAGAGAAAGGCACTGTGTTTGTCTGCTGTAGCAGACAGAAGAAGAAGCAGGACAGCAAAGACAAGCTGGCACTCTTTAAGAAGCATCATTAACAAAAAAGCATGGTTTTGAAGTTGCCTGACTAGCAGCAGTTTAGGCTGGCTTTCTGCGTTTTCATCCTGCTTGGTAGGGTGAATAATGAATGGTGGATGTTACCATCCTGAAGGCAAAGTGTTCCAACTAAGAGTATGTTAATTATTTAGGAGTTTCAGAGGAGGCTGCCTCGAGCAATCACAAAGTGGGGAGAGATGGATGGCTCCTTCATTCCTCAGGCTGGATTGATTGAGGCATTGGGCATGAGCCTCGAGCACAAGCCCTATGAGGAGAGGCTGGGGGAGCTGGGATTGGTTAGCCTGGAGAAGAGGAGGCTCAGGGGAGACCTTTTTGCTGTCTACAACTACCTGGGGGGAGGTTGTGGCCAGGGGGAGGTTGCTCTCTTCTCTCAGGTGGCCAGCACCAGAACGAGAGGACACAGCCTCAGGCTGTGCCAGGGGAAATTTAGTCTGGAGGTGAGGAGAAAGTTCTTCACTGAGAGAGTCATTGGACACTGGAATGGGCTGCCCGGGGAGGTGGTGGAGTCGCCGTCCCTGGAGCTGTTCAAGGCAGGATTGGACGTGGCACTTGGTGCCATGGTCTGGCCTTGAGCTCTGTGGTAAAGGGTTGGACTTGATGATCTGTGAGGTCTCTTCCTACCTTGGTGATACTGTGATACTGTGATGAGTTTTCTACCTTCCCTCTGCAAATTCAGTTGTTGCTTGATCCTGTCAAAAGCTTTGGGACTATAGTTGGTATTTAAAGTTGAGTGTCTCCTGTTGTAGAGTGAAATCACCAAATGAGCACTGTGCTTTGGAATGAAAATAGGTTGTCCTTACAGACTCTCTGTTGTGAAGATGTTTTCCAGTGAAAGCAAGGCATGTTCTACAGTGTGTGTAATGTCAGCTGGGGATGGAGTTGGGGATTAAGTCACCATCTGTTTGGGCTTTTTAATCTTATTTTCACATGAACAGGTGGAGACTTCTACTTATACAGCAGTTCTGGAGATGATTTGCTCTAAAACTTAGGAGTGTCCTCTGCAGAGCTGTTGATCTGGATTCCTTCCAGCTTGTTTTGCTTGGTTTTGAATGCCTTGCTGTGCCAGAAGGAAGGGGCTGATGTAGATGTCATTTCACTGGAGTATGATTATGATTTAAGTTCATCATCTGATTACATATGGCACTGAAAAATGCTTTCTTGAGAATCCTCTATCCTCAACGGGCATCACTGGAGGCTGTACTATCCTTATGGACCAGTCTGACTTTTTAATCCTTGTTTTGACCTCTCTCTCATGTTGCAATGCTCAGTTTGGATTCAAAAGAGAGTTCAGCCCTGTCTGCCAATGCCACGTGTCCAGAAATGGAAATGAGCTTAGGCTAAGCAGATGGGTTACCACAGCTTAACCTGTGTGAGGTGAGGCACAACAATTATTTGCACAGTATGCTTTTCATCTACTGCAAATTCAAGGTTAAATGGATTAGTTTAAATCTCCATCACTGAGATCTGAGCTCATGTTTCTCATCTTGGATTTGCTATTGACTGTGTATGTCTTCTGTGCCATCACCCAGCCTCAGCTGATATGTAGTAACTTGTTAAGCTTGGTAAAGGCTTGGTTTTGAGTCCTTAATAAAGAACAAAGAAGAGGCAGGGGAGGGCTCATTGGTTGGTTTGACTGGTTTTTATCTCCCCACTTGGCTGCATGTGTTTGAAGCCACTATTTATGCACTGACAGCCAGGTGAGGTTTGGGGAGAGAGTAAAACAGCTGTGCTGGCAGGGGCAGAACTTGCTTAGAGGAGGAACCTCAACTTCTGCTGGCTCTTATCTGTGGTCCCAGGGCTTTTCCTCTTCCTACTGTTACTGATATTTGGTTTGCAGCATACACTGGGTGTGGAAGTGATTTTCAGCTGGGCTGCCTAATGCAAAGGGTTAAAGAGGGGAGGATAAATCATGTTCAGGGCTTCACAGATTCACTGAAACATTGATTTCAGTAGTGGTTACTTAGCAAAGAGAGAACCAACTCAGGGTGGTTCATACTCATCTGGAAAACAGTCATGTCTTCAAACACAATTTTCTTTGGTTTGGAGCATTCATTTTTGCTATTAGGTCATTGTCCATCTGCTTCATATCCTGCATGAAGTTAAGAGAGTTCTTCACCAGTGAGAAAGGTCTATCCAGCATAGGTCCCTATAGAGGAACTCAGCTGGAGCTGACCTCAGGTGGTGTTCAGCTCAGGTGGATCTGGTTGGACATGAGAAGTATTTGTGCCACACACAGAGCCCATATTACCTGAGATTCTGAAGGTGCCTGCATGTGCTAGACATGACATCTGCTAGACTGCTGTTGAGAAGGTTCCAAGGTCATGATGTTTAGAAGCAAAACATGCATTACAAAGCCAATATGAATGCAGCAACTCTTGAATTAAATCCATCTCTGCATGCTAACACTGTGACCTCCATATTCTCAGTGGAGAAACTCCTGGTTTCTATGTTACTTTCTACATTACTGACTGAATTGAAGCCTGGATAACAGCTCTAGCTGCCTGAATAACTTCCTAATCATGTAAGATGATCCTGGCTGCTATACCTCATGGGCTTACAGTTGTAAACCAAGTATTTTTGAGGTCTTTTTCTTTCTTACAGACTAGAAGCCATCAGTTAAATGCTGTAGATTGACTTGTGGGATCAAACCAGGCTGGTCAATACAAAGAAATGCTACTGCTTGGTTTGCATTTCCTCTTTCATGTCTGGGCTATAGAAACTAAAGTGTTCAGTTCAGCTTTTAAAAACTACAGGCTTACACCTCTGTTCTCCCAAGGCTCACTGGTTTCTCTTGGAAGGCTGGGAATGATTAAATGGGCTTTGAACTGAAAGTGAGTGCTAGGGCTGGGGGCTAGGTTGGACTGGATGATCTTGAAGGTCTCTTCCAACCTGGTTGATTCTGTGATTATTCTATGATGATTTCTTTGCCATGCACATCTGTAATTCTGACCCACATCCTGAGGTTCTGTTTGTGTTTCACAGAATGGTAAAGATTGGAAGGGTCAGCTGGAGGTCACCTAGCCCAACCACCCTGCTAACACAGGTACCTCTAGATCAGGTTGCACAGAAACAAATCATTGTCTTCCAGTATGTATGCAGGCTTCACATTGTCAAAACAAAATAGATCTTGCTACTTAGAATCATAGAATGGTTTAGGTTGGAAGGGACATCAAACTTGCCCTGAATTTTGGCTGGGATACACTTAATTTTCTTCCTAGTAGCTGATATAATCCTGTGTTTTGGATAAGAGTCATGTTGATAGCAGAGTATTGTAGTTGTTGTTAAGTACTGTTTTCACTAAGTCAAGGATTTCTCAGCTTCTTGCATTGGAATGGGCTGCCCAGGGAGGTGGTGGAGTCACCGTGCCTGGAGGTGTTGAAGCAAAGCCTGGCTGAGGCACTTAGTGCCATGGTCTAGTTGAGTGGCTAGGGCTGGGTGCTAGGTTGGAGTGGCTGATCTTGGAGGTCTCTTCCAACCTGGTTGATTCTATGATTCTCATGCCAGTGAGAAGGCTGGAGGGGCACAAGAAGTCAAGAGAAGATAGAGCCAGGACAGCTGACCCAAGGTATTCCATACCATATAACATCATGGCCAGTACATAAGCTATGGTGAAGGCTGGCTGGGGCCAGTTGCTGCATGAGGCCTGGCTGGGCATCAGCCAGCAGATGGTGAGCAATTGCATCATGCATCACTTACCTTTTAGAAAAAGATAATTCTCTCTTTGTTACCTTCCTTTTCATTACTACTGTTATTATTATTACATTTTACTCCAATTAATAAACTGTTTTTATCTCAACCCACAGGTTTTGTGGTTTGTTGTTGGGTTTTTTTTTCCCCTTTCACAATTCTCCTTCCCATCCCACTGAGGTGCAGAGAAGTGATTGGCAGCTGCATGGTGCTTGGATGCTTACGTGGGTTAGACCAGTAACAAGGGTGTATCACATCAGGTCAGGACCAATTCCTCCTGACTTAGACACTTAGATAAAACACTGCAGTTAGGGTGTTGCCCTTGGCTCCTTCAATAACCATGACAAGAAGAACAGGGAAGCTGAATTCTTCCCTAATGATGTTCCTTTGTCACAGTGAATACTATAGAAGAGTACAGGGCAGCAGACTTTTCACTAGGGCTTCTTAATCAACTGGCTAAAGTAAAGCATGTGTGTTGAAATTAAGGCCAGTTGTAGGTGGCTTTGAGTTAATAGTTTGTGGAGCTGGCCCAGTGTCCTGGTAGGGCATAAATCCCTCTGCCTGAAACATTTGTATTTTACCCTGGGATCATCTTGTCTCCTGCTTTTTGTCCATCTCTCTGAGAAGTTGAGTGACTTGTGACAGTGGATGGGGCTTGTCACTGTTCCCCTGTGGACCTTGGCAGCAGGGTTGTGCTGAGGGCTTATACCCAGAAATATTTTGCACGTTCAGACTGTGACTCCAGTGGGTTCTTGTGCAGCAGTAAGCTCTAAATTTGGCAATCTGTCTTCATAGATGTGCTAGTTTGAGCCTAGCTAGGATGTTTTGGTGAGAAGGATTAGATTACAGGCTGTGGAAGGAAAACAATGGTGATGTCTACTTCACTCATAGGCTTGCTGAGATGCATAAGAACAAGAACACAAACATAGATAACAGAGTCACTCTCTGTCTGGGCTTTGGGCTGAACTTCTCTCTCTAACCTAACCTGCTGTCTGTGTGACTAATCCATCTGCTTCCTAACCCCCCCTGGCTGACCCTCCAAGCTACCTTGAGCATAAGGCAAAGTCTTGGGTAAGGTTGAGGGGTGAGAGGAAGGTGGAAGGGTGGTTGAGAGTTCCTCCTGGGCACTCAGGTTTCTGGGAGGGCTGTTGTGTTTCTGTATTACCTTTTACCTTGTCTCTTTCTGTCAATATCTGCTTGTATCTTGTGCTAAGCTGTAACTCATAAGCTTTATTCCATTTCCAGAGCCACTGAGTCTAGTCTGGGTGATTTCCAAAGCATGGGAGGGGTGGGGAACACCCAAACCATCACAACAGACTGGTTCTTAAAGCTGTGTATAGTTTAATGGCTTCATGCTCTTGGAAAGCTGATTTATGAGTGGTAGCTTTGTTTGTTTATGAGTAGAGTTTATGATGCAAAACAAGATGCTGAATTCACAGAGGCCAAACAGAACAGCTCAGCTCTCAGTCTCCAAATAGCATCCCAGATATTTTGTTGACAGCTGGTAAAACATGCTGCTAATACAGCAGTAGTTATTGCACATTAGCAGCTACACATCAGCTGTCTTGAAGCTCTTTGGTGTGCTCTAATAAATACCACTTTAAAGCTCAAGGCATGCAGCACACAGCAACCCTAACCTAGAGGGAGATGGTGAAAGCCTGTAACTCACTCAATGGTGTGGCCAAAGAAGCTGGTGGTGTTATTAGTCCAAAGCCTGTGTTAGCACTGAGGATTAAGGCCTCTTGCTTGCAGCACTTCTGCAGCTTCAAATAATCTCACAGAAAACGCTTTGCCCTAGCAAGGGTCTTTGGCATTGCCAAGCACTTGCTGAGCAAAGCTAAGAGCAGCACCTTGGTGTTTCTTTTTTCACCCTCAGCTTGCTCCTGGGTTAAGTCCAGCTCTGTTGACTGCAGGGGGAAGTTACAGAGTTTCTAGAACCTTGTCTACAAGGATTTAGCATCCTTGCTTGGTGTTTCCAGTAATGCTTTTCACTGAGGACCATGTGGTTCTTTGCACCTTCACTGCCCACACAAGGTCTGTCCTTAATGCCTCATGCTTCCCGTGAGCTCTTCTCTTTACTCTGTTTTGTACTAGAAAAAAAAACCCTCCTTCCACTGTCCCTCCCTTAAACTGAACCAAAAGATAAGCATCACAGGCCATATGGCAGACAGTTCATCAGTGGAAAGCAGGAAGAAAGGAGAGAGACAGCCAGAGGCTGCAGACTTTTCCTCCTTGGCTGCCTTTTATGGCTCAATGTTCATATGGTTCTCTGGGGGACAGTGCTGTGAGATACATGAGCCCCATTCCTGGAGCCTCAAAGTGGAAAGCAGCCAGAGCCAGAACCAAGCTGATGAGACTCCAAGCATCTCACCAGGGTTTTAAATCCTCTGTATCCTATCTGGCTCCATCCCTCTGAGCTGCAGAGCCACAGGAAAAGTGTAGCAGTAAATATTGTACATAGAATCAACCAGGTTGGAGGAGACCTCCAAGATCATCCAGTCCAACCTAGCACCCAGCCCTAGCCACTCAAACAGACCATGGCACTAAGTGCCTCATCCAGGCTTTTCCTGAACACCTCCAGGGATGGTGACTCCACCACCTCCCTGGGCAGCCCATTCCAATGCCAATCACTCTCTCTGCCAACAACTTCCTCCTAACATCCAGCCTAGACTTCCCCTGGCACAACTTGAGACTGTGTCCCCTTGTTCTGTTGCTGGTTGCCTGGGAGAAGAGGCCACCCCCTGCCTGGCTACAACCTCCCTTCAGGTAGTTGTAGACAGCAATGAGGTCCCCCCTGAGCCTCCTCTTCTCCAGGCTGCACACCCCCAGCTCCCTCAGCCTCTCCTCATAGGGTTCACACTCCTGTTTCCTGGACTCTGGCCTTCCCCAGCATTGCTGGTGCCTGACTGTGTAACAAAGGATGGCAGCTCCCTGGTCACATTCCTTCCCAGTGGCCAAACTGGGCTGTGGGGTGGTCCTGCTTCTGCCTCTCACTGCCATGTCTGGCTGAGCTGCAGACTTGCACGTGCCTTGGCTGTGTTAGAGCAGCAGCAAGCTCCAAAGAGCAATGCAATGAGAACTTGTGGAGGTTTTCAGAGATCAGATTTCATGCTTTCTCTCCTGGCTCAGGCAATTTCCTGGTTTTCCTGTCTGACTTGCAGGACACTTTAACAGCAGGATGTTTAGTTGATGTTCTTTCGTATCAAGGAGAAGAGGTTTAGCTTTGCACTTGGCTTTTGTGTGGGAGGAAATCTTGGCGTGTCCAGTTGTGGCTGCTTCACTGAATGCACTTGTTAAAAATGCAAGGTTTTACCCACCACAGGACCTGTGCTATGGAAGGATACATCCAGCAGCTGCCACACTTGGTAATGGTTTTAAGACTATGTCTAAACTGAACTGTATTTGCTGGTGATTTAACTGTAGTTGATGCTGAGAATCCTATCAGCTTCACCAAGCAGATTTGAGGTCTCAGCACAGGAGTATTTGGTAGCTGGCATGAAAAAGACTATTTTGGTAAAGCATAACCCTGTGTTTGTAATGTGAGTGTAGTTGTGCTGACTCCTCTATGACTCCATGGTTCTAGGACTCTTCTGTGAGTGCTTCCTCTATAACTCTGTGGTTCCTCAATGAAGTAGCCATGGCCACTTCATCCAAAGGCTAGGTCATGACATGGCTGCCCAGGATTGCCCAGCAGTTGAGCTGACACTTTGTCCCTGGTTTCCAGGGTCTCTCCTGGAAGTTCTGTACAGAGGGGAGTGAGGGGAGAGTGCAGGGTTCTGCACTTTGGCCACAACAACCCCAAGCAGTGCTACAGGCTGGTGACAGTGTGGCTGGAGAGCAGCCAGGAGGAAAGGGACCTGGGGGTGATGATAGATAGTAGGCTGAAGATGAGGCAGCAGTGTGCCCAGGTGGGCAAGAGAGCCAATGGCATCCTGGCCTGCATCAGGAACAGTGTGGCCAGTAGGACAGGGGAGGTTATTCTGCCCCTGTACTCAGCACTGGTCAGGCCACACCTTGAGTACTCACAGTATCACAGTATCACAGTATCATCAGGGTTGGAAGAGACCTCACAGATCATCAAGTCCAACCCTTTACCACAGAGCTCAAGGCTAGACCATGGCACCAAGTGCCACGTCCAGTCCTGCCTTGAACAGCTCCAGGGACGGCGACTCCACCACCTCCCCGGGCAGCCCATTCCAGTGTCCAATGACTCTCTCAGTGAAGAACTTTCCCCTCACCTCCAGCCTAAATCTCCCCTGGCACAGCCTGAGGCTGTGTCCTCTTGTTCTGGTGCTGGCCACCTGAGAGAAGAGAGCAACCTCCTCCTGGCCACAACCTCCCCTCAGGTAGTTGTAGACAGCAATAAGGTCTCCCCTGAGCCTCCTCTTCTCCAGGCTAACCAATCCCAGCTCCCTCAGCCTCTCCTCGTAGGGCTGTGCTCAAGGCCTCTCCCCAGCCTCGTTGCCCTTCTCTGGACACGCTCAAGCATCTCAATGTCCCTCCTAAACTGGGGGGCCCAGAACTGAACACAGTACTCAAGGTGAGGTCTAAGCAGTGCAGAGTACAGGGGCAGAATGACCTCCCTGCTCCTGCTGACCACACCATTCCTGATGCAGGCCAGGATGCCACTGGCTCGCTTGGCCACCTGGGCACACTGCTGGCTCATGTTCAGGCAGGTATCAATCAGCACCCCCAGATCCCTCTCTGTCTGGCTGCTCTCCAGCCCCTCCGACCCCAGCCTGTGTCTCTCCATGGGGTTGTTGTGGCCAAAGTGCAGCACCCTGCACTTGGAGCTATTGAACCCCATCCCCTTGGACTCTGCCCATCTGTCCAGGCGGTCAAGGTCCCTCTGCAGAGCCCTTCTGCCCTCCAACCCAGCCACATCTGCCCCCAGCTTGGTGTCATCTGCACACTTGCTGATGGCTGACTCCATGCCCTCATCCAGATCATCTATGAAGATGTTAAAGAGGATGGGGCCCAGCACTGATCTTTGAGAATGTGAGTGTATAGTGCTGTGGGAACTGATTTTGTACATGGCCATGCTGTGCACACACACACACAATGTCTAGAAGAACTTCATGGCAGGGTGAGACCTTACTTTCCCCCTGAGATCATTCAATTCACTTTATCACAGTCATAGGATCACAGAGTCAGAGAATGTCAGGAGCTGGAATTATCCTCTTGTGAGACATAGTCACTTTAAATGTGTACCCAAACACAGCCTGCTTTTACCCTGATTGGACTCTCTGCTTTTCTTACTCCTTAGCAAAATAAAACCCAACCAAAAATCTAGCAGTATCAGCAGCTCAGTCTGGGATTTTCTCCCACACAGATTTCTACAATTAGGAGCATTGACACCAAGTTATTGGAATTTGCTGTCTGTTGTTTTTTTTTCCCCCCCTTTTCCTTGTGATCAAATGGCTCAGCTTCAGAGTATGGGCCCTGGGTGTATGGGCTGCTTTGTTTATCCTGGTCAGGATGGGGATGGAGGGGAAGGAAACACCCACCCACCCCCAAAATAGTGGGCAAACTCAACTGAAAGATATTGAAACATTTTAAATGTCATAGAATCATAGCATCAAGCAGGTTGGAAGAGACCTCCAACATCATCCACTCCAACCTAGCACCCAGCCCTAGCCACTCAACTAGACCATGGCACTGAGTGCCTCATCCAACTGATCAATGTCTGCCTATTGGCCTGAAACTTTGAAGACAAGACTTAGAAAATAAACAGTCATTTAGATTATTTTCAGGTGTTCCATAATGAAATGCCCTTGTTTTGAGAAACACCAAAATCCAGTATTTTTGTTTAGAACTTGTATTCTAGGCACTCCAATTAAATAATTTTGGAATACTCCAAGTTGTATTCTGAGCTTAAAAGTTCAAGAAATGATTCCTGAGCTGGCTGCATACATGCAAACCTATGCAAATCTAAACTAAGTTTGTAGCATCAAGGCTTCGGCAGTTTGAACTCTGCAGAGTACATCAACAACTATTCTGAAGCCTGCCATGGCATTATGTCAGTGGAGCCTAATTACTGATTATAAACCATAGAATCAACTGAAAAATACTGGAACGTTTTAAATGTCATAGAATCAACCAGGTTGGAAGAGACCTCCAAGATCATCCAGTCCAACCTAGCACCCAGCCCTATCCAATCAACTAGACCATGGCACTAAGTGCCTCAGCCAGGCTTTGCTTCAACACCTCCAGGGATGGTGACTCCACCACCTCCCTGGGCAGCCCATTTCAATGCCAATCACTCTCTCTGTGCATGACTTCCTCCTAACATCCAGCCTAGACTTTCCTCAGCACAACTTGAGACTGTGTCCCCTTGTTCTGTTGCTGGTTGTCTGGCAGAAGAGACCAACCCCCACCTGGCTACAGCCTCCCTTCAGGTAGTTGTAGACAGCAATGAGGTCCCCCCTGAGCCTCCTCTTCTGCAGGCTGCGCACCCCCAGCTCCCTCAGCCTCTCCTCATAGGCTTTGTGCTCCAGGCCTTTCACCACCTAATCAATTATTCACCAGCTAATCTCTTTAATTATGTCATTAATATGACCCATCCATCCTGGCTCACATTTAATCTCTGGGCTCTATGAGCTTGTGTTCAAGACTAAACCAAGCTTTTTCTTCTAGTACTGGCTGGGCCATCTGCTACTCTTCCCTAGTCCTCCCAGCCTGGTGGCTAAATAAGGAGCCATTCAGCTAAGCTCAGCATCTGCTGATTGTGCTTTCTCTGTGACCTTTCCCAAAGAACTGCCTCAGTTTTGACAGAAACTTGAGAGTTTACACTGTCCAGCTGAAGAGGCAGACTGCCCTGTGCATTCTGAATTGCATGGCTTTTTCTGTGATGGTTTGGGTGTTCCCCACCCCCCACACTTTGCAAATCACCCAGACTAGACTCGGATGGCTCTGGAAATTGAATGAAGCTTTTATTTACAGCTGGCACAGTATACAAGCAGATATTTACAGTAGATACAGTTATAGACAGACATAGACAAGGGAAAAGGTAACACAGAAACACAACAGCCCTCCCAGAAACCTGAGTCCCCAGGACGGGCTCCCAACCACCCCTTCACCTTCCCCCTGCCCCTCTCAACCTTACCCCAGTCCCAAGCAAGAATGGAGGTTTGGCCAGGGGGGTTAGGAAGCAAAGTGGATTAGTCCAAAAGGGAGGGTGAGGTTAGGGAGTGAGATGCAGCTCAGCCAGCAGCCCAAGTGAGAGTGGTTATCTGTGTTTTTCTTTCTTGTTCCTACACAGCTCAGCAAGCCTATGAGTGAAGTAGACATCACCATAGTTTTCCTTTTACAGCCTGTAATCTAGTTCTTCTCACCTAAATATTCTAACCTGCTTCAAACCAGCAGAGTTTCAAAATGTCTCTTTGTTCCTGTGCAATCAAAACCCCAACATTGAAAAAAAAAAAGGTGTTTTTAATTGGTGCTGAGTATTGACTGATACTCAAAATGCAACAGCACAGTTGGACTTCAGTGCTGTCTTATGACATGTCTTATGACATGACAGTGCTGTGTCCAGTTCTGGGCTCCTCAATTCAAGAGAGGTGTTGAGATAGTGGAAGGTGTCCAGAGAAGGGCAACAAAGCTGATGAGAGGCCTGGAACACAAACCCTATGAGATGAGGCTGAGGGAGCTGGGGATGTTTAGCCTGGAGAATAGGAGGCTCAGGGGGGACCTCATTGCTGTCTACAACTACCTGAAGGGAGGCTGTAGCCAGGTGGGGGTTGGTCTCTTCTCCCAGGCAACCAGCAACAGAACAAGGGGACACAGTCTGAAGTTGTGCCAGGGGAAGTCTAGGCTGGATGTTAGGAGGAAGTTGTTGGCAGAGAGAGTGATTGGCATTGGAATGGGCTGCCCAGGGAGGTGGTGGAGTCACCCTGCCTGGAGGTGTTGAAGCCAAGCCTGGCTGAGGCACTTAGTGCCATGGTCTAGTTGAGTGGCTAGGGCTGGGTGCTAGGTTGGACTGGATGATCTTGGAGGTCTCTTCCACCCTGGTTGATTCTATGACTCTAATGTGTGGCTGCAAACTGACCATGCTATGGAGAGAAGGCAGGGAAACCAACCTCTCTTAGCTTTGCTCAGACAAGAGCTCAGCCTCTCATTTGGCCTGTTTGGCATTTCTCCAACTGCTGTGCTGTCAAACTTCTATTTTTTTCTCCCAAACCAGGCTGATATCATAAGGATCTGCACAGAACCTCTTGCCCACAGCTCATCTCAGTGCCAGAATTACAACAGCCTCTTGTTCTTAATAGAGGAAAAAAGATGTAAAATCTCCAGTCGGGCAAAGTTCATGTGGTGAGTACTTTGCTAGCCTGTAGGCAGTGCCCAGATTAAGGTCTCCATCTGATTTTGTGCTACTAGAGAATTAGAGACCCCAAACTTATATGTATATGGTATGTGAGTATACACACATTTATTGGGTCAGTGTTTCTCTGATGCTTCTGTTTGCACTCCCCTCGGGACCTTGCCCCTGGATTGATCCCATGCCCTTTTGGGCTGTGTGAAGAGAAGACTCCAGGATGCTTAGTTATCCCCAAAGGGAGCAGAGGTGTTTTTGGTTTGGGACCCCACAACTGTCAGCTGCTGTGTCAAACTCTACAGATTCAGGCAAGAATCACTAATGGCTTCTAAGTTATGCTGAACTTGTTTGGTATGGTGTCCAGTTCTTTTGGGAGTTAACTTATTGGTTTAAAGGAAGCTTGGCCCAGGCTCTACCAGCTGAAGGAAATCATTCCTCCCCCATCTAGCAGTAGGTAAAGGGAGGTCCAGTTCTTTTGGGAGTTAACTTATTGGTTTAGAGAAAGCTTGTCCCAGGCTCTACCAGCTGAAGGAAATCATTCCTCTTCCATCTAGCAGTAGGTAAAGGGAGGTCCAGTTCTTTTGGGAGTTAACTTATTGGTTTAGAGAAAGCTTGTCCCAGGCTCTACCAGCTGAAGGAAATCATTCCTCTTCCATCTAGCAGTAGGTAAAGGGAGGTCCAGTTCTTTTGTGAGTTAACTTATTGGTTTAAAGGTGCTTGTCCCAGGCTCTACCAGCTGAAGGAAATCACTTCTCCTCCATCCAGCAGTAGGGAAAGGGAGGTTCAGGTGTAGTGGCTCTAGGTATCACCTGCCCACTTGTCGTCGTCCTCCCATCCTGCACCAGCCAAATGAATTCACTCAGAGTAGACTCAGCTGACTGAAAGTCAGGGAATGAAGTTTTATAATCACAGCTTAGCACAACATATAAGCAGCTATTTACAATACATTACAAATATTTACAGCTACTTACAGTAATGCACAAGTTAGAAGTAATACAGAAACACAATACCCCTCCCAGCAGTCAGTACCCAGGAGGGGTTCCCAACCACCCTTCCACCTTCTTTCCACCCCCTTCCCTTAACCCAGAGCCTGCCTTACATGCAAGGTGAGTTAGAAGAATTGGCAAAGGGGGTTAGAAGGAAATGATTAGTTGGGTTATGTGCAGGGTCAGGCAGAAGCAGTTAATGGGGCAGAAGCCAAGGAGAGACTGTCTTGTCTATAGTTGTGTTCTTCTTTTTATACACCTCAGCAAGCCTATGAGTGAAATGGACATCACCATTGTTTTCTTTTCACAGCCTATCATCTAATTTCTCCCATTAAAACATTCCCATTAGCTTCAATCCAGCACATCAGGAAGTGGTAGGACTAATAGGATGCTCTTTACAACTACCTGAAGGGAGGTTGCAGCCAGGTGGGGGTTGGTCTCTTCTGCCAGGCAACCAGCAATAGAACAAGGGGACACAGTCTCAAGTTGTGCCAGGGGAAGTCTAGGCTGGATGTTAGGAGGAAGTTGTTGGCAGAGAGAGTGATTGGCATTGGAATGGGCTGCCCAGGGAGGTGGTGGAGTCATCACCATCCCTGGAGGTGTTGAAGCAAAGCCTGGCTGAGGCACTTAGTGCCATGGTCTGGTTGAGTGGACAGGGCTGGGTGCTAGGTTGGAGTGGATGATCTTGGAGGTCTCTTCTAACCTGGTTGATTCTATGATTCTATGATGATAATCCATTAAAAGCTTTCCCAGACAGACAAACAAAACAAGCAACAAAGCTGACACTGTTTTCTGTTAGCCAAGATAAGTAGAAACTATATTAGAGCAGACTGAGGAGGAAGTGAGTAGGAGCAGCTTCCCAGACCAGAGTGGGACAAATTGTTTACATTCTGGCTTTTTATCCCTCTCAGCAAACCAATGAATGGTATAGACTTCATCATTATTTTCTTTTCACAACCAGTGATCTAATTTCTCTCATTAAAACAACCCAATTAGCCTCAAACCAGCACAAGGGGTTGTGGGAAGCAGATGTGGGTGGATATCTGCACCTCTCCCTTTCCTACACCCTGAAGTGGAGGGACTCTGTGAGGAGCATCTGCCCCTCTGGGAACACCCCTTGCAGGTGCTGAGATCTCCTCTGGGTCCATCAGCAGGCACAACAAAAAGGGCTGTTTTCATGTGTGTCAAAGTAGAATTAACTTGTGCAGTGTGTGTATGTGCTCCCCTGGTTTTCTTGGCAGATGTCCCCTTTCCACTCGCTCCTCCCTCATTCATCTTCTCCTCTCTTGCCTCCTGTGCCACCTTCCACTCACCACGGTGGCACATTTCTCTTGCTAGCAGTAACTGGGGCTGGCAGCCTCTCCTGTGACCAGAGGAATGGACCTCCACAGCTGGACAAGAGCTGGGGTGGTGTAAGTCGGGTGTCCTCCAGGCCCCTGATTCACTGTAGGGGACCACAGTGGGTAATCACATCCCTCCTGCAGAGCTGAGCAGTCCAGTTTGAACTCTATGATCCTTTCCACCTCTCCTCTGTACCCTTCAGAGGATCAGGATTCAGAGAGGATCCAAAAGTGACCAGGGCTGCAGAAGGATGTTGTCATGCCCTGGCACAGAGCTTTCCACGTAGCCTACCTAGGAAAAGCTGCATGAAGGTTTTTTTCCCATCTGATCTGTCATGTAGTGTTGCTCTGGCATGACTCAGGAGTGACTGACTGCTTGAAATAAACATGCCTTGCAAGCGAGCATCCCTCTTCCAGAAGGAGGTGACTCACTGGAGAGGTGCCTCCTCCCTGTCTGGGTGCAGCCTCAAGCTACAATTCCCTTTGGGCCCCTTTTTGAGTTTCTTTAACCCCAAAACACAGGCTGACTTTGAGAAGCAGATCCAAACATCTCAGACCAGTGCTCTTGTGCACTGCACGTGGGCTGAGTGGGTCACTGGTCCCCTGCAGGTGGTACCCAAGTGTTCCATTCTGGATTGTGTTCAGGTTCAGTCAAGGTTAAAAGATTGTGTTCAGGTTCAGGTTCAGACAAGGTTAAAAGACACTGTTGTGAGCATTCTGTCTGATTTTCTGTGCTTAATGTACACCCTTGGATTTCCTCTGTATTTCTGCTTGAAGCCCATCGGATGGGCTGGTTGAGCACATAGGTCTGCAGCCAAGATCTGAGGTGGAGTCATGCCTGTGACCAAACATTGGCAGCAGCAGATGATAAAACCTTTCCAACACGTGGAAAGACTTCCAGGGCTTTTAAATTACTGACTGCACTTCTGCTTTCACTGACAAAACTTTCCACTTCTGTGGGATGGGGATGACATAACAGGGTAGGGACAGAAGATGCTTGAGACTGCTGCCTACAAGCAGAGTAATGATCCAGCTTTAGGCTTTGAGACCTTTGTGAGGGGAAGTGTTCGCCTAGTGTCAGAACCTAAGCCCAAACCCATTCCCAAATACCTCTCTGCTCCCCAGCAAAATGCCTTTTTTACTGCTGTTGTCCAAGGATCCTTCCTCAGGTGCCTACTATTGTGCAAAGTCAGTGACTTCCTTGGTGCTGAAAGATGTCCCATGACCAGTGGGCTTTTAAAAGTCATCCCTTACCGTGCAGAAAGTGTTATTAAAAATTGGAAATAAATGCTTCAAAGATACTGTTTCACTCCCATAAAGTGTCACTAGTGCTGACAGAAAAAAACAAACCCAAACCAACCAACCAACTCCCCCAAGCCCCAGTCCTGGCAGACATTCCTTTTCACAGAATAACACAGTTAACCAGGTTGGAAAAGACCTCTAGGATTGAGTCCAACCTATTACCTAACCCTTCTAATTAATTAAACCATGGCACTAAGTGCCTCATCCAGCCTCCTTTTAAAGGCTTCCAGGGATGGTGACTCCACCACCTCCACAGGCAGCCCATTCCAATGGCAAATCACTCTTTCTGTGAAGAACTTCTTCCTAATATCCAGCCTAAACCTGCCCTGGCACAGTTTGAGTCCCCTTGTTCTGTTGCTGGTTGCCTGGCAGAAGAGACCAACTCCCACCTGGCTACAGCCTCCCTTCAGGTAGTTGTAAAGAGCAATAAGGTCTCCTCTGAGCCTCCTTTTCTCCAGGCTGAACAACCTCAGCTCCCTCAGCTGCTCCTCACAGGGCTGTGCTCCAGCCCTCTCACCAGCCTTGTTTTCCTTGCAAAATGGTGGAGATTTAGAAGTAAATTCCAGCCAGGGGACTGGTATCTTCTCCCCTTGGCCATGCACACCGTGGCTTCAGTGTGCATCTTTCCAGCCACAAATTCACAGATTGCATCAGTTTGGAAGACACTCTCAAAGGTCATCTTGCCCAAGCCCCCTGCAGCAAGCAGGGGCACCTCCAACTAGATCAGGCTGTCCAGGGCCACATTAAGTCTGATCATGAATGTCTCCAGGGACAGGCCTAAAGCATGCCCCTGGGCAACTTGCTCCAGTATTGTTAGCAGCTTTGTTGTAAAGGGCTTTTTTCCTTACGTCCAACCTAAATCTACCCTGCTCCAGTTTAAAACCATTGCCCCTCCTCCTATCACCAAAACCCCCTCCAAGCAGTCCTTCTCCAGCCTTCCTCTAAGTCCCCTTCAGATACTGAAGTGTAGCTGCAAGATCTCCCCTGAGCCTTCTCTTCTCTGGGTTGAACAGCCCAAACTCTCTCAGCCTGTCTTCTTAGCAGGGATGCTCCAGCCCTCTCGTCATCTTTGTGGCCCTTCTCTGGACTTGCTCCAGCAGGTCTGTGTCTCTCTTGCATTGGGGGGTCTCAGAGCTGGACACAGTACTTCAGATGAGGTCTCACCAGAGCAGAGCAGAGTGGCAGACTTGCTTCTCTCAACCTGCTTGTCATGCTTCTTTTGGTTCAGCCCAGGATGAGATTTGCCTTCTGGAAGCCACAAAAGAGGAGGTTGTTCCACTGGGAGGTGCCAGGGCTGGGAACATGGTTTTTCTTTGCTCCTGCTCCATGGTGCAGCAGCTGGTGTACTTTGAGCACAGCTCCCAGATTTGCTTGTGCTGTTAACTTGGAACAAAGTGGAAATAGCAATGGGCTGGGGGAGGAGGGCAGGAGAGATCTAAGTCCTTCGACCTACCAGGCTTAATAAGGTAATCGTCCTCTAAGACCAGTAGTAGAGCAAAGAAAGTCTGCAAGTGAAATTTGGAAAGGGTAAATGATCTAAGCCCTCTGAAGAGTGTTCTGTTTCTCTCTCAAGGGATAAAAAGAGTCCCAGTTTTTTCCTCTTAAGAGGTGTGCCTTGGTCTTTGATGTCCTTGTCACCACTTGCAGTGGGTTTCACACTAGGAATATTGGTAGTTGATGCAACACAGCACTCACTTGTAGGTTGCCCACCCCTCCTGCAAACAGCCCTGCTCGAGCTCAAAATGCAACTGAATAAGCAACAGCTGCTGATGAGGTTAGTGCTGAGCCCAGCTTAAATCCCTCCATGGTTATACTCTAAGAGCAGGAAGGGAAAATCACAGGCAACTTTAGTTGGGCTCCACTCCCCGAAGGTGTCATCTAATAAAAGATGCATGCAACAGCTCCAGAAGCTTGTTATCCAGGGCAAATGCATGCCCTTGGGGAATTAAGCTCCTGTCCTACATTTTTGTCTGCCTTCTGGATGGATAATGTCTCAGCTTGAAACTTGAAGCTGCTTTCTCCCTCCAGCTCTCCGTGGCTCTAGCCCAGCTTTGCACAGCCACTGTTCAGCTTTCAGCTTTGGAAACAAGGATGGTCATTAAAACCTGCTGACCTTCAACAGAGCCCCAGACTAAATCCTAACAGTGCTTTTAATAAAGGGTAAAACACTGGCTGTGAAGACCTTTGGCTTGTATGCTGCATGCTGGATAATGGCACAGGAGGTACTTGTAAATGAGAATTTGACTACATTTTATTATAGGACTTGGAGGTTTGAAGGCTGCACCTTCCAGCCTCCTTATGGGACAACCACTGCCATAAAGCTTAGTTTTTAATCTAGGCTACAGAAAACAGATTTTAACACTGTCAGTGTTTTTATCACATGAGTTGTTAAGGGTTAGGGCTGAGCTGGCCACTGTATGAGTGACTGAAGCTCTTTATTAGCACCTCTCATTTCCCAGTAGGGGAAAAGGGAATAAGGGAAAGAGACCTAGGGACTGGAAAACTAAAGCAGTTTTAATGATCATTGTTAACAACAACAGTTGAAATACATACAAACGTAGACAATACCAAACCCAGCCCTTCTGATGGCAGTCAGATCACTGGGGAAGTCCCAGGCTGGAATCAGTGACAGAAGGAAACTGGATTCGGGAGCTGGATTCTGGAACCTGGTTTAGGAACACAGCACTGCCAGAAGCAGACATTGCCTTCAGAAATACACTGTTAGCTGCAGAAAGTGAAGTGACTTAGAAATAACTGAGCTGAAAAAGAAAACCACTGAACAGAATTACTTCTGTCCTAACTCAGACCAGGAGAAGGGCTTGCACAGAGAAGTCTTCTCAAATGATGCACACCTGGGGAAGTTCTTAATTGGTTTTAGGTGCCTGTCAGCCTCTGCTCACGGCACTGTTTAATTGCTTCTTCAGTTATCAGTCTAAGAACAGTGCAGGAGCCAAGCCTGAGGACAGACAACCATGATGCAAGAGGGTTAGGCAGAGTTTCTCCAAGGAAGAGTAGCCAAGATCTGGGAAAAAGCCTGCCAAAGCCATCAGCTGAAGTAAGTAACTCAAGAAGGAGCTGGGCAGGTTTCCAGAGCTGCAGTGTCTGAGGTAAAGCCATTAACAGGATTTTTTGGTTTTAAGATAATGAGAGATTGGTTAGCAGCTGGGACTTTCTGAACTCATGAGGCTTGGGGAATGCTAGAAAGATGGACATGGATGGCCCATCTGGGGGAACCGGGTGCAGGTTCTGATCTGTCCCCACCATAAGCCTCCCCTGTCCCAGAGTACATCCAGTTTCCTGAAGGAAGAGATGCCTGGCAGAGGATGTCTGCAACATGCCACTGTTGCTCCAGCCAAGGGAAGGGTTAGTTCCTAGGTTTGGCCTAGCCCACCTGCCCACTTGACAGCCATGGGGCAGTGGCAGGTGGTCTGCACCCAGAGGAGGATGGGGTTACCTATAATACAGAGTCATTTTGTTATAGTCCCAGGTTTTTGGACAAAGGAGCTGGTCCTCCTAAGGGACCAAACTCACAAAACCCAGCTGGTGACCACAAAGCACAAGGAGGTGTCTGCTTGCAAAGCATAACTCTTGGGGTTTTAGTGACAAGCTCTGCCCTTGCATTTGGAGGAGCTGGAGATACAGATGCTTTTGTTTCAGGAGCCTTAGCATAGGGTTTTGCTAAAGAGATGGGGGGAATGCATAAAAAGCCAGCTGGCCACTGATGGTGCAGTCTAAGTCTGGGCAGGACCAGACTAGCCAGCAGGACCTTGGATAATGGCTTAGTCATCTTACTGAGCTGCTTATGTGTCTGTTGTGTTAGTTTGAAGCTAGCTGGAATGCTTTGGTGAGAAGAACTAGAGTACAGGCTGTGAAAGGAAAACAGTGGTGATGTCTGCTTCCCTCATGGGCTTGCTGAGATGTATAGGAACAAGAATCAAAACATAGATAAGGCACTTCTGATGGGGAGCTCCGAGCTGCATCTCTCTCTCTAACCTCTCTGACTAATCCACTTTGCTTCCTAACCCCCTGGCCAAACCTCCATTCTTCCTCGGGACTGGGGTGAGGTTGAGAGGAGTAGAGGGGAAGGTGAAGGGGCAGTTGGGAGCCCCTCCTGGGGACTCAGGTTTCTGGGAGGGCTGTTGTGTTTCTGTATTACCTTTTACCTTGTCTATTTCTGTCTAAAACTGTATACACTGTAAATATCTGCTTGTATATTGAGCTGAGCTGTAAACAATAATCTTCACTCAACTTTCAGAGCCAGCTGAGTCTAGTCTGGGTGATTTGCAAAGTGTGGGGAACACCCAAACCATCACATCTGTGCTTTTGGTTCCTTCTATATGCTGGCAACTGGAGTTGATCCTCTCAGATCTGACCCAGAGGGTTGCCATCCTGCTACCCTTTTATTCCTGGTGGTCCCTGAGTGATGTGAGCAAACACACCTGCCATGCCCACCAGGAGAGGGAAGATATCCCTTCAAAATGCTCAGATTGCTCTCTCCCTGCTCTATTTTTGTTTTGTTTTCTAATCTGCATGAGTTGTAGAGAGCATAAGCTAAGGCAGCCCATCAGCCTAAACTCAGAGAAGTCATCTTCAGATGGCTGTGCAAGATGGAGCTGCACTTTGTTCCAATCTGGTTGTGCCAAAACTGGCATGGAGGTTGTGTTGCATCTGGAGAGAACAGCCTCAAGCTGTGACTGAGTAGGTTTAGACTACATATTAGGAAACATTTTACACAGCAAGAGTGGTCAGGCATTGAAATGGGCTGCACAGGTGTCCTGGCAGGCTAATAGGCGTAAGGCATGTCTTGGCTTTCCCCACCCTTGTGCTGACGGGGCAAAGAAGGGCGGGAGGGAAACAGAGGTACCCACAGGTGTTACTTGTTAACGTCTTGCACAAACGAGGGTGAGCAAGCCTTGGTTACACCCAGTATGGGCAGCTTTGCAAACGCCATTCTGATGGATGGGTGAATCTGTGGCAAAGGAGCCACTGCAGTCAGGCAAGTAACAGAAACTGAGATAAGCTGTGAGCAGGTGCGTTGCTGTGGTCTCGCTGCTCTGCCCCGGCGGGCGGCTGCGTGTGCGGCCGTGCCCCGGCGGGCGGGCGGCTGCGTGTGCGGCCGTGCCCCGGCGGGCAGGTGCGTGCGTGTGCGGCCGTGCCCCGGCGGGCAGGTGCGTGCGTGTGCGGCCGTGCCCCGGCGGGCAGGTGCGTGCGTGTGCGGCCGTGCCCCGGCGGGCGGGTGGGTGTGCGGCCGTGCCCCGGCGGGTGCGTGCGTGTGCCTCGGTGCCCCGGCGGGCGGGTGCGTGTGCGGCGGTGCCCCGGCGGGCGGGTGCGTGTGCGGCCGTGCCCCGGTGGGTGCGTGTGCCTCGGCGCTCTCGGCTTGGACAATGTGTTGTGCTCTGCTTTGTGCTTCAGAGCAGCTTAGCTCTGATGTTTCGCGCTTGAACTGCTTGGGTGCCCAAGTGCCTCAGGTTTCCCGGGAGAAGGCGTTAAGTGCCTCATGACGCGGTGGGAAGTGCCACTGACGTTGTGCTCTCTGCACACCTGCGAGAGATCCTGCCTGCACCTCTGCAAACCTCCATGGCAAGAGGAACCAAGACCAGGTCAGAGATCGTCTGCCTGTTTCCCAGCACCCTGCGTAGAGCCTGGGACCATCTAGAAGCCTCCCAGTGGCTATCAAAATGCTGTTCGGTCCCTACGCTGCTGCAAGGAAGCCAAAGGATTATGGCTACGTCCTGCTTCACTGCTGTGAGTAGAACAAACTTCCCTCAGGGCTGCAGGCTGCCTGTTTGTAAGTGGGGCAGAACCATTTTCTGACTAAACCTTTGCCAGTTTTCTGATTCTCCTAAATTCATGAATTGCCCATAAGCATCCCTGTGAACACTTCTTCTGGCTGAACTAGACCCCAAATGTAACTGGTTGGTATATGGTTTGTGGACAGGGCTTTTTGGGATTCAAATAACTACATATTTCACAGCTGCTGCCTTAGTAATTGCCCCAACTAATTCACCAGGAAGGTGGTAGAGTCACCAACCCTGGATGTGTGTAAAGGTCATTTGGGTGTGGTGCTCGGGGATATGGTTTAGGGGTGAACCTTGAAGAGTAGTAATATTGGTTGGGCTTGGTGATCCTGAGGGTCTTTTGCACCCTGAATGTTTCTGTGTGTGATTCTGGCAACACTAAGGTTAATGTGATCATAGGGTGCTTTAAGTTCTCTTCATGAAGTTTAAGGTTTCTCTTTGCTTTAAGTTTTCTCCATGAAGGGAGGTCATTCTGCCCCTGTACTCTGTGCTGGTTAGACTGCACCTTGAGTACTGTGTTCAGTTCAGGGCCCCCCAGTTTAGGAGGGACATTGAGATGCTTGAGCGTGTCCAGAGAAGGGCAACGAGGCTGGGGAGAGGCCTTGAGCACAGCCCTACGAGGAGAGGCTGAGGGAGCTGGGATTGGTTAGCCTGGAGAAGAGGAGGCTCAGGGGAGACCTTATTGCTGTCTACAACTGCCTGAGGGGTGGTTGTGGCCAGGAGGAGGTTGCTTTCTTCTCTCAGGTGGCCAGCACCAGGACAAGAGGACACAGCCTCAGGCTATGCTAGGGGAAATTTCGGCTCGAGGTGAGGAGAAAGTTCTTCACTGAGAGAGTCATTGGGCACTGGAATGGGCTGCCCGGGGAGGTGGTGGAGTCGCCGTCCCTGGAGCTGTTCAAGGCAGGACTATACGTGGCACTTGGTGCCATGGTCTGGCCTTGAGCTCTGTGGTAAAGGGTTGGACTTGATGATCTATGAGGTCTCTTCCACCCCTGATGATACTGTGAAGCAAACAATCATTGCAAAGCTCTTGGTGTGCTTTATGGCAATTGAATCAACCTATTAGACCCTATGAGGAGAGGCTGAGGGAGCTGGGGTGGCTTAGCCTGGAGAAGAGGAGGCTCAGGGCAGACCTCATTGCTATCTACAACTACCTGAAGGGAGGTTGTAGCCAGGTGGAGTTGGTCTCTTCTCCCAGACAACCAGCAACAGAACAAGGGGACACAGTCTCAAGTTGTGCTGGGGGAAGTCTAGGCTGGATGTTAGGAGGAAGTTGTTGGCAGAGAGAGTGATTGGCATTGGAATGGGCTGGCCAGGGAGGTGGTGGAGTCACCATCCCTGGAGGTGTTCAAGCAAAGCCTGGCTGAGGCACTTAGTGCCATGGTCTAGTTGATTGGCTAGGGCTGGGTGCTAGGTTCGACTGGATGATCTTAGAATCGTAGAATTAGCCAGGTTGGAAGGGACCTCCAAGATTATCCAGTCCAACCTAGCACCCAGCCCTGTCCTATCAACTAGACCATGGCAAATCACTCAGTGCCAATAACTTCCTCCTAATATTCAGCCTATACTTCCCCCAGCACAACTTGAGACTGTGTCCCCTTGTTCTGTTGCTGGTTGCCTGGGAGATGAGACCAACCCTCGACTGGCTACAACCTCCCTCCAGGTAGTTGTAGACAGCAATGAGGTCCCCCCTGAGCCTCCTCCAGGCTGCACCCCCCCAGCTCCCTCAGCCTCTCCTCATAGGGTTTGTGTTCCAGGCCCCTCACCAGCTTTGTTGCCCTTCTCTGGACACCTTCCAGCACCTCAACATCTCTCTTGAATTGAGGGGCCCAGAACTGGACACTCAAGGTGTGGCTTAACCAGTGCTGAGTACAGGGGCAGAATGACTTCCCTTGTCCTGCTGGCCACACTGTTCCTGATACAAGCCAGGATACCTTCTTGGCCACCTGGGCACACTACTGGCTCATGTTCAGTCAGCTATCAGTCAACACCCCCAGGTCCCTCTCTGCCTGTCTGCTCTCCAGCCACTCTGTCCCCAGCCTGTAGTGCTGCTTGGGTTGTTGTAGGCAAAGTGCAGAACCCTGCAGTTGGCCTTGTTCAGTCTCGTGGTGTTCTGTGCCCATCTATCCAGCCTGTCTAGGTCTCTCTGGAGAGCTCTCCCACTCTCTGTAATATCAACACGTGCTCCCAACTTGGTATCATCTGCAACCTTACTGATGGTGGACTCAATCCCCTCATCCAGTTTATCCAAGACTATCTATTAGGAAAAACATAAGGTCCTGGGAAAGTCTTAAGGGCCAAGCAAAAGACACTTGCTTAGTTTTGGGCAGATTGTGAAACTCAAGCCATTCAAAGGTAGCTGGTTGGTTGGTTTGTTTTTACACCCATAAATTCTTGGGTTCCTCTTTTGAGGGGAAAAAAAAAACCCCACTCAACTTTGACAGTCAATGCTTTTTATTTTGGCCTTTTTCTCCCCTGCATTCACAGAATTGACCTTCACTGAGTTTCCCATGTTGACACACGTTGCTTTTCCTAGAGGAAACCATCCAGAGAAACAGTGTGCCTGTTGTTAAGGGTAGCCAGTTGAGTCAAATAATGCTGCCTTCAGAATTCTCCATCATAGCAGGAAAAACTTAGTGACCTTTGGGTTTGCTGCCTGCCATCGTCTCAAGTTAGGCTGGGCTTTGCAGGCTGTGGACCCACTGGGGAGGAGTGTTTGGTTTCTGGAGTAGCCACTGAGCAGGTTGCAGTCCAAAGCACAGGGAAATGCTGTCCTGCAAAACCTTGGCTTTGGAAGGTGAGGGTGGCCAGGGAAGAGCTGCTGGGGACATGAGGAGACGCCAAGTCTAGAGTCTGACACCTACTCAGAGCCACTCTCCACAGCACTCAAGAGGATTAAATAGGGATGGAAAAGAGCTCTTTTAGGGTCTCTTCAGTCTCAGTCTATGCCTGGGCACACTTAGCCACTTGCTTTTATTTGCCTCAGCTTGACTTTGGCTCGTTTCCCACCTCTCTCTAGCCAGCCTTCTCCCATCTAGCTCTGATTCTTTTGTTTTAGCAAAATGAGTTCTCCTCTCCTGCTTTCCTTCTTTCCACTTCAGGGAGGAAGGAGGAATATTTTGACTTGTATCTTTTCCCAGAGAATAGCTGCTTCTGCCCCACCCCCCCCTGCAAATCACATTACTGAGGCAAAATAATGAGAGTGCATACCAGTGCTCAGAAACAAGATGCTTCTAAAAGCCACATGGTGACTGTAACCGATTCTGTCCCAGGTGTGCTGTGTGGAGCATGCAAATAACATCTCACCAGGCTCATGTGGAAGTTTGCTGTGAGGATCATGCTTATGCATTTGTGTAGTGACTGGCTGCAGATGCTTAGCATACATTGGTGGTGTGTAAGGAGCTGGGGGTGTTTAGCCTGGAGAAGAGGTGGCTCAGAGGGGACCTCATTGCTGTCTACAACTACCTGAAGGGAGGCTGTAGCCAGGTGGGGGTTGGTCTCTTCTCCCAGGCAACCAGCAATAGAACAAGGGGACACAGACTCAAGTTGTGCCAGGGGAGGTCTAGGCTGGATGTTAGGAGGAAGCTGTTGGCAGAGAGAGTGATTGGCATTGGAATGGGCTGCCCAGGGAGGTGGTGGAGTCACCATCCCTGGAGATGTTCAAGAAAAGCCTGGCTGAGGCACTTGGTGCCATGGTCTAGTTGAGTGGCTAGGGCTGGGTGCTAGGTTGGCCTGGCTGATCTTGGAGGTCTCTTCCAACTTGGTTGATTCTCTGATTTATAGAGATGCCTTGCTTATATTTTATGATTCCAAGTACTGGATAAACAGCATAAAATACTACTGGTTTTTAATGATACCCTCTGAGGATTTTTTTTTGGCAGTGTTTAGCTCTTCCTGAACTGAAAAAAAAACAAATCTGCTCATTTGCATGTGGACAAAACCTCACAGCTGCTGAATTAACAAGTGGAGGAGAAGAGACAGTCTGTGTTTTTCATTGCACTGTCAGACTTATTAATGAGCTGAGAGCTACAATATCACAGGCTAAAAACCTAAATAAAGGAGTTTGTGCTTCCTGGCATCCGCTGCACAAGTAGCAAGAAGGCTGGCCCATTGCTTGGGTGTGTGTGCTGTGGTTCAGGGCTTCCCTCCTTCGTGCTGTGGTGTGGGTTTGTGCTCCACTAATCCAGAGCTTGTGTATTTAACAGCTTCTGCTCCCAATTTGTCTTGCCTGCAAAGGACCAGACCTTACAGAGGCTCCTAGGCCTGCTGAAACTGTTTACAGTGAGGTTCAGGGCAGTGACAAGACTTATTTTGTTGAGCTGGCACTAGAGGATAGAAGAGAGTGGTGGTGAATGAGGTCACGTTCAGATGGCAGCTGCCACTAGTGCTGTTCCCCAGGGATCAGTGCTGGGCCCCATCCTGTTTAATATCTTTACTGATGATCTGGATGAGGGGATTGAGTCCAGTATCAGTAAGGTCACAGATGACATAAAGTTGGGAGCAGGTGTTGATCTGTTAGAGGATAGGAGAGCTCTGCAAAGGGACCTGGACAGGCTGGATGGGTGCAGTCCAATGCCATCAGTTTTAACAAGGTCAATTGTCAGGCTCTGCACTTTGGCCACAACCACCTCATGCAGCACTACAGGCTGGGGACAGAGTGGCTGGAGAGCAGCCAGGCAGAGGGGGACCTGGGGACAGTGGTTGACAGCTGACTGAACATGAGCCAGCAGTGTGCCCAGGTGGCCAAGAAGGCCATCAGCATCCTGGCCTGTATCAGGAACAGTGTGGCCAGCAGGACCTGGGAAGTCCTTCTGCCCCTGTACTCAGCACTGCTCAGGCCACACCTTGAGTGCTGTGTCCAGTTCTGTGCCCCTCAGTTTAAGAAAGATGTTGAGGTGCTGGAACATGTCCAGAGAAGGGCAACAAGGCTGGTGAGGGGACTGGAGCACAAGCCTCATGAGGAGCAGCTGAGCTGGAGTTGTTCAGCCTGAGGAGGCTCAAGGCAGACCTTATTGCTCTGTACACCTACCTGAAAGGAGGTTGTAGCCAGGTGGGGGTTGGTCTCTTCTGCCAGGCACAGAACAAGGGCACACAGTGTCAAGCTGCACCAAGAGAGGCTTAGGCTGGGTGTTAGGAAGAAGTTCTTCAGAGGGAGTGATTTGCCATTGGAATGGGCTGCCCAGGGAGGTGGTGGAGGCACCGTCCTTGGAAGTGTTAAAAAAGTCTGGATGTGGTACTTGGTGCAGTGATTTAGTTGATTAGATAAGGTTGTCTGATAGGTTGGACTTGATGATCTCAGAGGTCTTTTCCAACCTGATTAATTGTGTGATAGAAGAGCTTCACGTTCTTAAATGCACCATGACAAAGAGGTAAACCTGCTGTTTCACAGGCATGGAGCTGCTCTTGAGTGAAATGGCAGAATAAGGCAGAATGACTCCTTAAAAAACCCTCTTGGGTGACACTTGCAGAGGCTGGTCCCACTTCACTGCCATCCCAGCAATCCATGAATGCTCAGTGCTCAGCCATGACCTTTCCCATGAATTTGTGACATCACAGCCAGTTGGAATCACTCCCTGTCACCAGCTCTGTTAGCAGGAGTGGGAAACAATCTTTGTCCTCCTCAAAAGGAGTGCCCTCCTCAAAAGGAGTGCCCTCCTCAAAAGGAGTGCCCTCCTCAAAAGGAGTGCCCTCCTCAAAAGGAGTGCCCTCCTCAAAAGGAGTGCCCTCCTCAAAGGGAGTGCCTGGATGAGGCACTTAGTGCCATGGTCTGGTTGATTGGCTGGGGCTGGGTGCTAGGTTGGACTGGATGATCTTGGAGGTCTCTTCCAACCTGGTTGATTCTATCAAATGGGAAGGTACCAACAGAGGAAAAGTCAGTGGTGCCGCAGGAAGCAGCCACAGCACTTCAGCCTCATGTGCACCAGGTCAGCATGGCCTTGAACAAATATGAACCAAGAGCTGAGGGCCTCTTTCAGTGTTCAGCCTTCTTAACGTGGTTGCTGCCCTCAGATGTCGACTTACAGCTAGTCTGGCATGTCTCCTCTCTACAAGCACACTTGCCAGGCTTTGGTTTCCTGCCCATTGTGCCATTGTCTGTGCTTAAGCATAAATACAGGACTTAAGCCAGGGTTGTACAGGAAAGATGCTGACAAAGCATAAGGTCTTGTTCTTCCTTTTGCATCTGTCTTGCTGTCTTGGAAATGTGCTGCATCACTAGTGGGTTGTGTCAGAAAAGTGAGTGAGGAGGATGTGATGGTTTGGGTGTTCCACACCCCCACACTCTGGAAATCACCCAGACTAGGCTCAGATGGGTCTGGAAATTGAATGAAGCTTATATTTACAGCTAGCACAATATACAAGCAGATATTTACAGTACATACAGTTATAGACAGACATAGACAAGGTAAAAGGTAATACAGAAACACAACAGCCCTCCCAGAAACCTGAGTTCCCAGGAGGGGCTCCCAACCACCCCTGCACCTTCCCTCTACCCCTCTCAACCTTACCCCAGTCCCAAGGAATAATGGAGGTTCAGCCAGGGGGGTTAGGAAGCAAAGTGGATTAGAAAAGAAATGGAGGATGAGGTTAGAGATGCAGCTCAGCCAGCAGCCCAAGTGAGAGTGGTTATCTGTTTTTATTTCTTGTTCCTTTACATCTCAGCAAGCCTATGAGCGAAGTAGACCTCACCACTGTTTTCCTTTCACAGCCTGTACTCTAGTTCTTCTCACCAAAACATTCTAGCCTGCTTCAGACTAGCACAGAGGACTGCAGCATCTGTATTTCTAGTATGATTTTGGGCCCATCAGGTGACTTTTTGGAGAGATGCAATGAAGTACTCAGTCTTTTCCTCTCATTGTAACAGCAAAGAGGAGGCAAAGTTTCAGTACTTTCTGTTAGCCCTTTGTAAGGTTGTGCTGGTTTGAGGCTAATTGGATTATTTTAAGGAGAGAAATTATATCATTGGTTGTGAAAAGAAAACAATGATGATGTCTGCATCACTCACTGGTTTGCTGAAAGGGATAAAAAGTCACAGCATAAACCACGTTCTCTCACTTTTGTCCTGGGATGTTGCTCTGTTGGTTTCTCTGTCTGGTCTGTGTCATTAGATCTAATCACTTCCTTTTAACCCAGATCTGCTTTGATATCTCACCTCTAATCTTGGCTGCTGCTGGCTGCTGCTGGCTGCTGCTGGCTGCTGCTGGCTGCTGCTGGCTGCTGCTGGCTGCTGCTGGCTGCTGCTGGCTGCTGCTGGCTGCTGCTGGCTGCTGCTGGCTGCTGCTGGCTGCTGCTGGCTGCTGCTGGCTGCTGCTGGCTGCTGCTTTGTTTTTGTTTGTCCATCTAAGATAGAGGAGGGGAAAGTGGTGTGTGTGTGTGTATCTTTGAGCTGTTCTGGGCAGTTTTCTTTGTCCAGGAGGGAGTTTGGATTTCTGTGTTATTTCTGACTTGCATGTAGTTGTAAATAGTTGTATATATGCTTGTAAATTTTGCCATGCTGTAAATACAGCTTCATCTTCCTTCCAAGCCATCTGAGCTGGGCTGGTGACTTTCAAATAGTGTGTGTGTGAGAGAGTTCCTAATCCAGCACAAAGACAAGGAACACTCTGAAGGCTCAGGGCAGCAGACCATGGGAGAGATGTGCAGAGCAGCTTCAGATAATTTCATAGAATCACAGAATTGGTTTAGTTGGAAAAGACCTTTAAGATCATATAGGCCAACTGTTGCCCTAACACCACTGTGGCCATTAAATTATGTCCCTAAGTGCCATGTCTGCACATGGTGCCATGGTCTAGCCTTGAGCTCTGTGGTAAAGGGTTGGACTTGATGATCTATGAGGTCTCTTCCAACCTTGGTGATATTGTGATACATTTGTTAAACACCTTCAGGGATGGTGACTCCACCACCTCTCTGGACAGCCTGTCCCAATGCCTGCCCACTCTTTCAGTAAAACAAAACAAAACAAATCCTAATATCCAATCTAAACCTCCTCTGGCACAACTTGAGGCCATTTGGAATGGGCTGCCCAGGGAGGTGGTGGAGTTGCCATCCCTGGAGGTATTCAGGAAAAGCCTGGATGAGGCACTTAGTGCCATGGTCTGGTTGAGTGGCTAGGGCTGGGTGCTAGGTTGGAGTGGATGATCTTGGAGGTCTCTTCCAACCTGGTTGATTCTATGATTTCTTCTTCTATCATTTGATACTAGGGAGAATATATTGAATTTAGATGGAAAAAAAAAATGTAGTCATTTTGTCACATCAAAGTTCCACTGCACTTTGTGCTGCTGAATGCAAAGCTTGCAGGCTTGTCATTAAAATGGACATGGGGCTTTCCCACAGACTAGCAGCAGTGAATTAGGCTGGCAGAGTCCCAGGGCAGCACAACCTCCATCTGGGAGAAGGAGTGATCAGAAGAGGCGCAGCTGGCTGGGTCACTGGCTTGGATGGAGACACGTGGGCTGCACGGGCAGCAGAGATGCCTAGACAGCCTTGCCCCTGTGAAACTTGTCCTTGCAGTGCCCTTTCCTGCACTTCCCAAGCAGGAGGAGGGGATGAGACAATCATAAGGCTGTCCCTTTGCTACTACCAGATATTTTGGGATGGGGACAGTGTATGCAGCACTGTACAAGGGAGGCAAATTCCTCACTTCAACACTTCTCTCTAAAATCATGGCAGAGGAGCATCTCTATCCCTAAACAACTGCATTTCTTTAGAAGAACCCAAACTTATTCATCATTTTCAAACTGGAAACTACAGTAAGTGACCTTATAGCTGTCGAACCAATCCCAGACGAAACACAGATGTGAGTACATATGGCATGGAACATGAGTCAGTCGTGATGACAGCAAAAATATATATGGGGCACCATTCCTCATACCACTCTGCCATAGAACCCAGTTTTGCTAACTAAGTCATGCTGAGTTTTGTACCTTTTCCAAACCACTGTCTGCCTATGATGCTGTCATCTTACTCAGAGAGCCTGGCCAGAGAAGTTTATCATGGCTTGGATGGCAACACTCTGTGCTGGGTTAGGAACTGGCTGGAGGGCTGAGCCCAGAGAGTGGTGGTGAATGGTGCCACATCCAGCTGGCAGCTGTCACTAGTGGTGTCCCTCAGGGATCAGTGCTGGGCCCCATCCTCTTTAACATCTTCATAGATGATCTGGATGAGGGCATGGAGTCAGCCATCAGCAAGTTTGCAGATGACACCAAGCTGGGGGCAGATGTGGTTGGGTTGGAAGGCAGAAGGGCTCTGCAGTGGGACCTTGACTGCCTGGACAGATGGGCAGAGTCCAAGGGGATGGCATTCAATAGCTCCAAGTGCAGGGTGCTGCACTTTGGCCACAACAACCCCATGCATAGATACAGGCTGGGGTCGGAGTGGCTGGAGAGCAGCCAGACAGAGAGGGATCTGGGGGTGCTGCTTGATACCCACCTGCACATGAGCCAGCAGTGTGCCCAGGTGGCCAAGAGAGCCAGTGGCATCCTGGCCTGCATCAGGAATGGTGTGGCCAGCAGGAGCAGGGAGGTCATTCTGCCCCTGTACTCTGCACTGGTTAGACCACACCTTGAGTGCTGTGTTCAGTTCTGGGCCCCCCAGTTTAGGAGGGACATTGAGATGCTTGAGCGTGTCCAGAGAAGGGCAACGAGGCTGGGGAGAGGCCTTGAGCACAGCCCTATGAGGAGAGGCTGAGGGAGCTGGGATTGGTTAGCCTGGAGAAGAGGAGGCTCAGGGGAGACCTTATTGCTGTCTACAACTACCTGAGGGGAGGTTGTGGCCAGGAGGAGGTTGCTCTCTTCTCTCAGGTGGCCAGCACCAGAACAAGAGGACACAGCCTCAGGCTGTGCCAGGGGAAATTTAGGCTTGAGGTGAGGAGAAAGTTCTTCCCTGAGAGAGTCATTGGACACTGGAATGGGCTGCCCGGGGAGGTGGTGGAGTCGCCGTCCCTGGAGCTGTTCAAGGCAGGATTGGACGTGGCACTTGGTGCCATGGTCTGGCCTTGAGCTCTGTGGTAAAGGGTTGGACTTGATGATCTATGAGGTCTCTTCCAACCTTGGTGATACTGTGAGATTGCCTAGGGAGGTGGTGGAGTCACTGTCCCTGGAGGTGTTCCAGACGTGTGTAGATGTGGCGCTTCTGGACGTGGTTTAGTGGTCGCAGTAGCTGGCTTAGGGTTGCACTTGATGATTTTAAAAGTCTTTTCCAGCCTTAGTGATTCTATGATTATTTGTAGTAGCCAACACAGTACAACTGCTTGGCTTTTTAACTTAGTGTCCAAATGACTGTAATACCTTTATTGTAACACTTACAGTCTTTGCTGAATAAAGACAACGTCTGGCGCTCTTGCATCTCTTATCTGCACTCTCCACTAGGCACCAGGGTTGGTTGTTCTGTTTGATTTTGCACATATGCCACAGTATTTAAACCTCTTGTTCTGTATTTCTTTGCTTGAGTATTGATAATTTGATCAGTGAGTGGGATCATTAGTCTTAATTTTATCAGGCTAATGGATAAGTTCTAGCAGGAGACTCATAATTGCATTTGACACCTTGAGTTGGTACAGGAAAGAAGTGTGTGAGTGAGAGAAAATAATTCTACTGCAGTCTAAGATTGCTGCCTTAGCGTGAAGTGCAAACCCATCACTTCTACTTGCATGAAGCTGCTGGTGTCTAAACATTGAACATGCTTTGCTCTGACTGAAATCAATCTGCCCAGGCTTCTTCTCTCTTTTTTTTTTCACCTTGGTGAAATAATAACCCTAAAAGTCTGTGTACTGTTACTAACTGGGTAGTGGGTATGAAGACATTGGGTATAGATATAAGGAAGGGAGCTGGGGATCTTTAGCTTGGAGGAGAATGAGGGGAGACTTCATTAATGTTTATAAGTATGTAAAGGGTGAGTGCCAAGAGGATGGAGCCAGGCTCTGCTCAGTGACACCCAATGACAAGGGGCAGTGGGTGGAAGTTGAGGCATAGGAAGTTCCATGTAAACACGATGAGGACTTTTTTACCCTGTGAGGGTGACAAGACTGGAACAGGCTGCCTGGGGTGGGGGTGGTGGAGTCTCCTTCTCTGGAGATACTCAAAACCCACCTGGATGTGTTCCTGTGTGATCTGGTCTGGGTGATCCTGCTCTGGCAGGGGCGTTGGACTGGATGAGCTTTCGAGGTCCCTTCTGTGATTCTGCAACAAGCAGAATTAGACCAAAATCTGCATTGGAAGAGGCAGTTCAAATCGCTACTGCTGATGTGACTAATGCCATTAAAGCATTAGGCACAGACCAGCTCCAGCTGCCAGCTCTGCCCACTCCTTGAAATGCTGCCGTTTCATACGAACTGAAGAGTGTGAAAGTGCCTTCACCATCTGTGAGGAGATGAAAAATACCTTCACAGGCTTTCCAAGGGCATGAGTGAGACACAGTGCTGCTGCATGTGTTGCAACAGGGGTGGCCACTGGTGCTGCTGCTAAAGCTGCATTGCTTTTCAGTGTTTGGTTAATTAAAGATAAATGCATGGTAAGAAGCTCTCCTAGTCTGACATCAGCAAGGCCTTGGACACAAGGCCCCCACAGCAAACTGCTGGCTAAGCTGTCAGCCCGCAGCTTGGGTGGCAACACTCTGTGCTGGGTTAGGAACTGGCTGGAGGGCCAGACCCAGAGAGTGGTGGTGAATGGTGCCACATCCAGCTGGTGGCTGTCACTAGCAGTGTCCCTCAGGGATCTGTGCTGGGCCCCATCCTCTTTAACATCTTCATAGATGATCTGGATGAGGGCATGGAGTCAGTCATCAGCAAGTTTGCAGATGACACCAAGCTGGGGGCAGATGTGGCTGGGTTGGAGGGCAGAAGGGCTCTGCAGCAGGACCTTGACTGCCTGCACAGATGGGCAGAGTCCAAGGGGATGGTGTTCAATAGCTCCAAGTGCTGGTGCTGCACTTTGGCCACAACAACCCCATGCAGAGATACAGGCTGGGGTCAGAGTGGCTGGAGAGCAGCCAGACAGACAGGGATCTGGGGGTGCTGATTGATACCTGCCTGAACATGAGCCAGCAGTGTGCCCAGGTGGCCAAGAGAGCCAGTGGCATCCTGGCCTGCATCAGGAATGGTGTGGTCAGCAGGAGCAGGGAGGTCATTCTGCCCCTGTACTCTGCACTGGTTAGACCACACCTTGAGTACTGTGTTCAGTTCTGGGCCCCCCAGTTTAGGAGGGACATTGAGATGCTTGAGCGTGTCCAGAGAAGGGCGACGAGGCTGGGGAGAGGCCTTGAGCACAGCCCTACGAGGAGAGGCTGAGGGAGCTGGGATTGGTTAGCCTGGAGGAGGCTCAGGGGAGACCTTATTGCTGTCTACAACTACCTGAGGGGTGGTTGTGGCCAGGAGGAGGTTGCTCTCTTCTCTCAGGTGGCCAGCACCAGAACGAGAGGACACAGCCTCAGGCTGTGCCAGGGGAGATTTAGGCTGGAGGTGAGGAGAAAGTTCTTCCCTGAGAGAGTCATTGGACACTGGAATGGGCTGCCCGGGGAGGTGGTGGAGTCGCTGTCCCTGGAGCTGTTCAAGGCAGGATTGGACGTGGCACTTGGTGCCATGGTCTAGCCTTGAGCTCTGTGGTAAAGGGTTGGACTTGATGATCTGTGAGGTCTCTTCCATCCCTGATGATACTGTGATAGTCCTAGGGATGTGAAAGAAGAGCGAGTGCTTAATTTCTGAGCAGTGAAGTAACACTGCCAGGCCTTGTGAGACAGAGAAAACCACAGCTGCTGCTTTGATTTCCTTGGGGTAGCAATGGGCATTAAGGAAGGTGAGAGATGCACGGCCTGGGGAAAATTTTGCCTTCAGTTGTTACAGTTTAGAGCAACGCTGTCAGGTCAAATATGCTTTGCAAGGAAGAATTGTTAAAAGCAAACCCCCAAACCCCTCCTCCCTCTGGAAAAGAAAAAAAAAAAAGTTCCTTTATTTTATTCTTCCTTTCTCTGTAATCTACCAGGAACTGAACTCACCCTCTCCTAGCTGCCCTACCCACCAGACTTGGCCCCAGACATGTCTTTGGGCCCATGAAATAAAACACAACAGACATCTCCTGAAACAAAGAAGAAAGGTAACTTTAAATAGCATGACATGAAATACAAATTTCCAGGGAACAAAAGGTTTTCAATTTGATTTACCTTAAGAGTTTTCCTAAATAATGCCATTTTCTTATGATAAAGAGAACAGTATCCTACTGCATGTAAACCTGAGGTGAGAAAGTTTATCCTCTCAAGTTATCTAGAGCAGTGCACTGTACATTTGTTGATTAACTGTGACAAAATGCTGCTTTTTTGAAGAGTTACTGGCAATAAAAGCAGTGGGTGCTGAAGGAATTTCCTTGTAAAACCACATTTACTGGCAGACTTATTAACATGCCACTTCTTTGTTGCATCTAGCATATTTCATTAGAAATATTAAGCATATTTTTACAGCACCAAGATAGCTATATTCTGAAGCAACTTCTCCCTTAGTAGCTGTGTCTGTGTGTATGTGCATGTATTTGTCCCAGCCAGGGATACCCTTCTCAAGCTTCTCCTCCCAATTCCCTTCTCTACAACAGGAGTTGCATCATCAGCTTCTTTGTTTTCACATACATAGTTATCATAACAATACTAACAAGCCTTTGAAAAACGTCTTCCATTGTTTCTTGCCATGAAGGGTTTCAAAGCTGGCCAAGCTTCAAAACATATCCTCGATAGGAGATGGTTTTGATGCTCTGGTAAAGTTTTTTTTGTTGCAGGACTGATGGAGTAGAGAATGACCACTAGAAACTGGACCCTTTGAAACACTAGTGGTTGCATTTAACATGATTCAACCAATCTGCCTTTTCCTCTCCAACTATACTGCTCACAGCACAGTGAAGTATTGCAATTCCTCCTTCAGGCTCCTACGAGTCTTCTTTGAGTTCTTTCTGCTCGGTTACCTTCAAATCAATATCAGCAGAGTATCACAGAATCAACCAGGTTGGAAGAGACCTCCAAGATCATCCACTCCAACCTAGCACCCAGCCCTAGCCACTCAACTGGACCATGGCACTAAGTGCCTCATCCAGGCTTTTCTTGAACGCCTCCAGGGCCGGTGCCTCCACCACCTCCCTGGGCAGCCCACAGACCTCCTGCCCCAGATTAAACCATACATTCAATGAATCAAATATTCCAGTGTTCCTGATTCACTACGAGATCAAGACTCTTTAGTAGATGAAGAATTATTAGCTCATGGGATGAGCCAAACTCCAACTGATCCAATTAGAAAGGAAGTCTTTATATCTATCCTGGCTATTAAATATACCTTAATACAGATTTCTTCCCCCTCCTGTTTCCTCTATAAAAAAAATCTTACTTTCTCATGCCTAGATATTTCCACCAGTTTCATCTTCAGAAGACCCAAGCAAAACAGTTGATGAAGTTCTAGCAAAACATTAGGAACTTAAATTTTGTCTCCCACCCAAAGAGGCACCTCCATGTACTGAGGCTGTCCCAGGGGTTCTGGGCAGCAGTGCAGCTGGATGGCAACGTTTGCTACACAAAGGAGGCTCGGCAGTAGTTCCCTCCTTGCAAACGCCGGCTGCTGCCTTCTTAAGACTTTTGACCTTTTCCCTTTACTTTTCGCAGGCAGAACTGAACCAATCGATTTTTGTTTTGTTTTGCTTCTTAATAGCCACTTTCTCTAGAGCTGAAAAGTCTGAGCACCGTGCCTGATCAGATAATGAGTGTTTACACGCCGCTGTCAGTGTTTCCAAACCCCTCTATTGTTCCCAGCATCCAGCAGTGAAGCCCCATGCCCATCAGGACAAGAAAGCAACACCAGAGGAAGGAAGGGTTTCCTGCCCGACGAGAGCAGTCCTGTTTAAATCAGAGACGGAGTTAACCACCCATTCAAACAGATGTATGTGAAACACTCTAACAGATTGCCTGGCTCTGCCTTGCATAATACCAAATCCAAGTGAACCGTGTTTAATGAAACAGAGTGAGATGATAGCATAGTCCTGGCAACAGGGCAGGCAGAGCACTGATGATCAACTGCTTTCTGTTTATTTGTGCCTCAGGAAAAACCCTTTGCTCTGTTGCCATCCCATGATTTACCTCCACTCTGCTCCAATTCTCTGAATGTGCTAAGTTGGTTGAGAGAGCTGGGGTGAACTGTCAGAGCCCAGCTGTTGTACAGATGCAGGTTTGCTGATTTGAGAACGGTAGGCATTTTATTAATGACTTGTGTTTATCCTCGGCTTCAGGGTTCCTATCTCCAAGGCGAGGGGGTGTTGTCTTTGACTTCACACATCAGTGATGTTTAGGCACTTGACAACATGGTGGATGTGAAGATCTGCTGCAAAATCTGGGGGATTTCTTTGGTATCCATGGCAATAAAAGACCGACCTGCCGGTAGCATTCTCTGCAGCCTAAGGAGCAGAATGAGGAACAAGACACAATTACCATTTCAAATTATCTTCCCTACCACAAGCTGAGGTTACTTAAGAAGGAAAGTTTTTTCCCTTTTGAATGCCTTCCCAATCCATGCTGTTTCCCTTGCTGTCAGCATGCAATTAAAGGCTTGGGAAAACTGCAGTTTGAGGAATGGCTGAAAGCAGCTAACTCTCAGTGGTCCTTTCAGCAAGACAACCAAGAGTGTTTCTAGAGATTTCTATTCATGTCCTCTTTCTGACATGCAAAAACTTTGTTTTGATCAAGGTGACCCCAGAGGGTATTACCACAACTGGTTTGCTGAAGGCAGCTAAAGATTTAGGCTGAAAACGAAGATGTTTACTTACTTTACACAGAACCCCAGCTCTTTCAGTTCAACACCTCCAGTGAGTCTAAATGTGCTGTGTCTATTTCCTCTCTGAGATCACAGCAGCTTAGATGAAAAGATGCTTTTCTGTCAATGTTAGCCTACACATTCTTATTCACAGCTTAACCACCCTTAGGAAAACTAAACAAGATGCACATCACAAACCTCATCTCCTTCAGGGCCAGTCAGCAGGTCTGCAATTTATCTTTTCACTGCTTTTTAGAGTTGATGTTCCACGTTATTTTTTTTTCCCAAAGCTAAGTTTAAGCCTCACTTTTAAAATGAGTTAAAAAAAAAACTGCAACAGAGAATTCCCTTCTCCTTCCCCCACAGCAGCTTCAGGAAGGCTTTGTCTAATTCTGCACTTCCTCATACATAGAAATGCATTTCAGTGACAGCATTGTGAGCATTTTCCATACCCAGTGAACAAGGCAATTATGAGATCTCCTCTAACACAGCAGGATTGCCTCTTTCCCCCCTTCCTTTTTATTCTTAGCAGAAGTAAAAGGACTTTATGTAATTATGAACTTTCAGAATAGATTCTCTCTTCAAGCATAAAGCAGTTCTGATGTGCAGACCTGACTAACAGTGGCTATGCAGCTGCATCTTTCAACTAAAGCTATGTACTGTGGCCAATTCTTTTGAGGCTTTCTCTCATTCTGCTCTATTTGAAGACTCAAAAGGAGGCAGAAAAAGCATTGTTGATACTTGTGGCTGTATTTTGCTACATTTGTGGATAGATGTAGCTTTTTTGCTGCATGTATTAGTTCTCAGTGGATATGGAACTGAGGGGCACCTGGAACAACTTCATTCTTTACCCTTGTGCCCAAGCAATTTAAAGTGAAATCATGCAGTAACAATAAATACAGGTTTATGGGCTCAGACTCTGCAAAAAAAGTTGTCTCTAACACAAGAGGAGTTTCTCAGTCAAGATGTTGGCAGTTTTGAAGACCAGTAAACACCAGCTTTTGCTTTACTCTCTTGTCTCAGTCCCTCACACATTCAAACTTCAGACTGGGCAAAGGCACTGTGTCTCCATCACGATTAAGCAGTAACACTCCATACAGGGAGAGTGCACATCCTCCAGTGGGAAGACAGCTTCAGGTGTTCCTGTTGAATATGCAGACTACTTTGAACTAGATGGACACACTTGTGTCCTTGGCACAAGTCAAGCTATTGCTTCTTGCTAGGAGAGTTAATAAAAGCATGATGGATGAAATACTGGACATGGAATGGCAACGCATGCCTTCAGCACAGAAAGCCAATCTTAGCCTGGACAGCATCAAAAAGAACCATGGCCAGCAGGGGGAGAGACATGATTCTGCCGTTCCATTCTGATGTGACCCCCATCTGGAGTACTGTGTACCAGTTCTGGGGTCCTCAGCACAAGAAAGATGTGGACCTGTTAGAGCAGGTCCAGCAAGAGGGCCACAGAAATGATCAGAGAGATGGAACAAGTCTCCTGTGAGGACAGGCTGTGACAGCTGAGGTGGTTTAGCATGATGAAGGGAGAGGTCAAGGCAGATTTTATTGCAGCCCTTCAACATCTAAAGGGGGTCATAAGAAGGACAAAGAGAGACTTTTTCCTAGGGCCTATAGTGACTGGACAAGGAATAATGATCTTAAACTGTAAGAGGGCAGGTTTAGACTGGACGTAGGGACCATAGAATGGTAAAACACTGGCACAGGTTGCCCAGAGAAGGTGTCAGTGCCCCACCACTGGAAATATTCAGGCTGATATTTGAGCAGCCTATCTAGTAAAAGCTGTCCCTGCCCATGGCAGGGAAGTCAGAACTAGGTTATCATTAAAAGCTTCCTTCCAACCTAAACTGTTCTATGATTTCATGACAGCACAATCAAATCCCTGGTGCAGAATCCCACGTGTGCTCAACTCTAACTTCACTGCAATAAAAGCATAGTTGAGATTTATGACGAATGGAAACAAGGAAAGTTGTGTAAGGCACAAAACAAATCCACTTACCTATCTGCCTGGTCTCCTAAAGATCCTATGAATATGGCAAAAGCATTGACTTGAGCATTGGTGGTCAGGACCTGGGCGAACCTGGCTGGGGGAATTCCGTATCGCTCAAGGTTGGCGTCGCTCAAGACGATAACGAAGTACTCATCGGCCTCTTCCTTGGCAATGTCACGAATGGCATGCTCTGTCCCCTCCAAGGTGTGGTCTCCACTCATGCAGAACTGAGCGTGGGCATGCATGGTCTGTGTGCACAGCATAACCAAGTGGAAACATGTAAGGTGACTTCAGGAATAACCACTCATTTCAGCTAGCACGGGAGGAAGTAAATATTCATTTATGCTCTATCAGGAGATGCTTCAGAAATCATAGAATCACAGAATCAACCAGGTTGGAAGAGACCTCCAAGATCAGCCAGTCCAACCTAGCACCCAGCCCTAGCCAGTCAACTAGACCATGGCACTAAGTGCCTCAGCCAGGCTTTGCTTAAAGACCTCCAGGGACGGTGACTCCACCACCTCCCTGGGCAGCCCATTCCAATGCCAATCACTCTCTCTGGCAACAACTTCCTCCTAGCATCCAGCCTAGACTTCCCCCAACACAACTTGAGACTGTGTCCCTTTGTTCTGTTGCTGGTTGCCTGGCAGAAGAGACCAACTCCACCTGGCTACAGCCTCCCTTCAGGTAGTTGTAGACAGCAATGAGGTCCCCCCTGAGCCTCCTCTTCTCCAGGCTGCACACCCCCAGCTCCCTCAGCCTCTCCTTGTAGGCTTTGTGTTCCAGGCCCCTCACCAGCTTTGTCGCCCTTCTCTGGACACCTTCCAGCACCTCAACATCTCTCTTGAATTGAGGGCCCCGAACTGGACACAGTACTCAAGGTGTGGCCTGTCCATGTCCAGCTTCTGCTACTTTGGCATAGTTTGTTTTCTACCATGCCTCTGTTTCAATTTTAAGACGAGACAAAGATTTACTTTCTTGTTCTCTTTTTATTTTGCTATCCTTACCTTCTGCATTCTGTGACCTACCTTCAACTTTATCTTCAGAGCCATAAAGTCCTTACTTACCAAGCATCACTCATCACTAGTACTTACCTTAAGAACCTCTAATCTCTGCTTATTGTTCTTGGGAACTTTGTCACTCCCAACCAAGGCGATGTTAAAGCCGTCTCCTGAATGGCCGACAACGTCGTACTGCAAGAAAGAAAACCTCAGCAGTCATCTGGTAGTCACAAGTGGCCCTCGGGTCACAATGACATGAGACAGATCGAAGGCAATTTGCTTTCAACAAGAAAAGACAAATACTCTTCCCTGCTTCTGTTTCACAAGCGGATTAAGGAAACTTCTTGTAGTTTCACACAGTATCACCAAGGTTGGAAGAGACCTCATAGATCATCAAGTCCAACCCTTTACCACAGAGCTCAAGGCTAGACCATGGCACCAAGTGCCACGTCCAGTCCTGCCTTGAACAGCCCCAGGGACGGCGACTCCACCACCTCCCCGGGCAGCCCATTCCAGTGTCCAATGACTCTCTCAGTGAAGAACTTTCTCCTCACCTCCAGCCTAAATTTCCCCTGGCGCAGCCTGAGGCTGTGTCCTCTCATTCTGGTGCTGGCCACCTGAGAGAAGAGAGCAACCTCCTCCTGGCCACAACCACCCCTCAGGTAGCTGTAGACAGCAATAAGGTCTCCCCTGAGCCTCCTCTTCTCCAGGCTAACCAATCCCAGCTCCCTCAGCCTCTCACACAGTATCACAGTATCATCAGGGTTGGAAGAGACCTCACAGATCATCAAGTCCAACCCTTTACCACAGAGCTCAAGGCTAGACCATGGCACCAAGTGCCATGTCCAACCTTGCTTTGAACTGCCCCAGGGACGGCGACTCTTTCTCACTGCCATGAAAACACGGGAAAGAACTGCTAAGGAATGAAATTAAAGTTACTGATTCCATGGTCTGGGTTTCACATCATCATCCCACCAGCTGCAGAGCTGTGATGCCTAAGAGCAAGACTTTGCCCTTTCACACTGTGTATTTTTCTGAAGTCACAGCTTTTGTCCTCTTAAGTCTGAAAGGGCATTGCAGCCAGGTGGGGGGTGGCCTCTTCTCCCAGGCAACCAGCAATAGAACAAGGGGACACAGTCTCAAGTTGTGCCAGGGTAGGTATAGGCTGGATGTTAGGAAGAAGTTGTCAGAGAGAGTGATTTCCCATTGGAATGGGCTGCCCAGGGAGGTGGTGGAGGCACCATCCGTGGGGGTCTTCAAGCAAAGCCTGGATGAGACACTTAGTGCCATGGTCTAGTTGACTGGATAGGGCTGGGTGCTAGGTTGGACTGGATGATCTTGGAGGTCTCTTCCAACCTGGTTGATTCTATGATTCTATAAGTGCATTGTTTGAGGGCAGCTCCCATGTGTGATGGATCTTTTTTTGTGACCTCATTCTGCTCTGAACAGCATTATAATCCTTCCTGTTGGAGAATCAGCACCCCTTATTCTTGGGCATAGCAGATCAAAGTCATTGCTGAAAATGTGTAAGAAATGAATTCCAAGAGTCTCTGTGTGTTCTCAAAGGAGGTGCTGTGCACATCATTGTCCCTGTGAAAGACACTGCAAAAATGACATGTAGAGCTGTGATACTGCAGGTATCTTGTTGAACAAATAATGTAACACTGGGAAAGCCTTTGTCTTATGTGAGAGGTTTACTGTGGTTATATGAAAACAAAGACAAGCTGAGTTCGAGCAAGGTTCTGGCCTGTCCTTTGCATTGTGAATGTGGCAGTCAAGGCAGGGAGGATTCATGAGAAGGGCAAAAATGGATTGAAGAGCTGTCTTCACCAAGTAATAGGGTACAGTGCACAGACCCTGAGCCTGGAGAGACTCGAGCTGGCAATGCCTCAACGTGGACATGCCTGTATTTCCCCCTGACTAGCTGGCACAGACCCTTCTGTAGTTGATGGAAAGCTCCTGTGCCATACTTCTATGTTATCTTTTGTTCAAGTACTGCCTACAATCCCTGCTGGATTTACCACCCCTAATTCCCACACAATCATTTGGTAAAAGGGAGGTCTATTCCTCACAGTTTCTCTGTCGTTTCTTTCCTATTGAAGACCACTTTGGTATAAGTTGGGTCCTGGAGCCTGAAGAAATAGCATTATTTATCAGCAAAGCTTGTTTTATTTGTTTTCATAGAATCAACCAGGTTGGAAGAGACCTCCAAGATCATCCACTCCAACCTAGCACTCAGCCCCATCCAGTCAACCAGACCATGGCACCGAGTGCCTCATCCAGTCTTTTCTTGAACACCTCCAGGGACAGTGCCTCCACCACCTCCCTGGGCAGCTCATATCACTAAGAGGCTTATCAAGAGTAAAAGCTGGTACAACACTTCTAAAGGTGACATCTCCCTCTGCAAAACAGAAACACAGGATAGATTCTTTCACCCAAGGTTAGACCACTTTATGACAGCCTCATGTAACTCAGACTTCCTTCCCCTAAGAAATCTTTATGTGATCTAGTCCCTGTGCAGTCCCATTTCTTTCTGATCCTTTCTGATCTGAGCCTTTTCCAATTCCTGCTCTTCTCACTTCTTTCATTTCTAGTATTTGCTACCCAGTCTCATGCAAAGCTTCCACTCTGACACATCCTTTCTCTTCCAAATCTATTTCTTACCACCATTAATGCTTCAGAATCTCTCTTTCCAATTCCTGTTCTCCTCACCTCTTTCATTTCTAGTATTTGCTACCCAGTCTCATGCAAAGCTTCCACTCTGACACATTCTTTCTCTTCCAAATCTATTTCTTACCACCATTAATGCTTCAGAATCTCTCTTTCCTGATGAATATTTAACTGCTGTTTCTGTCTTCCTGAAACTGTTCTCTTTCCAGGAGAAGACACGGCAAAGGAAAAGATCCAAATGTTGAGAATAGTGTTGAGGTTATGTTGAGCATACTTCAAAATTGATGCAGGGGGAAAAAACCAAGCTGGACTGTGAACCACACACCAAAAAACCCCCACCTTGTGCATGCAGAGTGTTTTAAAACCTAGAGCTACTCAAACCAAAGGGACTATAAAAAGCAGTGGTTTAATGGAGCAGAAAAGATACGGTGTTAATGTGGCTCTTACGTAACGTCAGAAATGGCCACAGATCTGCAGGGCAGGTTCTTAATTATGAGACTCTTGCACACCCTTTGCTGAGCAGTTTTCTATCTGCTATGTCTTTTAAATCAACAACTAAGTGGTTATATGAAGCCCAATGCTGTCGTTCTCCTGTGTGAAAAGAACGGCGGTTCCTTCGCAGTGAGCTCCTTCATAGATTCATTGAGCGGTCTGGGTTAGAAGGGACCTTAGAAATCAGCCAGTTCCAACCCCCATCTGCCATGGGCAGGGACACTTTCTACTACATCAGGTTGCTCAAGGCTTCATCAGCCTGGCTTTGAGCACCTCCAGGGAAGGGGCATCCACAATCTCCTGGGCAACCTGTTCCAGTGTCTCACTACCCTGACTGTACATAATTTCTTTCTAATATCCAGTCTAAATCTGCCCTTCTCAATCCTGTATCTCATCCTGCCATCCTATCACTACAAGCCCTTCTCAATCCTGTATCTCATCCTGCCATCCTATCACTACAAGCCCTTCTCAATCCTGTATCTCATCCTGCCATCCTATCACTACAAGCCCTTCTCAATCCTGTATCTCATCCTGCCATCCTATCACTACAAGCCCTTCTCAATCCTGTATCTCATCCTGCCATCCTATCACTACAAGCCCTTCTCAATCCTGTATCTCATCCTGCCATCCTATCACTGCAAGCCCTTCTCAATCCTGTATCTCATCCTGCCATCCTATCACTGCAAGCCCTTCTCAATCCTATATCTCATCCTGCCATCCTATCACTACAAGCCCTTCTCAATCCTGTATCTCATCCTGCCATCCTATCACTACAGGCCCTCCTCAATCCTGTATCTCATCCTGCCATCCTATCACTACAGGCCCTTCTCAATCCTGTATCTCATCCTGCCATCCTATCACTACAAGCCCTTCTCAATCCTGTATCTCATCCTGCCATCCTATCACTACAAGCCCTTCTCAATCCTGTATCTCATCCTGCCATCCTATCACTACAAGCCCTTCTCAATCCTATATCTCATCCTGCCATCCTATCACTACAGGCCCTTCTCAATCCTGTATCTCATCCTGCCATCCTATCACTGCAAGCCCTTCTCAATCCTGTATCTCATCCTGCCATCCTATCACTGCAAGCCCTTCTCAATCCTATATCTCATCCTGCCATCCTATCACTACAGGCCCTTCTCAATCCTGTATCTCATCCTGCCATCCTATCACTGCAAGCCCTTCTCAATCCTGTATCTCATCCTGCCATCCTATCACTACAAGCCCTTCTCAATCCTGTATCTCATCCTGCCATCCTATCACTGCAAGCCCTTCTCAATCCTGTATCTCATCCTGCCATCCTATCACTACAGGCCCTTCTCAATCCTGTATCTCATCCTGCCATCCTATCACTACAGGCCCTTCTCAATCCTATCCCTCATCCTATCATCCTATCACTACAGGCCCTTATAAAAAGTCCCTTCACAGCTTTCTTGTAGCCCCTCCCTTAAGGTATTAGGTGACTATAAAGTCTCCCCAGAGCCTGCCTTCCTCCAGGCTGAACTGCCCCAGCTCTCTCAGCTTGTCTCCACAGGGGAAGTGTATTCTGATCCTCTTTGAGGTCCTCCTCTGGAGTTGTGTGTCCTCATGCTGGGGGCACTAGAAGTGGATGCAGTACTCCAGGGTGGGGTCTCAGTAGCACAGAGCAGAGGGGGAGAATCACCCCCCTCCTTCCCAGCCTTGGACCAGGTGTCCTGTTACCAGCTCTGCTATACTGAGTTCATGGCAATGGGACAAGTGGTGTTGTTCTAGATAACATCTTGGCACATGCTAATAACAGACCAACCTTTCCTCTCAAAAAGGCTGGGTTTAAACTCAGTGTGACATTCTGTGTAAAGGCAACTGCTGTAGCTCCTAGGAGAAACACCAGAGGGTGACCCTGCAGCTGAGGCCCCTCCACGTTCTTGCAAAAGGCATGAACCCAGGAATGGGCAAGGTGAAGTTGAAATCATCTGAGCAAACTATCAGAGGCATGTAAAGGCGTTCACCAGGGAACATCCTGCCCTGTCTTCTCTCTCCTCAGATAGCTGCTTATTATTTCCTATCTATGTCCAGATGTTATCTGTTTCCTTGGTTCTCTGCTGAGAGTTTACTACACTATTTGTGCTTTCCAAAAGTGTGATGCAGAAGCAGAGAAGTGTCTGTTTGCTTCATCCTGGCTGCTGCACTCTGGGTCAAACAGGGCCTTCTGAAAATCAGGAGGAGATCCTGATGTGCTGTTGAAAAAGAATTGCTGTAGTCAGTAGCCCTCACGTAGTCCTGTGATCCTCCTGGAAGTTGAGGACCATAAATAGCCAAAACCTAACAAGTATGAGCTCCCTAAAGTGTGAGTCTAGATGAGGCTCTGTGGCTCAGTGAAGGAGGGAGCAGGAATGTGTGCCTCACTGAGGGAGGGGTTGGCACACTGCAGCACTAACTTGGATTAAAGTCAACACAGAACTGCAGCCTGGGAGACCCTCCCTGGGCTCACAGCCAATCTTTAGATGTGACAGAAGGGAGAAGCTTGCCTAGAGGAATGTATGGAGTCTACTGCAATTCAGAAATACAGAGTTTAGGTCAGGAGTAAAGCTGGAGCAAAGCAGACTACTCTGCAAGGGCAAAAGTTGGCAATTTAAATCTCCCACCCAGGTGTATTCCTTCATTATATTATTACCTCCTCTTTATTTGTGTTCTAGTTATTTATAGCATATTATTACTTAATAGTATAATTATTTTATATTATTATATTATAGTTAATTATACTGTTCCTTCAGTATATTACCACCTAGGTATAGAATCATAGAATCAACCAGGTTGGAAGAGACCTCCAAGATCATCCAGGCCAACCTAGCACTCAGCCCTATCCAATCAACTAGACCATGGCACTAAGTGCCTCAGCCAGGCTTTTCTTGAACACCTCCAGGGATGGTGACTCCACCACCTCCGTGGGCAGCCCATTCCAGTGCCAATCACTCTCTCTGTATATACTTCCTTCAGTACATTATTACCTCCTCTTGATTTGTGTTCTAGTAAAATGAACCAGTGGCAAGCTGATGCTACTAAAGAAAAGGTGCAGACAGCTCCACAGCCCTGGCCAATGGGAATAATCTAAACACATGCAGGCACATGCATGCTCTGTCAGAAAGCCTCTCCTTCCTTCAGAGCAGCTAAAGACAAGCAAAGAAAAAGGGCTTATGAGAAGCAAGGATCTGATGCATTGTTGTCATAATTTCCCCAGGGGAATTTATGGGGATGGAATTACAAGTGAGGGAAGACTTGTGGTGCTATCTTACTTCACAGTATCACAGTATCACCAAGGTTGGAAGAGACCTCATAGATCATCAAGTCCAACCCTTTAGCACAGAGCTCAAGGCCAGACCATGGCACCAAGTGCCACGTCCAATCCTGCCTTGAACAGCTCCAGGGACGGCGACTCCACCACCTCCCCGGGCAGCCCATTCCAGTGTCCAATGACTCTCTCAGGGAAGAACTTTCTCCTCACCTCCAGCCTAAATCTCCCCTGGCATAGCTTGAGGCTGTGTCCTCTTGTTCTGGTGCTGGCCACCTGAGAGAAGACAGCAACCTCCTCCTGGCCACAGCCACCCCTCAGGTAGTTGCAGACAGCAATAAGGTCTCTCCTGAGCCTTCTCTTCTCCAGGCTAACCAATCCCAGCTCCCTCAGCCTCTCCTCGTAGGGCTGTGCTCAAGGCCTCTCCCCAGCCTCGTCGCCCTTCTCTGGACACACTCAAGCATCTCAATGTCCCTCCTAAACTGGGGGGCCCAGAACTGAACACAGCACTCAAGGTGAGGTCTAACCAGTGCAGAGTACAGGGGCAGAATGACCTCCCTGCTCCTGCTGACCACACCATTCCTGATGCAGGCCAGTACTTGCAACTGACTTCTGGTTCGTTTTGTTTTACAATAGATTGCAAGCACAGGCTCTCAGGACAAATCTGGCAGCAAGATAGAGGTTTGCTATAGTGCAGGCTTAATTGAATGAATACATTAGTGTGGTACACAGTGGCTCATTTTCCAGTAGCCTCAGGTACACTGAGACAAGAACTGCTCTGTTCAGAGCTAGGAGCACACAGCATGTCAACATGTCTCTCCAAATAGCATCACTCGGTCGGTTTCTTCCCTTACAGGTTAAAACAATCTCTATTGCTCTGCCACATTTGGCACTGAATGGATGGCTGCTGAGGCTGTGTCTTCTGCAGCTGCCATGTCAAAAGGTTTCATTTCTGAAGGCATGTAGAAAATGGAAAGAAGATGCATGCTGAATGGGAGAGGCAGCGCAGATTAGACTTGCCTTTGGGCAAGAGCTTTATAAGTTCCTCTGTTCTTTGGACAACACTGAACATTCAGTTTCTCCTGAATTTATTGCACATCTGTCATTTATTATTTAAAAGCAGGTATTCTGCCAAGCACATGAACCATTTCTTCTCCTCCTGAACTACCAGTCTTGCCCTCCATAGTAAATTTTACATAGGAGAACGCTGCGATGGGTGTAGAAAACCTGCAGCATCTCTTCAGCAGTGGTATAAATACCAATTCAGGCTTTCCCTGTCAGTTACATCACATGCTATTTATTGAGCCACTGGCAATATTTTAACTGCTTCACCAAAAAATTGCTGTTGGATAATTTTCTGGATGTGCCTCTTCATCTGCCAAAGATGGGAATTAGAATCATAGAATCGACCAGGTTGGAAGAGACCTCCAAGATCATCCAGTCCAACCTAGCACCCAGCCCTACCCATAGAATCATAGAATCAGTCAGGGATGGAAGGGACCACAAGGATCATCTAGTTCCAATCTCCCTACCATGTGCAAGGACAGTCTACCCTAGATCATAGAATCATAGAATCAGTCAGGGTTGGAAGGGGTCACAAGTTGCAGCCGGTTCCAACCCCCTTGCCATGCCCAGGGACACCCTACCCTAGATCAGGCTGCACACAGCCTCATCCAGCCTGGCCTAAAACACCTCCAGGCATTGGGTCTCAACCACCTCCCTGGGCAACCCATTCCAGCCTCTCACCACTCATGCTCAACAACTTCTTCCTCACCTCCACTCTGAATCTCCCCACCTCCAGCTTTACTCCATTCCCCCCAGTCCTGGCACTCCCTGACAGCCTAAAAAGTCCCTCCCCAGCTTTTCTGTATCATAGAATCATCCAGGTTGGAAGAGACCTCCAATATCATCCAGTCCAACCTATCCCCCAGCCCTATCCAATCAACTAGACCATGGCACTAAGTGCCTCATCCAGGCTTTTCTTGAACACCTCCAGGGACAGCAAATTAGGGATGATGTAAAACCATATGGTTTGTGTGATGGAGATAATGCTACCTCAGATCAAGAATAAACTGCCCATCTGTAGGTTTTCCAATAAACTGTACCTAAAAAGAGCTGTGCAGAAGGTGTTAAGAACAAGAATCCTGCAAAATAAGTTTCTTATTGTAACTTACCTGTGTAAATGATGCATCTGCACATTTAAAGGGGCCAAGAGGTGTTTGGAGGAAGATATTTACCCTCTATTATTAGGATGAGGCTGAGAATGTGGCTTCTATTATCTCAGTCACTCCCACTCTTTTCTCTAATAAGGCACTTCAGAGGAAGTGTGGATGAGATGGCACTGGAGGAGGGCTTTGAAACATGGCAGTTAATTTAAATGGAGTTCTCGACTGTGGGATGAGCCTCCCATTCCCCCCTCACAGGGAATGATTCACTGCCTGCACTTATGGGAAATGGAAGCTGTCAGGTTGTCCTGTGCAAGCACAAAGAGCTGACAAAAACTGCCTGGCACTTGCCTGACTTTATACAAAGAACACCTTCATTACCTGCTTGGTACAGTCACATATATGATACTGAAACTCAGCTCTCCTGGATAGGAGGAACAGTGTGGCCAGTAGGACAAGAGAGGTTATTCTGCCCCTGTACTCAGCGCTGGTCAGGCCACACCTTGAGTGCTGTGTCCAGTTCTGGGCTCCTCAATTCAAGAGATGTTGAGGTGCTGGAAGGTGTCCAGAGAAGGGTGAAGATGCTGGTGAGGGGCCTGGAACACAGCCCTGTGAGGAGAGGCTGAGGGAGCTGGGGGTGTTTAGCCTGCAGAAGAGGAGGCTCAGAGGGGACCTCATTGCTGTCTACAACTACCTGAAGGGAGGTTGTAGCCAGGTGGGGATTGGTCTCTTCTCCCAGACAACCACCAGTAGAACAAGGGGACACAGTCTCCAGTTGTGCTGGGGAAAGTCTAGGCTGGATGTTAGGAGGAAGTTGTTGGCAGAGAGAGTGATTGGCATTGGAATGGGCTGCCCAGGGAGGTGGTGGAGGCACCGTCCCTGGAGGTCTTCAAGCAAAGCCTGGCTGAGGCACTTAGTGCCATGGTCTGGTTGACTGGACAGGGCTGGGTGCTAGGTTGGCCTGGATGATCTTGGAAGTCTCTTCCAACCTGGCTGATTTTATTCTAAGAGGGCAAGGAGAAACTATTCTTTACCTTCACTCAGTACTGGAAAAGACCAGCCACCATACAACCAATACCATCAGTGATACCAAGGGTAACTCACACAGGGAAGGCCAGATGGCAGGACAAAACACCCAAGGAAAAACCCACCTGATTAATTCAGAACCTTATTTAGCAGAGAGCTAAACTGAGCACCAGCACAAAAGTGATCTTGAGCAAAGGCCAAGAATTGCCAAAGTTTGCACTGCAGTTAGATAGCAGAAGGGAACCTTACTACGTAAATCTCCTTCCAATGCTTTGCACAGCAAGCCTGATGCTCTCCTAAATTCATCACTTTGTACAAGAGACCCTTCAGATTTGCAGCACATGTTGTTGTGACCCTTGCAGATGGGGCTACAACTGACAACAGCAGGCATATCTGAAGGGCAAAACCCCCTCTGTTTTTATATAACCAGGCAAGAAGAGCATAAGGAAGAGAAAGAAAAGGGTGATAAACTGCACACTACACAGTTGTATGTTCTGTTATCTCTCCTTTTTTTTTGTCAAAGGGCTCCTCTTTTAGAAATGAGAAATGTATGCTATTTTTGCAGACATACCCAAACTTCAGCTGTGTCCTGAGAAAAATCAGCAGCATCTTGGAAAGTGTCAGTGTTTGACTGGAGCCAGTAACATTTTAAAGCAATCAGTGGCTCTCTTACTCGCTGAAGACTTAATTCCACTCATTAGAAACTTGAGGGACTGGAATAAGCTCTGCTTACTGATCACATTCATGCAGTGTAGCAACTGTGATGACAAATCATACACCAAAAAGTTAAAAAAAGAAGCCTGTGTTTTCAGGCTGGAGATTTCAGAAATACTACTTATTTTCATCAAAGTAATGTCTCAAAGACACCATCAGCACATGCACAGGAGATTCCTCATATGAGAGGACCATATAATGTATGTTGAAAGGAGATACTTTGGCCTAATAATTGGATCATGCTAAAAGAATGGTTCAAACATGACTTATTAAATGGCTCTGTTCTCATTTTAGGGGATAACTTCAGTGGCTGGTGAAACATAAGGCCACATCTTCTTTGCTGTCCCAGTCAACTCTGGTTTACTCTTGTAGATATTGCACTTGGATTGAATCAAATCCCAGTGAGGCAGCACAGAGAGATGTGGAGGAAGAAAACAATTTTTCTTCCATTGGGCAAAAGCAGCTTTGAAGTTGACAGAGTTCACACTGGATCTTGCTAGCCGTGAATCAAAGTATTGTTACTGCCTTCATTAAGTTCTCTAGCTGGTGGAAGGAGTCCTTAAATGGAGGATAGTTACCCTGGAGGCAACTGAAGTTGAACAGATGTAGAAGCTGATGACAACATTTTTCCTTGGTATGTCATTAGCATTTCCAGCATCTTCCTCAACATGATTATTTAAGTATAAAAGTTGCCTTAAGGTGTCTCCACTCACAGAGACTGTAAGGGTAACATTACTGCTCCTGTCTAGCTATCATCAGAAAGTGGCAATGTTCACATCTAATAACTGCACATAGGATTTTTTGTGTTCTATAAATGTGAAGTGGCTGTTAGAGAAGCACATTTACTGTTAGAACTAACTGCATTTCAAGCTATTTGGTCAGCCAAACACAGACTTTCATCTACATGCAGGCAAAAATAGCAGCCAAGAGCAACCACTGCCAAGAAAAATAAAATAACCTGTAATAGACATGGAGGGATTTGAAGGGTAATGAAACATAGATTTTAAAATCCCAGAACTAAAGACAGTTCTTAATGATGTTAATAATTCTGCACAGTGGGCTGTCTTGCTGTCTGTTTGTACCTGTTATTCCTTCACCGGGCACCTGAGGGTCATGGCTGGGTTCTCAGCTACAAAGCTACAGTGGAAAGTAAGGACAGCTGATATCTTGAGTCCTGTGTCCAGTTCTGGGCCCCTCAATTCCAGAGAGATGTTGAGGTGCTGGAAGGTGTCCAGAGAAGGGTGACAAAGCTGGTGAGGGGTCTGGAACACAAAGCCTGTGAGGAGAGGCTGAGGGAGCTGGGGGTGTTTAGCCTGGAGAGGAGGAGGCTCAGGGGGGACCTCATTGCTGTCTGCAACTACCTGAAGGGAGGCTGTAGCCAGGTGGGGGTTGGCCTCTTCTCCCAGGCAACCAGCAACAGAATGAAGGGACACAGTCTCAAGTTGTGCTGGGGGAAGTCTAGGCTGGATGTTAGGAGGAAGTTGTTGGCAGAGAGAGTGATTGGCATTGGAATGGGCTGCCCAGGAAGGTGGTGGAGTCACCATCCCTGGAGGAGTTCAAGACTGGCTGAGGCACTTAGTGCCATGGTCTAGTTGAGTGGCTAGGGCTGGGTGCTAGGTTGGACTGGATGGTCTTGGAGGTCTCTTCCAACCTGGTTGATTCAATGATTCTATGAGCTACCACTGCCCTACATTTTTTTTCAGGCTTATCACCTTCTAAGTCATTGCCTTCAGTTGGGTAAATAGAAAATAATGAATTGGTCACAATGAGAGTTGAATGGCTGCAGTAGAACAGAATCAACAACTGTCCCCTGGTCCTCATTTCCATTTTACTCCAAATTATATCTGCTCCTTGATTTTTATCTCCTCCAAACCTCTTACCTATTTAGCCATTTCTTGCACGAGGACATTTCCATACTGTTTGTAATCTTTGTCTTCCTCTCTTCTTTTTCAGCCCTTTCATGAGTTGGGGGACCAAAGGTGCATGCATCACTTCTGAGGTGAAGGCACTATGTTTACAGTGACACTCTGATGCCTTTTGCTATATTCTCTGTTCTTTAGCTAATAGTCTCTAACGTTCAGTTAGCAGTTTTGATAGCTGGTGGACACTGAGTGCACAGAGAACCATACAGCATCATTATCGATATCTGTTGAGCACTAACATCCAGCTGACAGTGAGCACTAGCAGAGAGCTGAGAATTCCTCACTGTGTATTTAAAATAAGAACTGTTTTCCTCTCTCTGCATCACTTGACATTAAACAGCACTGAGCATGATTTCCTGCCACCATTCTTCTCCAAATTCTTCAAGTTGGATTTCCCTTTCTGCTTTCTCAAATGGCTTCACACAACTGGCAACTTTTATCACCTTACAACCCATCCCCTTTTGTAGGTCACTCATGAATACACAGACCAACATTTCAGCATGGGCTTTGGCACAAATCCCAGTACAGTTCCAACAGTGACCTTTCCTTTCACTTTTTCACTCTAACAAATGACTGCTTGGTCTGTTCTCTGTATTTTTAGCAGTAGCTCATTTATCTAAAGGCTTTCCCATTTATCCCAAAGTAGTATAATTTCTTCACAAGCTTCTAGAAAGGGATGCCAAATGTTTTTGGCTACAGAAACTCTACCAATCAGTCTTGCTCATCACAGAATCATAGAATCAACCAGGTTGGAAGAGACCTCCAAGATCATCCAGTCCAACCTAGCACCCAGCCCTAGCCACTCAACTAGACCATGGCACTAAGTGCCTCATCCAGGCTTTCCTTGAACACCTCCAGGGATGGTGACTCCACCACCTCCCTGGGCAGCCCATTCCAATGCCAATCACTCTCTCTGCCAACAACTTCCTCCTAACATCCAGCCTAGACCTACCCTGGCACAACTTGAGACTGTGTCCCCTTGTTCTATTGCTGGTTGCCTGGGAGAAGAGGCCAACCCCCACCTGGCTACAACCTCCCTTCAGGCAGTTGTAGACAGCAATGAGGTCCCCCCTGAGCCTCCTCTTCTTCAGGCTGCACACCCCCAGCTCCCTCAGCCTCTCCTCATAGGATTTGTGTTCCAGGCCCCTCCCCAGCTTTGTTGCCCTTCTCTGGACACCTTCCAGCACCTCAACATCTCTCTTGAATAGAGGAGCCCAGAACTGGACACAGCACCCAAGGTGTGGCCTGAGCAGTGCTGAGTCCAGGAGAAGAATAACCTCCCTTGTCCTACTGGCCAGGCACAGGCACTTCCGCTCAAAGAAACAGATAAACAGAGGAGAAAAAAAGGCAGGATATTTCACTAAATCAAAGTTCTGAAAGTCTTAGCTTGAATCCTCTCCTGCTGAAGTGTGCAGTATTTCTTACACAGTCACTAGTATTATTTTCCAGTTTGCTAGAAACAGATTGATGCCTTTATTTCCTTGCGGGAATGAATGACGTTCTTTGGCTACACTGACTGCTGAAACACTTTTTCCACCGTTCCACACAGCCTGTGCAATAACCACAGAGCTCCCAGCCCAGCTGTAATTACCTTGAATTTCTGCTCATAATTCTCAAAAGCTTCCATGACCATGCAGACAGCCTCCATGGAGCGTTCCAGTCGCCCATCCACGCCGTTAAAGCGGTACATGCTGCCAGAAACATCCACCACCAGGCGCAAGCGTTTCGGCTTCTCCTGGGGGCTCCCAGGCTGACAAGGAAACAGCAGAATGTCATTTCACAGTATAAATGGGAAAGCTAAACATCAGTGCTGATAAAATAATTCAGAGAGAGAACATGATGCAGTTTGTGAATCAAGAAGCTTCTACTCTGCAAGCATTGGTGACTGGGGAGAAAAAAAGAACAAGAACAGAAACAAACTCACTTTTGAATGAATGTCTCAAATCAGTTACTTGACAGATGCCTCAATGCATTTTTTTCCCTCACCTTCAATGACTGGAAACAAAATACCTTGAAAAATTCCACACATGCTTGTCAGGAAAATACTTTTCTGCCTCAGTTTTGATTCTTCACATTTTATTTCAGTAAAGCGACTCTTAGATTTGCTCTTTCTGCCAAGGCTTATAAATGGAACTGTTTTGCCTTGGCTTAGGGATCCATAAAAAATACCTGTGAAGGAACTTCTCTACTGAGATTAATAACATGCCAAAAATACTTGAAATCTTCATAGAATCACAGAATCAAGCAGGTTGGAAGAGACCTTCAAGATCAGACACTCCAACCTAGCACCCAGCCCTAGCCACTCAACCAGACCATGGCACTAAGTGCCTCAGCCAGGCTTTTCTTCAACACCTCCAGGGATGGTGACTCCACCACCTCCCTGGGCCGCCCATTCCAGTACCAATCACTCTCTCTGGCAACAACTTCCTCCTAACATCCAGCCTATGCTTCCCCCAGCACAACTTGAGACTGTGTCCCCTTGTTCTGTTGCTGGTTGCCTGGGAGAAGAGACCAACCCTCACCTGGCTACAACCTCCCTCCAGGTAGTTGTAGACAGCAATGAGGTCCCCCCTGAGCCTCCTCTTCTCCAGGCTAAACACCCCCAGCTCCCTCAGCCTCTCCTCATAGGCTTTGTGTTCCAGGCCCCTCACCAGCTTTGTTGCCCTTCTCTGGACACCTTCCAACACCTCAACATCTCTCTTGAATTGAGGGGCCCAGAACTAGACACAGTACTTAAGGTGTGGCCTGACCAGTGTTGAGTACAGGGGCAGAATAACCTCCCTTGTCCTACTGGCCACACTGTTCCTGATGCAGCCCAGGATGCCATTGGCTCTCTTGGCCACCTGGGCACACTGCTGCTTCATCTTCAGCCTATTGTCCACCAGTACCCCCAGCTCCCTTTATTCCTGGCTGCTCTCCAGCCACTTTGTCCCCAGCCTGTAGTGCTGCTTGGGGTTGTTGTGGCCAAAGTGCAGAGCCCTGCACTTGGCCTTGTTAAATCTCATCCCTACCAGTTTCTTCTTCTGTTTCTTCTTTTCAAACTACCAGTTTCTTCTTTGTTCTGACTATGAAACCATTATTTTTTCCTGAAAGCAATCTCCACCTGTTTTAACAATTCTGGGGACAGTACATTCAAGGGAGGTGTCCCTGGAGACATTCAGGAAAAGCCTGGATGAGGCACTTAGTGCTGTGGTCTAGATGACTGGCTAGGGCTGGGTGCTAGGTTGGACTGGATGATCTTGGAGGTCTCTTCCAACCTGCTTGATTCTGTGATTTAGACTACAATGTGATGAGTCTGGATTCAAGTACAAGGCTATTATAGATGATCTGGATAAAATATATTAAAATAATAAGATGTTTCTTTTACCTATAAAAGAATGCAAGCATTTGTGTTCTTTATTGCCTTGTTAGACTGTGGCATCTCTGTCCTCCCAAAACAGAAGGGGGAGAGAGGGCCCATTAAATCCTATATTTATTTTGTTTGTTATTCATAAGTTCAAAAGGTGTAATTTTTCCCTACTCAAACTATCTTTATGAAGCCTTAAAACTGATATATTGAGTACATGATAAAGGAAAGAAAAAGAAATTAAGATCTAAGCACTTTTCCTGTATTGATCTTTCACACAGGCTTGTGCCAAGTTCCATAAACTGTTCAAACCAACAGACATCAGGACTGAGTAGCACAAAGCCAGAGATTCACCAGATGTGGGTAGCTGATGTGTAAAAAGATGCTGTATTCAGCTACTTCTTTTTTCCCCTTAGTCTAGATAAAAATGGTAATCTGTCCTTAAGTATTGCTCTTAAGTATTATGGACTAGCCCTACCAGTTTGGGCCAGGTTTTGGTGGTCATTTTCAAGTGGCTTTTCTGTTGCTTACTCATGTAAGCCTAACCATAATGCCTTTAAGGAACAGCTGAATTAAGCTGTAGGACAGACAGCTTTATTGTATGTTAGTGGCTTTTCCTCACACTTTTTTCCCCAATTACCATTTTTATTCTAGGAAGTCCAAACATAGAATCATAGAATCAGCCAGATAGGAAGAGACCTCCAAGATCATCCAGTCCAACCTAGCACCCAGCCCTAGCCACTCAACTAGACCATGGCACTAAGTGCCTCATCCAGGCTTTTCTTGAACACCTCCAGGCACGGTGCCTCCACCACCTCCCTGGGCAGCCCATTCCAATGCAAATCACTCTCTCTGCAGATCTGTACATTAAACTTCTTTACATGGCCCCTCAATTCAAGACAGATGTTGAGGTGCTGGAAGGTGTCCAGAGAAGGGCAACCAAGCTGGTGAAGGGCCTGGAACACAAAGCCTATGAGGAGAGGTTGAGGGAGCTGGGCCTGTTTAGCCTGGAGAAGGCTCAGGGGTGATCTTATTACTGTCTACAACTACCTGAAGGGAGGCTGTAGCCAGGTGGGGGGTGGCCTCTTCTCCCAGGTAACCAGCAATAGAACAAGGGGACACAGTCTCAAGCTGTGCCAGGGTAGGTGTAGGCTGGATATTAGGAGGAAGTTCTTCACAGAGAGAGTGATTGGCACTGGAATGGGCTGCCCAGGGAGGTGGTGGAGTCACCATCCCTGGAGGTGTTGAAGAAAAGCCTGGCTGAGGCACTTAGTGCCATGGTCTAGTTGAGTGGCTAGGGCTGGGTGCTAGGTTGGACTGGATGATCTTGGAGGTCTCTTCCAACCTGGTTGATTCTATAATTCTATGTCACAGTTTTTTAATGCTTGGGTTTTTTTAAACTTCCTATGGTATCAAAAATTAAGCTACTGAGAAAATGTTTTTCATTTTCTTAGACAAACTTTTCTGCTAATTGCCTCCAGCTCATTAAAAAAACAAAGTAAGAACACAAACCCTGTTGCTCTGGATTGATTGCTGGATAAAACAGTGGTTGGATGAAAGGGCCCAAAGAATGGTGGTCAATGGAGTTAAAGCCAGCTGACAGTTGGTCACAAGTAGTGTTCCTCAGGACTCAGTGTTGGGACCACTTCTGTTTAACATCTTTATTGATGACCTTGATGAAAACATGGAGTGTGTCACCAGTAAGGTAGCTGATAGAAAAGACTGGATGAGGCATTTAGTGCCATGGTCTAGATGACTGGATAGGGCTGGGTGCTAGGTTGGACTGGATGATCTTGGAGGTCTCTTCCAACCTGGTTGATTCTATGATTCTATGATACCAGGTTAGGTGGCAGTGTTGATCTTCACGAGGGTAGGGAGGCTCTATAGAGGGACTTGGATAGATTGGCCTGATAGGCCAATGTTAATGGGATAAGCTTCAACAAGGCCAAATGCACTTGGGCCACAACAACCCCAAGCAATGCTACAGGCCTAGGGAAGTGTGGCTGGAAAGCTGTCTAGTTGAAAAGGACCTGGGAGTTCTAATAGCTGAACAACTCAATATGAGCAAGCAGTGTGCCCAGGTGTCAAGAAGCAAAAGGCATCCTGGCTTGTATTAGAAATGCTGTGTCCAGCAGGAGGGGGGAGGTGATTGCTCTCTTGTACACAGTTCTGGTGAGGCCACACCTCGAGTACTGTGGTCAGCTTTGGGCACATCAATGTAAGAGATGTGGAGGTGCTGGAGTGAGTGCAGAGGATAACAAAACTGGGGAAGGGCCTGGAGAATAAATCTTATGAAGAGTGATGGATGGAGCTGGGGCTGTTCAGCTTGAGGAAAAGGAGGCTGAGGGGAGACCTCATCATTGTCTACAGCTACCTGAAAGGATGTTGTGAGGAGGCTGGTGCTGGTCATTTCTCACAGGTCAATAGTGATAGAACAAGAGGGAATGGCCTCAAGTTGCAACTGGGTAGGTTTAGACTGGACATTAGGAAACGTTTTTTCCCAGCAAGAGTGGTCAGGCATTGGAATGAGCTGCCCAGGGAGGTGGTTGAGTCACCAACCCTGGGTGTGTTTAAAAGTTGTGGTGCCTGGGGATATGGTTTAGGGTGAACCTTGCAGGGCAGGGTTATCAGTTGGACTTGGTGATCCTGAGGGCTTTTTCCAACCTGAATATTTCTGTGATTCTGGGAAGCAAAGCAGTGCCCAGACCAGCATTGCCTCTATGAAGGTGGCCAATAGCAAATTTTCCATCTTGTGGTTGCCTCTGCCTCAGAGACTTCCCAAGCCAGAGATAATTCTTCTGAGTTTCTCATCCCTATAACTTACCCAAAGTCCAAACACAGCTACTGTAAAAGTCAGTATGGAATCAATAAACTGAACAAGCTCTTCCCTACCTTTCCATGATACTTATCAGATACTTACCTGTGGCTCAAGTTCTCCCCGTCTTTTATATATGGCTTTTTCTCCTGTCAGCCCATCAATGATTTTGGCATCATCTAGCTCTCCAACAGCCTGGTGTCTCAGCCATTGTCTTTCCTTACCCTTGGCCTACAACAAGAAGGTGCTTTAATTCACTCAGTGATAGGAGTGTATGTTAGACAATTTAAGACCTACCAAACACAACAAATGCATGAAGTGTCTTTGTAAAGCTGCGATACTTTGGCATAAGTCAAAGAAATCTGAACACATTTTCATAGCTCTCTTGCTCTTTTCCTTGGAAAGGAAAATGAATACTGACAAAGTACATGCTCCCTCTGTAATTTTGTCTTTTTAGGTTGTTTCATGTATGGGAGTTGAACTGCAGAAATGTAAAACTTTTAGTGTTGCAAATATAGTGGAAATCTGTGTAAGGAACCTGGGCAGAAAAACAAACCACAGGGACAAGCATAACTGACCATTTGTTACCTGTTCTCCACCCAAGTAGTGACAAACACTGTTTTTTAAGTTAGGTAGTATCAAAAGCCTTACAGATACATCCTGATGGGAGGCAAAAAATGCCACGACATAGACACCTCAGCCTTTTAGTCAATCAGAGAAGGGGAAGGTGGAAAAGATTTCTTAGGTTATGAATTCAGTCAATTGTACTCTCTGGCACCACAACATCATAGTGCTACAGTCAACTAGTTTTAACCCACTTTGGCAGTGAAGCATCCATAAGTTAGTTTGTACCACCAAACAGCAGTTTCCACTATCATTAACTATCTCTGGGATGAAGCTGAAGTCATTCCTTTCACAGCATCATCAATTGTTTTGTTGCCTGAAGAACTGTGCAACATCACAAAAAGATACCTGCAAATTCCACATGACCTGAACATGCTCCATCAAAATACCCCAGGGTAGGAGTTTCCAAGGGGACACAGTCTCAAGTTGTGCCAGGGTAGGTATAGGATGGATATTAGGAAGAAGTTCTTCACAGAGAGAGTGATTTCCCATTGGAATGGGCTGCCCAGGGAGGTGGTGGAGGCACCATCCCTGGAGGTGTTCAAGAAAAGCCTGTCTGAGGCACTTAGTGCCATGGTCTAGTTGATTGGTTAGGGCTGGGTGCTAGGTTGGACTGGATGATCTTGGAGGTCTCTTCCAACCTGGCTGATTCTATGATTCTATGATTAACACAGCAGGATAACACATGGCAAATTTCAACAACACTCCAATTAACCCTTAAGAGAATGCTCCTGGAGATAAAGTGCTGGTGAGTAAACAGAGCCTGTATAAAATGAATCATGTGCCTTCCAGGAGGATGCAGGTGAGCTGACTCTGCTCCTAATCACTTTAGCCATTTTAAGTACTAGAAGAGAAGTAGATCTGTAATGCTTCCTTAGGGCTGCTGTTTTGCCAGTGTTTGGTTATTTGCTTCCTTTCAGCAAGCAGGAGATTCAAGCAGCAGAAGATTCTAAAGCTTTGGCTTCATTGAGCAAATTCTCAAGTACTGTTTTCCTTGACAGTTTTTACCTTTGTGGCTATTTATTGGTCAAGGAACAGCAGTTGGTGAAGAAAACTGCTTTTGATTATGGCCATAGTTAAAAGCCACTTAATACCTTCTGAAGCTTATACAACAGAAGCCAGTATTTGGACTGAAATTTTATTGGAGGAAGATAGAGGTGACATTGTCTACTAAAATAGGAAAGAAGCCTGACAGAAAAATCTGACCTAACCTCTTCCCAAAATAATGCTAACGTTCTTGTGCTAGTTTGAGCCTAGCTAGAATGTTTTGGTGAGAAGAACTAGATTACAGGCTGTGAAAGGAAAACAAGGCTGAGGTCTGCTTCCCTCAGAGGCTTGCTGAAAGATACAAGAAGAAGAATCAAGACATAGATTATTTTTCTTCTGCTGGGGAGCTCAGAGCTGCATCTCGCTAACCTCTCTGCCGTTTCTCTGCTCATCCACTTTGCTTCCTACACCCCTGGCTGAACCTCCATTCTTCCTTGGCACTGGGGTAAGGTTGAGAGGGGTATGGGGAAGGTGAAGGGGTGGTTGAGAGCCCCTCCTGGGGACTCAGGCTTCTGGGAGGGCTGCTGTGTTTCTGTATTAGCTTTTAGCTTGTCTATGTCTGTCTATAACTGTATCTACTGTAAATATCTGCTTGTATATTGTGCCAGCTGTAAATATAAGCTTCATTCAATTTCCAGAGCTGGCTGAGTCTAATCTAGGTGATTTCCAAAGTGTGGGGGGGCAGGGAATATCCAAACCATCACATGCAACTATGCCACTGGCTTTTTATTTGAGAAATGGGGAATGTCTGACTGATAAAGAAAACAGCTTTAGCCAAGAACCCTCAACGTACATAGGACTACACAGAAAAAAGGGGAGACAGAGGCACAGTCCTTCAGCAGTGCTGAATTCCAGCCTGGTTGATTCTATGGTAAACAATTAAAATCATTTTTTCTCTTCTCAGAAAGATAACAAGAAATGCTCTTGGCCTCAGCTTCCCAATTAATAGCATTCTGCAACTAAGCAACTCCTGTTACTCCTTCATTTAGTGCACCTTCTAATAAGAAACCCTACCAAAAGCTGTATAAAAATGGATGAAGTGAAAACAGATTTCAAGGATGCTCTTACTTTATGAGCCTGCTTGTCCAAAATCAGTGACTTGCTTTCTTTTTTCATTGACTAGCTCTGTGCTTAGCTGTTACAGATTTTGCCAGGTCATCAGCAGTCTCATAAAACACTGAGGCTTATAAGGCTTTGCCTTGATATTAAAATGACCTTTTAAGCAAAGCAACAGGATATGTCTACTTATATTAAAATATGGTATATTTTGATTATGATTAACATCATCCCTGTATGTAAGAGTTTTGGCTCCAAGGAAGAGATGAGGCAGACTGAAAAAAAAATGTATTAAACTGAAGGTTCACTTATTCACACCTAGAATGGGCTTCTAATGGCACATCTGCTTGAATCATGCTAATGAAAATACCTCAATATAAATTAAGTAGGAAAACCTGAGATTTAGATGTAAAAAAATTCTCAATTGAAACTTGTCTTTACAAGCCAAAAGCCTGTCTGCTGAACTGAAACACATATTGGGTGCATGGATCATCTAATCATGACCATCTTAAATATTCCTTCTATGAGGAAGGTCTCCAAGTTGAGACATTCATGATAAACCTGGCTGATGGTTCTCTGTGTACATATGGGATTACAGTGGCATTGTTGTAGTCACAATGGCTTAAAGACAGAAGCAAGGCAAAGAAAGATGTTATCTCATTTGCAATACCACAGGATAGGTTTTTTTTTACCCAGGAGGAGTCTGTTGATCATACAAAGTAATTTGTTTTATATGTCAGCTTTATTGCTGAAGCAAGAAGCCAGATTAGGCACTGCACAATGACTAATAGGCTAAGGTGTTTGTATACCAGTGGTGAGTAGCCTTCAATAGAAACAGTTTTAAACAGAGATGTCTTATAAGAAGCAAGTTTTTAACTTATCACTGAAGATGAGCAGATTTCTCCTAAAACCAATAGACTTCCAATTTTATTTACCCAATCTATGAACACCAGCATTAAGAAGAGCTAGAAAAATCACAGGACCAAACACTAGAAGAAAGGTGAACTGGTGGTTTTGGTCACCTTTCACTTAAGATTTACACCTGTTGTCAGTAGCAAGAGTTAAAACTGAGGAAAATGGAAGTGTTCAGCTCTATATGCAGTAAAGCTATGACCTGTAGTGAGTGATTCTTTAAACATCAACAGCATTTGCACCTCTAAGCTAAAAAAAAGTCTTTCAGACAGGAGGTAAAGACAAAGACTGTGATCACACATGCTGTTAATATTAATTTAATAAAGCATAATATTTTCTTTCACTAAGTTGTGCTCCCAAATAAGTAATCTGTGTAAGGGAATACTCACAGAGATGAGCACTGGGACCCACTTAAAAGCTGCCTCTGAAGCAGCGATATGAGACTGTTTGTCTTAACCATGATAACAACCTGAATCTGCTTTTAGCCCTCAAAGGTATGATCATTAGCTGGTAACATGATATTGGCAGGATAGTATTTCAGGCCTAACATGAATAGCTCACCATGTTCCTTAATCAGTGAACCTAAGCTTACCTGCAGATTGTCTAAGATGATGCGGAGCGACTGAACTTGACGTCGCACTGCTCCAGAGAACCTTTCATAAGTTGATGCATCATATTCACTCATCTGAATCTCTTTCAACCTACAGCAAAGAAGAGGGAGTTAAAAACAGCTTAGGAAAGAAGGGTATAATCCATTTATGCATGTAAACTACATGCTTATTTATTGGGGAAATTCAGAGTGTTATAAGCACGCACTAGAGACAAAGAAGTGGCTGCCACTTTTGTGAACTGCTGTCAAGATTGGTGATCCTAAGTGTCTGCAGGGATTGCATCCCATTAACACTGATTAAAGTTACTAATCCTTTGTCCTTCTCTTAATCTGCTGTAATGATTGGGAAGTAAATTAGATGTTCTGAAAATTGTGATCACAGAACCATAGAATCAAGCAGGTTGGAAGAGACCTCCAAGATCATCCAGTCCAACCTAGCACCCAGCCCTAGCCAATCAACTAGACCATGGCACTACGTGCCTCATCCAGTCTTCTCTTGAACACCTTGGTGACTCCACCACCTCCCTGGGCAGCCCATTCCTTGGTAAGACTGTCAATACACTGAATTTTTTAATGTAAAGTACCAGAACTTGACTTGAGAGTTCAAGTTGGTGGAAGAAATGTGAATCTCTGTGCACAGTCTGGAGATAGTAACCACGCATTACACTAACTCTGGGAAGACCTGTCATTTGTGTAGAAGTCTCTGCTAAGCTCTGATCATTTACATCACCTCAATGTTTGGCTGCAGACCTTTCAAACAGAAGTAATTTGCTTTCACAGGATCACAGGATGTTAGGGGTTGGAAGGGACCCAAAGAGATCATTGAGTCCAACCTCCCTGCCAGAGCAGGACAATACAATCTACCACAGATCACAGAGGAACACATTGTGCTAGTTTGAAGCTAGCTAGAATGTTTTGGTGAGAAGATCTAGAGTACAGGCTGTGAAAGCAAAACAGTGGTGATGTCTACTTCCCTCAGAGGCTTGCTGAGCTGTATAAAAACAAAAAGCAAAACATAGATAACACTTAGCACTTCTGCTGGGGAACTGGCTGAGCTGCAACCCTAACCTCACCCTCCGTTTCTCTGACTAATCCACTTTGCTTCCTAACCCCCTGGCTGAACCTCCATTCTTCCTTGGCACTGGGGTAAGGTTGAGAGGGGTAGGGGGAAGGTGAAGGGGTGGTTGGGAGCCCCTCCTGGGGACTCAGGTTTCTGGGAGGGCTGTTGTGTTTCTGTATTACCTTTTCCCTTGTCTATTTCTGTATATAAGTGTATATACTGTAAATATCTGCTTGTATATTGTGCTAGCTGTAAATATAAGCTGCATTCGTATGAAGTTCTCCACAGAGAGAGTGATTGGCATTGGAATGGGCTGCCCAGGGAGGTGGTGGAGTCACCATCCCTGGAGGTGTTCAAGAAAAGCCTGGCTGAGGCACTTAGTGACATGGTCTAGTTGACTGGCTAGGGCTGGGTACTAGGTTGGACTGGATGATCTTGGAGGTCTCTTCCAACCTGGCTGATTCTATGATTTCCAGAGCCAGCTGAGTCTAGTCTGGGTGATTACTAAAGTGGGGGGAGTGAGGGCAGGGAGCACCCAAACCATCACACACATCCAGACAGGCCTTGAAAGTCTCCAGAGAAGGAGACCCCACAACCTCTCTGGGGAGCCTGTTCCAGTGCTCTGTTACTCTTACAGTAAAGAAGTTCCCCCTTGTGTTGAGGCTGAACCTCTTTTGCTGCTCTTTCGCTTCTCAGCCTTTTGTCTAAGACCAAGTGTAGTGTGTAGCTTTGTGACTGTCCATTCTGAAAGACATTTGTTAGCTGATGAATTCCAAACAACAGATAATCTAGAGTCACCATAATTCAAAGAAGCTTTCAAAAAAGATCAATATTCACATAGAATCATAGAATCAACCAGCCAATGGGATGAGATTGAACAAGGCCAAGTGCAGGGTTCTGCACTTTGGCCACAACAACCCCAAGCAGTGCTACAGGCTAGGGACTGAGTGGCTGGAGAGCAGCCAGGAGGAAAGGGACCTGGGGGCACTGATAGAGAGTAGGCTGAAGATGAGCCAGCAGTGTGCCCAGGTGGCCAAGAGAGCCAATGGCATCCTGGCCTGCATCAGTTACAGTGTGGCCAGTAGGATAAGGGAGGTTATTCTGCCCCTGTACTCAATACTGGTCAGGCCACACCTTGAGTGCTGTGTCCAGGTCTGGGCCCCTCAATTCAAGAGAGATGTTGAGGTGCTGGAAGGTGTCCAGAGAAGGGCAACAAAGCTGGTGAGGGGCCTGGAACACAAAGCCTATGAGGAGAGGCTGAGGGAGCCAGTCTCCTTATCCACCTAGCTACATTTTACTCTACCAGTCCTTCAAACACTATGGCTTAATTCAATAGAAGATTCTATACATCTAGTCCAGAACAGTTAAACACCTGCTGGTAAGCTCTGCTAAATGACACCAAACAGTAAGGTAGCTGATGAATAGAGTTAACAAATAAAATGCTTTTTAGTCATGCTGTTCAAATTCTTTTAGGAAATGGAAAGGAAAATAATGACATCCACATTACCTCTGTTTAAAAGCCTTTTCACCCATCTCTTGAGCAGCTCTCTTCACCTCTTCAGGCACAGCATCCTTTTCAGCTTGAGATACTTGGTAAACCTTGTGGCCAGCATCTAGTCGATATGGCCCACCTTTGCCACCTAACCCAGCAGTGTCTCTCCCACCTAACATGGTTGAGTTAAAAAAAAAAACAATTAAGACTGTGCATTTCATAATAAATAAGACAACATTATAGCTTCCACTGTCATACAGAATCATAGGCAAAACCAGGTTGGAAGAGACCTCCAAGATCATCCAGTCCAACCTAGCACCCAGCCCTGTCCAGTCAACCAGACCATGGCACTAAGTGCCTCAGCCAGGCTTTGCTTGAACACCTCCAGGGATGGTGCCTCCACCACCTCCCTGGGCAGCCCATTCCAATGCCAATCACTCTGTCTGCCAACAACTTCTTCCTAACATCCAGCCCATATATCTATCTACAGGTCCTCCAAAGATGTTCCAAACAATCCCCAGTAGAAGTATTTATGGCCAAAGGTTTTAAAAAACAGAAGGTTATTATGGTAAAGAAGAACCCAGAATTTCTTAGATTGGAAAAGACCTTCAAAATCATTGAGTCCAATCCTTAGTTTCACACTGACAATCATTGACTAAAACAAATCCCTCAGTGGAACTCCAGTGAAATCCTTGTCTTTATAGTCCACTGTAACCAAGATTCATAATGGCTTCCACCATATAGAAAAGGGACCATAGAGTGTATTAAGTGTGCTAGCTTGAAGCAGGCTAGAATGTTTTGGTGAGAAGAACTAGATTGCAGGCTGTGAAAGGAAAACAGTGGTGATGTCTACTTCCCTCATAGGCTTGCTGAGATGTATGGGAACAAGAAATAAAAACACATAACCACACTCTCTTGGGGAACTGGCTGAGCTGCATCTCGCTCTCTAACCTCACCCTCCCTTTTGGACTAATCCACTTTGCTTCCTAACCCCCCTGGCTGAACCTCCGTTCTTGCTTGGGACTGGGGTAAGGTTGAGAGGGGTAGGGGGAAGGTGAAGGGGTGGTTGAGAGCCCCTCCTGGGGACTCAGGCTTCTGGGAGGGCTGCTGTGTTTCTGCATTACCTTTTACCTTGCCTATTTCTGTCTATAACTGTATCTACTGTAAATATCTGCTTGTATATTGTGCTAGCTGTAAATATAAGCTTCATTCATATTTCCAGAGCTGGCGGAGTCTAGTCTGGGTGATTTCTAAAGTGTGGGGGGGCAGGTAACACCCAAACCACTACACTAAGTTTTGTAACTCTATAAGAGCTCTCTTTAAAGCTCTTGGCCCTTAAAGCCATTCATTCAGACTTTGTCTTCTCCCTAGAATTTGTTAGTTTATGCTGTTCCCCATACACTTTACCCAGTGACCCCTATTACACTCTTAGAACTAGGAGGAATTTTGCCTCTTCTGTGTGGCCCTTGCCTGCATTGCTTAAATTACTGCAGCTACAGATATGTAGGAGAAAGGCAAATGATTATGGTTGCAAGTTTCTGGCTCTGCACAGCCAATGAAAAGAAGCAACTGAAGCAGAGATCCAGTACATACACACAGTTTAAATAGGCACTGAAAATACTTCTTTTCACTGGCAGTAGGCAACTCTGTATTGGGTAAAACAGCTTTAAGCAGAAGCTGAACCTGTCTGAATCCATTTTACAGGCACAGCATCACCCTTAGACATTTAAAAAAAAGAATGAAAAACCTGTTCCACCAGCCCAGGTATTTCCACCAACATGTGGCATGTTGTCTGGATCCACTTTTCCATGTTTGGGAGAACTGACATCCAAACCACTCTCCCTCTGAATGGTTATCTGTAGAGTGAAAAAAATAACAGGTCTGTAAATCTCTCCTACTGCAAAGAAAACCACTCTATTTGGCTAATAATTGCATGCTGGCTCTGCTGAAGAGCTGTAAGGCCAACACTAATACATCCCACCTGATAATGACAATAAGATACAGCAGAGGAAACAGGGCTTGTGAGTTGCACATTAGATCTACACCAGATGTAAAACTACTGCCACGTCTGAGCCACTCAGTGCCTCGAGATTCACATCAGAAAAGTGCTTACTTATAGCTGTCAACACAATTCAGTTTGAATGTCTCTCACAGTATTCTACATCCATAGGATTGTAAATCTGGTTAAAAGTTTAACAGAGAATCACAGAATGTTAAGGGATGGAAGTGACCTAGAAAGGTACCTCGTCCAGCCCTCCTGACAGCAGGATCGCCTAGCGCAGGCTGGACACTCAGGCAAGTTCTGAGCATCTCCAGAGATGACTTCACAGCTTCTCTGGACAGCCCATTCCAGTGTTCTGCCACACTCACAGTGAAAAGAACTTTTCATTACATTTGTGTAGAACCTGCTATGCTCCAGCTTGCACCTGTTGCCCCTTGTCCTGCCACTGGACATTGCTGAGATGAGGCTGGCTCCATCCTCCTGACTCTCACCCTTCATGCATTTATAAACACTAATGAAGTCACCTGTCTTCTCCAAGCTAAAGAGACACAGCTCTTTTCCTCATAAGGGAGATGTTCCACTCTCTTAACCATCATGCACACACAACCACAGTTCCATTCTTTATGGATGAGCAGGCAGAGGAATCTTCCTTTGATGAAATGAGATGCTCTTCTCTGAGACTCATCCCTACGAGGCTAGCTCAAGTGACACGCTTACCTCATCTCTAACTTCCCCATCTTGACCACAAAAGTCTGCAGTGGTGGCTTTTCTCCACCTGTTTGCTGACTGCACTTTCCTCCCAGCTGAACACACAACAGCTGTCAGATGGTCAAGGCTGAGTCACTTTAGGTTGGGGTTGGATTTAAGTGAGTGACTGAAGGTAAAAATACTCCTTCCCGTTAACAGCCTTGAGTCATGCAGTGAACCAATGATTCATGTGCAAACTGCCCTTCATTTACTGAGCTTCCACAATTTAAGGCTCCTTTTTAAAAACAAACAAACAAACTTAAGGGCAGAGATGTCAAGCTGATGGCTTAAACATCTACAGATTAATTTCCTCCATCTAGTTAAACGTGACCCTGCTTACTGCAGAGTTATTGGACTAGAAGACCTTTAAAGGCCCCTTGCAATCCAATGCATTCTGTGACTCAGAATCATAGAATGAGTCAGGGTTGGAAGGGACCACAAGGATCATCTCGTTCCAATCCCCCTACCAAGGGCAGGGGCATCCTACCCTAGATTAGGCTGTCCAGAGCCCCATCCAGCCTGGCCTTAAACACCTCCAGGGGTGGGACCTCAAGCGCCTCCCTGGGCAGCCCATTCCAGCCTCTCACCACTCTCATAGACTTCTTCTCTATTATATGTTGTTATTATTATTGTATCTAGTATTATTATACTACCCACCATAATACATTTAACTCTCTGATGAATTTATATGCCCCAGAAACTAGAACTTATTGCCATCCCAGAAGTTCAGTGGCACAATCAGGGTTTTCACTGGGGCTGCAGAGCAGCCTGGAACACAAATCCTATGAGGACAGGCTGAGGGAGCTGGGGGTGTTTAGCCTAGAGAAGAGGAGGCTCAGGGCAGAGCTCATTGCTGTCTACAACTACCTGAAGGGAGGCTGTAGCCAGGTGGGGGTTGGTCTCTTCTCCCAGGCAACCAGCAACAGAACAAGGGGACACAGTCTCAAGTTGTGCCAGGGGAAGTCTAGGCTGGATGTTAGGAGGAAGTTGTTGTCAGAGAGAGTGATTGGCATTGGAATGGGCTGCCCAGGGAGGTGGTGGAGTCACCGTCCCTGGAGGTGTTCAAGGAAAGCCTGGATGAGGCACTTAGTGCCATGGTCTGGTTGAGTGGCTAGGGCTGGGTGCTAGGTTGGACTGGCTGATCTTGGAGGTCTCTTCCAACCTGCTTGATTCTATGATTCATCTTTGAATTCACCATCTTGCAGGCTCAAATTCATGCTGATTTGAATGCCATACATGCTTTTGTACTGAAAACACACACTCTAAAAAGAGCATCTTGGCAGCTACTGAAAACATAATCTTCCTTCTTTTTATAGAATTCACATTCATTCAAAATGGTACAATGCATCCTCTGTGAACCCTGTCATTAATGCAAAATCAAGATCTAATATGGAAAATTACATTCAATTACATTTGTATAGGAAGAAAGACACTTAACCACAACAGCATGTTGCCCCTAGGTTTTTTTGCTGCTTTGGTTGAAGAGATTTCCTGCAAAACAAACTGTTCTCTTTTTGCATAACTGGTAGATTTCAAAACTATCAGAAACACAGGTCAACAAGAATAGATGAACTTAGTTCCTACATCCAGAACAGTAGTGTCAGCCTCATGAATCAAAACAAACTGTTACTCTGTGAAGAGAAACAGGACAATGAAAGAAAATTCTTCACATGTTCACCCTTCTGAGTTCTTCACAGAAGAATACTCATAACTCCACAAAAGGAAACTCTAAGAGGCAAACATAAGCAAATCATAGAATCAGTCAGTCAGGGTTGGAAGGGACCATAAGGGTCATCTAGTTCCAAGCCCCTGGCCAAGGGGCCATGGAGGTGTTCAAGAAAAGCCTGGATGAGGCATTTCGTGCCATGGTCTAGATGAGTGGCTAGGGCTGGGTGCTAGGTTGGACTGGATGATCTTGGAGGTCTCTTCCAACCTGGTTGATTCTGTGATTTGTAAATTGTTGTTTTGAAAGGAACAGTAGAACATTCAACATTTGAGTTCTATGATAGAATCAACCAGGTTGGAAGAGACCTCCAAGATCATCCACTCCAACCTAGCACCCAGCCCTAGCCAGTCAACCAGACCATGGCACTAAGTGCCTCAGCCAGGCTTTGCTTGAACACCTCCAGGAACGGTGACTCCACCACCTCCCTGGGCAGCCCATTCCAATGCCAATCACTCTCTCTGGGAAGAACTTCCTCCTAACATCCAGCCTATATTTCCCTGGCACAGCTTGAGACTGTGTCCCCTTGTTCTGTTGCTGGTTGCCTGGGAGAAGAGACCAACCCCCACCTGGCTACAACCTCCCTTCAGGTAGATGTAGGCAGCAATGAGGTCCCCCCTGAGCCTCCTCTTCTCCAGGCTGCACACCCCCAGCTCCCTCAGCCTCTCCTCATAGGCTTTGTGTTCCAGGCCCCTCACCAGCTTTGTTGCCCTTCTCTGGACACCTTCCAGCACCTCAACATCTCTCTTGAATTGAGGGGCCCAGAACTGGACACAGGACTCAAGGTGTGGCCTGACCAGTGTTGAGTACAGGGGAAGGATAACCTCCCTCATCCTACTGGCCACACTGCTCCTGATGCACGCCAGGATGCTCCCAATATGAAATCTAAACCCAGATTCCCCATTGCAAACGGTACGATGGGCATAGTGTGAGCCCTTTGCAATCTACTAAAACACTGGGGAAATGTGACTGAGAGAAAAAGAGGCAAGTAATACAATCTACCAGAGCTTAAGAATGTGACCACCTTATTACTTTTTTATATATATAGTGAATAGGTTACTGGGTAAAACAACTGAAAAATTAAGGATACTAGAACAGAAGACCACCAGGAGACATGTAAATGTCACAGACTCATAGAATGGTTTAGGTTGGAAGGGACCTCAAAGATCAGCCAGTTCCAACCTCCCTGCAATAGGCAGGGACACCTCCCACTAGAGCAGGTTGCTCAAGACCTCATCCAACCTGGCCTTGAACACCTCCAGGGAGGGAGCAGCCACAACCTTCCCAGGCAACCTGTGCCAGTGTTGCACCACCCTCACTGTAAAGAACTTGCTAACATCTCAGTTTAAATCTCCCCTCTGGCAGTTTAAACCCATTACTCCTCATCCTGTCATCACAAGACCTTGTCAATAGTCCTCCTCAGTCTTCCTGTAGGTTCCATTCAGATACTGGAAGGCTACTAAAAGGTCTCCTCGAATCTCTTCTCCAGGCTGAAGAGCCAGCAAATCACAGCAGTTTCATTAATTTACTTGGTTTTGGGTTTGATTTTTAATCATCTTCTGTGCACACAAAAGGTAGTTGATTTTTCCCTACATCTGAACACATTAACAAGCAGTTTTTATTAGCACTAGTTGGCTGGGGTAATTATTGCTTAAATTTACTATACACATAAAAACTGCATTAAATGAATACTCTGTAGAGTCCTTTGAAGAGAACTTTGGGATTATTTTTCCTGGTTTTCCTTTGAGCTCATAAGTAATTCTATTAGTGACTTACCAGGCTTTCCTCCTTCCCACCTTGTCTCCACCAAAGTGTTTCAAGGCAATCTTACATCAAATTATCTCTCCTCTGACGGTGCCTTTATAAAGTAAAATGAGACTAGCAAACATAGAGGCTGGATGACTTTAGGATGATGTAAACAGTAAATCACTGAGTGTAAAGATGAAATCAGAAGAAGGTAGAGGGAAAAAAACGAGAAGAAAAAAACTTTAGGGCACAAAGACTAAGAGGAGAGGCTGAGGGAGCTGAGGTGGTTTAGCCTGGAGAAGAGGAGGCTCAGGGGGGACCTCATTGCTGTCTACAACTACCTGAAGGGAGGCTGTAGCCAGGTGGGGGTTGGTCTCTTCTGCCAGGCAACCAGCAACAGAACAAGGGGACACAGTCTCAAGTTGTGCTGGGGGAAGTCTAGGCTGGATGTTAGGAGGAAGTTGTTGGCAGAGAGAGTGATTGGCATTGGAATGGGCTGCCCAGGGAGGTGGTGGAGTCACTGTCCCTGGAGGTGTTGAAGCAAAGCCTGGCTGAGGCACTTAGTGCCATGGTCTGGTTGAGTGGCTAGGGCTGGGTGCTAGGCTGGACTGGATGATCCTGGAGGTCTCTTCCAACCTGCTTGATTCTATGATATATCTTCAGCATGACAGATGTAAAGAGATGGAAGCACCATAGATGTCACTGCTCCAGGTGTTGGAGGAATTCTGGATGTCAGAAATGTAGTTTTAAGGAGGAGGATCCAAAACTGTATGTATTGTGAACCTGAAAAACTGAACGAGATTCAGTGGGGAAAAATCTAGTTTGTCTGAATGGAGACAAGAAAAACAAGTCCTAAAAGCAGAGAAAAAGCTTAAACAGATCTAAGAATTCTGTAGTAACTTTTCCAAGCTCATCTGACTGCACTTTCTAAGTGCACTGAGATTTCTCTTACTGTGGTGATGGATATTTTCTAAACACATAAATACTTTTATTGCTTAAAAGTTGATTTGTCTCCTCCAGAATATGTTATGTTTGAATCTACTGCATGACTCCCATCAAGTCTGCTTCTTTTAGCAAGAGTTTTGACTAAGCCTCTCTTTTTGAGATAAATCTGTGCTCTTTGTTTTGCTATACATGCACTGAAAGGGCTAATTCATGACTGCATCTTTGTGAAGATTCCATACTGCCTGGCAGGCATATCACAGCTTTGTGAAACAACAGGCAAATTCATCCCAGTGGTCTTGAGTTTCAACTATGAGCTATGGGTCAGAGCAGGACAGCTGGAAAAACTGTGACATTTTCCTTCTGAGACTTCCTTTTGATTTCCAGAATAACCACTGTTGCCAAAGCACTTGCAGTACATGTTTCAATTGTGCATTATAGAATCATAGAATCAAGCAGGTTGGAAGAGACCTCCAAGATCATCCAGTTCAACCTAGCACCCAGCCCTAGCCACTCAACTAGACCATGGCACTAAGTGCCTCAGCCAGGCTTTGCTTGAACACCTCCAGGGATGGTGCCTCCACCACCTCCCTGGGCAGCCCATTCCAATGCCAATCACTCTCTCTGCCAACAACTTCCTCCTCACATCCAGCCTAGACCTCCCCTGGCACAACTTGAGACTGTGTCCCCTTGTTCTATTGCTGATTGCCTGGGAGAAGAGGCCAACCCCCACCTGGCTACAGCCTCCCTTCAGGTAGTTGTAGACAGCAATGAGGTTCACCCTGAGCCTCCTCTTCTCCAGGCTGCACACCCCCAGCTCCCTCAGCCTCTCCTCATAGGCTTTGTGTTCCAGGCCCCTCACCAGCTTTGCTGCCCTTCTCTGGACACCTTCCAGCACCTCAACATCTCTCTTGAATTGAGGAGCCCAGAACTGGACACAGCACTCAAGGTGTGCCCTGAGCAGTGCTGAGTCCAGGGGCAGAATAACCTCCCTTGTCCTACTGGCCACACTGTTCCTGATGCAGGCCAGGATGCCATTGGCTCTCTTGGCCACCTGGGCACACTGCTGCCTCATCTTCACCCTACTATCTACCAGTACCCCCAGGTCCCTTTCTTCCTGGCTGCTCTCCAGCCACTCCTGTCCCCAGCCTGTAGTGCTGCTTGGGGTTGTTGTGGCCAAAGTGCAGAACCCTGCACTTGGCCTTGTTATCTACACTTGTGTATACATATTGGTGATTCAAGATCAGAGCATGAATGCACTTTTCTCTGCCTGTTTGGGCAGGTTCTCTGCAAAGTCTTCACCACACAAGAAGCATAACTGCCATCCTCTCCTGGGATGTGTGTGATTTTTGATTTTCTTCTCTACAGAGGCTAAATCCTCAGTAATTACCAATGATCTCAGTCCCTGGTTTAAGAGCTTTTTGTTGTCATCTTTTCTTTGACTGTATTATACTCTCAGCCATTTACACCAATGGAGAATAGGTGCATTTGAAAGGGCTGTGTGGATAAAGGCTCTGTAGGTCTTCCAAAGGCAATGAAGCAAGCAAACACAAATTTCATGCAAGAAGAATACAAAGGCTGCAGGCTAGGAAGATGCTAAAGGAATGTGTTTTTCTGAAGGGGCAATGACATGACAGAAGTGTTTGATAACAAAGGGAAATGAAGAAACAGTAGCAAATACCAAGACTTGTTAATGTTTTGGCTTAATTTTCTGGGCTTGCCTTTTACACATCCATTCACTTGCAACAGCAAAGGCAGGCAGGAATCAAACACTTGGTTTACATTCATTGAGAGATACATGGTGTCTCAGCAGATTGTGCTGTATCTGTTCTTTCTGAGATACCTGAATGGATGCCAAAACACTTTTTACACTGCCACACTGCATTAGTTTGTCTAACTCTGGGATTGTAAAAGCAAATTCAGCAAGAGAAATAGATACAAACACACTCAGTTTGAAAACTGAGTGATGTTATCATCCTTCATATAGTAAAGAACATAAAGAGGCTTCAATAAGGCAGACACGTGATTTAATGCACTCAACAACACAATGAAACCAGGTGTTTAACATCTGTGTCTTATTTATGCCAAACAGCTGTTAAATGCATATAAATCTGTCATAGAGGCCACTCTAAAGATGAGTCAAAGGCTGGGAGTTTAGCCTGGAGAAGAGGAGGCTCAGGGGGGACCTCATTGCTGTCTGCAACTACCTGCAGGGAGGCTGTAGCCAGGTGGGGTTGGTCTCTTCTGCCAGGCAACCAGCAAGAGAACAAGGGGACACAGTCTCAAGTTGTGCCAGGGGAGGTCTAGGCTGGATGTTAGGAGGAAGTTGTTGGCAGAGAGAGTGATTGGCATTGGAATGGGCTGCCCAGGGAGGTGGTGGAGTCACCATCCCTGGAGGTGTTCAAGCAAAGCCTGGCTGAGGCACTTAGTGCCATGGTCTAGTTGACTGGCTAGGGATGGGTGCTAGGTTGGACTGGATGACCTTGGAGGTCTCTTCCAATCTGGTTGGTTCTATGATTCTACAATTCTGTGTTTAATGATGAACCCTAAAAACATATGGATGTTTCAAATGATGCAATTCACTTTGGGATATAAGTAATAGAACTAAGGCAGGCCTGATCTGCTTGATTCTATGATTCTATACACAGTACTAACCAAATCTTAGCCAACTTTGGATGTGGATCTAGAATCATACTCAAGACACTAAGTGAATGGGACAGAATAGAATCATGCTCATGACACTAAGTGAATGGGACAGAATTCTGCTGTGAAATAATTTGATTTAATAAAATTTATCCCTGGAGAGTAAGAAAGTACTGTCATAGATCACATTTTGATACTTTTATATCCATCAATAAGAGACAAGAGCTGAAGCTGTTGAGGGTCACACAGCTGACACTGATAGAACCCACACTGCCTGCACAAGGCACTTTATCAACTATGGGGAGAAAGGAGCTTGTAATAACACATTAACAAAGATATGTCAATTACAGAGAGGGCTGCTGTACTCTTAATAACAGCAGCATTTCACTCAAATATATGACCTGTTTTCATAATTAAAGTACTTTTTGATTGAGCTCAGATTGAATCTTCATCTAACACACTGCAAACAGATCTCTGGCTCTACGAGTAAAACTGACCAAACCCATTATCAAGTATAGCTTCAGCTAAATTTCATACCCAGAAGTAAGTAATTTTAATCACACATTGCAGTGAAGCAAATGAAGCTTCAACATGTCAAAGGCAGTCCCTAGTAGTACAGCTGGTTGTGCCCAGTTTGCTTGTGCCAGGCAAATAAACATAAGAAATAGTAGTCAGTTGGCAGCATGTCACATTTAAATGTCTGCTGGCAAAAAAGGTAATTAAATTGGATGAGTTTTTTATGAGATGCTTTCTAGGAACTATTCAAAGTACTTTTGGGCTGAATATATACTAGTATCTCTGTTATTAACATCATGGTCTAGTTGACTGGATAGGGCTGGGGGTAGGTTGGACTGGCTGATCTTGGAGGTCCCTTCCAACCTGGTTGATTCTATCATTCTATCTGATTCCATGAGTAAAAACACTTAGCAAAGTCAACTGAAATGAACTTTTCAGTGTATCTATTGCTCAATCATTCATACCCACCTGAACATGAGCCAGCAGTGTGCCCAGGTGGCCAAGAGAGCCAGTGGCATCCTGGCCTGCATCAGGAGTGGTGTGGTCAGCAGGAGCAGGGAGGTCATTCTGCCCCTGTACTCTGCACTGGTTAGACCACACCTTGAGTACTGTGTCCAGTTCTGGGCCCCCCAGTTTAGGAGGGACATTGAGATGCTTGAGCATGTCCAGAGAAGGGCGACGAGGCTGGGGAGAGGCCTTGAGCACAGCCCTACGAGGAGAGGCTGAGGGAGCTGGGATTGGTTAGCCTGGAGAACAGGAGGCTCAGGGGGGACCTTATTGCTGTCTACAACTACCTGAGGGGAGGTTGTGGCCAGGAGGAGGTTGCTCTCTTCTCTCAGGTGGCCAGCACCAGAACAAGAGGACACAGCCTCAGGCTGCACCAGGGGAAATTTAGGCTTGAGGTGAGGAGAAAGTTCTTCACTGAGAGAGTCATTGGACACTGGAATGGGCTGCCCGGGGAGGTGGTGGAGTCGCCGTCCCTGGAGCTGTTCAAGGCAGGACTGGACGTGGCACTTGGTGCCATGGTCTAGCCTTGAGCTCTGTGGTAAAGGGTTGGACTTGATGATCTATGAGGTCTCTTCCAACCTTGGTGATACTGTGATACTGTGATTATGGAGACAAGGAGCAAGAGAGGGAACCACACCTCCTCCTGTACTGTCCCACTCAAAGTTCTTTCTATTCCTGAGAGTTACACATAGGTGGTCTAACCACTCCCTGTCTTAGATGCCCACTTCTCCATTACATAACTGCCCTTAGACTTAACCACTGGCAGAGAAAGAACTCTTGCTTACAGGTTAGGAAATACCTTTCAGACTTTGCAAACAGAAGCCAGACAAGGTCAAAAACATTTCTAGCTTCGAATAGAAAAGTGGAAAATTAGTGATGACTCCCAGTAAAGTGCAAAGGGCTTCCCCCCCTTGATCCAGTCTAGTTGTGTCTCTGATGCTGATCATTTGTTTTTTGGCCATAGATATTCCTGCCACGCTGTATACAAGAGGCTTCTGTTCATCAGTAAGCTGGCTAGAGAGTTGATGGTCTTTTAATAAAGCAGCTTAGTTTTGTACTCTGATTCAGTTAACTTCATTAAAATTCCTGAAGGGCACAGGATGTGTCAGTGCCTCCCATTCAGGAGCCTTGGCCAGAAAGGCTCCTTTGCAGTGCTCACAATAACAAAAGCAATTTTCTGCCTGAGGACTAGCAAAGAAACTTCAGCTGCCCCAATATACAAGAGAACAGACCTTTTGGCTCCTAATTTTAACACATCTGGCCTTTCCAGGACTCATATCTGGTCCTCTTATGCAAAACACAATGCTTATTTTGATACTCTGGTACAACTTGAGAAGGAAAAAAATCCCACACCAACCAACCAAACAAAAACAAACAGAAAAAAACACTCTAATTCTAGGCTGACATCCTGCAGGTAGAAAGGGATGCAATTTGTACTTCAAAAAATAGACTTTATTTCCTTTCTTCATAGAATCAACCAGGTTGGAAGAGACCTCCAAGATCATCCAGGCCAACCTAGCACCCAGCCCTAGCCACTCAACCAGACCATGGCACTAAGTGCCTCAGCCAGGCTTTTCTTGAACACCTCCAGGGACGGTGCCTCCACCACCTCCCTGGGCAGCCCATTCCAATGGGCAATCACTCTCTCTGTGAAGAACTTCTTCCTAATATCCAGCCTATACCTACCCTGGCACAACTTGAGACTGTGTCCCCAGCTGGTTGCCTGGGAGAAGAGGCCACCCCCCACCTGGCTACAATGCCCCTGCAGGTAGTTATAGACAGCAATGAGGTCCCCCCTGAGCCTCCTCTTCTCCAGGCTAAACACCCCCAGCTCCCTCAGCCTCTCCTCATAGGCTTTGTGCTCCAGGCCCCTCACCAGCTTTGTTGCCCTTCTCTGGACACCTTCCAGCACCTCAACATCTCTCTTGAATTGAGGGGCCCAGAACTTCAGCCTCTCCCAGATCAATTTTTTCCTTATCCTTTTGGGTATGCTCAAACATAGGTGGCCATTCCTTATAGGATTTTACAACTTCATAAGAGAAATAGATGGAATTCCTCCTTGCTGTGTGCAGTGTCAAACAAGTCACCACCCTTTCTCCTAAGCCTTTCTAAGCATTCTTTGGAGCATTCCTCATATAACACATTTGCTAAAACTGAAACCAGCATAATTTCACAGTATCACCAAGGTTGGAAGAGACCTCATAGATCATCAAGTCCAACCTTTTACCAGAGCTCAAAGCTAGACCATGGCACCAAGTGTCACAACTTAATAAACAGGCACTAACAGGCAAAACATAGTTACACAAAATACAAGCAGAGAGAGCCACAGCTGCAGTATTTACAGCTGTAGAGAAAAACTACATAGGAAGATTGCATAATCAGTAACTTACTTTCTAAAGAGGACAAAATGAGGTGCACAATCAGTAACTTTCTTTCTATAAAAGGAAAAAATGAAGTGCACAATCAGTAACTTCTCACGAGCAGCAGTAATAATACTGCATTATTGGGTCTTTCTTATGTTAGTCAGAGGAAAATAGGAAAAAGGATGTGTGTGCTAAGATTTGAGGTAGAATACAGTTTACATGATTTAGGTGCTTAGTGTAATGTAAATAAAGTAAATGTGCAAAAGATTCACCAGTTGCATGATTAGGCAGTCCTGGAAAGTAGGCAGATGTAGGCAGGACCTAGGCTGGCAAGATCCATCAGTAAGTTTGCAGATGACACCAAGCTAGGAGCAGGTGTGGATCTGTTGGAAGGTAGGAGAGCCCTGCAGAGGGACCTGGACAGGCTGGATGGGTGGGCAGAGGCCAATGGGATGAGATTGAACAAGGCCAAGTGCAGGGTTCTGCACTTTGGCCACAACAACCCCAAGCAGCACTACAGGCTGGGGACTGAGTGGCTGGAGAGCAGTCAGGAAGAAAGGGACCTGGGGGTACTGATAGATAGTAGGCTGAAGATGAGGCAGCAGTGTGCCCAGGTGGGCAAGAGAACCAATGGCATCCTGGGCTGCATCAGGAACAGTGTGGCCAGTAGGACAAGGGAGGTTATTCTGCCCCTGTACTCAGCACTGCTCAGGCCACACCTTGAGTGCTGTGTCCAGTTCTGGGCTCCTCAATTCAAGAGAGATGTTGAGATCCCATTTCTCATTTATCCCTTTTATCACGAAGGATCCTGCTAAGATTAAATTTAGAACATATCTACTCCTGTCCTGACATACATGGGATGTGGAAGGAAAGAATTAATTTGCTAATCACTCTCTCTGCCAACAACTTCCTCCTAACACCCAGCCTGTATTTCCCCGGCACAACTTGAGACTGTGTCCCCTTGTTCTGTTGCTGGTTGCCTGGGAGAAGAGACCAACCCCCACCTGGCTACAACCTCCCTTCAGGTCGTTGTAGACAACAATGAGGTCCCCCCTGAGCCTCCTTTTCTCCAGGCTGCACACTCCCAGCTCCCTCAGCCTCTCCTCATAGGCTTTGTGTTCCAGGCCCCTCACCAGCTATGTTGCCCTTCTCTGGACACCTTCCAGCACTTCAACATCTCTTATAGACTGAGGGGCCCAGAACTGGACACAGGACTTGCTCCATCTAACAGATCCTCCACTATGCTAACAGCAATATAAACTGCATTTTCTCCTGTTAATATTCAGATCTGCCTAGTCAGTTCTTTTCAACTGAAAGATGTGAGGTCAACATCTTTCCAGTAGGCTAATTCCCTACAAAATAGAATCAGAGCAGGAAGACAGCATCTAGCTTGGTTATTTATCACAAGTACTACACACTTCCTAATATCCAAGACCTCTGAAAACAACACATTCAAGTTTCTTCTGCAATAGCCTGGATAGTCAAGAGCTAGAAAAATGGGACACATTCTGACAATCTGGAATATTCTGGACAGAAAACCACGGGGACAATGCACAGTCAAAAGAAAGGTGGAGCAGAAAAAGGTTTATTTTCTATAGACCCAGGACCTCATCAGATCTGTCCTTAGGAAGGAGAGGAATCTATTGTTAAGGATCAGCTGTGTTGCTTTGTTTACTAAGGGGAAGTTTCCAGTATTTAGCACTAGTGTAACAGATCAGATGACTTTAATTTTCACTGCCTTTCACTCCTCCAGGAACAGCTTTCATCAGGGCAGATTTTTTAGCATGCAATTTCTCTTGTTGGAAGAGCAGGATCTCACTGGGTAGGAACTCCAGCCTTCACATCAGCTCTGTGCACTGCTGCAGGCTCTTTGAGACTGGAAAAAACCCTGTAGAGGTTATTTTATCTTCTCCCATGAGAACTCTGGGCTTTCACAGGAAGGTCAAGAGAAGAAAGAGCAACTTTGTGCTGCATTAGGCTGCTCAAACAGAAAGTTAAGGTTATTTCCACTCCTGCTCTTTTCTGTCTACTTTAATTAGACTGAAGATCTTTAGGAAAGAGAATGTGGTTTAGACACGTTTGTGCAGTGCTTCCAACAAAGGATTTCACTGAGGAAAAAGCATCTGAGAGAGAAGTTATGACCTTTATCTCAGTTGCATTACCCAGTGGAGACTTTCAGAAATAGGAACTTACTAAGCTGTGGTGACAGGACATGGGGCAGTGGTTTGAAACTAGAGCAGGATAGATTCAGGTTGGACATATGGAAGAAGTTCTTTACACTGAGAGTGGTAAAATACCGGAATAGGCTGCCCAGGGATGTGGTGGAGCCCCATCCCTAGAGACATTCAAGATGTGGCCCTGGGCAGCCTGATCTAGTTGGAGGTGTCCCTGCTGACTGCAAGGGGGGTGGACAAGATGACCTTTGAGGGTCCCTTCCAAGCCAATGCAATCTGTGAGTCTGTGAGCTCTGCTGGTCGGTGGCATTCAAGCCTTACATTACTCAGATGCCATGCTCCAAGGACCAGTGTACATCTGCTACTCCTCACTTGGCTAATATTCATCAAGCAGTCCAGAGAAAGGGCACAGACCTAAACTGTGCATTTGAAACTCACAGATCTCAGAAGTGCAAATGCTATCCAACTGTATCTTTCAACCCACTTATGGACTACGTAACTCTGAGCTGCAGTATCTCAAGACTCTTCAGGATCCTCAGGAGGACTGCAGGATGTCATCAGATGCTTATTTCACACTTAGAAAACCTCTCCATTGCATCATTTGTCATCATTTAGGCAGTCTGCACCAAAACCCTGTTACTAGCTCATTGATGCCCTCTTGTGGCAGGAAAAAAACTTACTTGGTCTAAAGCAGCAAATGCAGAAGTTGGGGTGGTCAGAAAGTGCCACTCCAGCTAAAGAGCTTGCTTTTATGAAGAAGCAAGAACTGGAGCTTCACCCACTTCAGTCTCAACACCAGGTAAGAATCGTGACCCCAGTATGGCAGAGAATCAAGCAGCTGCAGTGTATAGGGTTAACCCTCCAGGGAGAGTAACCCTGAACCTGATCCTAGGTGGTCTTGACCACTCCCCAGGGGTGAGTCTGAACACCACCAGGTGATGGTTATTCCACTCCCCCTTCCTGTCCCATAAAAGCAGGGGGACTTCCTGCTCCTCTCTCACTCTCCACCACTCCCTGCCTTGGTTATATCTCCATTACCATCTGTTCCTGGTTTCTCTTTGTTCTACCACGTAGCTATCACCCATGAGGGGGACCAAGCCACCACCATCACAATCAGGTTGTATTTATACATTTTGCATTTGCTGTTTTCCCCTTCCCTATCCTTTGTAACTCCCCTACCTCAGATACCTCTTTTAAGTTATTGTTAAACTTTTCTTTTTAACTTCCAAATCGAGTGAGATTGGTTTATTTGGGTGTGCTTACTTCTCTCTCTCTCTCCATCTAATCCCTTTCTTTTGAGAAAGAAGGGGAAGAGGGAAGGGCACTTTATAAAGCTGTTATTGGTTCTATCAAATTTAGCTGAGTCTCTGAAAATTGAAACATACAGGTTTTTCTGGTCACAACCCAAATAAAGGAAAAAGGCATAAAGGAAAGCCACTTCTATTCCTAAGAAGCAATTTCCTTGTGTTGAAGGTGTTGAAGAAAAGCCTGCATGAGGCACTTAGTGCCATGGTCTAGTTGATTGGCTAGGGCTGAGTGCTAGTTTGGACTTGGATGATCTTGGAGGTCTCTTCTAACCTGGTTGATTCAATGATTCTATGAGCTACCACTACCCTACATCTTTTTTCAGGCTTATCACCTTCTAAATCACTGCCTTCAGCTGGGTAAGTAGAAAATAATGAATTGGTCACAATGAGAGTTGAATGGCTGCAGTAGAACAGAATCAACAACTGTCTCCTGGTCCCCATTTCCATTTTACTCCAAATTATATCTGCTCCTTGTTTTTTATCTCCTCCAAACTGAGTAGCTCTTACCTATTTAGCCATTTCTTGCACAAGGACATTTCCATACTGTTTGAAATCTTTGTCTTCCTCTCTTCTTTTTCAGCCCTTTCATGAGTTGGGGGACCAAAGGTGCATGCATCACTTCTGAGGTGAAGGCACTATGTTTACAGTGACACTCTGATGCCTTTTGCTATATTCTCTGTTCTTTAGCTAATAGTCTCTAGCCTTCAGTTAGCAGTTTTGATAGCTGGTGGACACTGAGTGCACAGAGAACCATACAGCATCATTATTGATATCTGCTGAGCACTAACATCCAGCTGACAGTGAGCACTAGCAGAGAGCTGAGAATTCATGATTCAAGCTAACAGGATGATTTCAGTTCCAGAAATGAATGACTTAATGAAATACTGCTTTTATGCCTAAGTTCATTCAAAAATTGTGTTAAGCAAGGAAATGTGAAGGTCTTCATCTCTAAATAGAATCAGAATCATGGAATCATCAATAGTAAAATATTGAGCTTACACAACCAACTACATATCCAGTGTTGTATTTGAAGTGTACACTTGGTGCCATGGTCTAGCCTTGATCTCTGTGGTAAAGGGTTGGATTTGATGATCTATGAGGTCTCTTCCAACCTTGGTGATACTGTGATAAAAGAAAAGACTTCATGTTTTGCTTGTTTGCTCGATGAAGAAAGTTTCTTAGGTCATAGTAGTTTTCCATTTGAAGCAAAAGGTGTAAAGCAGAGAAACAGTAAGTCAGTGATAATCATGGAAGTCTTAAGCTCACAAAGGAGGCTTTGTTTCAGTCCCTTAGCTCAACCCTAACCCTATGCCAATTTGAACTCTGATGAACCACTGCCTTGAGCTATATACCCTGTGCTGGGGAGAAAGATACTCCAGAAGACTTTACAACGGGCCCATTAAGGAGAGAGTCAGTCTGTCAGGAGTGAGAAGTTCTACAACAGATCTTGAAAACCACTTTCTGACTGTGGGAAAACTTCTTGGCCTTTTCCAAACAACGGTTACTTGGCATTACTAGTTAAATGACTGAGTTTTTTCTGATGGTGTGTACTTTCCAAGCCAGTACTCTCTGATGTTTAGTTGACTGTGGTTGACAGTACAGTAGTACTGTTGAACAGAATTACTTCCAGTCAAATAAAGTTATTAGAAAGAGAGAAGAAGAACCACTATTAAATCAAAGTCTAACTGTTCCTCCTGGCTCTTTTAATCTCTATTAGTCAACCTGATCAGCAGTCAACTTGATCCCTCTGCAGATATTCAAGACCTGCCTGGATGCATTCCTGTGGGATCTGGTGTAGGTGACCCTGCTGTGGCAGGGAGGTTGGACAAGATGATCTTTCGGGGTCCCTTTCAGCCTCTGACATTCTGTGGTACTGTGATTAAACTGATGGTGTAAACCAACTGTGTCCAGTTCTGGGCCCCTCGATTCAAGAGAGATGTTGAGGTGCTGGAAGGTGTCCAGAGAAGGGCAACAAAGCTGGTGAGGGGCCTGGAACATAAAGCCTATGAGGAGAGGCTGAGGGAGCTGGGGGTGTTTTGCCTGGAGAAGAGGAGGCTCAGGGGGAACCTCATTGCTGTCTACAACTACCTGAAGGGAGGCTGTAGCCAGGTGGGGGTTGGTCTCTTCTCCCAGGCAAGCAGCAATAGAACAAGGGGACACAGTCTCAAGTTGTGCTGGGGAAAGTCTAGGCTGGATGTTAGGAGGAAGTTGTTGCCAGGGAGAGTGACTGGCATTGGATTGGGCTGCCCAGGGAGGTGGTGGAGTCACCATCCCTGGAGGTGTTCAAGAGAAGCCTGGCTGAGGCATTTAGTGCCATGGTCTAGTTGAGTGGTTAGGGCTGGGTGCTAGGTTGGAGTGGATGATCTTGCAGGTCTCTTCCAACCTGGTTGATTCTATAATAGAACTCAAATGTTGAATGTTCTACTGTTCCTTTCAAAACAAAAGGTTACAAATCATAGAATCAAGCAGGTTGGAAGAGACCTCCAAGATAGGGGGATAGGCTGGACTGGATGATCTTGGAGGTCTCTTCCAACCTGCTTGATTCTAACTAACTAAGTTCTAACTCAAACTGTATCTGACCATAAGATGGTGCTAGTGCTACTGTATTGATAACAAAAATGGTACTCCTGAAGCAACAAACAGCCATAAAAACATGCTACTGGGCAAGAGTTTCTGTTCCTCATGACTCTTATGAAAGGCATGTGCTGAGGCCCAGTAATAGGAACCCATCAGTTCTCACACAGGTTTCTCTAACCGCAGAAGATGTTGTGGGAAGGGAGCTCAGAGCGGCTAAAGAAAGCGAAAGAGTAGCTGTGATTTTGGCCTAATAAATCTCATCCACACTTGAGATATCTGGGCACCTTGTAAACAAAAGTATAGAGATACAGTTTAGAAAAGCCTCACCCTGTTTTCCTATTCTAATGTACTGTGACAGTGGTTATAGAAATCCATGAAACTGAAACAATTACAACTGTAGGTAAAGGCAGGACCTTCCTAGTCAAAAGCAGAGAAGTTCACAGAAGAGAATCACAGAACTTTAGAGGTTGGAAGGGACTCCAGAGATCATTGAGTGCAGCTCCCCAAGCCAAAGCAGGAGCACCTAGGGTAGTCTGCATGGGAATGCATCCAGGTGGGTTTTGAAAGTCTCCAGAGAAGGAGACTCCACAACCTCTCTGGACAGCCTATTCCAGTGCTCTGTCACCCTCACTGTAAGGAAGTTTCTGCTCATGTTGAGGTGAAACCTTCTGTGTTCCAGCTTGTAGCTGTTGCTCCTTGTCTTATTCCTGCTGACCAATGCAAACAGGTGGGCCCCATCCACTTGACACTCACTCCTCAGTTATTTGTAGACATTGATCAGATCTCCTGTCAGTTTTCTCTTCTCCAGACTAAACAGCCCCACATTTCCCATTGGAATGGGCTGCCCAGGGAGGTGGTGGAGTCACCATCCCTGGAGGTGTTCAAGAAAAGCCTGGCTGAGGCACTTAGTGCCATGGTCTGGTTGACTGGATAGGGCTGGGTGCTAGGTTGGACTGGATGATCTTGGAGGTCTCTTCCAACCTGCTTGATTCTATGATTCTCAGTCTCTCTTGATAGGGGAGATGCTCAAGTGCCCCAGTCATCCTAGTGGCTCTCCTAAAGCACATTCTAGCTCTTCAAAGTGCAGTTGTATCTTCTCCAATCACTAACAGGAATTAAAGATGCAACCAAACAGTCTTGAATTCTCCCCCTGTGTTGCAGTGGTGATCATTAACATTAACACCTGTGTACATGTATATGCTATCTATTTGCAACACCTGCCTAAACATTCCATGTGAGAAAATGGCTGTGTGGAGGCCTTTGGCATTCTGCTCACCTGGGAGAACTTTCAAAACTAGCCAAAGGCACAACTGTGAACTCAAGGCATTTCCCACCTAGGTTTCAAGTTTCTTTTCCAAAGTGCAAATGCAATATTTTTTTCCCAAGCATTTGAACTCTAAAGATTAATTTCATGATTCTACATTTGGAATGTTGCACTTCAAAAAAAAAAACCCAGCAGGAGTTAGAGAATTATTTGCATTTAAATGTTATTGGAATCTGGCAAAAATACAAACATTGCAAGATACAGTCTCAAGTTGTGCCAGGGGAAGTATAGGCTGAATGTGAGGAGGAAGTTCTTGACAGAGACTCACAGAATCAATCAGGTTAGAAGAGACCTCCAAGATCACTTAGTCCAACCTAGCACCCAGCCCTAGCCAGTCAACTAGACCATGGCACTAAGTGCCTCATCCAGTCCTTTCTTCAACACCTCCTGGGATGGTGACTCCACCACCTCCCTGGGCAGCCCATTCCAATGCCAATCACTCTCTCTGCCAACAACTTCCTCCTAACACCCAGCCTAGACTTTCCCCGGCACAACCTAAGACTGTGTCCCCTTGTTCTATTGCTGGTTGTCTGGGAGAACAGTGATTTGCCATTGGAATGGGGGAGGTCTAGGCTGGATGTTAGGAGGAAGTTATTGGCAGAGGAGAGTGATTGGCATTGGAATGGGCTGCCCAGGGAGGTGGTGGAGTTGCTGCCCCTGGAGGTGTTGAAGAAAAGCCTGGATGAGGCACTTAGTGCCATGGTCTAGTTGATGGGACAGTGCTGGGTGCTAGGTTGGACTGGATGATCTTGGAGGTCTCTTCCAACCTGGCTGATTCTATGATTCTCTGCACAATAGACAGACTGTCAGTAATAATAATCAAGCCATTGTGTCTTTTTTTTTTAATCAATTCACTTTTCCTCAGATGCATTTTTCTACCTCACAGTGCATTTTCAACATAGCTTTCCCTTGACCACACTCCCAAATGAAAACTCATTTGCAACACACATTCTTAAATGCTTTGTGAACACCTACCTGCACAGGACGACCATCTTCTTGGCCAATCATGTTCCTCCAGTCCTGCAGTGATTGCTGGAGGCTTTCCAGTCCAGTCTCCCAAAGCCTCACACCACCTCCCATGTCCACAGTAACCAAACCTACTTTGCCCAGTGGTGCCAACAAGGCATCAGCATCCGAGATCTTAGCAAGCCAAGATGTATATGGAGAGAGGGATTGTGAACTGAAAAACAAGAATCAATATGATTTTTCTCCAATCTGCAATTATGAAAAGAGGATGAGGATTTCTGTGGGAAAGGAGACAAATACAGGAAATCCTCCTCATTACGTGAGAGGCTATAACTAAGCCTCACAGACTCACTATTTTTATCTGAAACATTCCACCTTCTGAAATGGGAGGTGATCAAAAGATACCTGCCAGAATAAAAAGTGGCTTGAAAAAAACAGTCTGAAAGGGAGCATGATGCCTAATCCACTGCTGTATCTCATCTGCCTGAAAATAGTCTTTACAAAAAAACAAAAAGGAACATAAATACATTTAAAACCTGTTACAGAAAAAAAAAACACAACTACAAAAGAAATAGGACTGTGTCCAGTTCTGGGCCACTCAATTCAAGAGAGATGTTGAGGTGCTGGAAGGTGTCCAGAGAAGGGCAACAAAGCTGGTGAGGGGCCTGGAGCACAAAGCCTATGAGGAGAGGCTGAGGGAGCTGGGGGTGTTTAGCCTGGAGAAGAGGAGGCTCAGGGGGGACCTCATTGCTGTCTACAACTACCTGAAGGGAGGTTGTAGCCAGGTGGGGGTTGGTCTCTTCTGCCAGGCAACCAGCAACAGAACAAGGGGGCACAGTCTCAAGTTGTGCTGGGGGAAGTCTAGTCTGGATGTTAGGAGGAAGTTGTTGGTAGAGAGAGTGATTGGCATTGGAATGGGCTGCCCAGGGAGGTGGTGGAGTCACCATCCCTGGGGGTGTTCAAGCAAAGCCTGGATGAGGCACTTAGTGCCATGGTCTAGTAGACTGACTACGGCTGGGTGCTAGGTTGGCCTGGATGCTCTTGGAGGTCTCTTTCAACCTGTTGATTCTATGATTATTTCTAGGTTAATGCCTTACATTTTTGAATGACTGTGTAAGATGTAGGACAAGAGATCAACTACAAAACTGTGAAGAGCCCAAAATTTGTTTCCCATTAATGAAAATATTCCACAGACTACCGACGAAGCAGAATTCATTTAAGTTAGAATTAATTACACACAAACCCATCAAATTGCTAGACTAATAAAATATATACATTAAAAAATCCTATGTGTGTGGGTTTCCATGCATGTGCTACTATTCAAACGTGCAAATTTGAGTGTGAACACCTTGATTATTATTGTTGAAGAGGAAAATGACCAGTTGTAACCCAAACAAAAATGTATTTGTGTCATAGAACACTTGGAAATATGCCCTACAATAGGGAGAGAGAGATGTCAAACCCAAAGAGAAGTCAAATAGGGAGAGAGAGATATCAAACCCAAAGAGAAGTCAAATAGGGAGAGAGAGATGTCAAACCCAAAGAGAAGTCAAATAGGGAGAGAGAGATATCAAACCCAAAGAGAAGTCAAATAGGGAGAGAGAGATGTCAAACCCAAAGAGAAGTCAAATAGGGAGAGAGAGGTATCAAACCCAAAGAGAAGTCAAATAGGGAGAGAGAGATGTCAAACCCAAAGAGAAGTCCAATAGGGAGAGAGAGATGTCAAACCCAAAGAGAAGTCCAATAGGGAGAGAGAGATGTCAAACCCAAAGAGAAGTCAAATAGGGAGAGAGAGATGTCAAACCCAAAGAGAAGCCATAAAACCTGGCTGTTTGAATGGATCATGCAAGAATCTTGGCCATCATGCAAGATACTTGCAAAGGAATGCACACTTTCCAAAGGGAGAAGCTAATCATAGAGAAGCTCAGGTTATTTCTGAGTTGAACTTTATACTGGACCTGAACTTTCCTGGTTTCCTAATAGCTAGCACTGGATTATTCTCCCTGTCTTTGTTAGACTCTAAAGGTAGACAAAAAGGGAAGGAAAAGAGCAAAAGAAAATTAAAGAGGTTAGTAGATTCAGTGGGTGAAGAGGGAGAAAGAGCAAAGAGAATGAAAATCAGAAGATAAAGCTACCTTTCCTCTTTCCCAGTTAAGGGATACATACTCATTGGGATCACCTAGTACACAGATAAAAAATGTCACAAATATGCTGCATCAGTTGCAGAATTACTAATTTCCACCTCAGAAGAAACATTTTGCTTATCTTGAAGTGATACTATACATTAAATTCTCTTTGAACTTCCTCTAAGTTGCTCTAATCAATAAAATCAGTTACCTTGGAATAGCAATGTATTTGATTTTCTTGGAGTTAAGATCTGTTACTTCCAAGTACCCAGCAGCTGGTGGAGGAGTGACATCTGAAAACAAACAAACATGGTTTTTATTCCTGCTGCATGATTAACTGGTTCCTGCACTTGCCTTTAGCAGATTAAATTCACACATTTCATGATACAGAACCTGTCAGAAAATGATAAGCTTCTGCATTCAGCACAGAGGTGTAACTTGCAAATTCAGAATTGTTTTACTATTATGATTGTAAGCAGCCAGACAGGCACAATTATAAAGGAACAATGTATTTGTAAAGCAAATGCCAACATGACACAAAAGCACTAATGAGGCATTAATGCAATCCCTAACTCACTGCATTTAACTGTCACTAAAGATAAAGACCATGATATATCTGACTTTAATTGCATGCTGAGGAGCATTTCTGTGCTTATGACTCCTGCTTGAAAATGTCACAAAAACATGAACCCAAATGTTGTTGCTTTAAATTGAGCCACACTTTTTGCAGGTCAAGTCTCAGTATGCAAGGGGTTTATAAATTCACAGTAAACAGCTCTAAACATTCAAGCATTTAATATTCTGTTTATAGACAGTTTAATAAATCATAGAATCAGTCAGGGTTTGAAGGGACCACAAGGATCATCCAGTACAAACCCACTGCCATGGGAAGAGACACCCTACCTGCAATCAGGCTGGCCAGAGTCCCATTCAGCCTGGCCTTAAACACCTCCAGGGATGAAGCCTCAACCACCTCCCTGGGCAACCCATTTTAGGGTCTTGATACAGCTGATACTATGGTCTCTCCCTCAGAAATAAATTTGTGCTTATATGTGCCCACATTGGCTTTTGCATCACATGAGCACACCCTGCCCTGGGCTCAGAAGTGGCTTCCAGATAGAAGTTGGCTGTCATAGTATGGGTACAAAAATACTATTGTCAGTAGACAAAAAAAGCGAGTCCAAATTTGCTTCTGAAACAACGTATCTCTCACCTCCATAATAGGAAGGAGAGACTGATGCTACCCACAGAAGTGTTGATGCATGCATACAGGACATGCAGGGAGGACCAGGAATATCCACAGCATAAGAGAATCCAATATTCAAGTGAATATAAAGGATCATCCATAGTACGCTGTGCTAGCTTGAAGCTAGCTAGAATGTTTTGGTGAGAAGAATTAGATTACAGGCTGTGAAAGGAAAACAATGGTGATGTCTACTTCACTCACAGGCTTGCTGAGATGTATAAGAACAAGAAATAAAAACACAGATAACCACTTTGCCTGCTGGGGAGCTCCAAGCTGCATCTCTCTCTCTCTCTAACCTCACCCTCCGTTTCTCTGACTAATCTAACTCTCCTGCCACAGGCAGAGAAAGCCTAACCTAGACCAGGCTGGCCAGAGTTTATCATAGAATCACAGAATCAACCAGGTTGTAAGAGACCTCCAAGATCATCCACTCCAACCTAGCACCCAGCCCTAGCCACTCAACTAGACCATGGCACTAAGTGCCTCATCCAGGCTTTGCTTGAACACCTCCAGGGACGGTGACTCCACCACCTCCCTGGGCAGCCCATTCCTATGCCAATCACTCTCTCTGCCAACAACTTCCTCCTAACATCCAGCCTAGACTTCCCCCAGCACAACTTGAGACTGTGCCCCCTTGTTCTGTTGCTGCTTGCCTGGGAGAAGAGACCAACCCCCACCTGGCTACAACCTCCCTTCAGGTAGTTGTAGACAGCAATGAGGTGCCCCCTGAGCCTCCTCTTCTCCAGGCTAAACACCCCCAGCTCCCTCAACCTCTCCTCACAGAGTTTGTGTTCCAGGCCCCTCACCAGCTTTGTTGCCCTTCTCTGGACACCTTCCAGCACCTCAACATCTCTCTTGAATTGTGGAGTCTAGAACTGGACACAGCACTCAAGGTGTGGCCTGAGCAATGCTCAATACAGGGGCAGAATAACCTCCCTTGTCCTACTGGCCACACTGTTCCTGGTGCAGGCCAGGATGCCATTGGCTCTCTTGGCCACCTGGGCACACTGCTGCCTCATCTTCAGCTTCATCCAGCCTGGCCTTGAACACCTCCAGGGATGGGGCCTCAACCACCTCCCTGTTTCATTTGAACATGAGGAGGAATTTTTTCACTATGAGGGTGACAGAAGTCTGGAACAGGCTGCCCAGGGCAGTTGTGGAGTCTCCCTCTCTGGAGATACTCAGATCCCACCTGGACGCATTCCTGTGTGATCTGTTCTAGATGTTCCGTTCTGGCAGAGGGGTTGGACTGGATGATCTTTGGAGGTCCCTTCCAGCCCCTGACCTTCTATGATCTTATACAAGGAGAACAAAGCATTGCAATGGGCAAATTGTTTGAACACCAGTTAAGAATCTAAACCTGTCACCCTCTCTCTATAGAAACAGAGGAACCAGACGATAGGTTGAGTTTACTCCTGCAACTGTGCTACACCAGGTATCGTTCCAGTTACCCTCACACCAACAGAGACACACACTCACTAACAGACTGTGATTTTATATTCATACATAAAACATGTTGAGAACACAAGTAAATATTTAATCTCAAAGAGGCCTCATTTCTTTGGCCTTGTTTTTAGGATAAACATTAATACTCACACTTCTCTGAGTTTATCTTTTGTGGCCAAATATCTATTTGACAGGCCTTAGGGAAATTATTACTTGTTAAGAGTTTCTTTTCAAACATAACTATTATCCTGGTTTATGGTTCCAATAAAACATAGAGGAAACTATTTTTTGGCTTATTGCTGCTGGAACAGTTTTGGTGATGCACACTGGAATATGCTAGAGCTTGGGTGAGTATTCTGAATTATGAACAGAAATGGAAGGCTGTGAGCTAGAACTGACCTGCTGTCCAAGAAGATGAGAAAGCCTGGGTTCACAGTATCACAGTATCACAGTATCACCAAGGTTGGAAGAGACCTCACAGATCATCCAGTCCAACCCTTTACCACAGAGCTCAAGGCTAGACCATGGCACCAAGTGCCACGTCCAATCCTGCCTTGAACAGCTCCAGGGACGGCGACTCCACCACCTCCCCGGGCAGCCCATTCCAGTGTCCAATGACTCTCTCAGTGAAGAACTTTCTCCTCACCTCCAGCCTAAATTTCCCCTGGCACAGCCTGAGGCTGTGTCCTCTTGTTCTGGTGCTGGCCACCTGAGAGAAGACAGCAACCTCCTCCTGGCTACAGCCTCCCCTCAGGTAGTTGTAGACAGCAATAAGGTCCCCCCTGAGCCTCCTCTTCTCCAGGCTAACCAATCCCAGCTCCCTCAGCCTCTCCTCGTAGGGCTTGTGCTTGAGGCAAGCAAACCAAAGCAAAACCAGAAAAGAGCTTCCCAAAAGCAGCATAAAACATCAGTGCAAGGACTTCAAGGGACTGCCATATACTTGTTTGTATGTAATGGGATGCCTTTACTTCATTTCCCAGGGAAGATTACAAAGGCTTATGAATGAAGCCTTGCACAGCTTCTGAGCTAAGTGACTACAGCACAGACAAATCACCAGATATCCAAAAGCCCCCATGAGCTATGCAGCACGGTCAGGAATAAACAATGTTGAATCTCCAGGAGACCAAGATGGTTAAGCAGCTACTTGTAGCAGTAAAAAGTGCATTCAATTAAATATTCTGTCAATTAGAGGGACTGAGAGGCAAACTCCAGAAGAAACAATATTCCAAGAGAGAGGGTTACAAATACTGGACCTCAAGTGGGCACACTGCCTTACTATAACACCTTGCAAGTGAGCACATGAAAGTGAATCCTTTCCCCCATGAATAATATCCAGGGTCATCATCAGACACTGTCACATCACTGGACATTAATTTTCCCATGTTTTCATGACCATGATGAATAGCACAGGTCTCTGCTGGACTCCACTCCTAGCTCCTTCTCCACTATCAGGAACAGTGTGGCCAGTAGGACAAGGGAGGTTATTCTTCCCCTGTGCTCAGCACTGGTCAGGCCACACCTTGAGTGCTGTGTCCAGTTTTGGGCTCCTCAATTCAAGAGAGATGTTGAGGTGTTGGAATGTGTGCAAAGAAGGACAACAAGGCTGGTGGAGGGCCTGGAACTCAAAGCCTATGAGGAGAGGCTGAGGGAGCTGGGGGTGTTTAGCCTGGAGAAGAGGAGGCTCAGGGGGGACCTCATTGCTGTCTACAACTACCTGAAGGGAGGTTGTAGCCAGGTGGGGGTTGGTCTCTTCTGCCAGGCAACCAGCAACAGAACAAGGGGACACAGCCTCAAGTTGTGCTGGGGGAAGTCTAGGCTGGATGTTAGGAGGAAGTTGTTGGCAGAGAGAGTGATTTGCATTGGAATGGGCTGCCCAGAGAGGTGGTGGAGGCACCGTCCCTGGAGGTCATCAAGAAAAGCCTGGATGAGGCACTTAGTGCCATGGTCTGGGTGAGTGGCTAGGGCTGGGTGCTAGGTTGGAGTGGATGATCTTGGAGGTCTCTTCCAACCTGGTTGATTCTATGATTCTATGAAAACTGGCTATTAACTGGCTAATAAATGGGAATGTCTAAAGTCCTGAAAAAAGGCTATGGAACAGAAAATGTGGAGTCTTGCTCAGGTTCAATTTAACTGTATCAGTAAGATCACATTAAATATGATTCAGATAAGGCCAATTTTGATCAATCTTAAGTTGCCATTTAGAAAACAAAAATCCATGATAATGATCTTCAAGAAGGTCTTAACTCTTTCCACTTAAATGGCCATAATGCCCTGTACAAACTATGCATCATAAATGTTTCTATACATTTAAACCCATCCATCAAATTAGTATCATGTTCAGTTGTAACAACATGAATTAACCTCAGTTAACATAAGTTAACCTCACTTCTCAGACAGATCATTTATCCAGGTCACCAGTGTTCAGCATTCATGAGCAATGTCCCCTGACATCAATCTAGCATTACAAGGTGTTATATACCACAGCAACTTAAAAGGCATGCAGAAATAACTGTGAAGATCTCAGTTCTAGGTGCCATTTGGAAGCACTTTACCTCTCCCTCCCAAATGAATAAACTAACTTTAACAAAAGGTCAGAAAATTTACCTTCTAATTTTTCATATCATCCACTTCCAAGTCACATGTTGGTTTTTATTGCTATGAAGGCCTAAAAAAAATTACCCAGTCTGACCCTTCAGCAGTTTATAAAGCACAAAAAAGTTGTAATTGGTGTACTTAATTCCAAGATCCTCCTGCTAACTCTGTTTTATTAAGCTTAATCTTTTTAGAAGCTAACATTTTCTTTACAAATGTAGGTAACTGCAGTTTTACAACCTGTTTATACAGTTGACTTTGTTTCTGCAGCTAAGTAAATGTTTTATCCTTTTAGTAATAAATAAAAGGATTTCTCTGCAGAGGGAAGTTAATCTGTGTTAAATGAGGGCAGAGATATTAGATCATTTATTTTGCAAAAGGGAGTTACTTGGGAATAAACCATTTATTCTGGGAGGGGGAGTTCATCTACAGAACAAACCAGGAAGAGCTTCTAGTGCTGATGAATTAAAAATAAATTCCATTCTACTACAGATAAATATTTTGGGGGGTTTCTTTTTTTGACAGTGATATTTCCTTGGAGATTTCCAGAGGTAATTAATGAGAAACTCCAAAGTGCTGCTTCTTTGCACTGATTTGCATATTTTCAGTTATTGGTTGAAGAAGTTAAAGATACAATAACAGGAAGCTTGGCATGACAACACAAAAGATTCTGAAGGCCCACGGTCTGCTGGAGGGTAGGAGAGTCCTGCAGAGGGATCTGGACAGGCTGGATGGGTGGGCAGAGGCCAGTGGGATGAGATTGAACAAGGCCAAGTGCAGGGTTCTGCACTTTGGCCACAACAACCCCAAGCAGCACTACAGGCTGGGGACTGAGTGGCTGGAGAGCAGTCAGGAGGAAAGGGACCTGGGGGTGCTGGTGGATAGTAGGCTGAAGATGAGGCAGCAGTGTGCCCAGGTGGCCAAGAGAGCCAATGGCATCCTGGCCTGCATCAGGAACAGTGTGGCCAGTAGGACAAGGGAGGTTATTCTGCCCCTGTACTCAGCACTGGTCAGGCCACACCTTGAGTGCTGTGTCCAGTTCTGGGCCCCTCAATTCAAGAGAGATGTTGAGATGCTGGAAGGTGTCCAGAGAAGGGCAACAAAGCTGGTGAGGGGCCTGGAACACAAAGCCTATAAGGAGAGGCTGAGGGAGCTGGGGGTGTTTAGCCTGGAGAAGAGGAGGCTCAGGGCAGACCTCATTGCTGTCTACAACTACCTGAAGGGAGGTTGTAGCCAGGTGGGGGTTGGCCTCTTCTCCCAGGCAACCAGCAAAAGAACAAGGGGGCACAGTCTCAAGTTGTGCTGGGGGAAGTCTAGGCTGGATGTTAGGAGGAAGTTGTTGGCAGAGAGAGTGATTGGCATTGGAATGGGCTGCCTAGGGAGGTGGTGGAGTCACCATCCCTGGAGGAGTTGAGGGAAAGACTGTCTGAGGCACTTAGTGCCATGGCCTGGTTGAGTGGCTAGGGCTGGGTGCTAGGTTGGAGTGGATGATCCTGGAGGTCTCTTCCAACCTGCTTGATTCTATGATTCTATGATATTAGAGTAGAAGTGAAGGATGGATTTGCTGCATCCTATGTGTTTGATAGACGAGAACTAAAAAGCCCAGGTCACTTCAGCTTGGATAGCAGGCAGATGTGACTCAAGTCATGAAGATGATGGGTAAGGTGGACACTGAACTGTTATTCACCCAGCCCTGCACTATTAAAACAAAAGGTGCTTGATAAAGCTGGTAGGAGACCAGTTTATCGCAGACCAGTGAACCTGTGAGCTTGCTGTGGAGACACACAAGAGGGACCAGACTCTAAAAAGGAACCAGACAAACTTCTGGACAAAAGGTCCACAAAAGGAGATTTCAAAGCTGAGGCAGAGATGCCCTCTCCAACGTCCCTAGCAAAGGAACTGCAGATGTTGAGAAAGTATGAACGGAAAGACAGCGAAGTAGCCAGGCTTTTGTATTTCTCAAACAGCCCCTCCTATTGGCTCTGCTGGAGACAGAACACTGAGATAGGCAGCCAAAATACTGAGATGGGCAGCCAACAGGTTTGTCTTGTAACTGTGTGTCTGTGTGAGACTGAGCAGAGGCCAGAAATTAACTGGTGAAGGCCAACTGCTGAACTGGGAAGACCACGTTCCTCTAGCTGGTTCCCAGTGCAGACAGAGAAAGATCCAGTCTGCTGGGATATTCCTAGTGCAGGCAGCCTGTTCATTTGTCAGAAGTATAAATCCCCATGTTAATAAGATCCAAATGAACTTTTTAAATGAGTGCAACTACTCTTGTTCCTCCTCAAATGTTTGTTTTGTGATTCTTTACAAACACTGTGGAAAAATTACTGAGTGATTGCAGTTCACAAAACAAAACCAAGTGTGTACAGCTGTTGCAACACAAATATCTGAACCTCTTACCTTTTGGGTAAATGTCTTTCAAAGGCACATCTCCAGGTGCTAAAATTCTGACTATTTGATTAGAAGCCAATAAAGTCACACAATTGGTTTGTTTTGCAGCTCCTCTTTTCCTTTGGGCTCCGTAATAAAACGGATCAGAAGGAGAAGCACGTTTGCAGCTCAGGGAGGAGTTTCTTTTCCAGCTATACACTTCACTAGGAGACTGCAAGAGAGAAGGAGTCCAGTGAACAAAATGTTACTGTTATTGAGCCTAAGAACAAATGTTTTTTGGTAAGTTCCTCTTCTGATCTAATTTTATACCAAATGTAGCTACTACCTTACCCCTCATGTCACCACATAACAAAGATAAGACTTGGATTATTATGTCACTGAAAACTCCCACGAAAGTGAAAAGCAACAGACTATGTACATAAGTTTTAGATATTGAGATTTGAAGTTGAAACAATCTGGTTTTGGCTTTTTTCCTTTATGCTGAACCAGGAACAGAAAGTCTAGGCTGGATGTTAGGAGGAAGTTGTTGGCAGAGAGAGTGATTGGCATTGGAATGGGCTGCCCAGGGAGGTGGTGGAGTCACCATCCCTGGAGGTGTTGAAGAAAGGACTGGAAGAGGCACTTAGTGCCATGGTTTAGTTGACTGGCTAGGGCTGGGTGCTGGGTTGGACTGGATGATCTTGGAGGTCTCTTCCAACCTGGTTGATTCTATGACTATTCTATGACTACTAATCTAATCTAGAATCAAACTATGTAACAAACTGTTACCATGATCTGTGTTTCCACTAATGTGGAAAAATGTAAACAGACCCTTCAGTAATTAATTCAAAGCCAGGCATTAAGGCTGTAGGTTCAGAAACATCAATGTAAGTGTCCACATGTGAGCCAGGTGCTTCATCTCCCACTACAGTTATGAGAGGATAGAGAACAAATTATCTCATCTTGAAGAAGGCCTCCACATCAAGTCAGCTGAGGATTGCAAGTATGAATAAGAACTTAAATAACTTGGTCCTGCAAAACACATAGAATCATAGAATCATAGAATCGACCAGGTTAGAAGAGACCTCCAAGATCATCCACTCCAACCTAGCACCCAGCCCTAACCAATCAACTAGACCATGGCACTAAGTGCCTCATCCAGTCTTTTCTTGAAGACCCCCAGGCACAGTGCCTCCACCATCTCCCTGGGCAGCCCATTCCAATGCCAATCACTCTCTCTGCCAATAACTTCCTCCTAACATCCAGCCTATACCTACCCTGGCACAACTTGAGACTGTGTCCCCTTGTTCTATTGCTGGTTGCCTGGGAGAAGAGGCCACCCCCCACCTGGCTACAATACCCCTTCAGGTAGTTGTCGACAGTAATAAGATCACCCCCGAGCCTCCTCTTCTCCATTAACCTTGGTCCTGCAAAACACATACACCACTGACCTTGTTCCTACAAAACACATACACCATTAACATTAAACACCAAATATGAAGTCTGTTCACTACCTTCACATTTAATTTCATGGCTCCCTGACATTCACATGGACATTTAAAACCATGTATAAAGAGAGATAGAGCCTCAGTCTATATGAGAAAGAGAAAACTGCTCCTTCACCAGTGTTGGTATTGAAGTGTGTAGCATTGTTAGTACTCCTTCCATTAGACTACCTCAGTTTTCCAGCAATAAACCCACATCTATTCCAAACCATATGAAAAGCTGGTATAGTCATTCTGGGAATATAAGTCTCAGTCAAGTAAAACTCAAAAGCTAATTGCAAAGACAGGGACTGTCTTATTGACAAAAAAGGTTTGAATCATTTTGGACTTCAAGGTATTTTCTTCAATCATTTTGCTTTCACAAAACTCATGTCTGTTAGCAGTTACATTTTATAACTCGCCCCTAGTTACTGGGAAGAAAAAAAAGTAATCATTTATTCCACAGGAACCACCTATTTTTATATCACTAGGTGGTAAACATCAATTAATCCAAAGAACTAAACACGCTGCTTTTATTTACCTTGTGTTTCCCTCCACTCCTTGCCACAGCCCTAGTTTCACTTTCCTTTCTGGTCCTTTTTAATTGCATCACAACTACATTATTAAATAGTGAACAGGCTCTATAATTTGGTTACCACTTTCTGTATCTTTTTTTCTTAAACCCAGGGTCTTGCTAGCTGCTGCACACTGAGCAAAAAAAAGATCAGACTCAACAGTTCAAAATAATATCTTTTCTCTCAGTGGCTATATGTAACTAAAAATCTATGAATCCACATGATTTCAAAAACATTCCTCTAGGCAGTACTCTTCAGAACTTACCTGCAGTGATTATTTTTTTTGCTCTGTTAGACACTATGCAATCCCAATTTCTCATTATTTCAAACTGCACCCAAATCCCTCCAGATGAAACTACCCTATCAAATGGTGCACACCACACAAATATGTCATTCACTCTCACTGCCTAGCCTTCCCATATAAGCTGGTAAACAGGTACTTTACTAGTTACAGAATAATCATGGAATCAACTGGGTTGGAAGAGACCTCTAAGATCAGCCAGTCTAACCTAGCACCCAGCCCTAGCCACTCAACCAGACCATGGCACTAAGTGCCTCAGCCAGTCTTCTCTTGAACACCTCCAGGGACAGTGACTCCACCACCTCCCTGGGCAGCCCATTCCAATGCCAATCACTCTCTCTGCCAACAACTTCCTCCTAACATCCAGCCTAGACTTCCCCCAGCACAACTTGAGACTGTGTCCCCTTGTTCTGTTGCTGGTTGCCTGAGAGAAGAGACCAATCCCCACTTGGCTACAGCCTCCCTTCAGGTATTTGTAGACAGCAGTGAGGTCCCCCCTGAGCCTCCTCTTCTCCAGGCTAAACACCCCCAGCTCCCTCAGCCTCTCCTCATAGGCTTTATGTTCCAGGCCCCTCACCAGCTTTGTTGCCCTTCTCTGGACACCTTCCAGCACCTCAACATCTCTCTTGAATTGAGGAGCCCAGAACTGGACACAGCACTCAATAAACAAGAACAGATTGCTTCATTGTGTAATAACACTGAGTACTTACCAAGAGGTCTGGGAAACCAATAACAACAGTAGCATAATTATGTTCATCTGAGAAAATCCTGTTGGGGGAGCTGATCTTTTGTCCCACGGCTGCGCTGAGGTTGTCTGAAGACAACTGGTCACTTGAAACCGCATGCGGCACACACAGCTCCGACGCTAAGCAGGGGAATTAAGCAAAAGGAAAGTCATTATATCCAGATGTGCAACAGGAAACAACATTAACTGCAAGAGTGCTGAGCACTGATCATTGCTATTACTTTGAAGACGAAATTACTAGAGAGCAGAAGACTTGATTATACTATACTGTAACACAGAAAAGAAGTGAGGAAATAATGTTATGTATGTGAAGTTAAGTACTTCAAATCAGGAAATAGTAGCTTTGTAGTTGCTTATACCATTTCATTTTGCCCTCTACTGCATGAATGAGGCAGGAAGCCTATGGAATAGAACAGCATGGGATCTCATTGAAGATTGCTATAAGGCAAATGCACAGAAATGGAAAATGTAGGTTTGCACAGGTAAGCGTCAAAGTGGCATTTCTCGGTAGCTGTCTTGCTGTCTCTGCAATTTAAATGTGGTTTTTAACACTTTTCTGGTAAATAATAATAATCCTGGTTTCTTTTTTTTCTTTAAGCTAAGGAAAACTAAATTCTATTCTGGGCAACTGAATTTACCTTGCCTCAAATTAGTAACACAGTCAGAACCAGCTATCTTTAGCTATCCTGCAGCACAGACTGTTTCCACATCAGTGGGCAGACTATCTTGTTTACCTGGCAGCAGGAGAAAATCTTTCCTCCCTCAAAGGATGAATGGGCTACTGGTTTAGGTCAGTGGCAAAACCACACTGGTCTACCTTTTCTTAGTTCTCCTGTCATGACTTCTCTCTCAAAGAATGAAAGCAGGCTGAAGATGGTTACACTCAGGGTTTACTGGATGATTTGTAGAAAGGTGGCGAGGGAATATGGTAACTTTTTTAAGTGGAGGAGAAGAAATAAGAGAGGATAAAACCAGCACAAAAATCATGCCACAATCAACTGTCCACAAATACTCTGAGACTAAGGATGATGTTTCTACCCATCTGAGGAATGACACTCTATAATGGTTTCTAAATAAGGTAGTAAGAGGAAGGAAACTGCTGTGCTCTGAGGGAGCTTGATAAGTTGATAGAGTAAACTGTACGAGAGATAAAAAGGATCCTAGATATTAAAGCTGGGATCAGACTCTTTGGTATCCAATTTGTTGCTGTTTGCATAAAATAAACCCTGTTATTTGTCAATAACATCTGCTTGTAGTGTTTACACAATGCTAACACTTATGTTAGTGCACAAGGACCAGGATTCCCCTACCAAAGATATAAAGTGGTTTATTTTTATCCTGTCACTCAGACACACTGGAGATAGACCAAAGCCTATAAACTGTTAGTATGTATATGTACATTCAGCTATGTTAAACCAGGCAGACAAAAGATTTTGTGCACCATGACAAAATGAACCAGGCAGACTAAAGATTTTGTGCACCATGATAAAATGAACCAGGCAGACTAAAGATTTTGTGCACCAAGATAAAATGCTCAGCACTGAAAATGCCATCAGGTCTGAAGATAGGCAAATCTTAACAGACACAACGATGACCACTGGAAATTTCTGCTATCTTCTTAGCTAAGATGTGCTTGGATGCCTAGCAACCTATCTGTGAATTTTCCTGAATAAATTCCCTCTACTTTCTAACACAAGTGTGATGGCTTCAGTGGTTTTCTGCATGCTATCTGCAGAACTGAAAGGTCATTTCATCTTTCTAAGTATTAGCTCACCTAAGTCTGTGCAGCAGACCTGCCATAGCGTACAGACCAGACTCATCAGTATTTGATCCCTTCTATTCCTATGCTCTAATTCCTTCCTAGTTGTCTGTTTTCCACTCTCTATGCCTTTTCTTTTCCCAAAAGCCTTTAAATGCTACAATGAAACAAAGATTATTTATGCAAACAACGTGAAGTTGGGGTATGGAATTTGCCATGCTTTGTGCAAAGTTATTATTAACCAAATGTGGTAAGAGGAGGACAAAAAGAAAAACTCAAGGACCTTTAATGTAAGAAACTTGTTCGTGCAGCTGCAAACAGAGAAATTCTTCAACAACAACAACAACTACAACAAAAAAGAACCAGCCAAGCTTGCATTCAATACCTGTTGTTAAGCCAAATCCCATGTCAGCTGGCTCTTCACTCAATGCATACAGCTGGCAAACCTCACTGTCTTCAGCTTCCAGATGGACACGCTTGGTTAAAAGAAATTTCCTGGAAAGGATGCACATTTGTAACAATTCCTGATTAAGCCTGCATCTCTAAACAAGAACCTTTATCTCCTGAAATAGTGAAAACATTCTATGTGTATGCAAACAAGGTTATCAATACCTCTTGCTAAAAGCTAACTCTGATTTAACCACAGAATCACAGAATTAACCCGGTTGGAAGAGACCTCCAGGATCATGGAGTCCAACCTATCACCTAAACCTTCTAATTAACTAACCTATGGCACTAAGTGCCTTATCCAGCCTCCTTTTAAACACCTCTAGGGATGGGGACTCCATCATCTCTCCAGGCAGCCCATTCCAATGCCAATCACTCTTGCTCTGAAGAATTTCTTCCTAACATCCAGCCCAGACCTGCCCCGGCACAGCCTGAGGCCGTGTCCTCCCGTTCTGTCCCTGGGTGCCTGAGAGCAGAGACCAACCCCACCTGGCTACAACCTCCTTTCAGGTATTGCCCACATCCATGGGCAGCCTGTTCCAGTGCTTCACCAACCTCATTTTGAAGAGATTCCTCCTGATCTCCAACCTAAATCTACCCTGCTCCAGTTTCAAACTGTTGCTCCTCATCCTATTTCCATAAGCCCTTGTCAAAAGTCCCTCCCCAGCTCTCTTGTAGCCCCTTCAGGCTCCTAGGAAAGCTTAAGACAACAAGTGGCAGAGTTGTCTTCTGGTAACTATTTACACAGGTTATTTGCTGTCCATTATCACAGTATCACAGTATCATCAGGGTTGGAAGAGACCTCACAGCTCATCAAGTCCAACCCTTTACCACAGAGCTCAAGGCCAGACCATGGCACCAAGTGCCACGTCCAATCCTGCCTTGAACAGCTCCAGGGATGGCGACTCCACCACCTCCCCGGGCAGCCCATTCCAGTGTCCAATGACTCTCTCAGTGAAGAACTTTCTCCTCACCTCCAGCCTAATTTTCCCCTGGTGTAGCTTGAGGCTGTGTCCTCTTGTTCTGGTGCTGGCCACCTGAGAGAAGAGAGCAACCTCCTCCTGGCCACAACCACCCCTCAGGTAGTTGTAGACAGCAATAAGGTCTCCCCTGAGCCTCCTCTTCTCCAGGCTAACCAATCCCAGCTCCCTCAGCCTCTCCTCGTAGGGCTGTGCTCAAGGCCTCTCCCCAGCCTCGTTGCCCTTCTCTGGACACGCTCAAGCATCTCAATGTCCCTCCTAAACTGGGGGGCCCAGAACTGAACACAGTACTCAAGGTGTGGTCTAACCAGTGCAGAATACAGGGGCAGAATGACCTCCCTGCTCCTGCTGACCACACCATTCCTGATGTAAGCCAGGATGCCACTGGCTCTCTTGGCCACCTGGGCACACTGCTGGCTCATTGATGTAAATATGACAGCAGAGCAATACTTCTTTCACACAAGCATGACAGTAAAGCAAGCAGGTGTTAACTCTGGACGTGGCACTTGGTGCCATGGTCTGGCCTTGAGCTCTGTGGTAAAGGGTTGGACTTGATGATCTGTGAGGTCTCTTCCAACCCTGATGATACTGTGATACTGTGATGTGGCTAGGTTCACCAACATTCTCCCTTCCATATATCGATGCCCCCTCAGCAAAAACAGTGTACACATGCATACAGTCAAAACTAGTCTAGATTTCCAGAGGCAGGAATTTAGGGCAGGCATGTCTTTTTCATTTCCAACTCTAAAAGCCTACCTGTACTTCTCACTACAGCAAATCTGCATTTTAAACTGTTTAAGTCTAGCCAATCTCACAAACTGAAAAAAAAAATGAGAGCAGGAATGAAACTCCTGAATGTAAACAAGACACAAGGAAGAAAGAATGCCACCCAGAAAAAACAGGCTTCACTAACTGATTTGTTTCATGTTCCACCAAAAGCCACCGGTCCTCAGCCACCAGGAAGACAGATTTCAGACTGATGGGAAGCGAGATGGTATGAGTTTGACCCTCTAATACATCCAGTACAACAAGGTGGTTCCTGTAAAATTTGAAGTCAAGGAAAGAATAATCAGCTTGGGATACACATGAGGAAATCTCTTATAAATCAATAGAAGGATGCAATTTGCTCTCACCCTGTTTCTTTGTAGAACACCAGCCAATTTTTGTGTGAAAATTCTCGGCACATTTTGTAGTTGCACTGTATAAAAATACATCATGCAGCAATTAGAATCATAGAATCAAGCAGGTTGGAAGAGACCTCCAAGATCAGCCACTCCAACCTAGCACCCAGCCCTAGCCAGTCAACCAGATCATGGCACTAAATGCCTCAGCCAGTCTTTTCTTGAACACCTCCAGGGACAGCGACTCCACCACCTCCCTGGGCAGCCCATTCCAATGCCAATCACTCTCTCTGGGAAGAAGTTCTTCCTAGCATCCAGCCTATACTTCCCCCAGCACAACTTGAGACTGTGTCCCCTTGTTCTATTGCTGGTTGCCTGGGAGAAGAGACCAACCCCCAGCTGGCTACAATGTCCCTTGGATTCACCTCGGTGAGGTTCCCTTACACCCCTGAAAATGTACTTCATTATTCCTTAATTTAGAACAATCTGTGTTGCAAAACACCTGTTTTGTCTCGGGTGTTTTGCAACACCCTGATTAGCTTGCCATGGGAACATGGTCGTGGCCCTCAGTGTGATCAAAGGCGATGCCACATGGACTGCAGACGATTCAATGTGAACTATGCCAAAGACCCTTATTGAGCATTCAAATACCCTCAGGGCCACAAGGCACACGTCTGTACATCAGCATAATTAGTCAAGGACAACCCACTCCATCAGCATAAACCACGCCTTGTTGTCCTCATTAACCAGGTGTCCATTATCTATCACCTATAGGGTTAACCCTCCAGGGGGAGTAACCCTGAACCTGACCACTTCACCACTCCCCAGGGATGGGTCTGAACACCACCAGGTGATGGTTATTCCACTCCCCCTTCCTGCCCTATAAAAGCAGGGGGACTTCCTGCTTCTCTCTCTGTGCCTCTCCCTGCATACCACCATTACCATCTGTTCCTGGGTTCTTTTTGCTTCACCACGTGGCCATCACCCACGAGGGGGACCAAACCATCACAATCAGGTTGTATTTATACATTTTGTATTTGCTTTCCCTTCCCTCTACCTTTGTAACTCCCCTACCTCAGATACCTCTTTTAAGTTATTGTTAAACTTTTCTTTTTAACTTCCACATTGAGTGAGATTGATTTATTTGGGTGTGCTTACCTTTCCTCCCTCTCTAATTCTAATTCCTTTCTTTGGGAAAGGAGGGGAAAGAGGGAAGGGCACTCTATAAATTGTTATTGGTTCTATCAAATTTATCTGAGTCTCTGGAAATTTCATTTAGAACCTAGACATATAATTTCTGAGCTAAGGTAGCCAGCAGCTGGTGGGAACCAAGGTCAGCATCCACCTATTATCCTTCTTCACTCTGTTCCCACATCCTTCTCCACTTTGCATTCCCACAAATCCATGGCATTAATTAGCTCTGAAAATGCTGTCTAGCTTGCTTTGTCCCAAGTCATATAATCACATCAGAATTGAGTTCATTCATTTGGGCAAACTCCCTTGAAAAAAACTGTATCTTTATCCCCAATTTTAGCTCCAGAGAGGCATACTGTCAAGATACATATCCACAGACAACAGAACTTTAAAACACTTTTTATATCACTATTCTATAACGATGCTACTTCATGTAGAAGGCATTGAAACTTACATAAGAATCATTGAATCAACCAAGTTAGAAGAGACCTCCAAGATCATTCAGTCCAACCTAGCACCCAGCCCTATCCAATCAACTAGACCATGGCACTAAGTGCCTCAGCCAGACTGTTCTTGAAGACCTCCAGGGATGGTGCCTCCACCACCTCCCTGGGCAAAAACTAAATAACTTAGTGCCTGGGCTGTAAAATGAGAAAGATAAATGATCTTGGGATAGATTTTCCCATATTGAGCTTTGAGAAACTTAGTAAAATAGAGGCAGGTGCTGTTCTTACCACCTGCTCTTTGCTGCTCCACCAAGATGATTTCTTCAGAGACTCTTGATCGTCTGGTAAGAGCAAAAGTCGGCGAAGGGCACCACTGTTGGTATCCAGCAACAACACAACATTGCTCTGCAAAGGAAAAGCAGATCTGTGCACTTTTTGAACCCATTTAAGAGACTACTACAAAACTATCTGAGGCACTTTAGCAACTATAAGATATCTTGGAAAAAAATGATCCAAGTTTTGCATGAAAACGCAGGCTGAATCTACTTGGTTCATTTTACAGCTCATGAAATTTAATTGCAGAGGTCAAGTACAGAAAGGGCTGGAAGGATATTCTATTTTTTCCATAATATTTTACCTAGACATCTCAGATTTCCTTCTGCACAAGAGCTAGGAACTAGGCTAGTATGGCTTAAAAGTTCAAGTTGCATTTGGCTATAGCAGACAGACATACCAGTTTTCTTCTGTCAGGTCATTAAGAGTTCAGTTTTTGCACTTTCTTAGTATTCCTTTAAGTATCCCTTTGAAAAGTTACATTAGAAGTGAAAAACTTTTGAGAGAAGAGATGGCTTAGTACTTCCTCTCCAAATTCATCCTTCTGATACCATGGAGCCTAATAAATATTCCAGTGTATGAACATCGTTTTGTGAGCTGCCCACTCAAGACAGCTTGTCAGAGGTTGGACAGTTGTTTGAAGAGAGCAGGATGACTCAAAAGGATGGAGAGCAGAAGCAGAAAGGATACTGAACAGAATTGTGCAAGTGTCCTCCACATATCACATGTGAAAATGTGGTAAACTTGGGACATCAAGATGCTTGAGCATGTCCAGAGAAGGGCGATGAGGCTGGTGAGAGGCCTTGAGCACAGCCCTACGAGGAGAGGCTGAGGGAGCTGGGATTGGTTAGCCTGGAGAAGAGGAGGCTCAGGGGTGACCTCATTGCTGTCTACAACTACCTGAGGGGTGGTTGTGGCCAGGAGGAGGTTGCTCTCTTCTCTCAGGTGGCCAGCACCAGAACAAGAGGACACAGCCTCAAGCTATGCCGGGGAGATTTAGGCTGGAGGTGAGGAGAAAGTTCTTCCCTGAGAGAGTCATTGGACACTGGAATGGGCTGCCCGGGGAGGTGGTGGAGTTGCCGTCCCTGGAGCTGTTCAAGGCAGGATTGGACGTGGCACTTGGTGCCATGGTCTAGCCTTGAGCTCTGTGGTAAAGGGTTGGACTTGATGATCTGTGAGGTCTCTTCCAACCCTGATGATACTGTGATACTGTGATTTCTGTTTGTTAGTCAATGCCCCAGGGGTCACACATGATGTCAAATGACAAGGACGTGTTAAAATGTGTCTTTTAACTTACAAAGCACTATAATTGACCCTAGTGTGTTTAAGAATTCAAGGAAACAATCATTCAGGGCCAACCTTAATCACAGAATCAACCAGGTTGGAAGAGACCTCCAAGATCATCCAGTCCTCATATCATCTGGCCATGTCCAATCAACCAGACCATGGCACTAAGTGCCTCAGCCAGGCTTTTCTTGAACACCTCCAGGCACAGCAACTCCACCACCTCCCTGGGCAGCCCATTCCAATGCCAATCACTCTCTTTGCCAACAACTTCCTCCTCACATCCAGCCTATACCTACCCTGGCACAACTTGAGACTGTGTCCCCTTGTTCTATTGCTGGTTGCCTGGGAGAAGAGACCAACCCCCACCTGGCTACAACCTCCCTTCAGGTAGTTGTAGACAGCAATGAGGTCCCCCCTGAGCCTCCTCTTCTCCAGGCTAAACACCTCCAGCTCCCTCAGCCTCTCCTCATAGGGCTTGTAGGTATAAAAGAACAAGTTCATTAAGTCTTAAGCTGTTTTTTGGCTTGTTTTGTTTGTCTTTCAAGGTAATGGTACATTCTGGGAGGACTTACTAAAAGCAAACTGTCTACATACAACATCTGCAGTAAGGCACGGTAGACATAAAGGGAATGAAAAAAACTCCCCCAAATTCTCCTAAAGAAAAGGAAGACAAACAGAGTCAGAGCAGTTTCATTCTTTTTGGGTATCCTTCGCTCTTTCACTAGGATTATTTGGAAGAATTTACTTCACAATGACAGTCGCTTGAAACTAAATATGGTAAAGCATTTCAAATGTTGCCATGTTATTTGGATCATTTGGGAATTTCAGACAGCGTTCCATACTTCTAAAAAAAATATCAAAATTATAGAAATGTGGTTCATGAGGGGAAGAAAAAAGGGGGAGGGGGGACATTTTGCTTTGGATTTTGGTCTTCTGCCACATTTTATTTATACAAGTCTGTACAGTGCTGCTTTACCACAGTATCACCAAGGTTGGAAGAGACCTCACAGATCATCAAGTCCAACCCTTTACCACAGAGCTCAAGGCCAGACCATGGCACCAAGTGCCACGTCCAGTCCTGCCTTGAACAGCTCCAGGGACGGCGACTCCACCACCTCCCCGGGCAGCCCATTCCAGTGTCCAATGACTCTCTCAGTGAAGAACTTTCTCCTCACCTCCAGCCTAAATCTCCCCTGGCGTAGCTTGAGGCTGTGTCCTCTTGTTCTGGTGCTGGCCACCTGAGAGAAGAGAGCAACCTCCCCCTGGCTACAACCTCCCCTCAGGTAGTTGTAGACAGCAATAAGGTCCCCCCTGAGCCTCCTCTTCTCCAGGCTAACCAATCCCAGCTCCCTCAGCCTCTCCTCGTAGGGCTGTGCTCAAGGCCTCTCCCCAGCCTCGTCGCCCTTCTCTGGACACGCTCAAGCATCTCAATGTCCCTCCTAAACTGGGGGGCCCAGAACTGAACACAGTACTCAAGGTGTGATTTAACCAGTGCAGAGTACAGGGGCAGAATGACCTCCCTGCTCCTGCAAGGAAGCAAAGCATCAGCCTTCCATGTGAGATAAAGGACACATACAAATCAGTTGCATTCTTCCACTTAGGAGAGCAGTTGGTAATATAAAAAGCCTCTCTACTCCACCCCTTTTGATGTTAATGGTTTCCTTCTGTGCAAAGTGACTGATGTATACTCTGTCTATGTTTAAGAATAGATTTTTGAGTCACTCGTGAATGCATCCAAGAGCAGCTTTGGCGAGTCTTCAAGTGGGCTGGGAAAAGATGCTGGTGTGCAGTTCCTCTGTGTTTGTTCTTGACTGGGAGAAAAGTAACCTTTGGGTGACCTCTGGACCCTGATGTCTGGAATTCCAAACTTTGGGCAGATGCAATAACCAATCTTGTGAAGTGGTGTGTCTTTATTTTTAGTTACTGCAAAGTTTCCCTTTCCTCACTGTTGTTTTTATTTTAACCAGCATTTTCCTCTTAGAAGTCCTTAAACCCAACAGGGCTGTGATTTCACTTCACTGGTATGGGAAGTTGTTCCTCACGGTCTCACAAACAGAGAAGAGAGCTAGGGGAAGGCAACTTCAGAGTAGGACAGCACAAATAACTCAGTTTAATCCTCTTGTTATTCTTCTTCCTGAACTCATTCTTGGTTTTGCTCTCTGCAAACACAGCTGTCAGCTTCTGATGAGGCCATTTCTTAGCACAGCAGGGTAAGCCCTCTGTACCTCTCCTTACCTACTGTCCCTCAAGCACATCTTCTATTATCATCCCCCCCAAAGGACTCCTTGAGTGATACACAAGTGACAACCCTGATACTGTAAATACTAAGCAGAGATGTGGATATATCATTTTGTTCACTAGGTTCATAGGAAAGATATGTGTGCAAGAATTTATAGTTCCTGGCTCAAACCTACACCATGCCTTCAGAGGTATAGAATCACAGAATCAACCAAGTTGGAAGAGACCACAAAAGGAGCTTCAAGAACCTAATGCAACTGCATTGCTTAATATAAAATCAACCAGGTTGAAAGAGACCTCCAAGATCATCCAGTCCAACCTAGCACCCAGCCCTAGCCACTGAACTAGACCATGGCACACAGAAATATATGCAGGTAGATTACTGGTGTTCTAATTAATGCAAGTAGTACCTTCACAGTATCACCAAGGTTGAAGAGACTTCACAGATCATCAAGTCCAACCCTTTACCACAGAGCTCAAGGCCAGACCATGGCACCAAGTGCCACGTCCAATCCTGCCTTGAACAGCTCCAGGGACGGCGACTCCACCACCTCCCCAGGCAGCCCATTCCAGTGTCCAATGACTCTCTCAGTGAAGAACTTTCTCCTCACCTCCAGCCTAAATTTCCCCTGGCATAGCTTGAGGCTGTGTCCTCTTGTTCTGGTGCTGGCCACCTGAGAGAAGAGAGCAACCTCCTCCTGGCCACAACCAGATGATTTGGGAGACTTGACTGTACTCAACCTTTCAGTGAACTGAGAACAGCAAACAGAGATAGAAGCTTTGTGCTTACAGAAAAGGAAAGTATTCACCATTTCTATAGGTGGTGCATACCTTTCTATGTAAGCACACTTTTGCTCTTCTGTAAAGGGTACTTATAGAAAAAGAAAGTCTTATATAGTTGGCCCTAAAAAGAAGGTAATTTAATACTATCAACTAGTTCTTGAAGAAAACACATTGGAGTATTATGGGGACTGGAGGTTTCAGACATGTTGATTGGCTAGGGCTGGGTGCTAGGTTGGACTGGATGATCTTGGAGGTCTCTTCCAACCTGGCTGATTCTATGTTGCTGGTACTTCCATGTGCTGGTCCCCACTTATGTTGCAGGCTACCTTACAAACTGTCAAAAATGTCTTATTTTAAAGGATGTTTGCCATCTTCTACACGAGGCAGAGCTCTGTGTCAGTTTCCCTGCAACTGATTCCCTTGTTCTCTTGCTATCTGATAGCTTTGACAGAGTTTCAGCAGCAGGTGGGACAGGAAAAAGCACTTCCCTCCCTCCCTTCCTCACTTCCTGAACAAGAAAGATAAAAGCAGAGTTAAAGGGTGCTGGCAGGACACTGCCTGGGTAAAGCCTGTTGTGCTCCCCAAGTCAGACTGTAATCTGTCCATCCAACTGTAGCCTTTCAACAGCAAAGAGTTTGTAGGAAAAAACAGAAGTGTGTAGTTCATGAATATGAAAATCAATTCTCCAAGTGCAATTTCCTCCTATAATCTGATATAAAATCATGTAAAAGGTTAGTAAATTGCTTCTGTGGTCTGTATTTGCAATGTGGCAATCACAATGGGTGCAGAAAGAAAAAGGGAGGTGAAAGAGGTGGGCAGAAAACTTTATAGGAAATAGAGGACTGTCCTGAATTATTAGTGGGGAGGAGAGGGCAGAGGCAATGCTGCTTTGAAAAGATGATTGCAATTCCCATGTTACGAGATGATGATGTGAGAATTCCAGTGCCATCACAAAGCACCTAAAGGATGGCCAAGGGATCAGGCCCAGCCAGCAGGGGTTTAGGAAGGGCAGGTCCTGTCTCACCAACCTGATCTCCTTTTATGATCAGGTTACCTGCCTGTTGAATGTGGGGCAGGCTGTGGATGTAGTCTACCTGGACTTCAGCTTGACACCATCTGCCACAACAAGCTCAGAGCCAAGCTGGCAGCTCATGGCTTGGACATATTCACTCTGTGCTGGGTCAAGAACTGGCTGGATGGCAGAGTCCAGAGAGGGGTGGTGAATGGTGCCACATCCAGTTGGCAGCTGTCACTAGTGGTGTGCCCCAAGGATCAGTGCTGGGCTCAGTCCTGTTCAATATCTTTACTGATGATATGGATGAGGGCATTGAGTCCAGCATCAGTAAGTTTGCAGATGACACCAAGCTAGGAGCAGGTGTTGATCTGTTGGAAGGTAGGAGAGCCCTGCAGAGGGACCTGGACAGGCTGGATGGGTGGGCAGAGGCCAGTGGGATGAGATTGAACAAGGCCAAGTGCAGGGTTCTGCACTTTGGCCACAACAACCCCAAGCAGTGCTACAGACTGGGGACAGAGTGGCTGGAGAGTAGCCAGGAGGAAAGGGACCTGGGGGTACTGGTGGATAGTAGGCTGAAGATGAGGCAGCAGTGTGCCCAGGTGGCCAAGAGAGCCAATGGCATCCTGGGCTGCATCAGGAACAGTGTGGCCAGTAGGGCAAGGGAGGTTATTCTGCCCCTGTACTCAACACTGCTCAGGCCACACCTTGAGTCCTGTGTCCAGTTCTGGGCCCCTCAATTCAAGAGAGATGTTGAGATGCTGGAAGGTGTCCAGAGAAGGGCAACAAAGCTGGTGAGGGGCCTGGGACAGAAAGCCTATGAGGAGAGGCTGAGGGAGCTGGGGGTGTTTAGCCTGGAGAAGAGGAGGCTCAGGGGGGACCTCATTGCTGTCTACAGCTGCCTGAAGTGAGGTTGTAGCCAGGTGGGGGTTGGTCTCTTTTGCCAGGCAACCAGCAACAGAACAAGGGGACACAGTCTCAAGTTGTGCTGGGGGAAGTCTAGGCTGGATGTTAGGAGGAAGTTCTTTCCAGAGAGAGTGATTGGCATTGGAATGGGCTGCCCAGGGAGGTGGTGGAGTCACCATGCCTGGAGGTGTTCAAGAAAAGCCTGGCTGAGGCACTTAGTGCCATGGTCTGGTTGAGTGGCTAGGGCTGGGTGCTAGGTTGGAGTGGATGACATTGGAGGTCTCTTCCAGCCTGGTTGATTCTATGATTCAGAATCTTTTCAAAGCCTCTCAGCTTAGTCTGAACAAAATGTCAAGAGCCAAAACAGGCTGCGCTCACTAAGAGGAACAAGAGTCATCTACTCTTCCTTCCAAGAAGATGTAAAGATGGTTTATAAATCTCTGATTTGTGCTATGAAAGTTAAATCCCCAAAGAGTTTGGTTTCAGTAAAATTTTATTTCAAAGGACAGGATGGAATGGTGATGTTTCATTCCATTTCACTGTAGGGCTCTATTGAATCCAGATGGATGTCATCAGGGAAATAAATCACAGAAGCTTATTTGAAAAGCCACAACATCATCATCTCATCCCTTTCAATAAGGTTATCATCTGCTTCTTTTTTTTTTTAGTAACTTAGAAACATCTCCAAAGCCCTTCAGTAAAATGAACATTTTGGGAAAACTGTTAACTTTTGGTATTGTCTAAATAACAGATCAGATTATTTATGACATATCAGCCACCAAAGTGGACTTTTTATGCAGTAAACACTTCTTATTTCTACAAATATTGTGACTATTTCTTGGTCTTTTTGTGGCTACACAGACAAGCCTCTGAAGCATCACATACATCATTTACATCAGTTGTTTTTCTTGAAGATCTCTTTCCTGTACACTTAGCACAAACAGCTAACCCTTGGAGCCCTGCCCAAAATACAGATGTGCCACTAATCTACTTATCTTAACATGTGAGTGCTGCAACTTCTGAGGTTGGAGTTGCCATGACCTTAGTACACCGTGGAAGGCAGGTATCTTGACTATATATCAAGGCTCCTTCTGTAGCCAGCAGAAAGAGAGGAATCACCAGAGGGCAATTATCATAGGATCATAGGATGTTAAGTGATGTAAGGGACCCAAAGAGATCATCGAGTCCAACTCTCCTGCCAGAGCAGGACCGTACTATCTGCTGCTGTTGTGTAGAATGACTTCCTTGGTCCTGCTGGCCACACTATTCCTGATACAAGCCAGGATGCCATTGGCCTTCATGGCTACCTGGCCACATTGCTGGCTCATGTTCAGTCAAAGAATCATAGAATCAAGCAGGCTGGAAGAGACCTCTAAGACCATCCAGTCCAACCTAGCACCCAGCCCTAGCCAGTCAACTAGACCACAGCACTAAGTGCCTCAGTCAGTCTTCTCTTGAACACCTCCAGGGATGGTGACTCCACCACCTCCCTGGGCAGCCCATTCCAATCACTCTCTCTGCCAACAACTTCCTCCTAACATCCAGCCTAGACCTCCCCTGGCACAACTTGAGACTGTGTCCCCTTGTTCTGTTGCTGGTTGTCTGGGAGAAGAGACCAACCCCCACTTGGCTCCCTTCAGCCCCACAACCTCCCTTCAAGTAGTTGTAGACAGCAATGAGGTTCCTCCTGAGCCTCCTCTTCTCCAGGCTGCACACCCCCAGCTCCCTCAGCCTCTCCTCATAGGGTTTGTGTTCCAGGCCCCTCACCAGCCTTGTTGCCCTTCTCTGGACACCTTCCAGCACCTCAATTGTACTGCAGGGACGCTAGTTATGAAATGCCTGAAAATTGCTTAATACTCCAACTCAGAGTAGGAAAGGTTCTTCTAGATCAGAGTCCCTCACCTACTGAAAAATGAGCAGAAGAAATCCAAGACAACAAAAGTAAAACTACCCCAAAATTATGACCAGATTAAATGCCCACATCAGAACACTACAACTTGTAGGTAACATAATAAAATAGTTAGCACCAAAAAATTAATAGCAGCAGCAGCAGCAGCACTGTATCAACTGTAGTCTCTTCCCACTCCTGGGCAAAGAAGTTTTGAATTGGAAATGTTCCAATGAGCTCAGTCATAGCCATGGAAAGTATGCAATGCTTTAAATAAAGGATTTGAGTCAAAGGACCACTGAAGTTGTCAGTGGTTCTAAATTTGCTTTGCTGATGCACTTGATGTCAAGGCTTACGTCATGTTTTTGTTCCCAGTCTTTGTACTTCAGATGTTACGGAGTAAGAAAGATCTGGGTTCATGACATGTCTACAAAAAAAACGTGGCATGAGGCAAATACAAGCAATGTTTTACTCTGTGACACTGAAAATGCCTCTCCTATAAAAAGCCTGTAACTTTTCTTCTTTGAAAAACTAAAATAGGGTAAGTCTGGATCTGAATAAGCCTCTTCCAACCTGGTTGATTCGTTGATTCTATGAATTTAAGCATAAGCCAAATTATCTTATGCTTTGCAAATACATGCAATGCTCCTGAACTGAACTCAGTATCTCAATGTCTCCCATGAAGGCCAATCTCCCTCTGTCAGCAAGGGAAATAAGATCATAGAATCAACCAGGCTGGAAGAGACCTCTAAGATCACCCAGTCCAACCTAGCACCCAGCCCTAGCCACTCAACCAGACCATGGCACTAAGTGCCTCATCCAATCTTCTCTTGAACACCTCCAGGGATGGTGACTCCACCACCTCCCTGGGCAGCCCATTCCAATGCCAATCACTCTCTCTGGGAAGAACTTCCTCCTAATATCCAGCCTAGACTTCCCCCAGAACAACTTGAGACTGTGTCCCCTTGTTCTGTTGCTGATTGCCTGGCAGAAGAGACCAACCCCCACCTGCCTACAACCTCTCTTCAGGTAGTCGTGGACAGCAATGAGGTCTGCCCTGAGCCTCCTCTTCTCCAGGCTGCACACCCGCAGCTCCCTCAGCCTCTCCTCATAGGCTTTGTGTTCCAGGCCCCTCACCAACTTTGTTGCCCTTCTCTGTTGCTAGATAAGCAGGTAAAAGTCAGCTTCAAAGATACTGTACAGCTAAAAAGGTACAAGAGAAATTTCACATAAAAACTACAGTTGAAGGCAATTTCGAGTAGAGTGAAAAAGAGAATATTCAGATGAGGGTTGTCCAGGCTATTTCAGTTTAGAGAGGCAGAATAGAATCATAGAATCAACCAGGTTGGAAGAGACCTCCAAGATCATCCAGTCCAACCTAGCACCCAGCCCTAGCCACTCAACTAGACCATGGCACTAAGTGCCTCATCCAGTCTTCTCCTGAGCACCTCCAGGGACGGTGATACTCAGTGATCTTTACCCTTAAGATACTACTTTGCTTATAACTAAACAGTTAAGTTTGGGGATTTTTTTACCTCCTCTTCATGTAGAACCACTTGACCTTTGAGTGGATTTCCCAGCGATGCCACAGTCACAAATGGTTGCCAGACACTTCCAACTGTTCTTGGGAAGAGGTCATAAAGATCCACACAGTATCCACTCTTACTGGAAACATTCATGAAGTACAAGGAAACAGGATTGCATGTGGTAACATAAAGAATATTTTCAGCTGCTTCTTCTGAAACAAGAAAATAAAATGCAAAGCTACTGACATCATGCACTGATTTTATCTGGTTATATATATACATACACAGCACAAACTCAGCAGATGACATAGCAAAACACACAGAAGAATTACCAGAGATGACACAGAGAGATAAAGAAAGAAGTAGTCTCTTGATGCTAACTAAACAGTAGCAGTAGAAACTTGTCAAAGCAGTGTTAGCTCTTCAGACAAGTAGCCCAAGGTACACTTGTGTCAGCATGACTGCAGTGCCTGCCAGCTGCTGGTATCAGGAGAATCCAGAGTTTTTTGTTTGTTTATAATCTTGCTTTTCCCTCCTTCTCTATCTTATCATTCCTTTCAATTCATGAATGTAATAATTAAACATGGGATGGATGCAGACTCTGGGGGCAACTTTCCTCATAGAGCACCTTACTGAGAGATTTCAGCCTATTATGGAATTCAATATAAAGCTGTCTAATTTCTGGTTTGCTGTCATGTAAGTCTGTTAATGCAGTCAAAAGTAAGGCAACACCTAGAAAAAGCAGCATTCCATATTAATCATTAGTCATCTGTTTATAATAGGAAATAAATTGAACAAGGCCAAGTGCAGGGTTCTGCACTTTGGCCACAACAACCCCAAGCAGCACTACAGGCTGGGGACTGAGTGGCTGGAGAACAGCCAGAAAGAAAGGGACCTGGGGGTATTGGTGGATAGTAGGCTGAAGATGAGGCAGCAGTGTGCCCAGGTGGCCAAGAGAGCCAATGGCATCCTGGCCTGCATCAGGAACAGTGTGGCCAGTAGGACGAGGGAGGTTATTCTGCCCCTGTACTCAGCACTGCTCAGGCCACACCTTGAGTGCTGTGTCCAGTTCTGGGCTCCTCGATTCAAGAGAGATGTTGAGGTGCTGGAATGTGTCCAGAGAAGGGTAAAAAAGCTGGTGAGGGGCCTGGAACACAAAGCCTATGAGGAGAGGCTGAGGGAGCTGGGGGTGTTTAGCCTGGAGAAGAGGAGGCTCAGAGGGGACCTCATTGCTGTCTACAACTACCTGAAGGGAGGTTGTAGCCAGGTGGGGGTTGGCCTCTTCTGCCAGGTAACCAGCAACAGAACAAGGGGACACAGTCTCAAGTTGTGCCAGGGGAGGTCTAGGCTGGATGTTAGGAGGAAGTTCTTGGCAGAGAGAGTGATTTGCATTGGAATGGGCTGCCCAGGGAGGTGGTGGAGTCACCATCCCTGGAGGTGTCGAAGAAAAGCCTGGCTGAGGCACTTAGTGCCATGGTCTAGTTGAGTGGCTATGGCTGGGTGCTAGGTTGGACTGGATGATCTTGGAGGTCTCTTCCAACCTGCTTGATTCTATGACTCTACAATTCTGTGTTTAATGATGAACCCTAAAAACATATGGATGTTTCAAATGATGCAATTCAGTTTGGGATATAAGTAATACAACTAAGGCAGGCCTGATCCAGTAAGAAGTAATATCAGTCAGTAAAAACAGAGGAGTAAAAAGCACAAGTGTAAAGATTTGTATTAAAATTGTATTGAGAAAGGCAAAGTCAAAGACCAATTCTTGTGAAATACTAGAGTGTGGACATACAAACTAAATGGACTTGCAATTCCATGGCTGTGTTCTACTCTAATTACATATCCTTCTTTTAGTTTGAGAAAGATGCATAGCCTTACAGAGACCTTAAAAAAAGATGCATTATTATACTATATTCCATTCCTATACTCTGTAACTCCCATTCTCATATTCTAATTCTTAGCATGGTAGCATGAGGGTAGTAGAACACTAGGACAGGTTGCTCAGGGAGGTACTTGAGGTTCCATCCCTGGAGATATTCAAGGTGAGGCTTGACAGGGCTCTGGGCAACCTGATCTAGTTGAAGGTGCCCCTGATTACTGCAGTGGGAGGACCAGATGACCTTTTGAGGTGCCTTCCAACCCAGACTATTCTATGCTTCTTATACTCCACTGAAAATCTGCCTAGGAATACACACTACTCCATACTGCCTTTCTGCACTCTGCCACTAGCTACTGACAAGTACTTATGAAGTCAGTGGCCCAGCTGCTCCTCACCTCCAGGCTATTTCACAGACTTGTAACACTGGGGATCATTACAAAAGCTGGTAGCTTCTCTTACCCTACCTTTTGTTACTGCTACATCACAGATGATGTTAACTTCATCCAAAGGCAACGTCCAGAAAGCGAGTTCTTCTGTGAAACTGAGGGACCTGGCTTCGTGGCGTTCCAGGGGAAATCCTTGGATGTTCAAGAACACAGGGCCCTAAAACAAATCATAACAATAAGGGCTTGCTAGAATATTCCACTCACCATTTCTAATGAAAATCTAGAAGTCTTCCTCAAGACTTCTTGCTATTAACAGCAGAAATTACTAAATAGATAGACCAGAAAAGGAAATGCTTTCCTGCACACTCTCTCAATGACATAGCTAGAATATTCCATCACCATTTCTATATGAAAATCTAGAAGTCTTCCTCAAGACTTCTTGCTATTAACAGCAGAAATTACTAAATGAATAGACTAGAAAAGGAAATGCTTTCCTGTACACTCTCTGAATGCCATAGCTAGAATATTCCATCACCATTTCTAATGAAAATCTAGAAGTCTCCTTCAAGACTTCTTGCTATTAACAGCAGAAATTACTAAATGAATAGACTAGAAAAGGGAATGCTTTCCTGCACACTCTCTCAATGACATAGGTAGAATATTCCACTCACCATTTCTATATGAAAATCTAGAAGTCTTCCTCAAGACTTCTTGCTATTAACAGCAGAAATTACTAAATGAATAGACTAGAAAAGGAAATGCTTTCCTGCACACTCTCTGAATGACATAGCTAGAATATTCCACTCACCATGTCTAATGAAAATCTAGAAGTCTTCTTCAAGACTTACTGCTATTAACAGTAGAAAATGCTAAATAGATAGACTAGAAAAGGCAATGCTTCCCTTCCCTGCACACTCTCTGAATGACATAGCTAGAATATTCCATCACCATTTCTAATGAAAATCTAGAAGTCTTCCTCAAGACTTATTGCTATTAACAGCAGAAATTACTAAATGAATAGACTAGAAAAGGAAATGCTTTCCTGCACACTCTCTGAATGACATAACTAGAATACTCCACTCACCATTTCTAATGAAAATCTAGAAGTCTCCTTCAAGACTTACTGCTATAAACAGCAGAAATTACTAAACAGATAGACCAGAAAAGGAAATGCTTTCCTGTACACTCTCTGAATGACATAGCTAGAATATTCCAATCACCATTTCTTATGAAAATCTAGAAGTCTTCCTCAAGACTTCTTGCTATTAACAGCAGAAATTACTAAATGAATAGACTAGAAAAGGAAATGCTTTCCTGTACACTCTCTGAATGCCATAGCTAGAATATTCCATCACCATTTCTAATGAAAATCTAGAAGTCTCCTTCAAGACTTCTTGCTATTAACAGCAGAAATTACTAAATGAATAGACTAGAAAAGGGAATGCTTTCCTGCACACTCTCTCAATGACATAGGTAGAATATTCCACTCACCATTTCTATATGAAAATCTAGAAGTCTTCCTCAAGACTTCTTGCTATTAACAGCAGAAATTACTAAATGAATAGACTAGAAAAGGAAATGCTTTCCTGCACACTCTCTCAATGACATATCTAGAATATTCCACTCACCATGTCTAATGAAAATCTAGAAGTCTTCTTCAAGACTTACTGCTATTAACAGTAGAAAATGCTAAATAGATAGACTAGAAAAGGCAATGCTTCCCTTCCCTGCACACTCTCTGAATGACATAGCTAGAATATTCCATCACCATTTCTAATGAAAATCTAGAAGTCTTCCTCAAGACTTATTGCTACTAACAGCAGAAATTACTAAATGAATAGACTAGAAAAGGAAATGCTTTCCTGCACACTCTCTGAATGACATAACTAGAATACTCCACTCACCATTTCTAATGAAAATCTAGAAGTCTCCTTCAAGACTTACTGCTATAAACAGCAGAAATTACTAAACAGATAGACCAGAAAAGGAAATGCTTTCCTGTACACTCTCTGAATGACATAGCTAGAATATTCCAATCACCATTTCTTATGAAAATCTAGAAGTCTCCTTCAAGACTTCTTGCTACTAACAGCAGAAATTACTAAATAGACTAGAAAAGGAAATGCTTTCCTGCACACTCTCTGAATGACATAGTGCCATTTTCTTTACAGCAGAGAAACCAACATGCCTTTCATTTTCAGTCTTTTACTGTTTTGGAACCATTCCTGTTCAGTGGAGCGAAGGAGATACTACATGCTGACAAAACACAATCAATAGGAGGGAAAAAAAGTCAGAATATTTTTGCTTCAAAGCAGTTCAATGATCATTTCTTGTTTTAAATCTCACCTCTGCATCACATTACAGTTCAGGGTTTTTTTTTCCTTATTCACTGGAGTAATAATTACTGAAGTTAAGCCAAGAACTCAAAGCTGAAAATAACTTGGAAGTTGTGGCCGCAGGTCAAATTGTGCCAAAGGTTCAGATTCAAACTTGACAGTGCCAAAGATCCTTAAGAATTCAGCATGCAAAATGGAAAGCAGTCTTCTGTCTCAGATCTAGGGACCTAAAATTAGCTACCTCCAAGCACCTAAAGCAACTACAAAGTTCCTCACATACTGCATTTTTGATATCCTTATTAAAAACTCTTTGCAAGAATTTCTGACCAACCTTCATGTTTTTAAGGCAGACCTTACATTGTGAGGGCTAGGAGTAGAAAACCTTCAACAGTATAAAGACTTCAAGAACAGATAATAAGGATCAACTTTTTCCCCCCAAAAAATATGTTTTGTTTCTTAAAGTAGTATTGTGCTTGAAAAGAAAATGAAGTGAAAAGACAAACCTTTACATCTATTTTCTGAGTTTCTGTTGGACACAGCAGTTTCTGTTGTGCATTCCCTGGCTGATTGACTTTCCAGTAGCCCATGAATTTATGATCTGGCAATGGCAGTCTGTTAAACAATGTAGGAACAAATGAAGTTTTATGTTTGTTAACCAGCAACTGATACAGAATAAGTGATTTAAACAACTTTTTCCAATCAGCCATATCTGAAGATTCTCATGCAGAACATGATTCCTTGCTAAAACATTTCATTTCTTTTCCACTTTAAATAACAACAATAAAAATACCCTCCTGAAACACTAATAGAGTTACAACCTAAACAGCATGATAAAAGAAGCAGCATAATATGGTTTCAAAAGGAAAACTTCTCTGGTCTGAATTATGAGGTACATAATAAAACATATCTAAAGCAACTCTTGCTTTGCTTTATCCAGATCAGGCAATGTGTGGTAGTAGCACTTAAAGGAGCTCCTGTCACTGGCACACTCACCTGGAAAACCAGTGGAATAAGCACAGCAAATACTGTGGCAAGTTATGCAATGCAAGTTCAGCAAATTATTTCCACATGAAAGGAATACAGGTGTGAGAGCATCCCATTGTCTTTTGGCCAGTACAGTCTATGGCATCCTGGCCTGCATCAGAAACAGTGTGGCCAGTAGGATGAGGGAGGTTATTCTGTCCCTGTACTCAGCACTGCTCAGGCCACACCTTGAGTACTGTGTCCAGTTCTGGGCTCCTTGATTTAAGAGAGATGTTGAGGTGCTGGAAGGTGTCTAGAGAAGGGTAAAAAAGCTGGTGAGGGGCCTGGAACACAAAGCCTGTGAGGAGAGGCTGAGGGAGCTGGGGGTGTTTAGCCTGGAGAAGAGGAGGCTCAGAGGGGACCTCATTGCTGTCTACAACTACCTGAAGGGAGGCTGTAGCCAGGTGGGGGTTGGTCTCTTCTGCCAGGCAACCAGCAACAGAACAAGGGGACACAGTCTCAAGTTGTGCCAGGGGAAGTCAAGGCTGGATGTTAGGAGGAAGTTGTTGGCAGAGAGAGTGATTGGCATTGGAATGGGCTGCCCAGAGAGGTGGTGGAGTCATTGTCTCTAGAGGTCTTCAAGCAAAGCCTGGCTGAGGCACTTAGTGCCATGGTCTGGTTGAGTGGCTAGGGCTGGGTGCTAGGTTGGCCTGGATGATCTTGGAGGTCTCTTCCAACCTGGTTGATTCTATGATCTTTGAAAGCCTCATCTGCTAGCCTTGGTCTAGTTTCTTCATTCTGTACCTTTTATTTCAGGAAGAAACATATGGGCCACAGCAAACACATTTATAGAGGAAAGGAAAATGCTGGAGTATGACAAAGTAGCCTGACATTAAAATAGGACAACACAATTTTAATTTATCTCCTCTGAAGTGATTGCAAGCACTGAAAGTAGTTTGACTTCATTGGCATGGACATCTTCCAGCTAATGAAATTCAGCACTTTCTGTTTCTTTCATTTGTGTTCAGTTGCTGCTAAAGAGACCTATCAAAACTGCACTCTGTGTTACAAGCTGTTGCACATTATTGTGCAGCTACAGGACTTGGCAAGAAAACAGAAGACATTCCATCTCCCAGTTTCTATAAATAGCTCCAAAGGCTATTTTAAGGAAGCTCTCTTAGACTGTTTGTCAAAGGTCTGTGAGTGGTTTCTTCTATCACAGAAGCACAGAATCATAGAATCAATCAGCTGGTTCTATGATTCTGTATCCCTCAAAAGCTGGACAAGGTTTCTAGAATGAAAAAACAACACAACAGACTACAGTAATATTGTAAGAATGCAAAGACTTAAAAGTTCTAAGGAATTATTGCTGATGAGTTTTCTTTGACTACAGACCTGTCAAATGCTGTGGCTTAAGTCAAATTTAGGAATAATTTTTAGTATTTATTTACTCTTAAGGCTATATCCCATTTTTCTGTAAGATCACTGTCATCCATGAAATGTTTATATAAGGAGGGTTTCTCTGGTTTGAAAAGGTGGCTGCACAGCACCTACAGCTGATGGAGCAACTCTTCAATGAACTACTATTTAGCCTGATTTTCCTCATGCACAGCAGCCTAAAGGCAGACAATCTATGAAAAGATCATAGAATTACAGAATCAACCAGTTTGGAAGAGACCTCTAAGATCAGCCAGTCCAACCTAGCACCCAGCCCTAGCCACTCAACTAGACCATGGCACTAAGTGTCTCAGCCAGGCTTTGCTTGAACACCTCCAGGATCGGTGCCTCCACCACCTCCCTGGGCAGCCCATTCCAATGCCAATCACTCTCTCTGACAACAACTTCCTCCTAACATCCAGCCTAGACTTCCCCCAGCACAACTTGAGACTGTGTCCCCTTGTTCTGTTGCTAGTTGCCTGGCAGAAGAGACCAAACCCCCACCTGGCTACAGTGTCCCTTCAGGTAGTTGTAGACAGCAGTGAGGTCCCCCCTGAGCCTCCTCTTCTCCAGGCTAAACACCCCCAGCTCCCTCAGCCTCTCCTCATAGGGCTGTGTCCCAGGCCTCTCAACAGCTTCACTGTCCTTCTCTGGACACATTCCAGCACCTCAACATCTCTCTTGAATTGAGGAGCCCAGAACTAGACACGGTACTCAAGGTGTGGCCTGACCAGTGCTGAGTTTGAAGCTAGCTACAATGTTTTGATGCGAAGGACTCTCCAGCCATTCTGTCCCCAGCCTGTAGCACTGCTTGGGGTTGTTGTGGCCAAAGTGCTGAACCCTGCACTTGGCCTTGTTCAATCTCATCCCATTGGCCTCTGCCCACCCATCCAGCCTGTCCAGGTCCCTCTGCAGGGCTCTCCTACCCTCCAACAGATCAACACCTGCTCCTAGCTTGGTATCATCTGCAGATTTACTGATGCTGGACTCAGTCCTCTCATCTAGATCATCAATAAAGGTATTGAACAGATAATTCTCCACTGACTGCTGTTGCAAAACCTTTTAAAATTACACTTACACTACACCATTTCTTTTCAGTTATATATATATATAATTCTAGAAAATAAATTCACTTTAGGCTATTCAAAACAAAAAAAACCTGAACACCACAAAACCAGAATAACAAACAACTGCATTGAAAACACCCATGGAACATGTTTGATGAAGTTAGCTAAAAAAAGGCTATGAATCTTCTAAGACTAAACTTCCACTGAATGCAAATTCCTCACAGCCAGCTATCATACTTGTACAGCTGCAGACAGGAACAGTAAACAAAAGCTGCTTAATGCATGATCTTGAACAGCAGCTCAGTGCTGGCACAAAACATACCACGCATGGACACAGGTAAGAGCTTGTGCTTCCACTATCTGAAGAGGCTTCTATCCCACCTAACATATTTCACTCACTGTACTCTTCTTAAAACACCTTTTCATGAAACATTTAAGCAGTAAAGATGCAGAATGGTTTTATATTCTATGTTTCCTGCTCCCTGACAGTGAAGTGCAGACCCTCTTCTTCAACTCCTCCACAATGCAAATGATAGATAAATGACATAGACAGTATGAGTTGCATCCAAAAATTAACTACTGATTACCTGAAGGAGAAAAACCCAACAGTCTCAAGAGAAAATTAAAGTGTACATATTTACATTCTATATGAAAAAAATCAGTGTATATATTAAATATATTCAAACTACACCAAGTGGAGAGCGACTGGAGGAAAAAATATGGAGTGGCAATTTCATCATTGAGGATAAATGCCAAAATTAAGAGCTCAGTGCTGTTTTTACCCAGGAATTGCAAATGGTCTGAACTGTGCACCAAAATGGCAGATTAAGACAAATGTGACACAACAGATATCAGCAGGAAAAAATGAGTGTAATGGTACATAAAGATAGATAATGATTTAGGATGACAAGGAATCTGTTCTACCCACCATGTCTTGGCAGAGCACCACAAACAAGCCATCTGCTTTACACAGAACACTGACAAAACCTATATACTATTGGACAGAAGATGACATTATAACCTGACAGTACTGAACATGATAGTAAGCTGAAGATGAGGCAGCAGTGTGCCCAGGTGGCCAAGAGAGCCAATGGCATCCTGGCCTGCATCAGGAACAGTGTGGCAGTAGGACAAGGGAGGTTATTCTGCCCCTGTACTCAGCACTGCTCAGGCCACACTTTGAGTGCTGTGTCCAGTTCTGGGCTCCTCAATTCAAGAGAGATGTTGAGGTGCTGGAAGGTGTCCAGTGAAGGGCGACGAAGCTGGTGAGGGGCCTGGAAGACAAAGCCTATGAGGTGAGGCTGAGAGAGATGGGGGTGTTTAGCCTGGAGAAGAGGAGGCTCAGGGGGGACCTCATTGCTGTCTACAACTACCTGAAGGGAGGTTGTAGCCAGGTGGGGGGTGGCCTCTTCTCCCAGGTAACCAGCAATAGAACAAGGGGACACAGTCTCAAGTTGTGCCAGGGTAGGTCTAGGCTGGATATTAGGAAGAAGTTCTTCACAGAGAGAGTGATTGGCATTGGAATGGGCTGTCCAGGGAGGTGGTGGAGGCACCGTCCCTGGGGGTCTTCAGGAAAAGACTGGATGAGGCACTTAGTGCCATGGTCTGGTTGATTGGATAGGGCAGGGTGATAGGTTGGACTGGATGATCTTGGAGGTCTCTTCCAACCTGGTTGATTCTATGAGTCTATGAAGTTTCTGATGACCATCTTGTGGGCATCTTGCAAATGTGCATCATTGGTATACTCTGTCCTATAAAACCTCAGTGATTAAAGTGATTATCCCTAACTGAGCATGATGAGATCTTCCTTCTATCTTCTAAAGACGTCTAAAGAGTCTTCTCCAATCCACCCAAGTAGACCCACATCTGATACTGCTAAAGTATTATATAAAAGTCTATTTTCTCAAAAGTTATGAAAAATATCATCATTTTTAACAAAAAAAAAAAACAAACCAGAATTATTTTCAGCAAAGAAACCATGCCAAGTTTTAAGTGCATACTGTCCACTTGGCAGACACTGCAGCTGCTCAGATACCTATTCCCTAGGCATGTTAGTCTTCTGTCATCAAAATTAAAAGGTACATCACAGTCATTACACTGCCAATCTTCTTTCAATAGTTATATGTAGGATGTTAGATATAATAACAGTGGTGGTCCAGCAGGAGAAGCCTACATATGAACACCCAGAATCAAGACATGTCATAAGAATCAGTCCTTTCATAAGAAATATAATATATATATATATATATATATATCATGGCAAACTGAACTCTTCACATATTCAACAAGGGAAATATTTGTTTCTTCATCAATGAATTAGGTATTAGTGCTCAATCCAGAGTAAGTTTTCTAACTGCTTTTCAATATTATCTACTCAAGTTTGTCACCCATGAATTACAGAAAAATGAGTGAAATCTGTTTCCTTCTTCAGTTCTCAAAAATAGCCCCCAAAGCACCAAACCCCACCCACCCCCACAAAAAAAAACCCTTATTTTGATTCTAACCTCCAAAAAAGTGTATGATATAATGTGTCAACTGGGCACATAATTAAAGAATAATAGTGGTATACAGGCACATACCAAAAATTAGCCTTAGAGCTTATGGGCACTGCCTTACTCTGCAGAGGTACTTCTCTAGAGTGTTTTGAGAGTATCAAAGATGAAATCCCACTACCACCAAAGACAACTACTTTTGTTACCCATTCAGGTGATAAGCAGCAGCACTGAAATGTTTTGCAACTCAATTAAAAAGACAACTATTTTTGTTACCCATTCAAGTGATAAGCAGCAGCACTGAAATGTTTTGCAACTCAATTAAAAACACAGGAAAAGAAACAAGTATTTCCCTTTATTTATATATATGTATTTACCATACAGACTATCAATATGTACATGGATATTAAAGATTAAATATTAATAATAAGCAAAGACTCTATAATAAAGTAATTTATATTACTGTAACTTATTTGGAGGAATAAATTGGAACAAGAGGGGGACTGACTGCAATACTTCAAGTATTCCAGGTCGCTTTTAAATCAGTTAGCAGCAAGACAGCACATTATTTAAAAGTGATCATGAAATATATATTAAGAAGAGAGGTCTCTTATGTTATTCTTACTCCTTGGCCAGCTGTACATTGGTTGGTTTTGCTCCAATAGGGATCCCATGTTTGTGTAAAATGGTGATTAAAATCTCACGCATTTCGTTGTTGTAGGAGTCAAAGTCAAATACATTTCGAACCACACTTGCCAGTCCTTCAGATGGAAATCTCTGTGAAGAAACAAACATTTTCATTAATATTTTGACCTGGACTCTTCAAATGCATCAGTCTTAGTCAAGAGGTTCATATTTTCACAATTTAATATATAGTTATTCTCTGAAGTAATATATCAGCTGCTATGGTAGAATGGAAAACCACTGCTAGAAATAGGCTTGCATAAACATTTTTTAATGTGTGGTGTGCATGCCACAAAATATTTCAGCACTAGTGTTGGTACAAAGGCATGTGGAATTATGTCCTGGTTTTTCACACCTGTTTGTGATAAACCTATTAAGAACATCTGCATCATCACAGCTTAGCAAAATCCAAGACACTGTTGGATAAAGCTGCTCTACAGCCTGTGCCATGATGGTTACTATGACATAGAATCACAGAATCATAGAATCAACCAGGTTGGAAGAGACCTCCAAGATCATCCAGTCCAACCTAGCACCCAGCCATAGCCAGTCAACATAATCTTTATGGGAAGATGCTCTTATAAATACACTGCAGAGACAATTCTACATGTTGAAGACCAGAATTAGTGAGAGCACAGAGATGATCCTAACATCTTGATGCCACAGTAACCAAGATACTTGTTCACTGACCAGCCTCAGTGCTCAGCTGTGCTCTCAGGTAACAGTAGTTTTTTTTTGTCCAAAATGTTCAGCTCCTTTTTAAGAAAGCAAAAAAACCTCCAAAATGATCTGAAAGGCATCAACACAATAGCACAAAGAGAGTGTGGGCTGTGGAACTGCTGTAAGGGAAATTATTTAACAACATGACTAACTTCCCTCCTTCCTTCCTTTGGAGCAGCAATTTTATTGACTCATTTCCCTCCTTCCTCTTTCTTTGCTACCTGAAGACATACTCCTTTCTTCAGAGTAACCACTATGTTTATATTCATTGTTTATATTTGGCTGTTCCCAGCCTTTTATTATTCATAATGAAAAACAAGTTACAGTAAACAAAATGTTGCATCCTTTCAAAGAGACTGGGACCTTTAAAGCAAATGTTACAGAAGAAGAAATCACAGCTGTACATTGGCAATTCACTTGGATATTTACACTCACCTTTGACAGAGGTGAAAACTTAGCAGATGGGAAACATCCCTGCTGACCTGTGCCCAGTGTCTGGGTTGAAGTGACTATACTAACATGGTGAAGTGAAGAAGACTGATGCTGAAAGTAAGTGCCCTTAAAATGTAGCTCCTCCAGTCTTCAACTAGATACCATTCATACTCAAATAACAAAAGAATTAAGTCATAGAATCATAGAATCAACCAGGTTGGAAGAGACCTCCAAGATCAGCCAGCCCAACCTATCACACAGCCCTATCCAGTCAACTAGACCATGTACAAGCTCTGCAAGTTTGGCAAACAAATGCCTGTCAACTTGTAATGGATTGTAATAAACTACTCTGCTTACGTGTTTATTTGGATGGATTATGCAGCTTTTAGGTCTAAATTTTGTTAACTCTTTGCACAAAGTTATAAAGTTATCACTAATACAAAGAAAAAATAATGATGTCAAAGTAGTACAGTTTCCTTTGTCTCAAGATCTCACTGAACTTTAGGGAGTATGAAGAACAAAACTCTGTGTCTCCCAAGAAATCTAGAACTGATATTTAAAAGTAGTAATTCTAATGTCTATGTATATGGATGAATGTACATGATTCATAGAATCATAGAATCAACCAGGTTGGAAGAGACATCCAAACTCAGACAGCCCAACCTAGCACCCAGCCCTAGCCACTCAACTAGACCATGGCACTAAGTGCCTCAGCCAGTCTTCTCTTGAACACCTCCAGGGATGATGACTCCACCACCTCCCTGGGCAGCCCATTCCAATGCCAATCACTCTCTCTGGTGTCAAAGGCTTTGAGTATCTTCATGAGCATAAACAAAAATACATCATGTTACTTGGTTATACTACAGTGATAAAGCAGAGTAACAGTAGGTCAAGTAATTTCTAATCACAGAATCAATCAAGTTGGAAGACACCTTCAAGACCATTCAGTCCAACCTATCACACAGCCCTGTCCAATCAACTAGACCATGGCACTAAGTGCCTCATCCAGGCATTTCTTGAACACCTCCAGAGATGGTGACTCCACCATCAACCTGGGCAGCCCATACCAATGGCAAATTACTCTCTCTGTGAAACTTCCTCCTAACACCCAACCTATACCTCCTCTGGCACAACTTGAGAATTGCCTAATTAGATTAATATTTCCACTAAGTATTTTTTTCCAATCTAGAGTTCAGTAATTCAAGAAATTGTCTATAAAATAAGCAATTACTAATTTTATAATGTAAACAGGTCAAAATAAACCCACTCTTATTACAAACAGCATTAAGATAATATATATTTCAAACACTTTTGACAAGGAGTATTAATCAGTTTATAAAAAGACAGAAATCAGGCTCTACTGTAATTGTTATTCTTTTTAAGGTCATCATTAAATTAGAATTCACAATTTCACAGTTCAAATGTGTGTAGGATGTGACCATAGATCCTAAGTACCTAAGTTTTTTATCTGTCTAATATTCTCCTTAGAAAAAAATCCACTAGTGATCTGTTGCTGTTGTACAGCACGAGTTGGGTTTCCTCCAGGAAATGGTTAAACCCAGAAAGCTTCATAGCAGCATAAACTGCACAGTTGTACTATCCTGGAAGCATTATGTGCTGAATATGGAATATATAATGAAAGGCAGCATGAACATTGCATATTGTGTTCTCAGTATGGATGTGATAGTTCCTCACACAGTAGAAAAACAGACTGAGAATTCTTTTCTATCTAGAAATCATAGAATCAAAGAATCAACCAGGTTGGAACAGACCTCCAAGATCATCCAGTCCAACCTAGCACCCAGCCCTAGCCATTCAACCAGACCATGGCACTAAGTGCCTCAGCCAGGCTTTTCTTCAACACCTCCAGGGATGGTGACTCCACCACCTCCCTGGGCAGCCCATTCCAATGCCAATCACTCTCTCTGACAACAACTTCCTCCTGACATCCAGCCTGGACTTCCCCCAGCACAACTGGAGACTGTGTCCCCTTGTTCTGTTGCTGGTTGCCTGGGAGAAGAGACCAGCCCCCACCTGGCTACAGCCTCCCTTCAGGTAGTTGTAGACAGCAACGAGGTCCCCCCTGAGCCTCCTCTTCTCCAGGCTAAACACCCCCAGCTCCCTCAGCCTCTCCTCATAGGCTTTGTGTTCCAGGCCCTTCACCAGCTTTGTTGCCCTTCTCTGGACACCTTCCAGCACCTCAGCATCTCTCTTGAATTGAGGAGCCCAGAACTGGACACAGCACTCAAGGTGTGGCCTGAACATAGGGAGGAAATATCTGCCTGTGTACATCTGTAATCCATATCTCAGACCATCTGAACATGATTCCTTTAAAACACCAAACTTAAAAAATGCATGAACAATAAAAGAATCTTTTCCTAAAACTTCCAAGTGTTAAAACATTAGTTGTGATGAATTTTAGTATTCAATGCAATCTGATGTACTGTACCTGTAGATGTTTTACAATATTCACAACTTCTCTAGTTGAATAGGGATAGTTAATAATTCCTTGGTCAGCTAAGTTCCTGAGTTCTCCAAAAGCAGCCACCAGTTTCTGAAGAATTTGCTCTGGAACATCAGGACCATATTGTCTAAGCATAGCCAGTTCAGACTCTGGTTTGGGATTGTCAACAGCATGGCAACTGAAAATGTCCCCTAAAAAGAAAAAGAGCATCCAGTTAAGTAATTTACAAAGAGACTGCATCACAACAGCCCCTTTAAGTTTCACACAGGTCCTTAAGTGAAAAAGCAGTGGCTCAAGAGGATGCTGAGAACCTGCTTGTTTAAAAAACAAACCAAAACAAAACTACTTTGAAAAATGTGAAGGACAAACTTGCTGTGAAAAACATCAATGTTCCCAGAAACATGGGGATCTCTCCTGTCATTTTAATGAGGGTAATCATAAGGGAGAAATGAACTTCAAAAAAGAAACAACCTCAAATAAATGCAAGGGGGAAGAAAAAGGAAAACAGAAAAGAAAACAATAAACAGAATAAAAGTTCACAAATAGAAGAGCAGGGTGAATGGGACCAATCTATGAATAAGGGGGGCAAAAGTAATAATGTTGGGGTGATCAGTTTGGTCTAGAGGGCCTGTGTAAGGAAGGAAATTAGGTCATGAAAAAGAAACAGGCTACCTAGCTGGGTGAAATTCAGAGCCATGAGTCTCTGACATGGAATGCCTATTCAGGAGAACTACACCTGAAAAACCAAAAGCTATCATGCAATACAGAATTTGGTCTGCATCTGCTTTTTTAATGAGTGTTATTATTTCTTTCAGAATAAACACTGCAGCCAAAGAAAACAGGTAAAACCTCCACATCAATAACTAAGCTAACATAAATAACACAGCTACTGGAGTCTAAAGGGCTGTTCAGTTCAAAACCCTGGTGTTACACTGCCCAAGTCTTGCCAGAGGTTCACCTAGGCAAACACTGGACTATACAAAGCAACGAATTCTTCTTCACTTGCCTTTATGCAGTGTGGGTTCTTGCTCTTGCTGTGAGATAAAGCTGTAGGAAATCTTTGCTGAGTTTTAGAACCTACCAGGAGTTTTCTGAAAGGAGGATGCTGTTGATATGAAAAACTTTGATGTGAAATTTGGTCACCTTCATCTGAAACTAGGATGAATTCAATATCTTCTTAAAGATACATGTATTAATAAGGCCCACCACACACAATCATGTGCACTGAGACAAAGACTAAGCAGCAGGCAGAATAGTGCTAACACCAACTCTGCTGAAGAACTGTCCATCAAGCCTCTATCTCTTACACTGAAGAAGACAGCACCTGGCCTGTAGCTTGTTTGATATGAGGTAAAAAAGAATGGCAAGCAGTTGTGTTAAACATTCATGTAATGTATGACGCTGCTTACAGATCATGTTTTTCCTATACTTGCATATAATATATACACATTAACAAAGATTTCTTGTAAGCCTGTCTGCAGTGTTTGTCTAGATCTCATAAAACAAAGATGATGACATAGAGCTGCTCATTTCAAGGCAAGATTGGTCACTTTTGTTAGTCATGGAGCTGAATCGAAGTATCAATACGCATAAGGACGCCATCTCCTCGGGAAATCTAACCAGGAGAGTTATCTTATTAACCAATTCTATTAAGAGCCTAATTTAATCTGAATCACTTACCTAATGTACCAAAAAAGTCATTACCCAAGAAAGGAAATCCAGGTCTGTTTGCTAGAACTATCATTCTAAAATCAGGATGAATAACTATTACATTTTCTCTTCCCTCTACATGAGCACGATCTGGAAAAGAAAGAAAAATTATTCATTGCTTATTAGAGCTTTGCAATTAGGAATGAATTCAACACACACAATTAGATCAGATTTCTTAGAATTCTTCTCATCTAATTAGGTTCTTAGAAGAACAGTTACAAAAATAGGCTCAACAGCTCCTCAGGATGCCATTTAACCACGAGTATTCCAGGTTTCATTTCAAAGTTTGATAGTTCGGGTGATGAAAATTTGAGCCAAGTGTTTCATTTAAAACACAAAACCATAAAAATGCCCCCACCTGAGGACTGCCTGTCCTGTTTGCCTTTTTATACAAGTCTGATATTACCAGATCTGCTGAAATTCCTCCTGGTGGTTACAAAAATCAGTGAGAAGCCAGAGATACATGATTTTACATACGTGAAAACTCTGCTTCTCCAAAATCAATCAAATGATCCTACTTGTTTTCTTGCAGCAAACTTCCAGTAGCAGATAATTTGTTTTCCTCCTCTAGAAAACTACAATAATGATTGAGAGTGGCTAGCAAAGAATTTCAAAAATACTCACCTGCAGTCTACAGTGACAAGCAAAAGTCAAGCACTGTGCCATGTGAGTGCTGAATGATTGTTCTGCTCATCACACACAGTATCATCAGGGTTGGAAGAGACCTCACAGATCATCAAGTCCAACCCTTTACCACAGAGCTCAAGGCTAGACCATGGCACCAAGTGCCACGTCCAATCCTGCCTTGAACAGCTCCAGGGACGGCGACTCCACCACCTCCCCGGGCAGCCCATTCCAGTGTCCAATGACTCTCTCAGTGAAGAACTTTCTCCTCACCTCAAGCCTAAATCTCCCCGGCATAGCCTGAGGCTGTGTCCTCTTGTTCTGGTGCTGGCCACCTGAGAGAAGAGAGCAACCTCCCCCTGGCCACAACCTCCCCTCAGGTAGTTGTAGACAGCAATAAGGTCTCCCCTGAGCCTCCTCTTCTCCAGGCTAACCAATCCCAGCTCCCTCAGCCTCTCCTCGTAGGGCTGTGCTCAAGGCCTCTCCCCAGCCTCGTCGCCCTTCTCTGGACACGCTCAAGCATCTCAATGTCCCTCCTAAACTGGGGGGCCCACAACTGAACACAGGACTCAAGGTGTGGTCTAACCAGTGCAGAGTACAGGGGCAGAATGAGCTCCCTGCTCCTGCTGACCACACCATTCCTGATGCAGGCCAGGATGCCACTGGCTCGCTTGGATGAAACCCTAAATAATTCCACCTTAGATATACTCATATTTTCCATTTGCAATTTGATCAAATTACAGGCCAACTGTCCAGATGGGCATAACTGAGATCATAACTTGGTCAATCTGACCGTTATTTCTTATGGTGAATGGGAAGCAGAGAGGTCAACTGACAGTTCATTATATTTTTTTTTTGTTTATTTCTGGGGGTTGTTTTTTTCTAATTTTTCAGCAAAACTCATGAAAATGCTACTTGAAGAAAACTTCTGTGGCTGTTGGCAAAGTATTAATATCATTATAAAACCTTTAATGGTTAACCTTTTAACATCAAGTATTTACTCCATCTAGACACTTTTGGGTCCCTAGTTAGTAATGCAATTGCTGAAAATCAGCAAATAGTTACATTACAACCCTATGATCAGAGGCTGAGGGAGCTGGGAGTGTTCAGCCTGGAGAGGAGGAGGCTCAGGGGGGACCTCATTGCTGTCTACAACTACCTGAAGGGAGGCTGTAGCCAGGTGGGGTTGGTCTCTTCTGCCAGGCAACCAGCAATAGAACAAGGGGACACAGTCTCAAGTTGTGCTGGAGGAAGTCTAGGCTGGATGTTAGGAGGAAGTTGTTGCCAGAGAGAGTGATTGGCATTGGAATGGGCTGCCCAGGGACGTGGTGGAGTTACCGTCCCTGGAGGTGTTCAAGCAAAGCCTGGCTGAGGCACTTAGTGCCATGGTCTAGTTGACTGGATAGGGCTGGGTGCTAGGTTGGACTGGATAATCTTGAAGGTCTCTTCCAACCTGCTTGATTCTATGATTTTATGTAGATGATCAAACCCTTTCTACTTACTGGCAACAATTCGCCTTCCATCAGACAAAACCATTTCTCCACTTTCCACTAAAGTTTTTAAGATACAGGTAACATTTGTGGGTGCTTTGTCTGCTTCATCAATTACCAAAATATGTCCAAACTTCACTGCTTTTACCTAGAAAAGAATTGAAACATCACAACCCTCACAAACAAACAAACAAACCCACACATCACCACCCCCCCAAAAAAAGCCACCCAAAAAACCCAAGCCTGTAAGAAACTGTTACTGATTTCTCAGTCAGTAGTAGTGACATCTCACTGGCACCAAGTAAGAAAGGGACTCAGAACTGAGATAAGCTATGGCTGAACTGCAGCAGAGAAGAGAAGGCAAATGAAACAAGAAAGGTGACTGTCTGAGATGGAGATGGAAAGGGCTGTACTAAGAAGGAAAGTGAGGAGCCCGGCTGAGAATGAACTGGGAGTGCTGACAGAGAAATGCAAAAGCAGCTTGCATCTAGACTGTCAGCACATAGCTGAAAGAACTGAAGAAGGGCTGCAAGAGCTGTCTGGAGCCCAGCTTAGCAGGTAGGTGTGGTATGCCAAAAAAGTGGAAGAGGAAAATACCACTCTGCCAGTTAGAATGTTTCAGGTAAATGCTACATTATTTTCCATACTCATTTTATGTGTGCAGACCACCAAGACTATCATTTTATTCACACCTGGCACAGCAAAGGTGACCAAAGCTGATGAAATTTTACCAGACTCACTGACACAAGTCACAACCTATTTTCCTGTTTGAAAAGCCAGCATGTTTAACTACTTGTTTTAAATGGAAAACAGTGCCAAATACACAGTCCTAATGTTACTACTGACCAGTGGTGAATCTTCATATACAATAAGACCATCTTTAACTGAAGGTTGTAGGGTAAGGCTTTGTACAGTGGTATCCCTGAAAGGAGAAGAAACAACACCAATTAAAAAAGGATAGCAATTTTAGTTACTACAAAGTGTAAAATGAATACATGAAAAAACTGAAGGCTTATTTTTTTTTCCAAGAGGAGAAAATATATTCTGTTTTCTAAACCCTTGAAAAACATGAACAAATAACACTGTGCCAGTTCAGTGGTCAAAGGTGACATCCCTGTTTCTGCTCTAAGTTCTCAATTTCTCATAAACCCTGGAAGCAAAACCACTGAATGGGAATCTGTACATTTTGCATCTATGCACATGGTTACTGTTACTAACATGCTAGTTAGAATCATAGAATCATCATAGAATCAAGCAGGTTGGAAGAGACCTCCAAGATCATCCAGTCCAACCTAGCACCCAGCCCTAGCCACTCAACTAGACCATGGCACTAAGTGCCTCAGCCAGGCTTTGCTTCAACACCTCCAGGGATGGTGACTCCACCACCTCCCTGGGCAGCCCATTCCACAGCTTCACTCTGTGAAGAGCTTCCTCCTAATATCCAGCCTACACCTCCCCTGGCACAGCTTGAAACTGTGTCCCCTTGTTCTGTTGCTGGTTGCCTGGCAGAAGAGACCAACCCCCACCTGGCTACAACCTCCCTTCAGGCAGTTGTAGACAGCAATGAGGTCCCCCCTGAGCCTCCTCTTCTCCAGGCTAAACACCTCCAGCTCCCTCAGCCTCTCCTCATAGGGTTTGTGCTCCAGGCCCCTCACCAGCTTTGTTGCCCTTCTCTGGACATCTTCCAGCACCTCAACATCTCTCTTGAACTGAGTGTCCCAGAACTGGACACAGCACTCAAGGTGTGGCCTGAGCAGTGCTGAGTACAGGGGCAGAATAACCTCCCTTGTCCTACTGGCCACACTGTTCCTGATGCAGCCCAGGATGCCATTGGCTCTCTTGGCCACCTGGGCACACTGCTGCCTCATCTTCAGCCTACTATCCACCAGTACCCCCAGGTTCCTTTCTTCCTGGCTGCTCTCCAGCCACTCTGTCCCCATAAAACCCATCAGCAGAGCCTTACGCTGCTTGTCAGCCACATGCCAGTTGATAGGTAAGGTTGGTAACCTTTGCACTGCACATGAAATCTGATGCAACAAAAATCTCTTACCTTTCACAGCCATGCCATATAATAAAACTGTTTGCTTAAGCTAAGCTGACTCACTGTTCCAAATACCCACCTTAGTTATATCTTTAATTTTGTAACACCTTCTAAAGAACTAACAATATTCTGATAAGCTCCACGGGCACAGGAAATCAAACACAGTACTGTTTGCAGCAAACTATTACATGGCCAGCTTCCAATCACAGCTTTAAACTGACAGCATAGCATGCACATTTCCTTTATTTGAAACTGCTGTCAGCAGGATTTCTGTCCCTAACAACTAATAAATTCTTGTTTAGTTTTAAACTCATGACTGATTTATTCTAGCACTTCCCCTGCAGAGGAATAAAGCATAGGGTGGAAGAGATTTTGAATGTTTAGCTGCTTCATCTGCCCTTTTAATCTAGGAGGGGGAAGGTTACAAAGCTGGGACCACCTTCACTTCATTTAACCCCATCAAACATGGTCAGTCACATGTAGCAACACTCCTGAGAACAGTTCTATTTGAATTGTACTCACTTGCAACACACAACTTTTTTAAACCGCTACAATAAGCAGTAGTATTAATTTATTATCTCAGAAAACCTACTGGAGACATAAACTCAAACCTTCTATTAGCATCCTGCTAGCCTATCCATTTCAATGCTGGGCAAAGCAACCAACAATGAACCAAAAACTAAAAATAAACCAGTACATTTTGTTTCCTGAACACAGATTATTTAGGGATTAAACTCTCAGACTGTACAAAGCAGCCTACCTCCAGTGCCAGTTATCATAGAATCAACCAGGTTGGAAGAGACCTCCAACATCATCCAGTCCAACCTAGTACCCAGCCCTAGCCACTCAACTAGACCATGGCACTAAATGCCTCAGCCAGTCTTCTCCTGAACACCTCCAGGGATGGTGACTCCACCACCTCCCTGGGCAGCCCATTCCAATGCCAATCACTCTCTCTGCCAACAACTTCCTCCTAACATCCAGCCTAGAATTCCCATAGCACAACTTCAGACTGTGTCCCCTTGTTCTATTGCTGGTTGCCTGGCAGAAGAGACCAACCCCCACCTGGATACAGCCTCCCTTCAGGTAGTTGTAGAGAGCAATGAGGTCCCCCCTGAGCCTCCTCTTCTCCAGGCTAAACAACCTCAGCTAATCATTTCTGGGTCAAGCTTATGCAGATACAGAAAAAATTAATATGTGTAAACCAAACCTTAGAGTATATGAAGGCACAGTCACAGTTACTAAGGAATTAATCCAAGGAGGAAAAGAAAAAAGGATATGTCAAACCTGAACTGTGATCTCTTTAAAGCAATAGAAAGGTGAGAAACAGATCTAAGGAAAGTATAAGCCAAGAGTAAGGCAAATTAAGGTGAAGCACTACAGGATGCTTCCCAGATCACTAATTTGCACTAAGCAGCCAATGCATGAGCAAATAAAATGAACACACCATGGCAGGAAAGAAAGATCTGTGGTGGTGTGGATGGGCACAGGTGGCAACAGGAGAAAAGCCACAAATGTCAAATGGTATTTTACTGTAACACAAAACAGTGTATTTTACTTTTGGCAAGCGAGTTAATCCTCCAGTTCTGCACAAACTGCACACAACCCTCTTGATATGGAAGAGTAGAATCATAGAATCAACCAGGTTGGAAGAGACCTCCAAGATCATCCAGTCCAACCTATTCCCCAGCCCCAGCCAGTAACCTGTGGTTGCTATCTCCAGCAGCTTATACACATCCTTATGACGCTATCATTCTTCAGGGAAGACAAAACTGCATCTCTGGGGGAAGTCAACAATGGAGGAGTTTACAGTTTACTTAGATGCTATCATAACAGTTGAAAAAATCATTGCAGAAGGTATAAAATTTACAGAAGCTAAGATTTAAGATGTCAGTTGTTCTAACTTTTATTCTTATTTATCTACAATTTCCTCTTTTTTTTTTCTACTTTGGTGTTATTCAGCACTAACATATAAAAGAAATGTTTCAGGGTTAGGGCTAATTCTGCTAGCTTGATTACAGAATCAATCAGGTTGGAAGAGACCTCCAAGATCATCCTTTCCAACCTAGCACCCAGCCCTATCCAGTCAACTAGAGCATGGCACTAAGTGCCTCAGCCAGTCTTCTCTTGAACACCTCCAGGGATGGTGACATAAGTGAATGCAAAACTCCTGCACTTGCTTAGGTTATTGCAGTCAGCCAAATCTATAGAAATTATTTTGCCTGAGTTAGTACAGATAAATGTTCTTTTCCTTTCAGAATCATAAACCATGCAATTAGATGTCATTTCTTTCTGTTCTACAGAAATCTAACAGGATCTAAACATAGCAAAGCATGGCTAAAAATAACTTGCCTCCTTAGGGTTTGTCTTCTTAAATTTTCACTTCAGAATGAATTGTGTCAATGAGAAGACACTGAAATACATAATAATAAAGATATGCCAGATCTGAAATAGTCCTGAACAAGTCAGTATGCAGGCTTTTCTAAATGTAAAATATGTCTGGCACTCAAGATACTGGACTGGAATTTCATTCCCACAGAAGAGGAACTGAAAACTGTAATTCACATTCACTGATTAATAGACCTGTCTTGATATTAACTGAGCTCTAGGACATGAATATAAAAACCTCCTAATCTCATCACATTTGGCACCTAAGATGAAACCAGCTCTGACACAAAGAAGTGAGACTGTAGGAGTGCAGAAGTGAGAAAAGCTGTCTGACATGCTATCATCCTACTCAACTGAACTGTGTTGTCTCCTCCTAATTCTTTTGAATCAACCGGGTTGATTCAGCTTCAGCCAGGAGGAGGTTGCTCTCTTCTCTCAGGTGGCCAGCACCAGAACAAGAGGACACAGCCTCAAGCTACGCCAGGGGAAATTTAGGCTTGAAGTGAGGAGAAAGTTCTTCACTGAGAGAGTCATTGGACACTGGAATGGGCTGCCCGGGGAGGTGGTGGAGTCGCCGTCCCTGGAGCTGTTCAAGGCAGGATTGGACGTGGCACTTGGTGCCATGGTCTGGCCTTGAGCTCTGTGGTAAAGGGTTGGACTTGATGATCTGTGAGGTCTCTTCCAACCTTGGTGATACTGTGAGTCAAAATAGTTAGGAAAAGCTAGGTAGCCTTTTTTGTTGTGGCCACCAACACACAAATACACAACACAGACATCATTATTCTCAGTATCTTCCTCTAACACAGCAGTGCAGCTTAAGAGGCACTTGCTTCAGCAACAGCCTGCTACAGAGAGAGCCCTTCTGGGTTGTACACTACTGAAAATAGACCTGCAGAGCTGTATCAGCATTTAAATTGTTTTATATGGTCCTATGGACTTCAGCAAGGCCTTTGACACTGTCTGCGACAACAAGCTCCGAGCCAAGATTCACTCTGTGCTGGGTCAAGAACTGGCTGGATGGCAGAGCCCAGAGAGTGGTGGTGAATGGTGCCACGTCCAGTTGGCAGCTGTCACCAGTGGTGTGCCCCACGGGTCAGTGCTGGGCCCAGTTCTGTTCAACATCTTTACTGATGATCTGGATGAGGGCATTGAGTCCAGCATCAGTAAGTTTGCAGATGACACCAAGCTAGGAGCAGGTGTGGAGCTGTTGGAAGGTAGGAGAGCCCTGCAGAGGGACCTGGACAGGCTGCATGGGTGGGCAGAGGCCAAGGGGATGAGATTGAACAAGGCCAAGTGCAGGGTACTGCACTTTGACCATAACAACCCCAAGCAATGCTGGGGACTGAGTGGCTGAGAGCAGCCAGGAAGAAAGTGACCTGGGGGCACTGGTGGGTAGTAGGCTGAAGATGAGCCAGCAGTGTGCCCAGGTGGCCAAGAGAGCCAATGGCATCCTGGCCTGCATCAGGAACAGTGTGGCCAGCAGGACAAGGGAGGTTATTCTTCCCCTGTGCTCAGCACTGGTCAGGACACACCTTGAGTGCTGTGTCCAGTTCTGGGCTCCTCAATTCAAGAGAGATGTTGAGGTGCTGGAAGGTGTCCAGAGAAGGGCAACAAAGCTGGTGAGGAGCCTGGAACACAAAGCCTATGAGGAGAGGCTGTGTCTACCTGAAGGGAGGTTGTAGCCAGGTGGGGTTGGTCTCTTCTCCCAGGCAACCAGCAATAGAACAAGGGGACACAGTCTCAAGTTGTGCCAGGGGGAAGTCTAGGCTGGATGTTAGGAGGAAGTTGTTGGCAGAGAGAGTGATTGGCATTGGAATGGGCTGCCCAGGGAGGTGGTGGAGGCACCATCCCTGGAGGTGTTCAAGCAAAGCCTGGCTGAGGCACTTAGTGCCATGGTCTGGTTGACCGGATAGGGCTGGGTGCTAGGTTGGACTGGCTGATCTTGGAGGTCTCTTCCAACCTGGTTCATTCTATGATTCTATATTCTTTCAAGAGAAGATTATCACATGCAGTTCTGAGCAAAAGTACACTGTTAATTCTACAGTATCAGGTAGATCTGCATCTTCAGCAAAGGAAGTTATTCCTTCCCAAACAACTTGCTTGGTTTTTTTAATTAGAGTTCTAAAGATCTGAAAGCAATAAACCTGAAAGGGTAGTTTTAAATGGTCTCAATAGGGCAAACAGTTAATTAAATTTTATACTGATTATGTGTGCTGAAAAAACATGGAAAGAAAATTAACATCTGAAGATTAATGGGCAGCTTGTAGTAAGTATTGCTTGTAGGAACACCATAAGCTCATTTTCCAAACCCAGAGCTCTCCATTAATTTAATTGTTAAAGATCACACCTAAATTACATTTATTCTGAACCAGATAACACATGTAAAGTAGGTAATTTTTGAAAGAAAATATAATGAGATGATTGTGATTTATTAGGGCTGGAAAGCAGCCAGGAAGAAAGGGACCTGGGGGGTACTGGTAGAGAGTAGGCTGAAGATGAGGCAGCAGTGTGCCCAGGTGGCCAAGAGAGCCAATGGCATCCTGGCCTGCATCAGGAACAGTGTGGCCAGTAGGACAAGGGAGGTTATTCTGCCCCTGGACTCAGCACTGGTCAGGCCACACCTTGAGTGCTGTGTCCAGTTCTGGGCCCCTCAATTCAAGAGAGATGTTGAGCTGCTGGAAGGTGTCCAGAGAAGGGTTACAAAGTGGTGAGGGGCCTGGAGCACAAACCCTATGAGGAGAGGCTGAGGGAGCTGGAGGTGTTTAGCCTGGAGAAGAGGAGGCTCAGGGGGGACCTCATTGCTGTCTACAAGTACCTGAAGGGAGGTTGTAGCCAGGTGGGGGTTGGTCTCTTCTGCCAGGCAACCAGCAACAGAACAAGGGGACACAGTCTCAAGTTGTGCTGGGGAAAGTCTAGGCTGGATGTTAGGAGGAAGTTGTTGGCAGGGAGAGTGATTGGCATTGGAATGGGCTGCCCAGGGAGGTGGTGGAGTCACCGTCCCTGGAGGTGTTCAAGCAAAGACTGAATGAGGCACTTAGTGCCATGGTCTAGTTGACTGGCTAGGGCTGGGTGCTAGGTTGGACTGGGTGATCTTGGAGTTCTCTTCCAACCTGGTTGATTCTACGATTCTATGAACTAGAAAAGACAGAATATAAAATGCAGTAATTTAAAAAATAAACCCTGTATCACACTTGCAAATCATCAATCACAAGAACAAACACAGTAACTTGGACAGGAAGATGCAAAAAACATTGGTAAATACTTGGAAAGGAAATGGAACATCAGGAAAACCAGGATAAGACAGTGTAGTGTCTTCTAAAATAAAAATAAGCCTATCAGGTAACAAATGGAAATCCCAGAGCAGTTAATATTTTACTGACAGTCATGAAACATCAAATTGACACCAAAGCCTGCTTTAGGATATAGGTTAATACCTACAAGACTGAAAAACCTGTTACTGCTACTTGGAAAAAAAGACATCATGTGGAGAAATTAATTTTAATATAGTTAATTGAAAGGTATAAACTCTTTTAAATAAAAGCTGAACAAGAAAACTTCCTTTGTTCTCTATTTTCATTAAAAGGTAAACTGTATTTATAAAGCAGCTTTACCTTTCTTTGACCTTACTGAGTTCAACTCTCATGTGCCACAAGCCACTAACACTTTGTGTATAGTCCTTTATGAAGATTTGTATTCTCTTTTCTGACAGTGAACTAATTTCCTAGATTGCTTTCTCAATACACAGAAAAGGAACACTTAGACAGAACTAATTGTTTCATATATTCTGAGGCTTCAGCAGTACAATATCCATGCATAAACTATCAATAAATTATTGATGTAGATTACACTGCACTCTACTCACCAAAAGCTTCTATTTCTGCTAGTAATGGCAATGGTCTTACACACTATAACTGGACAATGTGATCTAGTTGAGGATGTCCCTGCTTACTGCAGAGGGGGTTGTAGCCAGGTGGGGGTTGGTCTCTTCTGCCAGGCAACCAGCAACAGAACAAGGGGACACAGTCTCAGGTTGTGCCAGGGGAAGTCTAGGCTGGATGTTAGGAGGAAGTTGTTGTCAGAGAGAGTGATTGGCATTGGAATGGGCTGCCCAAGGAGGTGGTGGAGTCACCATCCCTGGAGGTGTTCAAGCAAAGCCTGGATGAGGCATTTAGTGCCATGGTCTGGTTGACTGGCTAGGACTGGGTGCTAGGTTGGACTGGATGATCTTGGAGGTCTCCTCCAACCTGGTTGATTCCATGATTTTATATTAAGCAATGCAACTGCATTAGGTTCTTGCAGCTCCTTTTGTGGTCTGTGTTCTGCCTACCATAACAGGTGTTTGTTCAAACAAAAGAACAAATTAAACTTCAGAAAGAAGAATTTGAAACCATAAGAAACGAGGTTACAAACACAAAGCATGATAATGTAACACATTCTTACCTGTGCAGCTGTAAATACTCTCTGGGCCTGTTTAAGAGGTGAAGGAATCTGTCTACGACCTTGTTTTTCCCAACACCCTGCAGTAAATAAAGAGAATACTGAGATCTAATATAGATCCAAGCATTTAAGTACTATGAACAAAGAAAAGATAACTGCCCAAACTATTAACACACTCTCCATAATCCTTTAGAGGCAAATGCTATTTCACTCCACATGAAAGAATTTCAGACACCATTAAATAATATTTGTTCAGCTTCACATACATTTGCAAAACATTTATCTATTTTATTAGTAATAACCAGAAACAGGATTGTGTCCTTAAAGTTATGTCATACTTGCCAATGCATCTTTTTAACTGCCACACAGTATCTAGCAGCAGTCACTTCTGAAAGCTGTCACTGGTAATAAAGTTCTTTACTGCTTTGAAATTGTGCTAATACATTCTCAACATAGCCATTTGGGAGGAAATAGGCAGTTTCAGGAACTCTATGAGAAGCATCAAAAGGAACCAGTAAAATTCTTTAGTAGGGCACAAGGTCAGTTCTATTGCCATGTAGAACCATAGAATCAATGAGGTTGGAAGAGACCTCCAAGATCAGCCAGTCCAACCTAGCACCCAGCCCTAGCCACTCAACCAGACCATGGCACTAAGTGCCTCAGCCAGGCTTTGCTTGAACACCTCCAGGGACGCTGACTCCACCACCTCCCTGGGCAGCCCATTCCAATGCCAATCACTCTCTCTGCCAACAACTTCCTCCTAACATCCAGCCTAGACTTTCCCCTGGCACAACTTGAGACTGTGTCCCCTTGTTCTGTTGCTGGTTGCCTGGGAGAAGAGACCAACCCCCACCTGGCTACAACCTCCCTTCAGGCAGTTGTAGACAGCAATGAGGTCCCCCCTGAGCCTCCTCTTCTCCAGGCTAAACACCTCCAGCTCCCTCAGCCTCTCCTCATAGGCTCTGTGTTCCAGGCCCCTCAATAGCTTTGTTGCCCTTCTCTGGACACCTTCCAGCACCTCAACATCTCTCTTGAATTGAGGGGCCCAGAACTGGACACAGCACTCAAGGTGTGGCCTGAGCAGTGCTGAGTACAGGGGCAGAATAACTTCCCTTGTCCTACTGGCCACACTGCTCCTGATGCAGGCCAGGATGCCATTGGCTCTCTTAGCCACCTGGGCACACTGCTGCCTCATCTTCAGCCTACTATCTACCAGTAACCCCAGGTCCCTTTCTTCCTGGCTGCTTTTCAGCCACTCAGTCCCCAGCCTGTATTTCCTATTACTTGCAGTCAGATACTTAAATTTCACCCTAAATGGGTGAATAAACAGGACTTCTCCTTGGGTCAAGCACAAAACACCAGCCAGCTGTGGCCAGTACAAAGATGAAGCAGATCAACAAGCTACATCAGGGGAAATTTAGGCTCAAGGTGAGGAGAAAGTTCTTCACTGAGAGAGTCATTGGACACTGGAATGGGCTGCCCGGGGAGGTGGTGGAGTCGCTGTGCCTGGAGCTGTTCAAGGCAGGATTGGACGTGGCACTTGGTGCCATGGTCTAGCCTTGAGCTCTGTGGTAAAGGGTTGGACTGGATGATCTGTGAGTTTTCTTCCAACCTTGATGATACTGTGATACTGTAACATATTAAATCTATGTAAAACATGCTCAAATGGTTGATGTAATTGAAAAAAAAAAAAAAAGGTCTGGCTTTCATGTGCACAAATGGAACATCCTAAAATTACACCTGAAAAGATTATTTTTTCCAACTACAATATAACAATAGATTTGTTTCCTTCTCTCTCCTGTTCCAACAGAGAAAACATACCAAATAGCTGGGTTTGTGTATTTCTATCTGTGTTTCTGTGTTGTTAGCTCTAAGTGTATTAAAAAGAGTGCACCTAGCTTCTGAGAGGATGATTAAAGAACACAGGTGGAGGACCACTATGAAGGAAGGAAAATAGCACAGTAAAGTACACAGTGAAGCCAATGGGAGCTGTGCCATGACCACATCTTGTCCTCTCCTCGTTTGTGTTTGTGCATCTCTGCACACTTTCTTTTCTTTCATGGTGAATTGTACCTTGATTTCAGAACAGGACAGGCTTTTTTTAAAGGTGCATGCAGTATCCAAAACACAAAAGGCACTCCCCCACCAGATTTTAGCTGTTAGAAACATGTTATCATTGCCCAACTCCTGGATTGAACTGCTTCAGAGTACATTATGTGCCTTCACAGAGGCTGTGGTGTACCACATAAAATCCTTGGCTGGCAACAGTAGCTGCAGCAAAGTTCAAGTCAAAGCTTCTTGATTTCCATCCCTCCACATTCCTGCTTCATGACAAGCTACCACTTCTTTTTTGGCTCAGTTACTGTTGAGAGAGGCATGATATAAGAGAAAGGAAGGAAGAGACCAAAGCTATTCAGAAGACTCTTTAGCACCATAAAAACCTGCAAAAGAAAGTGCTTGTATGAGTTTATTCTTTAAGCACTATCCATTAATGTAAGGCCAAGACAAGTAGATTTATTCCAGTTTCACCTGAGGCACAGAATATGCCTGGTAGTCTTCCTCAGGTAAACAAGAGATGTGGAAACTACTAACCTATTTAGGAAAAAAACTCACTGAAATGAGTTATTGGCAGCTCAGAAACAAGTGATGGCAATGAGTCCAAGCCACCCTTCTTCACAGAATCACAGAATCGACCACGTTGTAACAGACCTTCAAGAACAGAGTCCAACCTATCATCTAATACCTTCTAATTAACTAAACAATGGCACTAGGTACCTCATCCAGTCTCCTTTTAAACATCTCCAGAGATAGTGACTCCATCACCTCCCCAGGCAGCCCATTCCAATGGGCAATCACTCTTTCTGTGAAGAACTTCCTAATATCCATCCTAAACCTTGCCTGGGAGAAGAGACCAACCCCCACCTGGCTACAGTCTACCTTCAGGTAGTCATAGAGAGCAGTAAGGTCTGCCCTGAGCCTCCTCTTCTCCAGGCTGAAGAACCCCAGCTCATTCAGCCTCTCCTCACAGGGCTGTGCTCCAGCCCCGTCACCAGCCTTGAGGTCCTTCTCTGGACACCTTCCAGCACCTCAACATCTCTCTTGAATTGAGGGGCCCAGAACTGGACACAGCACTCAAGGTGTGGCCTGACCAGTGCTGAGTACAGGGGCAGAATGACCTCCCTTGTCCTGCTGGCCACACTGTTCCTGATCCAGGCCATTTGCTTTTTTGGCCACCTGGGCACACTGTTGGCTCATGTTCAGCTGGCTGTCAATCAGTACTCTCAGGTCCCTTTCCTCCTGGCTGCTCTCCAGCAACTCTGTCCCCAGCCTGTAGCACTGCTTGAAGTTGTCACGGCCAAAGTGCAGAACCCTGCACTTGGCCTTGCTAAAATCCATGGTGTTGGACTGTGCCCATTTATCCAGCCTGTGCAGGTCCCTCTGCAGAGCTCTCCTACCCTCTGACAGATCAACTCTTGCTCTAAACTTGGAATCATCTGCAAACTTACTGATGTTGGATTCAATCCCCCTCGTCCAGATTATCAATGAAGATATTGAACAGGACTGGGCCCAGCACTGATCCCTCAGGCCCACCACTAGTGACAGCTGCCAACTGGATGTGGCACCATTCACCACCACTCTCAGAGCCTGGCCATCCAGCCAGTTCCTAACCCAGCACAGAGTGCCCCTGTCCAAGTCATGGGCTGCCAGCTTGGCCAGGAGTTTGCTATGGTAGCCAGTGTCAAAGGCCTTGCTGAAGTCCAGGTAGACTACTTCCACGGTCTGCCCCACATCTAACAGGCAGGTCACCTGGTCATACAAAGAGATCAGGTTGGTCAAGCAGGACCTGCCCCTCCTAAATCCCTGCTGGCTGGGTCTGATCCCCTGGCCATCCTGCAGGTGCCCTGGGATTGCACTCAGGATGATCTGCTCCATTATCCTGCATGGCACTGAGGTCAGGCTAACAGGTCTGGATCCTCCCTTCTGACCCTTCCTGTGGATGGGCACCACACTGGCCAGTTCCCAGTCATCTGGGACCTCTGCAGTGAGGCAGTGCTGCTGATAAATGATGGAGAGTGGCTTGGCAAGCTCATCTGCCAGCTCTTTCATCACCCTAGGATGGATCTCATCTAGTCCCATAAACTTGTAAGGATCCAGGAGGCTCAACATGTCCCTAATTGCTTCCTTCTGAATTACAGGGCAGCTGTTCTGCTCCCTGGCCCCACCATTTCAGGAGGCCAGCTGGCCTGAAGATAATCTCTTTTAGTCTTGAAAACTGAGGTGAAGGAGGTGTTAGGAACCTCTTCCTTTTCCTCATGACTTGTTACTACATACCCCTCTCCATCCAATAAAGAGCAGAGGTCATCCCTGCCCCTCTTTTTGGCATTAATGTATTTATAAAACCATGTTTTATTATCATTTCCAGCAGTGGCCAGTCTAAGTTCTAATTGGGCTTTTGCCTCTGCAATTTTCTTCCTACAAGACCTAGCAAGATCCTTACATTTTCCTGAGTTACCTCCCCCTCTTTCCCAAGGTGATACGCCCTCTTTTTTCCCCTTAATTCCTTCACAAGTCCCTCACCCATCAGGGCTGGTCATCTTCCCCTTTGGCTCTGCTTTCAGCACTTTCCAACAGCCTGTTCTTGTGCCTTCAAGACTTCTTTCTTGAAGTAGGTGCAACCTTCCTGGACCTCTCAGTACAGACTCAGTAGCGAGGATCAAACTGAACTGTGTGGGCACTCACATAGCTATCAGTCAACTGTGTGAGCAGAAAGAATCCTAACTACCTTTCATAGGAATACACTAAAAAACTGAGTTGAACTTGAACTGGATTGAGGATGCAGTATCGCAGTATCACAGTATCACAGTATCACCAAGGTTGGAAGAGACCTCACAGATCATCAAGTCCAACCCTTTACCACAGGGCTCAAGGCTAGACCATGGCACCAAGTGCCACGTCCAGTCCTGCCTTGAACAGCTCCAGGGACGGCGACTCCACCACCTCCCCGGGCAGCCCATTCCAGTGTCCAATGACTCTCTCAGTGAAGAACTTTCTCCTCACCTCCAGCCTAAATTTCCCCTGGCAGTTTGCAATTACTGCAGCCTGAGGTAATTTTCAGAGGCCAAAGCAGTTTGCCATTAATACCTGCTGAATGTCATTTATATATGCACTGTTGCAGTTACTTAGTTCAACAGAAATATAAACATGCTAATTAGAGAGAAAAGCACATCTGTGCTGGTGGTGGAACTGAATAAAAATACTTCAGAAAGCAAATATTAGACTATTTTTATTCCAGCAGACATATGGGACAACTGCAATAGAAAAATCATAGAATCAACCAGGTTGGAAAAGACCTCCAAGATCAGCCACTCCAACCTAGCACCCAGCCCTAGCCAGTCAACTAGACCATGGCACTAAGTGCCTCAGCTAGGCTTTTCTTCAACACCTCCAGGGATGGTTCCCTCAAAATGGGAAGTAAATGTCTGCACTAAAGAATAGCAAAAAGAAAATGAAGCAATTAGATGGAAAAATACTCCTTCAGTTATAAATCCTCCTAACTGACACTGTAAACACTTGTTACCAAGGATAAAATGACTTAATCTTCTAGCAGTAACTGTAGTTTCAAATACAAACAAGGTTGTTACAGGTCCCAGGAGGCATCCTGCAATTCATGACACAGCTAATACAGTAGTGGGATGAATTTCTTCATTACACAGCCAGAATAAAGTCAATAAAGTTACACTCCAAAAGCAAGGGACCCAGGGTTTTTGAAATGAAGAGTTTGTTTCTTAGGAAAAAAAATACTATTGGGAAAAAAAAAAATCTAAATCACACTATCTGGCTTTATTTTTAAGTGACTTGCAGGTCATACTGAAGCAGTTAAAGAGGTTGCTATCTTGTGCTCTTCAGTGCTGCCTTTCAGCTGAGACAGAATCACAGAATGTTAGGGGTTTGAAGGGACCAACCCCTCTGCCAGACTCACACCTTCTCTATTTCTACACACATCCACCCTGCTCAACAAAGCAGCTGTTTCATTACAGAACAGTGAAACAAATGTTGAAACTGGTGGGAGAAAAAAAAAAGGCAGGTTTTAACTTGTTCACCGTTGGGAACTGCCATTGTTAATTTTAAAACAACATTATTAGAGAATTAAAGACAACTGTGACTTTTTCACACATTTTAGTATACAAAACCCTCATATCTGAGTTCATAGGACAGTCACACAGGCAGCACCTTTATCTGTGTGACTTCACAGGAACAGTCACACAGGCAGCACCTTTATCTGTGTGACTTCATAGGAACAGTCACATATAGACAGCATCTTTATCTGTGTGACTTCATAGGAACAGTCACATATAGGCAGCATCTTTATCTGTGTGACTTCATAGGAACAGTCACATATAGGCAGCATCTTTATCTGTGTGACTTCATAGGAACAGTCACATATAGGCAGCATCTTTATCTGTGTGACTTCATAGGAACAGTCACATATAGGCAGCATCTTTATCTGTGTGACTTCATAGGAACAGTCACATATAGGCAGCATCTTTATCTGTGTGACTTCATAGGAACAGACACATATAGACAGCATCTTTATCTGTGTGACTTCATAGGAACAGTCACACAGACAGCACCTTTATCTGTGTGACTTCATAGAACAGTCACATATAGACAGCACCTTTATCTGCGTGACTTCATAGGAACAGTCACACAGACAGCACCTTTATCACAGAAATCATGGCTGAACAAATGGAAATGTAAGAAAATGAAAACACTTCTGCTACTGTATGGTTTGTAACACTGGGTCTGGACTGAGCCACCTTCTATGCTCTCCAGTTGCCTGTGTCTGCCAACAAAAGCATTCACAACAGTCACTGTCACTTGGAGGTGTTGAAGAAAAGCCTGGCTGAGGCACTTAGTGCCATGGTCTAGTTGACTGGCTAGGGCTGGGTGCTAGGTTGGACTGAATGATCTTGGAGGTCTCTTTCCAACCTGCCTGATTCTATGACTCTATGTGCATTTTGATTGAGGCTGCTATTTTTACACCAGAGGATACACCTCTGATTTTGTCATCACCAGACTAACAAGAAGCATCTATAGAAAAGTCTTTCTAACACTCCAGGTGTTATTAAGCTCATCACTCCCTGCTGGGAGCAAGTGTGAATCATGCAGTGTCATAATTGCAGAAGGTGTGTCACCAGACAACACTAGATGTTGCTAACCAGAGGACCACTGCAATAGACACTAAGAGATGTTGAGGTGCTGGAAGGTGTCCAGAGAAGGACAATGAAGCTGTTGAGAGGCCTGGAGCACAAAGCCTATGAGGAGAGGCTGAGGGAACTGGGGGTGTTTAGCCTGGAGGAGGCTCAAGGCAGACCTCATTGCTGTCTACAACTACCTGAAGGGAGGTTGTAGCCAGGTGGGGGTTGGCCTCTTCTTGCAAGCAGCAACAGAACAAGGGGACACAGACTCAAGTTGTGCTGGGGTAGGTATAGGCTGGATGTTAGGAGGAAGTTGTTGGCAGAGAGAGTGATTGGCATTGGACTGGGCTGCCCAGGGAGGTGGTGGAGTCACTGTCCCAGGAGGTGTTCAAGAAAAGCCTGGCTGAGGCACTTAGTGCCATGGTCTGGTTGACTGGCTAGGGCTGGGTGCCAGGTTGGACTGGGTGATCTTGGAGATCTCTTCCAACCTGGTTGATTCTATGATTCTAGGCACTGAGGATAATACGTTTCCTTCAACTTCCAGTAACACTTTTCTCTAATGCAGTAACAAAGGAACATCACTGCACAAAAGCAGTGGTGATTTAAGCCTTGCCACAGCTGCAATCTAAATATTTACTGGTCACAACAGTTACTTTGTTAGGAGTTTATCATTCGGGGCATGGAAAAATTACAGGACTGGAAAAAAAAAACCTTTTACCATAAGAACAAATAAACTTAATTCTCTGATAGAAGTCATGAATAGAATGCTTTGGATACATCTCTTGACTACAGACCTAGATAAACTTGCAGAGAACTTCAGGGCCTTCTTCTACCCCTTAAGTAGGACCCCAACTCAGAGCCCTGTCAGGCTAAACGTGATCTTCACTTTCCCAGTGATAAGACAATTGTGGTTCAATGGAGGGAACCATATGAAAACCTTACAGTAGAATCTGTGGGAAGAAATATCTGCAAGAAGCAGCAATTAATTGATTGCTTTTGAAGTCTGCTTCTTTAGCATAACAAAAAGCAGAAACACATTTAAACACTGTGGCTAATCTAACATGTGCAAATACTGTTATGTCTGAAGCAAGTAAAAGAGAAATATATCCCAGGTTTTCCACATGGTGACACAGAATTTCTTAGGCAAAAAATAGAGTAGTATTTCACCCAGTTCAGCTCACTTGGAACTCATTTTTTTAATGCTGATAATAATAAAAGTGTAATCAGTTCTTGCTTTGCAGGAAGGCGAAAGGAAGCTGCCCATTTTTACACAAACATGAGTAAGAAACCCAAGTCCCTTATTTCAAGTGAAGTTAAGATGCCAAGTGTTTGCTACTTCATGTTTTCTCATGACTGATACTATCTCATTCTCAGAATTTAATTCAATTTCACAATGAAGTAATAAAAATAATATTATCTTAGAAGGATAAATCCATTACAGCACATTCTTTTAAATAACTTCTTTAAAGACTTGATCATTTGTCTTCCTAACTTCTTAAAGAAAAAGACTTCATTTAGATGGATCTCTCAGTCAAAAAAAGAAGGCAGCAGAAAGGATGAAATTACATTCTTCTGTCAGGGGGGAAATAAATTACCAGATGTGCCAAAAGGCCATTATGTTTCTAAGTTCTTTTAATGCATTGGTGATAGCCTACTTACTGTAGGCTCACATCTACATTTTTACTGAATGCTGCCAGAGGGTTTCAAATCATTTACAACATTATTTAGCCACTGGGCACGTGGCTGACCATAGCTGCTGTCCCCAGACCGGCACTTCTTGCTTGGACACTGTGAGAGTGCAAACCTTGTTATTAAGGACACTGTCCCTGGTTCTGTCACTCTGTGGAACAGCTCACTCTTGCTACTCATTGATAGGCCCTGTGGGCAGTCCTTACCTATATAACATTTCCAATAGCAACTTGGAAGCTGTCAGAGAGAGCATTGTTTGTGAAACACAATAAAGAGCTCTTATTTTATTTATGAAACAGATTAATTTCTATTTATGAATAAATGAAACCTTTCAGGAGAAGCTGACACTGTAAAGCAATACTCCACAGAGGTTTCACATACAACATCTTTACAAAGTCAGTTCCAGTGCTCTGTCACCCTCACTGTAAAGAAGTTTCTCATCATGTTGAAGTGAAACCTTCTATCATAGAATCAATCAGGTTGGAAGAGACCTCCAAGATCACTTAGTCCAACCTAGCACCCAGCCCTAGCCACTCAACTAGACCATAGCACCAGGTGCCTCATCCAGGCTTTTCTTGAACACCTCCAGGGACAGTGACTCCACCACCTCCCTGGGCAGCCCATTCCAATGCCAATCACTCTCTCTGCCAACAACTTCCTCCTAGCATCCAGCCTATACCTACCCCGGCACAACTTGAGACTGTGTCCCCTTGTTCTACTGCTTAAGTCCCCCAGTCATCCTCGTGGCTCTCTGCTGGATTCTTTCCAGCAGGTCCCTGTCTCTTGAACTGGGGAGCCCAAAGCTGGGCTCAGTATTCCAGGTGTGGTCTCACCAGGGCAGAATAGAGGAGGAGAAGAACCTCCCTAGACCTGCTGGCCACACTTTTCCTGATGCACTCCAGATGGTGTCACAAAACAGCCACAACCAACTGAAAGAACAAAACACTCCACGACCTCACCAATAAATCCTCAAAAAATACCAGTCAAAGAATAAACTAAACATCTATTTCTTTTAGAGAAAATATTTTGTTATCAATAAGTAAGATTGAGATAATACTTATGTGTATACAACTTGTCTACCATCGGAGATTCTAAGGGAGAGGTTTGATACATCACCAAGAAGGGTAACCAAAGCCCTTACTTAAAGGGTTTAATGGTCCAGATGTAACATAAAACTACTCAGGTTTTGACTTTCTGCTCTTGCAGAAATGTAAAAGAAAAGAAAACAAGGCATTTACATTTTCCACAGGTAAGTGTCCATAAAACCCAAAGTCACAGTAGATAAAGAATCAAAAAATTAGTCAAACACCTCAGCAGTACAAATCAATGCAATTTCAACCAAATATTTAATTTGCTAATTAAATAATGAGTCTGTTCCATGGTAAGAGGTGTTTAACTCACCTGATTGCCAACTAAAAGAAGATGTTCTCCCAGCAGAAAGTCCTTTAGCATATCTTCCATTACCATCATGTGCTGAAGAAACAAAACCATCATTCTCACTTGTTTGCATACTCTAAACATTATACATTCATTAGTGATAGTAGTACAACAGGAACTTTACTTTCAGGATTTGAGGCAAACATTTTTTTTGGACTTCATACTACAAGCCATTTATTTCATAGCAAGAGTCTCTCAGCCAATGATAGCAGAGGCAAAGTATCCAGTGACCAAAACAATGAAACAAAAATAATGACTCTCCTTATGTTTTTCCTCTGCTCCAACTGATACTGGGTGCCTGACTTCCCTAAATACATTTAATTCTCCACAATCACTCCAAATGCCTTTCCTTTTAGCCTAGCTGAATGCTTGTCACTCAGAGTGTATGAACTTTCAATAACAAGTGTATCACAATTTTCCAGCAATTGTACTGAGAGGAAGCAAAAATTTATCCTGGTAGAAGTTTACAGAAACCAAATAGAGGGAATGAAAGGCAGCTGGCACAGTTATGGAAATCATGCACATTTATTGCAGTCAATATTAAATACCAGGTCTAGCTTAATGATATTTTTCTACTCTAATCAAACTTTATCTCCAAGGAAAGCAAAGATAAGAAAAATGCAATCTCAAATCTAAAAGTGTTTGTTATGTGTCTTAGGACTCAATGATTAGATTGTCAAATTGAAGCCAAAATGCTTGAAGTGGATTTTACATATATCTAGTAACATACACTCTGCATTATCCAACCCCATCTTGCCCCTCACAAATAATTTGTCTAAAAGGATTGAAGGGATTTAAGGCTCATGTGGCAATGCAGGCTAGTTTATGTCTATTTCTCCACTGTACCTAGAAAAATAGGTCATCTGGAAGTAGGTCAGACAACTCGCTTTGAGAAAGGAATGGTTGCCTTCAAATAAACATAGATAGGGTTTAATATATTATCATTTCTAGGGCTTGGCTTAGAAAATAAAAATCATCTCTAAAAATCAGTAGCTTGCCTGTAACTTCTGAGCATAGAAATGCTGTTTCTAACTGTCTGAAAGATGGTTTGGGCTTCCAAATTTCTTCAGAGGCTGGGGGTGGGGAACTAACTCTTGTAAACACAGCTTAATACCACAAAATCCTAAGCAGGCATGTCAAAAGACTACTGAACACTCCATACACAATTTAAGCAGAGGACTTCAAGGGAATTGCTGTCTTTTCTGGCATGCACATACACTGGAAATTTATAACTGATGAGAATAACTTTGACTAGACACAATGTAAGTTCTAGGAAATCAGTTTTACCATGAACACTGATTATTTTATTTCTGAGGCATGAATACTCCTTTCTGATGCTTTTCCACGAGAGAAATTACACACTGAAAGTTTGTTGTTGTTTTTTTTTTTTTACCAGGATGTAAACTGGCATTGTATTCATAGAATCATAGAATGAGTTAGGGTTGGGAAGGGACCACAAGGATCATCTAGTTCCAACCCCTCCTGCCATGTCCAGGGATACCCTACCCTAGACTAGGGTGGCAAGAGCCCCATCCAGCCTGGTCTTAAACACCTCCAGGGATGAGGCCTCAACCACCTCCTTGGGCAGCCCATTCCAAAGGCAAATCACTCTCTCAAGAACTTCCTCCTAACATCCAGCCTAGACTTCCCCTGGCACAACTTGAGACTGTGTCCCCTTGTTCTATTACTCTTACTACAAATTAATTGACACTAATGACTAATTAATAAGCTTATTGAAATAATCAATAAGGCATTAACTAATACCTAATTTAACTGATTACATTTTCCCTTGCTTTTCAAACAGGTAGAATTAATTCTACTAAGAGGCAAGAACAACTTCATGTGCTCAACAACATCTGATCTAATAATGCTAAAAAAAGTATCTGTTTCAGTTGCTGTTAATTCCTGGTTCATGAATGTTCAACAGGATTGCAAATACCTCCTCACAAAGGGACTGTGAAGAGACACCTGAAAAGAGCAACAATTCCTGTGAAAATAAATTTTAGCCTGAAGAAATATATTCTTAAAATTCAGGACATCACTTAGCATAGAATCAACCAGGTTGGAAGAGACCTCCAAGATCATCCAGTCCAACCTAGCACCCAGCCCTACATTTAGCAAACGTTTTGTAACTCAGCAGCCAAAGATTTGTACTCACTTGTGCATTTTCATAAAACAAAACATCAGGCACTTTCATTTTCTCAGTTGAGTTATAAATGGGCATTGTCACAGATCCTATCTTCAGAATGCTGTTATTTATTTCACCTAGACATTTTTTTCAGGAAACAAGGAAAGCCATTACTTAAAGCATCCTTTGAGCAAATGAGTGTAAGTCATGAGAAGTAAAGAGAAAAGATCTGCATAATAAAGGTGATATGCAACAACTACAGGAATTTAAAGAGAATAAAAAGAATGAAAGGTATTAAAGAAGTTTGCTTTCATTCTGGCACAGAACATAACCCAAGACTTTTAACATGGTCTTACAGGGGAAAAAAAGTTTATCTTGTTTATATTGGCCTTTGAATCATAGAACAGAATCACAGAATCAAGCAGGTTGGAAGAGACCTCCAAGATCATCCAGTCCAACCTAGCACCCAGCCCTAGCCAATCAAATAGACCATGGCACTAAGTGCCTCAGCCAGGCTTTTCTTGAACACCTCCAGGGATGGTGACTCCACCACCTCCCTGGGCAGCCCATTCCAATGCCAATCACTCTCTCTGCCAACAACTTCCTTCTAACATCCAGCCTAGACATCCCTCAGAACAACTTGAGACTGTGTCCCCTTGTTCTGTTGCTGGTTACCTGGGAGAAGAGGCCAACCCCCATCTGGCTACAGCCTCCCTTCAGGTAGTTGTAGACAGCAATGAGGTCTCCCCTGAGCCTCCTCTTCTCCAGGCTAAACACCCCCAGCTCCCTCAGCCTCTCCTCATAGGCTTTGTCCTCCAGGCCTTTCACTAGCTTTGTCACCCATTATTTGTTTATTTGAACAGTGGAGAGAAAGAAATAACGTCAAAAAACAGAACACAGAAATGTTAAGGTCAAACCAAGACTGAGGATTGTAACTGTACAGAAGAGAATTATCAGTGATGGAGGGAAAACAAACACAACAAAACACAAAAAAAAAAAAAAAAAAAAAAAAAAAAAAACCCACCAAAAAACACCACCAAAAAAACAAACCCCACCACTTAAATATCATAGAAAAATTCATGAGCAGGGAACACAACAGACAACACAACATGCTGGGAGCTGCACCGTGTTCTTCGTAGAACAAAGTCACAAGGCTACAACTGGAGCAAACTGCACTTAATTTTGAGGATAATTAACAGGCTTTTACAGGCTGAACTGTCTGAGTAATGTTCATAAGGTGGCCAGGACCAGAACAAGAGGACACAGCCTCAAGCTGCGCCAGGGGAGATTTAGGCTGGAGGTGAGGAGAAAGTTCTTCACTGAGAGAGTCATTGGACACTGGAATGGGCTGCCCGGGGAGGTGGTGGAGTCACCGTCCCTGGAGCTGTTCAAGGCAGGATTGGACGTGGCACTTGGTGCCATGGTCTAGCCTTGAGCTCTGTGGTAAAGGGTTGGACTTGATGATGTATGAGGTCTCTTCCAATCTTGGTGATACTGTGATAAGGAATAGGACAAAAGATGGCAGAAGCTTACATGTGTAATCCTTTTCATCTTGTTTCTTCATTTCATCTGCACTTGTCTCAATACCACAGTCCTGCAGATTTTTATGTAGGGCTGATCTGGCAAGGTTTGGCAAAAACCTAATGAAAAATAATAGGGAGGTTGTAATTTAAGGGATTAAAAAAAAAACAACCACAAACTTTTAAGCATTTTCTGCAACCTAAAGTCAGTATGAAACTTGGAATTCCAAACCCTGAATGTCTATCCCTTTCATACTCAAAACAGTCTTCAACTCTAACCCTAAACTTATCCCCAGGGAGAAGAATTAACCTTTTTGCATAGGCAGTAAACTACATGCTCATTTTAAAAGGCTTTAGTGTTATCAAATATTGCAACAGGGTTGTAATGTAGGACAAATTAGGACTGGAAATGTGTAACGTCCTAATTTGCCTGCCAGTAAGTCTACAATAGAAACAACATTTTTTTCAGAAGTAACTTTTCTCTTGACTCAGTTCATTTGGACCTCAGGATCCAAACACAAAAAGTGAGCTCTGAGGTGTCCAGAATTAGGCCATTTCAGTTCTCCAAATCCTTTGTAACTTTTTGTGCTAGTTTGAGCCTATCTAGAATGTTTTGGTGAGAACAACTAGATTACAGGCTGTGAAAGGAAAACAATGGTGATGTCTGCTTCCCTCATAGGCTGGCTGAAACGTGTAACAACAAGAAATAAAAACATAGATAAGCACTTCTGCTGCTGGTGAGCTCTGATCTGCATCTTTCTAACCTCACCCTCTGTTTTTCTTTCCTAATCCACTTTGTTTCCTAACCCCCTGGCCAAACCTCCATTCTTCCTTGGCACTGGGGTAAGGTTGAGAGGGGTAGGGGGAAGGTGAAGGGGCGGTTGAGAGCCCCTCCTGGGGACTCAGGTTTCTGGGAGGGCTGCTGTGTTTCTGTATTACCTTTTACCTTGTCTATTTCTGTATAAAACTGTATACACTGTAAATATCTGCTTGTATATTGTGCTAAGCTATAACTAATAAGCTTCATTCAATTTCCAGAGCCAGCTGAGTCTAGTCTGTGTGATTTCTAAAGTGGGGGGGTAGGGAACACCCAAACCATCACACTTTTCAAGATCCAACTTTTAGAACTGAAAGCAAGCATTTCACCTAACATCTAGTCACACTGGACATTAATAGAACTCTGCTTTGCATGTTTTGAGACAATAAGTTCATTGACCTCATTTATATAACACAGTCAAATATCTACATAAAGATGAGAAAACAGCACAAAACCATTTCTACTTAGCAACTAGGTTTGAGAATACCACAGAAATACATCTAAAGGAATTACAGACTTTAAGGAGCAAGAGAGTAACTAAAATGCATGAATCTGCTAAAATGCATGAACAGCTATCTTGCACCTTAGCAACTGAGCAAGGAGCTCTGGAACTTCCACCAAACCCAGCACTCCTACCTGGAAAGGCAGGCTTTATTAACAGCATAGTAAAGGCTTTCATCTGGGTGTTGTGACAGCCGACGGCAAATTCGCAACAGTTGTCGAGTAGACAAAGATGAAGCCAAGGATTGTGCCTGTCAAAGAGTATCAGGTAGTTTAATTATTTCATAGAATCCTAGAATCAGCCAGGTTGGAAGAGACCTCCAAGATTATCCAGTCCAACCTAGCACCCAGCCCTAGCCACTCAACCAGACCATGGCACTAAGTGCCTCAGCCAGTCTCCTCTTGAACAACTCCAGGGATGGTGACTCCACCACCTCCCTGGGCAGCCCATTCCAATGCCAATCACTCTCTCTGCCAACAACTTCCTCCTAACATCCAGCCTAGACTTCCCCCACCACAACTTGAGACTGTGTCCCCTTGTTCTATTGCTGGTTGCCTGGCAGAAGAGACCAACCCTCACCTGCCTACAACCTCCCTACAGGTAGTTTTATTTCTGGGATAGGATCTTGGACTTTCAATCAAACAAATCAGGACAAAAAAGTCATCCAGAAGGAACTATTTCAACTTTTCTACTAATTGATAGGTATTTTCTGCCTCTTACAGGACTTTGTGCTTTTTTAATCTGCAGGTTTGTAATTCTGTATTCGGTGCAGCAATTCACTGCTATGGAAATCATGATGTCATCAAATGATTAGCCTTACAAATTCACTTGATAAGCAACAGGAAGAAAAATATGCTTATAACTGAACTTTACTCATTATATAGAACCTAAAAATATTAACATATCCAGGACGTTATTCGCTGTACCAATGTCCCAAAAAATCATCTGCCCTTCACAAAGGGAGTATGAGCTCCACATGTAATGCTCTGGCAAAAGGGTCTGGCAAGATTTGTGGACATATAAACAAGACAACACTGGGCAGCAGTAAGGAGATTGTATCACCTCTGCACACGCCTTCTGGGCAGGCCACTACTGGAACACTGCGTCCTTCTCTGTTGTCCACATGTTAAAGGCTAAAAACTGGACATGATTCAGCAAAGAGTTACACAAATGATCCAATGCCTGAGAAGGCAGACCTCAAACCAACAGAGCAAAATGTAAAATAGAAACAAACAAAACCCCAAAGCAAATGGATCTGTATTTAAAGAGATGCAAAGAGAAGGAGAAAGAAATCATTCTCTAATTATATCAACCGGATGAAGGTATCTAATACAAATAGGTTCCCTGTTTTAGCAGGAAGCACACAACAATAAGTGTGATCTGATAATTCAGGTCATGCTCTGCCCAGATCAAGTGAAGTATTTTAATTAGGTCATTTCAAAATATTTTAGTTTGGTTGATAGAAATGATATTGTGGCCAATAGGACAAGGGAGGTTATTCTTCCCCTGTACTCAGCATTGGTCAGGCCACACCTTGAGTACTGTGTCCAGTTCTGGGCCCCTCAATTCAAGAGAGATGTTGAGGTGCTGGAACATGTCCAGAGAAGGGCAACAAAGCTGGTGGGGGGCCTGGAGCACAAATCCTATGAGGAGAGGCTAAGGGAGCTGGGGGTGTGCAGCCTGGAGAAGAGGAGGCTCAGGGGGGACCTCATTGCTGTCTACAACTACCTGAAGGGGCATTGTAGCCAGGTGGGGGGTGGCCTCTTCTCCCAGGCAACCAGCAATAGAACAAGGGGACACAGTCTCAAGTTGTGCCAGGGTAGGTATAGGCTGGATGTTAGGAAGAAGTTCTTCACAGAGGGAGTGATTTCCCATTGGAATGGGCTGCCCAGGGAGGTGGTGGAGGCACCGTCCCTGGGGGTCTTCAAGAAAAGCCTGGATGAGGCACTTGGTGCCATGGTCTAGTTGATTGGTTAGGGCTGGGTGCTAGGTTGGACTGGATGATCTTGGAGGTCTCTTCCAACCTGGCTGATTCTATGATTTCTAACTGCCTTAGAATGATCTTATTATTAGGCTGTCTCAACTGGAAAAAAGAAAACCACAAACTGCAATTTGCTATCTAAGGCAAGAAAAAAAAACACAACAAAGCAAAGCAACACTTCCTCACTTTCAGAGCTTTTTTTTTCCCACCTTGGTAATATTTTGAACATGAGAAATGTCTTAACATCAATTCTTGCCCCTGGAAAACTGCATTTTTGACAAATAGACATTAATGATGGTTTTTTATCAGACAGTTCTATGAAATCGTGCAACACCTTTCTCAGATGCTGAGAAGTAAAGCTTTTTGCCACAGCTCTTTTGCACAGCCCTAAGCAATAAGAAGAATGATTTAGACTGGGCTGACTGTGAAGAGTATTACTCTTGCTCCTCTTGCTTTCATTGAGGAACGATTGCAAAGCATCTTCTGAACCTCTGTAGCTGACTACTTGGTAATACAGACACTGTGATGGCATTTCACTACTCAATCATGTGTGAAGCATGGACAAGGGAGAGAATCATAGAATCACAGAATCAAGCAGGTTGGAAGAAACCTCCAAGATCATCCAGTCCAACCTAGCACCCAGCCCTAGCCAGTCAACTAGACCATGGCACTAAGTGCCTCAGCCAGGCTTTTCTTGAAGACCTCCAGAGAGGGTGAGTTCTGTATCCTTATTATTACTGCTCACTAGCCAGAACTCTTGCTGCCCTTCAAAGATTATATTCTATTTCCAAGAACATCTTAAAGAGCTGAAACATTCTCAGGTAGAGTTAAGTTTGGTAGATAAGCAGTCCTCCTAAGTCCCTGCTATAGGACTGCACTGATGGAGTCTTGCAGGTGGGCCATATCACCTGAGATAATGTATTCTCCCAGGCTACATCAGCTGAGATAACGTATTATCCCAGGCTGTATCAACTGAGATAATGTATCCTCCCAGGCTGTATCAACTGAGATAACATATCCTCCCAGGCAACCAGTGACAGAACAGGAGGACACAGTCTCAAGCTGCACCAAGGCAGGTTTAGGCTGGACCTCAGGAAGAAATTCTCTACAGAAAGAGTGACTGGCCACTGAAATGAGCTGCCCGGGGAGGTGGTGCAGTCACCATCCCTGGAAGTGTTTAAAAGGAGGCTGGATGAGGCACTTGGTGCCATGGTCTATTTAATTAGAAGGTGTTAGGTTGGACTCAATGATCTCAAAGGTCCCTTCCAAACTGGTTAAATCTGTGATTCTGTGATTTCATATGTTGTGTCATGTCATCTTGTTATTTAAATACAATCTCTAAGTGGCATTCTAAAGTCTACATAATATACAGCTTCACTGAAATAAGTAAACGTAGAAGACAGCACCACAGATGAAAACTTCCTTTTTTTTTCTTGCCTTTTTTTAAACTATTTTATACTGAACAGCTGTAAACTCAAATTAAGGCCAGTGATACATATCTATGAGGCATCTAATTCAACAGGATCTTGACTGGGGTTGCTAGATTCTGTTGTAAATAAAGCAGACAATGACAATGATGCAGGCAACGCCCACAGGCTGAATAGTTTACAGGTATTCTTCTATTGTTAGCAACATCACTTTGAACAATGGTTACAACATCACTTTAAACAATGGTTAATATTTCAGAACGATCTCTGGCAAAGGCTTACTTGCTCAGATAACTCTACATATAGCCTGTCATACCCACAGCACACATTTCAGCTCTCTGCACAGGTGTGCTGTTCCCAACATGGCTCATGTCACAGCTGATCTACGAGAATGCTCCCTCGCTCCATGCTGTGACTCACCTCTCATCCAACATCACATACCTCACTTAGATATTTCATAATGCTACAGCCATCCACATATTTGGAAAGGATTTTTGTGAAGCTCTGCTTAAACACAGTATGTCTCCAAGCATGTCAAACCCAATACATTTATGTATGAGGTATAGGAAGCTAAATGGACACAGTCTCAAGTTGTGCCGGGGGAAGTCTAGGCTGGATGTTAGGAGGAAGTTGTTGGCAGAGAGAGTGATTGGCATTGGAATGGGCTGCCCAGGGAGGTGGTGGAGTCACTGTCCCTGGAGGTGTTCCAGAAAAGACTGGATGAGGCACTTAGTGCCATGGTCTATTTGACTGGATAGGGCTGGGGGATATCTTGGCTGATCTTGGAGGTCTCTTCCAACCTGGTTGATTCTACGATTCTAACAACAATGCTGTCCCAACAGTGTACCTAAAGATGCAAAGCCCATTACCCATCACAAAAACTACAGAGATTACATTTGTATACCAGTTAAACTGCTGGATGCCATTTCAAATGCTTTACATTTCAGTTACACCAAAAACATCCAGAGCTTTAGTTGCCATAGCAATCCTTTCTTTTTTTTCCAGTCTAATTTGACTGCATCTTTTTAAAGAATTTTGTGGTTACTATGTGAGCAGAAGTTACTTTTTTTTGACAAGACTGCTTTAATAGAATAGCCCTGTAGCAGTAACACAGCCAGAAGTTCTGGAATTTTCCCTTTCCTGAGTATTTGCTGCTGCCCACTGGCATTTTATAACAGCTAGGTAGTTCCTGCTGCCCAAAAAGCCCCAAACAGTTCAGCTATCAAAGTTGCAATGACTGAAGCAAATCTATTTGTACACAAAAGATTCTATCCACACCTATTCAAAAAGTAACTCAGGCATGTTTCACTGTGAGCCATCTAAACCCACTGACAACGTGTACTGTTCTGCCTGACTTCCCTGAGATTGGGCAATTTCCTAAGAGCTTTACTTATGCAGATGCTAAAAATGTACATCATAAATGGAAAAAACTTGACAGTGTGCAGTGCAGTAATTGCCAGCAATAATTTTCTGGGGCTGGTTTTCCAGTTAGGCAGCTTTTGTAACAACACTATATAGCTTAGCATGCTTCATCCAGCCTTTGTTAAAACAAACAGTCAGAGGAGGAGAAAGTAAACACACAAAAAAACCCCCAACAGGCTCACCGTGGTGTCATTTGTCTCCCGAAGCTTGTGTGCTAGTGACAACAACTGCTCCACAGCAACACTGGGCACATTTGGAATCTGCTTGAAAGAAAATCAGTATTAATCTTACAGCAAGATATGTAAGTTCCACATGCAGCTACGCCCAGATGCAATGGGCATACAGTTGCTTTATGTGAAGAAAAATGAATCCAGCTTTCACAACGAGCATTTTTTTCCCTATTGCAGCAGAATTTAATATCACATTAAAGAATGTTAAATTATATCAACAGCATTAGGCTGGGTGTTAGGAGGAAGCTCTTCACAGAGAGAGTGATTTGCCATTGGAATGGGCTGCCCAGGTTGGTGGTGGAGTCACCGTCCCTGGAGGTGTTCAAGAAAAGACTGGATGAGGCACTTAGTGCCATGGTCTAGATGACTGGATAGGACTGGGTGCTAGGTTGGAGTGGATGATCTTGGAGGCCTCTTCCAACCTGGTTGATTCTATGATTCTATGTGCCAGTTGACTGGATAGGGCTGGGTGCTAGGTTGGACTGAATGATCTTAGAATCAGCAAGGTTGGAAGAGACCTCCATGATAAAAGATAACCGATATGCTGCTTTGGTAGGCTTTGAAAATGAAGACTCATTTATGCTACCCTGAAACAGCAAAATGGTTTTTAGGTAGTAAATGATTGTGCTCAGTAAGCAACAGTAAGAAAGTGCTTAAAATACTGAACATACTAACCAATTTTTTAATGACTTCAATTTCTTCATTCTTGCTTAAAGATCGAACGTTATGAAAGAGAAACAGCGTCAGAAACTCTGGACCCAGCCACTGTTGGGTACTGCTTCCAATGACAGGAGGTTCTGCTAAGACAACTATCCTGAAAGAAGGATGGATAGGAAAAATAGATCTGCAAAACAATAAAAAAAACCAACAAACAACAAACAATTACTTGGCTTAAGCAGTGAATATCAAATTCAATTTTTACAATAGGAGAAGGAAAATAATTGAGTTACTACACTGAATCATATTACATTCAAACAATTTGCAGTGCAACTTACTCTTAAAAAAAGAAAGGCAAAGGCAGCAGCATCTGACTGGTAATTTTATGTGTTTACAAGTTTTTACTCTTCAGAAGGGTATCCAAGTTTCTTCTTTTTATCTGTAGCAGGACCTGTATACCTCAACACAAATATGTACCAGCACTAAGATGCAGTCTACTGTGATATATGTCTGAAACAGACACATCTCACTCATCTGACAGACTTTTCCCAGTGCTTTACCTAAAGCAGGATGTCTTGCAGGCAATTCAGGGAGAGAACAAGATCTACTGGAGCTGCAGTAATGAGTAACTTTTACTCCATCAGACTGACAGAAAGAATAACAGTCTAGAGGCTGGCCTAGATACCATGGAAAGCTGGTTTGAGCAAAACCAAACCAGACACCCCACTCTTGGCTCATTTTAGAGTCAGCATGGGGAGACAGATCTTTCCAATGTCACAGTAAAACTACAAGACTTGATTTAAGAAATGTCTGATTGAATCCTTCAGCCTGCCCATCTCATACATGTTTTGGTTTTGGTTACAACAGCTGGGGAAAAGACATAAGCCTAGCTACCACCTGTCCTCCTCATACTCTCCCAGCATCCACAACCATATTTTCAAAGACATTGGAAGATCTATATATCCATTGCTTAAATCACAGGATGGTAGGGGTTTGAAGTGACCTCTGGACATCATCTAGCCCAACAGCCATGCTAAAGCAAATTCACCTCCATCAGTATCACAATATCACCAAGGCTGGAAGAGACCTCATAGATCATCAAGTCCAACCCTTTACCACAGAGCTCAAGGCCAGACCATGGCACCAAGTGCCACGTCCAATCCTGCCTTGAACAGCTCCAGGGACGGCGACTCCACCACCTCCCCGGGCAGCCCATTCCAGTGTCCAATGACTCTCTCAGGGAAGAACTTTCTCCTCACCTCCAGCCTAAATTTCCCCTGGCATAGCTTGAGGCTGTGTCCTCTTGTTCTGGCGCTGGCCACCTGAGAGAAGAGAGCAACCTCCTCCTGGCCACAACCTCCCCTCAGGTAGTTGTAGACAGCAATCAGGTTGCACAGGAACACATCCAGGTAGGTTTTTGAAAAGTTCCATGGAAGATGACTCCACAACCTCTCTGTGTAGCCTCCAGTGCTCTGTTATCCTCAAAGTAAATAACCTTTTCCTTATATCTAGGTGGAACTACAACCTGTCTTAAAGTTCGTGTCCACAAATTTAACTTCATCCTGTCTGCCTCCACAGCTTCCTGTGGTAACACACAAACTGCTCATGACGCAAAAAGTCCTTTCATTATTTTTTTGAATCTTTATGGAACTGACCTGCTGGCTTCAGTCAGTGTCCCCTAGTTCATACTGCAGCATTTGGTGACTAAATGCTCTTTGACACCTGTTGATTTGATTCCATTGAAGAGAGGAGCTTACAGTGATCAACACAAACTTCAATATAAAACTTTTAGATACAAGTGGTTAGGGCAGTAGAAGACCCTGTCTCAGTTTTTGGTATCTTTGCTTTTTTTATACCTTTTTGTCTCCCTTATCTGTATAATACTGCCATTGGAATGGGCTGCCCAGGGAGGTGGTGGAGTCGCCATCCCTGGAGGTGTTCAAGAAAAGCCTGGAGGAGGCATTTAGTGCCATGGTCTAGTTGACTGAATAGGGCTGGGTGCTAGGTTGGACTGGATGATCTTGGAGGTCTCTTCCAACCTGCCTGATTCTATGATTCTTCAGGCTGGGAATTCATTGCTACTCATCAAATCAGCACAACTGCATGATCCCTAGGAGCAGTGAAAATAACAGTAATTGGTTAGCTGCAAATGCAAGTAAAACTGTGCCAGGACAGTCTGTTTCAAACAGTTTCTCAGTACTCTTGTTAAAATAGGAAGTGTTCATTTGGGAAGAAAACAAATGAAATTTAATTAGACAGCTTATATTCCTAGATATGCTAATTACCATGTAATTTTTCCATATACATGACTGCATTTTCAATCAGAACAGTTGGAGACAAGTATTCTTCCTGGTTTAACTGAGGGAGGAAAATGATGGCATAAGAAAATCTGTAGACAGACTATGGCTGTTAAATAAAAATGTAGGAAAATCTACTGCATAGTTGGCTCATCTGCTCGTCACAGCAATAAACCTGTGATACAACAGTGTGATCAGACCAAACTCTTTCTTGTACCAAAGCAAACACAGGGGTGGTATGAGTTATTCTCAGCTGAAAGTCATAAGCCTAGAAGCTACTCCCTGTGGATAAAAATAGATGTCTGAAAACATCACATGGAAGAGGAACCAATGGGAATGTCACTGCCATTGGCAAAAAAGAAGGTCACAGAACATTATCCAACCTTGTTTTAGAAGAAAACGTTTCCTAGACAGGATAAGTACATATACTTCTAGACACACCACTCCTCCCACTACTAATAAGCAAAACAATACAACTGCAGAAACACACCAATTTCAAATAACCAATCATGGTCCTCCTCTAGTATCACAAGAGAACAAGAGAAGCAGTCAGCTTTCCATAGGAAAAGGAACAAAATCCTCTTGTACCACCTCCATTGCATGGGGAAAAGTAGAATCATAGAATCAACCAGGTTGTTTTGTTGTTGTGTTTGGTGGTGGTGGTTGTTTGTTTGGGTTTTTTCTAATAAAACAAACTCACAGTGTTTTGGATCAGAAGAAATAACAAGATAAGCAGGCAACGTAAGAAAAACAGGTTTTCTAGAAGGTGAATGCAAAGGAGATCACAGAAAAGAATCATACATTGAAAGACAACTGAGAGAAATGGGGTGGCACATCGTGAGTGTATTCCTGCTAGAAGTGATAATGCCTCTTCAAAGTTCGGGCACATGCACACCTTGCAGTGTAAATATGAGCACAGGCATCTGACATAAAACCTCCCCTGTTCTTTCAGAGGCTAGGGTCACTTAATTACAGTATGTTTAGCTCCTTCTGTGTTACTGAATAGCAGATTACATTAAGTTAATAATATCCCTCCCATTAACTACAATTGGTCAGCAATGTTTGACTATATATCAAGTATGGTCTCAGAGGACTAGAAATGCTCTCTGTCTACAGAACGTTTGTAGCGCACAAGTGGAAGTGAAGAAACAAAAAGAATAAGCATAATGGTCCCAACCCATCCTTAGGATATCCTGCCTTATATTAGTTGTAAATTAAATACCAGCTTTCCAGAGGCAAAAGGCAGTAACAAGTTGGAATTGACTTCAGTTGGCCTTTATCTGCCAACACTCCCAATAAAACATTACAAAATTAGATAGTATATAACTTTATGTCTACGTTCTTGTGTACTTACAATTTCTCTTCCATTTCTAATTCCTTCTGTGAAAGAATACTGGATGCTTTACTTTTAGTTCAAACACTCTAAACAGGATCTAATTTTCCCATGCCACAGAAAGAAAAAAAAAGCTCATAAGGAAATTGGTGTTTACAATGCTTCTCCTAGTCACTAAGAGGTATCACAGAATCAACCAGGTTGGAAGAGACCTCCAAGATCATCCAGTCCAACCTATCACCCAGAAGCATTTGGTACGATATGAAAGAAATAATAAGAAGAAAGAAAAAGATTAAGCTCTTTTGGGGATTGTATTATCATAGCTGACACTTTACCTTTCCTGTAGTTTCTCATCAGAGATCTGTAATTCTTCTTTTAACTTTTGGTATCTGTCTTCCCTTAACAGTCTGGTGCCATCATAGAGAGTCAGATCTCTGTCATGTATTAGTCTGTTTGAAAAGTACAGAACATGCATTATCAAGCCTTTGATTATGTCTTAAAATATTCAAATCAACTAACACTTTGTTTAAAACCTATCTCAGTCAACATGGGTCATGGTAAAAAAGAAACTGTATCCATTTAGGATGCATCCAGGTGTGGAGTTGTTTAAAATAATATGCCTAAGTAGAGTGTCAGAAAACAATCTATTTAAACAGATATGGCAAGAAAATGAAAGAGAAAAGATTCTGTCTTACCAGCAGAGCAAGCTTAAATGGCATGAAACAACCACCTTTTTTGTACTTGTATCAAGTAACATACTTCTGATTTGTTTCTTGAAGCAATATATTTCAGTTGGCTTTAATGATTAAAACACATACATCCAGATTAACTTTTTTACTGCAGAGGTTGATCAGATATAACACATGCACACATCAGAAGAAAAACCAGAAGGCAAATTTAAAGTGATCAAAAAAGGGGAAAAAACAGGCAAGCATTCTCAATTCTGCATATATATATATATGCATGTATGTGTATAAGTATATTAAAACAAAAGAAAGCTGGTGATATCTTTTAAGCTTGCCAAGGCCACATATAACACAGGCATGTGAAAAATTTGACCTGACAGCACAGATCATTGTTCAAGTGACATTTGCTATTACTACTTTTGTCCTGCAAAGCTTAATTTCTCTTTAAAAACTGAATTATGAAATAGTGTTTACAAAGAGTTCTCTGCAATCAATGCAAAGGATGTTCTGCATCTAACTGGAACACTCACATTTTATTTACAAGCAGAAGGCATTCAAAGTACTTTTTGTTTTCTGTCATTTTGCATTTTCAATTGATTGAGCAAATATTACTAATTTTTAGACTTCATAAGTTTAGAGTATCATAACTAGCTCATTCTCCAGTTCAGACTTATGTATTTAGAAAGAGCTGAAATTTCTTGTACTGTTACATGCTCACAAAAAGAGACATGAAAGAAATGCTTCTCCTTTTAAGTATGTGTAGACTGAACATCAGATATTCTATCAAAGTTCAATGCTGAGCTTGATCTTTATAGTATTCTTGAAGTGATATAGTCACATTCACCAGAAGTAACATCGTTTCCCAGTACACATGTACTCAATAAACACATCATGCACACTCAACTTATCCATGCTCACATCCTGACCTTTGAAGTACAGCTAAAGTACCAGGGTTAATTCGATGAATTCCATCAAGAATAACGAGCTTTCCTTCCAGGGCAGCTGTAACAAGTGGTGATGGTCTCCAAGCAGTGTCTCCATTAGGAAGAGTGTACCTTTGCTGCAGTAAATCTCTAGCTGTCATATCCTGTAAGTACAATTCATCAGAAGAATATATTTATGCTCTATTTTCTTCATCTACAAGTATGCCCTTTCTCCTTACACAACTGCTTTCTGTTTTTCCTGAGAACATGTCCAAAGAAGCTTAGTAGGAAATAATTCAATGACTTCTCCAAAGTAGCACATCAGAAATGCATAGAGGAATCTACACACACACAATTTTAGTGTCTTTGGAAGTTCTAGTCTTGCCAATGTTACCTCTTTGATATCAGAACAAAAGCCCCCCTTAACTAGAATTTAAGCATATGACAACTTGTACACAACTTTGTGTACAGAAGGGGGCAGCAATTTACACCTGGAACAAAAGAGTCATTTATTTCATGCAGAAGTCACCTGAAAGTGCAAAGATTTCATCATTCATTTTGAAGACAAACCAGCACAACATTCCACCTCTCAGCAGGAAAAGGACAGAGGGAATAAAGAAGCCAGTAACACACAAAATCAAAAGGGAGGTGGTGGAGGCACCGTCTCTGGAGGTGTTCAAGAAAAGACTGGATGAGGCACTCAGTGCCATGGTCTAGTTGACTGGATAGGGCTGGGGAATAGGTCGGAGTGGATGATCTTGGAGGTCTCCTCCAACCTGCTTGATTCTATGATTCTAATGCTTAAGAGATAAATAAAGCCCCAAGGCAAAAACCTAAAATAGCTTCCAGCACACATATTTCAGATGCTCCATTATAACAGGTAAGCACCAGAGCAACAAAGACTTAATAACCATTTTGTGACCTGGAAGATTAAATTTCTTAAGCTGTGCTATGAACACAACCTAAAATCTGATAAGAAAAATACTTTCTATTCCAGCTGTAGCTTTTGCATATGTGCTCCTCACAACTGTAAACCCTTTGAACTTTAATGACTAAAAATAGAACACATTACGTCATACAGCCTGAATCATTTCCCCTTTCTACATTTCCTCAGAAGCCTTAAAATAACAGGACAAAGTCTGGCTCCCTCAGTGCTTGCACATTTGTCTAATTTAAAGCTCCACATTCAAATCCAGAAAACCAGATTCTTTTTTATTGTTGTATTTCTGGATTTTTTTCGCTGCTGTGCTTGCTCTTTTCTCTGTTGTTAATGAATTAGACTAAAACTAGAAGGTGAAATATTTTTCTTCCCAAGCTAGAGAAAGATGTGCTTTTAGGACTTGCACCACAACTGTGCATTCTGCAGCAAGTAAACACCACATAACTGAATAGAATCATAGAATCAACCAGGTTGGAAGAGACCTCCAAGATCATCCAGCCCAACCCATCCCCCAGCCCTATCCAGTCAACTAAACCATGGCACTAGGTGCCTCATCCAGGCTTTTCTTGAACACTTCCAGGGACAGTGACTCAACCATCTCCCTGGGCAGCCCATTCCAATGGCAAATCATTATATATATTTCACTAACACACCTTCTGATAATTCACCTTTAGAGGAATGAAACAACATACATTATGAATTGACTGGGAGCCTGGTATGCTATATAGAATATTCATCTCTAATTTCAACAACTACTCAAGAACCATACATTAGTTTTCTAGAGATAAACTCCTAAGTGGATTCTGATGCAAAGTATTCTCTGAAACATAAAACCAATGTTGAGATTGCAATTTAAATGGCTGAATCAGATTCAGTTTGGTGGTGCATTAAGAACAAGTTATCACTTGCTAAAAAGTGCACAGTTTTTGTAAGGGATGTGTTTTATTGTACAGTGATTTATTGTTTCTATTTATTTCCTCTAAACCCATTTCTAGTATAGGATATTAAAATATATATAACATTTCAGATGAAGGATTATAATAGCCTAATACTAAGAATCTCTTCCTTTGGAGGGGAGGTAAGAGAAGTATATGCATTAATTTTTCCACCCATGGTTTTGGCAATGGCAACCTGGTGTAACAAAATGCTTCATTTGTTAACAGTCCTTGTAAGTTATGTGGTTTACACTCTGATGCTTATCTTCTAAGTTATTCTGCACACAGAGGAAAACAAAACCTTTAGGAGAGAAAAGCAGGATAACTTCTGTCCAACTCCCTTTAGCATCTACTGCCATACAAGCCTCCAACTTTGCCATTTTTCATAGTTTCAGTGCTCAGCATGCTTTTGGCAACTGAAAGGTGAAAAATCTGTTTCCTGCACTTCATGCAACTTGGAACTTACATTTTGTTATTATTTCTTGAATAAAAAAAATGGAAAAGATTTGTAAAGAAAAATCAGGAGGTCAAGGGGAAAAAAGGTCCTAGAAACAAAACCATCACAGTACACAAACACTAGTGATGTGCTTAGAAAACTTTTTCTGGGGGGAAGAAAAGGAGTGATGTTCTGACATCACTTTGAATATGGATGTTTTTCCCCTCTGAGGCTCTGGAAGGAGAAAATGTTTTATTTTAAGCGATTTAAAAACAAAGTTCCCTAACTACAGTCCACAAAAACCAAGCTGGCTGCTGCTTTTCGTTTGCTGATGCTTAACTGCATTAAGAGACAACTTAAAAAAACAAACCTTTGTTAATCAGAGTGAGTTTCCTTTGTCAGCAATTTGCCTACATGGAATTGTATATAATGTGAAATCCATATAGAATCATAGAATCAACTTATGTGCCTGCATTGATTACTGAAAAATAAAAATCAACAACAGGACAGGTAAAAGTCTCCATAATTTTAGAAATAGATTTAAGACAACACTGTCTCTCTCTCTCTCTCTCAAAAAAGACTGTTTTTGAACCAAAGTACCAAAATCTTCTACATTTAGAACATTAACAAACTTCTCACAGCCTTCAATGATGACTGCCCAGGGAGGTGGTGGAGTCACCATCCCTGGAGGTGTTCAAGCAAAGCCTGGATGAGGCACTTAGTGCCATGGTCTAGTTGAGTGGCTAGGGCTGGGTCCTAGGTTGGACTGGATGATCTTGGAGGTCTCTTCCAACCTGCTTGATTCTATGGATTCTATGAACTATGATATGAAGTAATATCTTTACCATTTCTTCTGTCATTACATTACCCTATTACCTTGCTATGAAGAACCTAAAGAAGCACTTGAAGAAAAAACAAATGCATTCCTTATATTGATCAGATATAGATTAGCTATATTCAATCATTTTGAATACAATGTTTCTTATTAAAACTTCTGAGATTATGTAAGACATGAGGCACTTAGTGCCATGGTCTAGTTGACTGGATAGGGCAGGGGGATAGGTTGGAGTGGATGATCTTGGAGGTCTCTTCCAACCTGGTTGATTCTATGACTCTATGATTGTGCACATGAAGTATCTCTAGGTATAGACACACACATGTGAATCTTAGATAGATTTGTTTACACATGAATTTACCTTGAACTAGAGCTCACAAATCATCATTTATTTGCCTTAAAAATAATGTCAGATATAATAAAAAAGCCTCCCTATAAAAACACTCTGCTCTTTGAACTTGGTCAAACTCTGGTGAAACCAAAGGAAACATTCACTTCAGTGGGAAATCACAAAATGTTAGGGGCTGGAAGGGACCTCAAAAGATCATCCAGTTCAAACCCGCTGCCACAGCAGGATCACCTAGACCAGATCACACAGGAACGCATCCAGGCAGGTTTTGAATATCACCAGAGAGGGAGACTCCACAACGCCCCTGGGCAGCCTGTTGCTGTACTCTGTCACCCTCACAGGGAAGAAATTCCTCCTCATGTCTACATGAAACTTCCCATGCCTAAACTTCAACCCATTGCCTCCTGTCCTGTCACTAGGCATCACCGTGAAGAGCCTGGCTCCATCCTCCTGGCACTCACCCTTTGATAAGGTCATCTCTCAGTCTCCTCTTTCCCAAGCTAAAGAGCCCCAGCTCCCTCAGTCTCTCCTCATAAGAGAGATATTCCATTTCCTTAATCATCTTTGTGGCTCTGCACTGGACTCTCTCAAACAGCTAATACTTCAAGCTCTTGTCCTAGATTTTATCTCTGTATGAATTACAGACCTCTGTGGGAAAAAAAAAAGTTGTTAGAGTAAATAATTTCATTGTCAGCTTCTCACATGTCTCCAAAACCAGAGTATTTTGCTCCTGTTCACTGGACATAATGACAACTTAAGGTAGGATGCTGAAAAACTGTGGCCATGTATTTAATAAAGTAACTATCTAATTTTGCTGGTGAGTACTCAATATTGTATTGCATGGCACAAAACAAGGGTTAGGGTGTGCCTGTCCTCAAAGAAAACGTGCTTCATAGAATCAACCAGGTTGGAAGAGACCTCCAAGATCATCCAGTCCAACCCATCCCCCAGCCCTACCCAGTCAACTAGAGTTACTTACCAAGTGGCAAAAGTTATCCCAGGAAAATAGCTTATTGACATGTTTGTAGCAAGAAGCATAGAGAAAATTATGCAGCCTAAAAGGACACTCTCTATTCTGGCTCAGAAAATAAGCACCTAACACCTTACTATACGGAAGGCAATTGGCACTGCTGGGAACCTAGACATGTTACTAAGAACATAACATTGCTCTGATGAGGCTACATAGCTTTGGAATTCAAATCTGCTCCTGGCAAGATTAAAGCACAAGAAAAGGGTAGAAGTCATCTTTCTGACTGCAGATACACAGACAGTTTCAGACTGTTTGCCTTCATCAACTGAAGCCATATAGGGGGAATGAAAAGCAGTGGGATCCTGTCTGGGAATCACAGAATCAACCAGGTTGGAAGAGACCTCCAAGATCAGCCAGTCCAACCTAGCACCCAGCCCTAGCCACTCAACTAGACCATGGCACCGAGTGCCTCATCCAGTCTTTACTTGAAGACCTCCAGGGACGGCAACTCCACCACCTCCCTGGGCAGCCCATTCCAATGCCAATCACTCTCTCTGTGAAGAACTTCCCCCTAACATCCAGCCTACACCTACCCCAGCACAACTTGAGACTGTGTCCCCTTGTGCTGGTTGCCTGGGAGAAGAGGCCACCTCCCACCTGGCTACAAGCAGACTTTTTTTCATCATCAATAATATTTCTTTGTTTCAACCCTCCAACTTCACTACCCATTTCTGACAATGTCTCTCACTCCCCCACATGCCATTGCACTTCGAAATAGTTGCCACTGCCATTTCCTCCTCTGGAGGTCTCCATAATGCCTGGGAAAAACTTAAGTGAACAAAAGGACAGTAGAAAGAGACCAGTATTATTGCATTAATGCTAATGTTCCCCTGCAGCATTGCAAATTAACACTTAGAACTTGTAAACCTTGTGATATTTGGTGTATCTTGACTCACAAAGTCATGGGAGACTCCTGACTTTGTATTTTATTTGAGAGTGTTTTCATTCTCCATGGTTATGGAGAAAACCTTAACACACATCATTCTTACCATGCAAAGCTAACTAATAAATTAATTCTACTTTTTCAATCTTGTAATTTTTTAGTTTATGTCTACAACTACCTGAAGGGAGGTTGTAGCCAGGTGGGGGTGGCCTCTTCTCCCAGGTAACCAGCAATAGAACAAGGGGACACGGTCTCAAGTTGTGCCAGGGTAGGTATAGGCTGGATGTTAGGAGGACGTTGTTGTCAGAGAGAGTGATTGGCATTGGAATGGGCTGCCCAGGGAGGTGGTGGAGGCACCGTCCCTGGGGGTCTTCAAGAAAAGACTGGATGAGGCACTTAGTGCCATGGTCTAGTTGACTGGCTAGGGCTGGGTGCTAGGTTGGACTAGATGATCTTGGAGGTCTCTTCCAACCTGGTTGATTCTATGATTCTATGAGGTTAGACTGTTTCAAGTGACCACTGGATAAGGGACACCACTGTTAACCATGACAGAGCTTAAGGTCTGCAAAAATACTCTACTGCTGTGAGAAAGGCTGAAGCATCATCCAGATGAATAAAAGAGAAAGACCTTACACATACAGCAGCCCCACTGTGTGATGTTTACCTTATGCTGACAAGAGTGACAGCTCCAAAACCTTACTGTTCTGCAGGTCTAACCCTCCTCTAGCAGAAAGAATTGAAAAATGCATTACTATAATCAGAGCATTTTTCTGTCTTGGAATTCTTCACTATCCTTTATTATATATTGGTGATTGTCAGCGATTTTAAAAGCCACAGCTGTATATGGACATAGCTGCAGCTTCTAAAATCACTGGAAGAGAGAATATATACAAAGAATCAATGTCTGTGTATTACATTTTAGATGGTATTTAAACCATGATCATCAACAGGTAGTTTTCTTACCTGGTACAACATTATAGGTTCTATATTGTATCCAAGTATCTCAGCAAACTCCTTAGCAATAACTGTTTTGCCACAGCCCTAGAAGGTTAAAAATCAAGAATCAGATTACATTCTAAGGAGCATGGGAAAGAAGGGATAAAAGAAATTTAAATTCTTACTTTTCCTCCAATTAAACACATATCTTTAACCATGTGGGACTGCATCATTTCTGCCAGAAGTTGATGATGGCTGGAAGTCCTTATGAAAGTATCTGATTGAGGATGATTTTTTAACAGCCCAGTCCCAGCTGGTACCTATAAGAAAGGAGAGGGGAGGGGGGAAAAAGGGTTATGCTTCTCCAAAACTACTGTAATCTTTTCCTGATGATTGTTATCCATCAAAGTTAAATCTTTCACTTAAAATAACCCACTCAATCATAGAATTTCTAATAAATGTCATCCTTCACACCCACTCCTCATGAAAAATGGCAACAAATTATGAACCAATTCAACTGGAGCATTGGGGTCTGCAAAGAGTTTAAGGTTGTAGATTCTAAAGACAAAAAAGTAAAAATCACCAATATTTAATGCTCATCAGAGAAACAAGTGAGAGAAAGAGTAGTAGCTGTTGGGAAAACCTGAAGGGGCTGCTTTGACCAGAACTTCAGAGACTTTCAACCATTCCCTGCGTTAAGGCACTTGCTCTATTTTCAGTTCCCATTCTAGTGTGGGAACTGTTTCACCTGCAAATTCCTTCTACCTTCCTGTTCTGAGGGATCACCTATACGTCAAACAAAAGCAAAAACCTTCCCCTCAGAAAACAGCTGAATCAGGTCCCCACAGACTCATCATTTTCTGACAATCTCCCTTTTTCTGGTGTTCCATATTTAATTTTATCCCAGTATAAACTCTTAGAGGATTTTCCTTACCAACAGGAATAATATCACTCCAACAGGAATAACATCACTCTCCCACTCCCACTAATTCACCTTGTTTACAGACACTCTCCAAATTCAACATTAACTTCAAATACTCAGATGAGCCTCTGTTTCCTGAATAAGGCCTTATTTCACCACCTAGAAGGTCATAAACTTTATTGGAAGAAACTCAAACTAATCATGTTTGATGTGCTCACTTGTGTTCCATTTTCCCAACATCCTGTGTCAGAACATTACCAAGCACTCATTAGATTTTATTTGAAGTGTAGACAAGGACAGACTATTGTGTTTTTATTAAAAGAGAAAGGGAAAGCAGCATCAAGACCATCATAAATACACACTGGTGCTCTAATCCAATTTTTTCAAACGAAGAAATTTAGAGGCTTTTTCTTTCATCTGTTCTTTAGTCTCAAGTTGTGCTGGGGGAGGTCTAGGCTGGATGTTAGGAGGAAGTTGTTGGCAGAGAGAGTGATTGGCATTGGAATGGGCTGCCCAGGGAGATGGTGGAGTTGCTGTCCTTGGAGGTGTTGAAGCAAAGCCTGGCTGAGGCACTTAATGCCATGGTCTAGTTGAGTGGCTAGGGCTGGGTGCTAGGTTGGCCTGGATGATCTTGGAGGTCTCTTCCAACCTGGTTGATTCTATGATTCTATGAAATGTAGGAAAGTAAGAGTTTATCTAGAAATATCTAATTTATCTAGAAATGTAGGAAAGTAGGAGTTTATCTAGAAACAAAATCTCATGCATCCATATAATTTATCATTCCAGTATACAAATGCTTTTCTAATAAATATCAGGTGTTACTCTACCAAAAAAATATCCAATGCAAATGAGTTCTATTATCAGAGTGTTGAAGTCTCAATGAAATGAAAACAAGTTCATTCTATCTAACAACATTTATATGCTTGATGGATAGATAAATTCATACCTGGAATGTCACTTCTTTTTCACCAATCTGAACAGTTACATCAGCCTTCAAGGGTTTGTTTCCACTTTCAACGTTTGTGATCTTTTTGGGAAGCAAGTGGCTTTCTGAATCTTGAAGCTCAAAACGCTGCAGAATTAGGGGTAGGGGAAAGGAATTAGTGAATGTAACTTACTGGCTTTTGAAGCTGTTTCTTCTGCAAACACAACCAGAAGTACAATCAAGATTAATCGCTTGTGAAGTCCCAAAGCCATTTAGTTTATTTCAACTTTTACTTCACATACTTACCTTGATGACCTGTATATTTTACACTCAAACCAAAGCAAGAAGATTGCAGAGCATCTACTTATTCTAACTGTACTAACACATGTAAAGTGAAAAATGTTACAGGGTGACTTTGCCAAGTCTTTGCCTGCCCAACCAAAATAATAAGAGAAAAGGATGATAGCCTTTAGCATGTGTAATAATAGATCACCTACCTCTGCAGGTCATTATAACCAATTGCAGATTTAAACATCTGGCTACCAATAAAAATAACCATCAAACATGTTTACTTAGCTCTACAGCCTTATCACACAATGAAAATTGAGGACAACCTGTACAAACTAAGCCTTCAGCATGTTCTGGCTACATCAAGGACAAAAAAAAAGACATATTTGTCCTCTCAATCTTTTTTTGAGAGTTCTATTCCCTGTTTCATGCTGTATGTATACATGAAAACCATTTAAAAAACCCTGTAAAATGTCCATCTTGCTGGAGAAGCTGAAGTCATATCGTGGCAGTTTATGCACGAAAAAGCTATTAACTGAAATTACTGAGCTCATAAAGCCATTTTATTCAGACTGAAAGCTGAAAAAATGAGAGGAGTGCTCTCCAACTCCTTAGAATTGTTAGAGAAAAAAAAAAAAGAGATTGTTTTTTTAAAGGGAAGTCAAATTCTTACAAAGCATCTAGTTTTATTGCTACTAGGATTCACAGCACCGCCTATTAAAGCCTAAAGGGAAAACTGAGATGCATTTGTATAAACGCTTTGGCTCTTCATCACTTTGTACATTTCCATTCTGGAACAAGAGCCTATACAAATTTTGTGTATAAACATGAATTTAAGATGAATGTGCTGTAGTAAAGGGCTGCACCAAATTATATTCTTATGGTAACAGCTGAGTCTACTTCAGATACCATGAAACATTTAAACAGAGGATAGGAATGTCTACTGAGTAGTATCTCAAACGAGGATTCTAAGAAATGCTCCAACCATGATTCTGTGAAATAAGCTACAGATGTTCTCACTTTTATGTTCATTAGTAAATTGCAATATTCTTACCAAATTAATGGCATTTTTGATAGGTCCAAAGCTGCTCACAGAAAAAAAACGCCAACTGCTTGTATACTAAAACCCCTTAATTGGATACCAACAAAAGAAAATAACAGTGAGCAAGCAAGAAGATTATGTCACCAGCAGCCTCAGCATCCAAAAAGGAAGATGTAGAGGCAGCAGCAGCAGCCCTTACACACAAAGATCTTGGGAGTCTAAAATTTCTAAAGCATA